>NW_028318002.1:1200000-1800000 GCF_062004578.1 Staurois parvus
CCTCATGATGAGTATATGAGTTTGCTGTATCTTGTAATTTCCTATGTTAAGGGGACATCTTTGCAATGCATTGGGATTTATATAGGCTCAAAGAAAGTTAAATATGCTTGTACACAGTTTATGCTGTATACAGCGACAGGCCATAAGACAATACAATTCACTGCCTAGAAGCAAGCAGTCATTGCCACATCTTATTGCATAGTAACTTTAGAGACTGATCCTGCCTTGCACTCTTACATATAATGATATGACAGTACTGCTATTTACATTGCAGTATCAATATACTGATTAACAGCCATGGCACCACAAAACTGCAAACAAAAAAGCTATTTACTTATGTATTTATTTATTCTTTACACCTGGGGGTCATGCTTATATTTTTTTCACACTTTTTCCCATGTTTCTCACACTACAGCATAGGGCAGCCCATTCACCTTACAGTCAGCTGCTATATGCTTTGATAAAACCCAATGTGATTTAAACTAATATAGCTCAGTGATTCAATGCTTACAATTTCCTGAATCCCTAAATACCATTAAGAAAATGTGACAGAAAACAACAAAAAAAACCCCACAAAAAGTAAACACACGTTCTCCATCCAGCATCCAGGCTCTAAAGGAGGTCGTTCTTGAAGAATGGAAAAAGATAGATGTTGCAATATGACGAAAACATGTTAATTCCATGCCTTGAAGACTTGGTGCTGTCCTTACAAATCATGGAGGTCATACAAAATACTAGATGTAGTTTTTGTTGTGGGGTGTATTCATTTTTGCATCAACTAACTTGAGTAAAACTGAAGATTTTGCAATGTAAGATATTATTAACCTTACTTTCGCGTAATGAGCTAAACAAATGTTCTATAAAACTCATTTTGGAATTGTTCTTGTGTTCATTGAGATATTGATTAAAATCTTATTTTTTAAAAGGGGTGTACTCATTTATGCTGAGCACTGTATATATATATATATATATATATATATATATATATACAGTATATCTATCTATAATTGAGTCAAAAGGGGTACTTTGTAAATTGTTATATTTTTAGTGGAGGAAGATTAAAGCAGAGTTCCAATCTCCTAACCAACATTGCAGAGATTGTTGTAATTCCTCATACCCATGTACACATTGTAACTACTTACAAACTACTTATTTTTATTTTGTCCCCCTCGATTGCAGCCATGCAGGATTTGGGCTGCTGAAGCTTAATTTCCTGGATTTCATGTAGCTGGCTACCCAGCATGCACCTCCAGATCTCGCACCTGCGCAGTAATCATGAGGTGTGCTATGCGTGCAGGTGCATCAGATGAAGACTCCTGGGATTGATGACATAGATGTCCCAGGAGCTTTGCAGTACAAGTTTAGCTTGCCATCTGCATTAAAGTGATTTTATGCCTAATTTCTGTTCTTGATTTTAGATACACTTTAATTTATTATTTACTATGCCATTTTTCTAGACTGGGAACATTATTTTATATCTATGCTTTTAGGCTTAAAAACATTCTTAACCTATTCCAGATTATCTATTAGTGCCCAAAGCTAACCCCTTTATTGACATTAGTTCAGTGTTTATATTATTTATAACAGACTTTTATCACTATAATATATTATCATGCCACATTCCTACATTGTTCTTTTAATATACTGTTATAATGCTGCAAATGTCCTCTGTATGTTTTTTTTCTGTGTCTTCTGTTTGTGATACTGATTACCTAAGACATAATGTCTGATCATTATGACTACCTACTCCACTAGTGGTACCTGTGTTCCAATCTAATTTTGTGTAATATTATTGCTATGTTTATTTATGCAATATTTTATTTTACTTTATATGTCTTTTATGACTAAAAGCTGTTTCCTACTTCTGTATTAAGCTTCTGTATTAAGCTAAAACTGGCCATATGCTGCTGAACAAGAGAAATCACTCAATTCTCAGCATGGCTGGACTAATCTTTCCTACAGCTATTGTATGCACACCCATCACTATCAGAATACCAGAACGGTGGCAGCATCTGATTAAATGCAGTCCCTATTTGGCTGAAAATTACCCACCCCACCCTTCTGATTGTCAGATTGAAGGAAGTCAGGTGGGAGGATGCTGACATGGCCACCCAGAGCATAAATTTTGGCTGGTTCTTGATTAAATTCCCTCTGCGTATGGCCAAATTAATAAGCATCTCCTTGCTCTTCACTTGAATAATTTATTACCCATTTTACACTCAATTTATCAAATAATGTTATGGTTTATTTACACAGAATATAAGTACTGCCTTCATGAAATTTACCTGTAGACAAAAACAACTGAGTATTGTCCACGTTACATTCTTCATTTGCACTAACATAAAAATTTTCTGGACAAGCATAGCAATGCTTGCACCCTAAAAGAAACAGGTGCATCCAAAAGCTTGTCCTGAAAATGTGAATGTTAGGTCAAATAAAAAAAGTATAGACAGTATTCAGTTGTTTTTATTGCAATTGTGCCAATATGGCTACAGTCATCTCACGCAGTCTACCTTTAGGAAAGTCACATTTTTCACAACCAGTACTGCTTCACATAAACCTAGAGGAGTTTTCCCTTAGATCAAAGTTCCTATGATCTTGTTATTATAGTAACTGTAAATCAAGCAGCAATGGACCTGCCATTATAACTGGGTCTGTCTAAAACCACAAAGTTTTAATTGCTAATTCATATACTCCAACAAGTCTCACAAGGGAATGTATGTGGATGCCTGTATAACTTATATTGCCCACATTTCTAAGACTTATAGGAAGGCTTTCTGTGTACTTCACTTGTAGAGTTTCAGGAAGTATTTAACAGCACACTGGATAAGTAGTTAGCACTTCTACCTGGCAGCACTAGGGTGGTCAGTTTTAAACCCAACCATGGCACCACCTGCCTGGAGTTTGCATGTTCTCCCTGTGTCTACATGGGTTTCCTCCCACACTCCAAAGACATGCTGGTAGGTTAATTAGATCCTGTTTAAATTGGCCCTAGTACGTGTATGTATGAATGTGAGTTAGGGACCTAAGATTGTGCACCCGTTGAGGATTAGGGACTGATGTGAATGCACACTCTATGTAAAGCGCTGTGCAAGTTGATGGCTCTATATAAGTACCTGCAATAATAATAATTAAAAAGTGAACTCCAGGAATTCAGCTACTATGAGTGAAGTCCATACCAGTCTCCTTTCCAAGGTGCTCCTAGCTGTGGTTGCACACCTGACTCATTGTGTACAATGCAGGGTTGTTAGCCCTTTACTGTATGCGATGATGCAGAGGGTCTGCTGACTGCCAGAAGCTAGCATTTTCAGACCAGATCAGAAGTTGTAGCTTCCATAATTTAAACTATAACAGATTTCTCTTATCCAGTTGCAGAGCTTGAACTTACTAGATAGGTACAAAAAAACTTAATTACATACCTTAACCTAGTATGTTATGTGTATACTAGTATGCAGCTGTGTTTTTGGAATCCGTCTGTCAAAATGTCCCGGTCTATGTGTCTCAGGATCTCAGGCAGCAGCTTCTCTATGAGCAACGTTTGTACATAATGGTATTATTGACTTGTAAAGAGCAAGTAGCAAGACAGGAAAATATGTCATATTTTGAGGTGTGTTTGATAATTGATTATTCTTATTGTCTTTTACAGTTGAAACGGTAATAGCGATGCCATGGTATAGGCAATATTTTTGGCTTCTGTTGTTTGGTGGCATTATCCTTTTAACAGCAATCATCTCCTTTGCTATGATTTGTGTGTGCAGAAATCAGTTATCAAAAAGTAAGTACACACTGACTGTTGTGTTAAGACTATTTGATTTATTATTATTTCTCTGTGACCATCACTTGTTTATTATTGCTCTGTGTATTTAAGCTGTCTCCTCCTGTCTAAGCTGAACTGTTTCTCTCACTGTATTTGTGTATACCCCTCCCCCCTACCTCTCTCTGGTAGTCATTCCACAGTATCCTGTCTTCCTGAATGCATCTTTCCATGAGGGTTACAACATTAACGTTTTTCTACCTATGATTATCCTCCATTAAACGGAACAGTCGAATGGTTTTCCTCGTCTGACTTCCTCAACATGTGAGTTTTTAATTGAGTTAAACTGTCTGACCCGATGCAAGAGATAGAGTCAACACCACATTGTATAGCCATATACATCACTGGAGATAAAGTTTATGGACTTGCAGTTGAGTCAGTACAGTAGAAAAACAGAGTTACAGTGTATTTACAAGATTCCTGGGTGACAGTACTGATACAGACAAGATTTATTGCTCTCATTGCAAAGCAAGAATAGGGCAGGAGCATGTGTAAGCCTCCATAAACTAAGCCCAGGCACAACTTTCCTGCTTGCTTATCTCTATTCATTATCTGCTTGTGTCAACATGAGGGCTCTGTCTGTGAAGAGATGTCACACACAGCGGACCAAGAATCTGATCCAGCTGTGTTACCCAAACACTCAGTTAAACCAACTTGGAAAATGATGGAAAATTATGAAACTTTAATAACTGAACTAACAACTAGCTTTAAGTTATTATGGGAAAAGGTTGTTACTCAGTCTAATTCACTGTCTGTTGAACATGGAGTACGGCCACGAGAGGGCGCCATCCAACAGCTTTCTGCCTCATATGAGCTTTATCAGTTTACCAGCAACAAGTTCAATAATGTTTTACAGAGTAAGACCACAGAAGATTCATTAGAGGAATTAAACAACTGGCATGTTCTCAATTGAGAAACAGACAGTTTTATCCAGCAAACCAAATTAAAGGCAGAAACAAAGATAAAGCTACTACAAGACACTGCATCTCACAGAAGACATTCTAAAAAGTCCTCCAAATCCCATAGTTCAAGACGCTCTACACTCAGTGAGCGATTTATTAGTGTCCGCACTGAAGTGGAAGCCAGCAAGGTGCAGGCCGCATATGCAAAAAAGAGAGAAGAGTTAGAAACTCAGTCAGCCCGCCAAAGAGCAGAGTTGGAAACTCAGTCAGCATGCCAAAGAACAGGGGTGGAAACTCAGTCAGCACGCGAAAGAGCAGCAATAGAAATATTAGATGAACAGTGTAAACATGATACAGCTATGGCAAAACTAAGGGTCCTAGAACAAGCTATCAGTGCACACAGAGGTGCAAGTGAGAAAGACAGCATTAACCTAAACATAGTGGATATTGAAGATCCCCTCAAACGCACTACAGACTATGTTATAAGCCACTGCAGCGTACACTCTATCGTCTCCAGTGCTCCTGACAACATAGAGACTTCTTTGCAGCATCAAGTTAAAGAGGTTCCAGCAACTTCCAGCATGCAACATCACTCCAACACCTTTCCTGCCTATCAACCTAACCTTCCTTCACATGTCACAGAGCATCAGAGCAAGCTGCAAGCAAGTCATCAATCTCCTGTCATCAGTACAGCCTCAAATAAACGTACCATTGGAGCAACTGACTTCAAGCAAGAAACTTGCCTGAATGCATCTGCTGCACCATATTTCCCTGTGTATTATAACAGTGATGTCAAACATAGCGCAATCAGCACCGTTCGGCCAACATCTTGCATAAAGCCGGAGACCACTGAGACAGCAGAGTTTGTGAGGTACATACTTTGCAGAGATCTCACAAAAACTGGTCTTACAAGTTTTGATGACCAACCTGAAAACTACAGAAGTTGGAAATGTGCTTTCAGAATTACAATCAATAATCTTGGTATTACAGCTGCTGAAGAATTGGATCAGCTGATCGGATGGCTTGTCCCTCTATCAGCTGCATGTGTTAAGCCAATTAAGATCAGTTTTCATGGACAATCCTACAGCAGTCCTCACAGCTGCATTGGATTTAGAGCAAAGTTATGGCAGTCCAGAAGCTATAGAAAATGCTCTGTTCATGTGTCTGGAAACTTTCCCAAAGATATCTGGTAAGGACAACAAGGAATTCCAGAGACTGAGTGACCTCCTTGAGCTTCAGCTAGCCAAGGCAGACCCAAAACTACCTGGACTCAGTTACCTGGACACTGCTAGAGGGGTAAACCCGATCATCTCCAAGCTCCCGTATGGTTTGAAAGAAAAATGGTCCACACTAGGGTCATCATACAAAAAAACAGAACAATGTTTCCTTCCCTCCATTCTCTTTCTTCTGCAAATTCATCAGGAACATTGCAGAGAACAAGAACGACCCAAGTTTTTTCCTACGGTGAGTACAATCTCTTGTCATCCTTTCCTAAGAGTACCAATCTTCATTCCAACTATAGAAACCGTAGAGGCCCAGTATCCATGAAAAATAATGACATCCTCCCCACTCCCACCACAGTTGTGGCTGCAAATAAACCGAGTAGGAAGATTGAAAACCCTAACCGAGAGTGTCCCATTCACAAGAAGACACACCCCCTCAAAAATGCATCGGTTTTAGGAAAAGGCCTCTTGAAGAGCGTGAGGAGCTTTTAAAGACATTAAGTGTATGTTTCAAGTGTTATGCTTCTACCGAACATTTTGCTAAGGACTGTAATATTTCCATCAAGTGCATAGAGTGTGGCTCAGAAGAACATATGCAACCCTCCATCCACTTGAGCCAAGCTCTGCAGAACCTGTTAATTCTCCTCCCAGGTCAAGGCAATGCGGGGAGAATACAGATCAAGTGCCTGATTCCACCATACTTTCTTCATCCTGCACTGAAGTTTGTTGGGAAGACCTCTGTGATAAGTTGTGTGCTAAGACATGCCTGGTGAACATATGCCACAAAGATCAACCAGAATAGACTCTAAAGGTGTATACGATCTTACACCAGCTGTTGCCTTCCATCACCCTCACCTGAAGGTAATAGCAAGTGAGATACCACAGCTTGACAAAGATGCTCAGATCCTTCTTCTGTTAGGAAGAGACATTCTAAGTGTTCACAAGGTACACAGACAAGTCAGTGGAGCCCCATTTGTCCAACGCACAGATCTAGGTTGGGTCATCATAGGCAACATCTGTATAGGCAAAATGAAGAGACCTACCAACGTTTCATCATTAAAGACAAATATTCTGTCAAATGGCCAAAACACTTACTTTGAGCCATGCCCACATCACTACTGGGTGAAAGAGAAGATAGCCAGCTGCAAATGTTGACATAGTGTCTCAGGTAATACAAGTACTTTCTCTCCCCATGACGACGACCTCAGCCCTACAGTGTTTAATACAATCCATGAAGATGATATACTGGCTCCTTCAATGAAAAACAAAGAATTTATCAGAGTAATGGACAGTGAGTTCTTTCAAGACAACTCCAATAACTGGGTAGCACCCCTACCTTTTTGGTCTCCCAAAAGAGAGATTGCCCAACAACTTTCAGCAGGCCATCAGTAGATTGTCCTCCTTAAAGCACAACTTAAGCAGAAACCAGAGATGCAAAGGCACATTGTGGACTTTATGCAAAATATATTTGACAGAGATCATGAAGAGCCTGCAGCCCCACTAAAGGAGGGAGAAGAATGCTGATACCTTCCATCCTTTGGCATGTATCACCCACTCAAAACAGACCAAATCAGAGTTGTCTAAATTTCAGCGCTCAGCATGAAGGTGTTTCTCTTAACAACATGCTCCTTACTGGACACAACTTGAACAACAGTCTAATAGAAGTCCTGATCTGCTTCAGACAAGAGCCCATAGCAGTAATGGCCAACATTCAACAAATGGTTCACTGCTTCGTTGTCAAAAAGGCAACAGAGACTACCTCAGGTTTCTATGGCACAAAGACAATGACATCAACAAGGAAGTGATAGATTATTGAATGAAGGTACATATCTTTGGTCAAAGTCCTTCCCCTGCAGTGGCAAGTTATGGGCTAAGGAGAACAGCTCAGGCTGGAGAAAAGGAATATGGATCTGATGCCTTCCAATTTGTTGAAAGAAACTTCTATGTTGACAACACACTCAAATCCTTTCTATCTGCAATCAATCTTCTCACCAGAACAAAGGAAATGCTGTCTGTAGCAAACCTTAGACTTCACAAGATTATATCTAACAGCCTCTGAGGACTATGCCACTAGTCTATAAAACCTTGACTTAGGTACAGATGTGCCTCCCATACATCAAAGTTTGGGTTTGCTGTGGAAAATCAAACAAGTCACATTCACCTTCTAAGTATCAACTTGTGACAAACCCTTCACTAAGAGAGGATTCTTGTCGATGGTGAACAGCATCTATGATCTGCTGGTTTTCATTGCTCCAGTTATCATTCAAGGTAAGAGCCTGCTGAGACAGTTATCTACTGAGAACATAGACTGGAATACTCCTTTACCTAGTAAGAAACAACACAAGTGGGATAGGTGGAGATGTTCTTTGAGGTCAATAGAAAACCTTCAGATTTCACGTTGCTATGTTTCAATTTCCATTTCAACTGCTGACTATAGAGAGATTCATATTTTCTCCGATGCATCAGTTGAAGCTATTGCTGCCTATGGAAAGACCTAGAATTAATGGAGAATCACACTGTAGTTTTGTTCTAGGCAAGGCAAAACCAACTCCCAAACCTGTACATACCATATTGAGACTTGAACTCTGTGCGGCTGTGCTAGTGGTAGAAATTGCCAAAGTCATACGAAGTGATAAGGACACTAGAATTGATTCTTTCACCTTTTATACCGACAGTAAGGTAGTACTTGGTTATATATACAACCAAACAAAATAGTTTTACATGTATGTCAGCAACAGGGTAGAACGCGTAAAGTGGTTCTCTCTACCAAGTCAGTGGCATTGTTTCCACTGAACTCGACCCAGCTGACTGTGGGACCAGAGCTGTGTCATCAGCAGCTCTTCAGAATAGCTTATGGCTTTCGCCTCCAAGGTTTTTGTGTGAGAACTCCTACTCACTCCATACTGAAGACACCTATGGACTAGTAAGTCCTTAAGATTATTGTGACGATCGTGGCGTCAGACCCCAGCCCCTCTCATCAAACTCGTGACCAAAGGACTAGCCAATCTAAAACCGCACTGTCACATGCGTAACAATGCCATGCCCAGCTGCACTCTGCTCAAAGATTTTCCAGCTAATGGACCACAACCTGTGTGCCGGCAGCCTGGGAGCGATTGTTACTGGGTCAGGTTAATTACGCAATTAACCCTTCACACTGCCACCACCTCCTTTTTGTACAGAGAAAGAGGAAACTCGGCAATATCAGCAATAACACTATGATGTTTGAATAATTATTGCTATACCACTGTCACTGCAGGCAGAGATATACCGAAGTTTAAAACATACACACAGTAGCGCTTTTCAGAGGCAGGGATTCTTAGTTCACATTAAAGAGCTTTAGAAACAGTTCAACACTTTCAGAAAGTAAGATTTATTACTAAAAGGTCAAAAGGGTGCAATAAAAATATTTACAGAAAAAGATGTAGCCAATATATATAAATATACAGAAAACAATAGCACAGCAAAGAGATAACAGAAAGAAGTTTAGAGGGATAAAGTACTTGCCGTCCGCCTTGGGTTAAGCAGATCAGGTTTCAGAGCCAAAAGGGTCTTATCTCCCAAAGTTAGTTCCGATGTTAAAAAGGGAGATTCTTCAACTTTTTTCAACTCAGCTCAGCTTAGCTTTTTCTAGCGTTTGTGGCGGCAACCAGATGAGGAGTACAAAGACAAGTATGTCTTGCCTACAGTCAAGCATGGTGGTGGGAGTGTCATGGTCTGGGGCTGCATGAGTGCTGCCAGCACTGGGGAGCTACAGTTCATTGAGAGAACCATGAATGCCAATATGTATTGTGACATACTGAAGCAGAGCATGATCCCCTCCCTTCAGAGACTGGGCTGCAGGGGCGTATTACAACATAAGACCCCAAACACACCTCCAAGATGACCACTGCCTTGCTAAAGAAGCTGAGGGTAAAGGTGATGGAGTGGCCAAGCATGTCTGAAGACCTAAACCCTATTGAGCATCTGTTGGGCATCCTCAAATAGAAGGTGGAGGAGCGCAAGGTTTCTAACATCCACCAGCTCCATGATGTCATCATGGAGGAGTGGAAGAGGACTCCAGTGACAACCTGTGAAGCTCTGGTGAACTCTATGCCCAAGAGGGTTAAGGCAGTACTGGAAATTAATGGCGGCCGCACAAAATATCGATACTTTGGGCCCAGTTTGGACATTTTCACTTAGGGGTGTACTCACTTTTGTTGCCAGCAGTTTAGACATTAATGGCTGTGTGTTGAGTTATTTTGAGGGGACAGCAAATTTACACTGTTATACAAGCTGTACAATCACTACTTTATATTGTGGCAAAGTGTCATTTCCTCAGTGTTGTCACATGAAAAGATATAATAAAATATTTACAAAATGTGAGGGGTGAACTCACTTCTGTGAGATACTGTAAGAGTGATGTGGGCACTTTTTATACACGTTTTTTTAAATGTTTTAATAATTTGAAAGAGCATAAATTCATCTATACTATTTCTCCCAGGAAGACTATTATAAATGAAAATAATCCCTTCATTGCAGATTTATATTAGATACATTGCCAGTATGTTCTAATAAATCAATGTATGTCAGCATACAATTGTACATGAGTTAATAGGTTCTCCTGATACTAATATATTCCCTGGTACTTCCCTGAGGAAGTCATGTCTCAAACCTATCCTTTCTGGCAGGACCCCATATAAACAGTGGGTGAAGCTTAGTTGGTGAGGTTGGAGTGTAGAGCAGGTGTGTAGAAATGCTGTATTGTAAACCAAGCTGTGTACCCCATAAAAACCACTAAGGTGTCTTGGTGAGTGTCAAGCAACCAAGGCACATCACCCTCTAGAGCAGGGGTCTCCAAACTTTCTATACAGATTACTGTCCTTCAGGATTGGGGGGGGGGGGATGGAAGACTGTTGCCATTGGGAGTAGAAAATGCCCCATTATTGGTTTTAGTGAAAGGAATAGTGCTCCATCGATGGTGACATTGGGAGAAATAGTTCCAAATAATTTTAGTCAGTTGGAGGAATAGTGCCCCATGGGCCGGATAAAGGCAAGCAAAGGGCCACATCTGGCCTGAGGGCTTCAGTTTGGAGACCACTGCTCTAAAGGATAGAAGAACCTGTTATAACCAGTGGAACCTTACGGACAATGCTATGTATAAAACAAATATTTTGTAGAGCTGTGTAGATTTTTGTGATGTGGATATTTATACCAGTGGCCTTGCTTGCATTATATTGTTCCATATCTTTGGCAAGGATGTATTAGTGAGGCTCAGAATTTGGCATTACCTACAGAAGAAATGTCAGTATTGACCCATTAGAGCAATTAGCCTGGGCAGAGCACATAACACTGAAGAGAGGCAGTCCATTATCTCCAGCACTATTGCAGAAAGCTGTAAAGTCTAAGGCTTAGAGACTGCACAGAATGGATGTAACCACAATTTGCTATTACAGCGCAACATTTAGCCCTGGTTCACACTGATGAGGTGCGTAATTCATAGCATTTTCATTGCAAATTCTGCACCGCATCAGAATCACACCCCGTTCACCACTGTGGGGTGTATGTTAAGTTAACAACACCCCAAAAGTGGTCTGCAAAACGTGGTGCGATGTGCAGAGTTGGATCGCATAGGTGTGAATACCTATGCAATCCAATTCTAGTGTGGACCAAAAAAGGGTCCTGCACATTTTTGGCGCAGGTGCAATGCGATTAGAGCCATACATAATGTATGGCTCCAATCGCACTGCACACAAATTGCATGTGATTTGCACAGGAATGCGGTGCAGTTCCTGTGCAAATCACATGCGATGTACCGCACCGCACATATGTGAACCCAAGCTAAGACCCTGACAAACTCAGCACAAATACATTTAACATTTCCAGTCTGTGACCTGTGGTGTGTCAGAGCTCATTTCCTAAGGACAGATACCCTTTGATTCAAAAAATATAGCAGCACTAAAGAGGAAGTGCTTAGACTTTCATGTCCTGTTTTTTCTGTGTATTTCTCAAGTGCTGTAAAAAGCAGGCAAAACTTTGCAATACATATTTGCTACAAAATAAGGCAGAATGCTTAATTAAAGCTGGGAAATTAAAATGAGCATAAAACTGGAGTTGATGCCAGCTTCAACCCACATTTTTATAAATATTAAACAAGAATTCTGAGCGATAGCAGGGTGCTCTTAGTAAATTAACTTTCATCTCTTTTTTGCCTTTTTCATTTTTTTTTTTTGCACTGTTGTGCAGTATACCCATTGTACTCCCATAAACTCATGAACACTGATGCCAAAGGATTTGTAATTATGGCTTGGGCAGTTAAGGGATTTAGGCATCCCTGACAGACTGCACATCCAGGGCAGGTATTAATGGACTGATCACAGAATTTGGAGATGAATGAGCTTTACTGGCAAATCTCCTTGCAGCTTATTTATTCATTTCAGGTTTTTTTATAGTACTGTCAATTTACACAGCGCTTTACATATATATACTGTATTGTACATTCACATCAGTCCCAAACCCTCAAGGGGTGTGCAATCTGAGGTCCCTAACTTACATTCATACATACACATACTAATGCCAATTTATACAGGAGCCAATTAACCTACCAGCATGTCTTTGGAGTGTGGGAGGAAACTGGAGTATCTGGAGGAAACCCACGCAGGCACAGGGAGAACATACAAACTCCAGGCAGGTGGTGTCGTAGCTGGGATTCAAACCAACAACCACAGTACTACCAGGTGGAAGTGTTAACCATGTAGCCACTGTGCTGCCCATTCATATAGTAAGCTGAGGGCAGCTTCTCTTTGGCTGGTCTGGGGTCTGTACTGGAGGGAGGAGGTCTGTAACGGAGGGGGTTACTCTGTACTGGGGGAAGGGGGGGGTCTGCACTGTTGGGGAGGGAGGAGGTCTGTACTGGAGGTTGGGTATCAGGGACCCGCTGGCCATAGCGCAGCTGAAGCTCCAAGGCACACACAAATGTGCAGGCACGGTCCTGCGGATGCCCTTCCTTCTGTGCACAGGTGCATTCCCCACTGATACTGCTGCAAAGTGGCCTATATAAGTACGGCAGCTGCACTAGCTTGTTGCGGTCTGATCTGCAGCTGTAACCGTGTTCCTATATTTGCTTCTGGTGACTTCTGTGTTTGACTCGGCTTGTTCCAGACTATGCTTAAATGTTACTTGCCCTGACCTTTTCCCTGGACTTTGCTCTGTCTTCTGCTGATATGCCTGACTTTCTGTTGCTGACCTTTGCCAGTATCCAGGCCAGGGGCGGACTGACCATTTGGAAACTCGGGCACTGCCCGAGAGCCCGGGGTCAGTAGGGGGCCCCATGAGATGCCCCTGGTACCTTTTTCATAGGCTTTTTTGAGTTTGGGGAGGACACAGGGGCCCCATGATCCCCTATTACCCGGGGGCCCCATGAGTTGTCAGTCCGCCCCTGATCCAGGCCATTCTCTGCCTGGCGTCCATGCCTGTATCTGACTGTCCGTTGGTGACCAGTCTTGTCTGACCTTGCATACGGTTGTTCATCTGTCCTACTTGCACCCTGCATAGTTCCTCCTGGTTCTTCATCTGCTGCGGGTTGCCAGTCTCCCTGCACCTGCAATTAGCTGCTGTCTACCAAGCAACTGCTGCCTACTGCCTACCCAGCCCAGGGTCTGCTGTTCCTGTTGCATCCAGCCAACTCTGGTGACTCACCTACTAAGCACTTATGCAACCAGTGGAAGTCCATACAGGTACTCATAACTTGCCGCACTCTCGTGGCCACTGTCGATACATCAGTGATCTCCGAGTTGGGGCTGTGCGAGAGGCCTCCCCGTGCTCATCAGGCCTAGCTGCAAGGTACGTAACAGTGGGTCTGTACTGATGGGGAGGGAGGTTCTGTACTAGTAGGTAGGGAAGGGGATATATACTGGTGGGGAGGGAGAAGGTCTGTACTGGAAGGGGGTCTATACTGGTGGGGAAGGAGGAGGTCTATACTGAACAGGGGTTTGTACTGGTAGAGAGGGAGTAGATTACACTGGAAGGAGGGGGTCTGTACTGGTAGGGAGTGGAAAGGTATGTACTCGAGGGTCTCTACTAGTGGGGAGAAAGGAGGTCTTTATGGAAGAGGGGTCTCTACACCCGAGGGGAGGGTCTACATTGGTGGGGAGGGAGTCTGTATGGGAGCGGGACACTCTACTGGAGGGAAGATATCTGTTCTGGAGGGAACTTCTGAGCTGGAGGGAAATTTTGTACTTGTGGGGAGGAAGTGAGTCTCTACTGGGTGGGGGGGAGGGTCTGTACTTGTGGGGAGGAAGTGAGTCTGTTCTGGGGGAGGTAGGGTCTGTACTGATGAGGAGAGAAGAAGTCTGTACCGGAGGGGGTCTCTTCTAGGGGGGTCTCAACAGGAGGGGGGTTTATACTAGTTTGAGAGGGAGGGGTTCTATACTGAGTAATATATGGGAAGAGGGCATTCAGTTTACCAACTAAAAACAGGAGGAATTTTTACTACAATCTGGATCTTAGTTGAGATACATAGTCGAGCAGGAAGGAAACAATCTTCTTTGATAAATGTGCCTTACATTAAAGTGGAACTTTTTTTAAAAAATTGCTCTTTAGCAAGGAATATACATTCCACATTAATAATTATGCGACCAAAATTAGTGTGTGTTGTAAATTGCTTCTAGCATTTCTCCTGTTTCTTCCTGCAAGAGGCTGCCATTTTGCTGAAGCCCAGAGCCCCTGAGCAGCAGTAAATCCTTAGGCTGTCAGCAGATCGGCCTCTACATTTTCAGCACACTGCCAGAAAAATAGATTGGAACTGAGAATGTGGAGAGCAGGGTGGGACAGTGTATTACTAGATTTTGAACAGTATAGGCACTTATTTGTTAATGTTTTACAGAGCTGTACCTGCAAAAGGGGCCAGTCTGAAGTGATCTAGCAGGACTTATTTTTCTGACTATAGTCCCACTTTAAGGTGCACCTTGAAATTGAATAGCATAGTATACTTGCATAGAATACTGCATCGTATTTGATTATGTGGACTTTCCTTCATTCTGAACCTCTGAAAATACTACCGTAATGGTTGGACCCTGTCAACTGTATATTCTTGAAAGCAACGTTAGATTGTACGCCCCTTGAGGGTTAGGGACTGATGTGAATGTACAATATATATGTAAAGCGCTGCGTACATTGACAGCACTATATAAGTACCTGTAATACATAACATAATACTGTATTCACTG
Source organism: Staurois parvus (assembly GCF_062004578.1). NCBI lineage: Eukaryota > Metazoa > Chordata > Amphibia > Anura > Ranidae > Staurois > Staurois parvus. The sequence goes on from NW_028318002.1 coordinate 1,215,143, forward strand.
TTGAACAGAAGTACTGTACCTCTAGATATCACTAGCCAACTCCACCAGTGTGAATTCATTGTTATTGTAATGTTACACTTTTTATGAATAGTAATACTATGTTAATAAAATGACTTTGTAATGACTGAAATTAAATAATGTTTTTTTTTGCAAAAGTAAATCTTCAGTGCATGTAGACTTAAAAGTGTTATTATTTTAAAGGTGTAACAGTCCGGATTAAGAAGTCTTTCAAACGAAACAAAAGAAATAAATCTACAGTTGTCACAGAGTAAGTTCTCGAATTCATAAGGTAGTTCGCATTGTCACAATTTACTTGCACTGTAAACGTTTGTTTACAAACCTATGAACACCAATATACCAGTCTATAAGAAAGAGGTAAATCTATAAGAAAGAGGTTAATGTTCATGAACAATAGAACAGAAAGATAATAGGAAGGAGATATAAGCTGTTGTGAAGCACCATGGGAACTCTCAATAAATGATCCTCAGGAATGAACCCAAAGACAGGCTAGACAGGTGGGCAGAAAAAGAACTGGGAAGAAAAAGAAATCTATGATCCCATCTGACCTATGCGTTGGCATTAAATAATATCTAAAATCCAGCTCCACTTCTTGTACTAACATCGCCTGTATGTTTACCTACCTGCCAGGAAGAAAATGTTAAGGCGCATTTATATGTGTTCATATTAAATTATTCTGGCCATTGGAATGAATAAACACTCAAGTGCTAAATGTGCCTAGTGTTTAGGCACCCTTAGACGTGTTTCCACACTTTTAGGCACGTAACACTCCTCTTTTAATATGTCTATAAACGCCAATGAGTGCATAGGCTAACTCAGAGGTGCATTTACAGGCTGAAAGAAAACATCATCAACAACCTGTAAAAGCAGCATTTTAACACCCTGTGTGCATGGGACCTTAGAACTACTTACCAGTGTTGCTTATTCCTGCCCCCATGCCCCCAACAAAAGAAATAGATTTTCAATTTCACTCCACAATATTAGGCAAAATTGTATAGATTGATCTTATCTGGAAGGCTTCAAACATGTATGTCAAACTGTCGGCCCTCCAGCTGTTGCGAAACTACAAGTCCCATCATGCCTTTACCTTTGGGAGTCATACTTGTAATGTCAATCTTGTGATCCCTCATGGGACTTGTAGTTTGGCAACAACTGGAGGGCTGCCAGTTTGATAACTGTGAAAGGTTCCCAAGGAATCTGTGCAATGTTTCTACAGCCTATTCCATACACATACAACATGAAACCTACATTTGTATATAGGTTTATGTCCATTGTGTTAATTGCTTTGCAACATTGTTTTATATTGATGTGCTGTCAAAATATAATATAGCGTCCTATGATTCTTTAAATTTCTTGAGCTCTCCCACATAACATCCATGTGAGCTAATGACGTGGTCAGTACACAGCAGGCAGCCACATATACTTCCACTCCAAAGTTACTTAATGGACCACTTCCTCCTTTTTCACCCACTCTACAGTACTGCGTGTTATGCACACTCACAATGAGAAGAAAGTAATGTAATTTTCCAATCAGTTTTTAAAGCATTCCACCCATGTTATGAGGAAGTATACTCTACAAACATATGACTCTCTAGCAATCCTTTGGTGTTTAGAATACTAAGAATAATAAAAAACAACAGTTAACAATGTGACTTAAAGCAAACCTATCTCCAACCCTCATAAAAATAAATACCTTCCCTACTGTGTTCTATGTACCGTATAAAATGTGGGAATACACAAAATTCCCTCTTCCCTCCCTAATTCACCACTTGGTGCCTTCATGGCCAATTACCAGGCCTGAATGCTGTCACATGGGAGTTGTATAAAAGCGGTGAACCTGAGGTATATCTATTAGATGCCAGACATCCCTAAAATGCAAAATTGTATAGAAGAAAACAACCCCCCTGAATGGGACTTTATAGGCATCACCAGAATACATAAACGTTACATCAATTTTTATTAGACATAGATGAGTGAAAGCCATAAAATATTGAGTAGACAGTATTACCTTCAATATGTACAGTGATACCATATAGAATTTATGTTGACATAACAGAGTTCCTGGATATCATCCAACACATTTCAGAGTAAGTTTACTCCTTCTTCAGGGTAAAAAAAACTCTGTACATAAGACATGTGGCCTTTAAGGACTGAAACATATGTATTACAATCATACAATAATTATAATGAAAATTGTAGACAATATCAATATATAAATGTAAAAATCGTGATACTCACAGCATGCTGTGATAGAGACCGAATGAAAAGTATCAATGATTGAAATTCCGCCATATTAAAAACATTTTATGTGTGACCAATTCCATAACTCCTCTGCAGATCGCATACAGACAAGTTCTTGTCTGGATGCGGTCTGGGGAGGAGTTATGGACTTGGTGTGTTTTTAAGCTCCTAAAAGCTATTATCAGCTAATTTATTCTGCTTCTAGAAGCTAAATAGTGTTATCCTATGTGTCCATGCACACTACTTTACTACTTTACTAAAAACTAGAGTTTTTTGGAGTGTTTTTCTAGCTGAAAAAATACTAAATGCTCCTCAATATTCCTAAACGCTGCTAAATGCTGCTAAAATGCTCCTAACAGCTTTTTCCTAGCTTATTTTTTCCTCTACATGTACTGTAAAAGGCTAATAAAGTGCTAACACTCCTTAACGCTGCTAAAAAACACTATTACCAGCATTTTTTATCCAGCATTTTTTTAGCTAAAAAAAAAACCCGCTAGTGTGCATGGATCCTTAAAGTGGTTGTAAACTTCAGACATGAAATATTAACAAAACATATCCCTCTATAGTGTGTAGTTGTCTCAATCCAGAGCTCTAAGTGTCATTTCTGAAGATTGCTGTGATATACCGGCCTCCTGGATCCATACCCCGCTGCCTGGAAGACTTCTCCTCCTGGCTACCCTTCTTCCTCTCCTCTGAGCTACCCACTATCATCCTTGGGGATTTCAACATCCCTGTCAACCTCGACAACCCGGACACAGCCCGTCTCCTCCACTTAACCTCCTCCTTTGCACTTGCACAGTGCATACAATCCACCACCCACTCCGACGGTAATATCCTTGATCTTGTCTTCTCCAACCGCTGCGCTCCCCACAACCTCACTAACACCCCCTTCCCTCTCTCTGACCACAACCTGATTACCTTCTCTATCTCCTCATCCTCCAACGCCTACCCCTCCAAATGTCACACTACTACCAGCCGTAACCTCCGCAACCTTAACCCTGCCTCCCTCCACTCCGCAGTTGATCAACTCCATGACCGCATCCTCCCCCTGTCCTGCCCCGACTTGGCTATGACCGCCTACAACAATGCGCTGTCAACAGCCCTTGACTCACTAGCGCCTTTAACCACACGCAACATCAGACCCCGACCGCTCCAGCCCTGGCAGACTGATCACACCAAAACCCTCAAACGACACAGTCGTGCCCTGGAGCGACTATGGCGCAAAACCAAATCCCAACAAGCCTTCACCCGATACAAATCTGCCTTCCACACCTACACCTCCTCCCTCCATACTGCCAAACAAGCCTACTTCCTGACCCTCATCAAGGCCCTCTCCTCCAATCCTCGCCGACTCTTCTCCACCTTCAACTCTCTACTCTCGCCACCCCCACCTCCACCCAGCACCTCACTCACTGCCCTTGAGATTGCCAATCACTTCAAAAACAAGATTGACACAATTCGCAAGGACATTGCCGCAACTCACACGCCTTCTCAACCCGTCCCCTCTCACACAGCTACCCCCTCATCCCCCCTCCCCCTCGACATAACCCACAGGGACTTCGTCGCTGCTCAAACTCCCTCCAACCCCCTTCCCCCTCACTCAGCTACCCCCTCTACACCCCTCTCCCACGGCCCCACCACTGCTCTGACCTCCTCTCCCACCCCACCCTACATTCCTCATACTGAAGCTCCCCCAACACACCGCTCCTTTGACCTTACTACCATCGAAGAAGTCTCCAAGATCCTCTCTGATGCCCGCCTCACCACCTGCCCCCTTGACCCTATCCCCTCACAACTCCTACAACCTCCCTCCCCCTCCATCCTACGCTCCCTCACCCACATCTTCAATCTCTCCCTCTCCTCCGGCACTTTCCCTTCCCCTCTGAAACATGCACACATCACCCCCATACTTAAAAAGCCCTCCCTGGACCCCAATGACCCGAACAACCTCATACCCATCTCCCTGCTCCCATTTACATCTAAACTCCTCGAGCGCCTAGTCTACGCCCGCCTATGCTCTCACCTCAACGACAACAACCTCCTCGATCCCCTACAGTCCGGCTTCCGTCCCCTACACTCCACCGAAACTGCCTTACTCAAACTCTCCAACGACCTGCTAACCGCCAAAGCTAATGGCCACTATTCAGTGCTCCTACTCCTTGACCTCTCTGCGGCCTTTGACACAGTCGACCACCCCCTCCTCCTCAAAAAACTACACTCCCTCGGCCTCAGAGATTCTGCTCTCTCCTGGCTCTCATCCTACCTGTCACAACGCTCTTTCAGCGTTACCTATAATGCCACCACCTCCCTCTCACTCCCCCTCTCTGTTGGGGTCCCTCAAGGCTCTGTCCTCGGGCCCCTTCTCTTCTCCATCTACACCTCCTCCCTTGGCCAACTCATACACTCTCACGGCTTCAACTACCACCTCTATGCCGATGACACACAAATCTATCTCTCAACCCCCCACCTCACCCCCTCGGTCTCCGCCCGAATCACACACCTGTTGAGCGACATATCAGACTGGATGTCGCTCCACTTCCTTAAACTGAACCTCTCCAAAACCGAGTTTCTTGTCTTCCCTCCAGCCCGGACACCACCCCCCATTGACTTCTCCATCATGTCCAACAACGCCACCATCAAACCCGCCCCGCAGGCCAGAGTACTTGGTGTCATTTCGGACTCCAACCTATCCTTCCAGCCCCAAGTCCACTCTTTAACAAACTCGTGCAGACTCCACCTCCGCAACATCGCCAAAATCCGCACGTTCCTAACTCCAGAAACCACTAAACAGCTCATCCACTCCCTCATCATATCACGACTCGACTACTGCAACTCCCTCCTCACTGGCCTGCCTCGCCGCTGGCTATCCCCGCTTCAGTCCATCCTGAATACGGCTGCCAGACTCATTCACCTTTCCAACCGCTCTGTTTCCGCCACCCCCCTCTGCCAATCCCTCCACTGGCTTCCGATTGCGCAACGGATCAAATTCAAAATCCTAACGCTGACGTACAAAGCTGTCCACCATACTGCCCCAAACTACATCACTGACCTAATATCCAAGTACCGCCCAGCACGCACACTCCGCTCCTCACAGGACCTCCTTCTCTCTAGTTCCCTGGTCTCCTCCTCCCATGCCCGCCTCCAGGACTTCTCCAGGGTGTCACCCATCCTCTGGAACTCCCTGCCCCAACCCATCAGATTATCACCTACTCTCTTCTCCTTTAGGCGCACCCTGAAAACCCATCTCTTCAGGGAAGCCTACCCCGCCCCCTGCTAACTTGCTGACCTCCTCCACTCTTCCTACCACTCCATCCCCCACAGCTATCTCCTCCTGTGCCACCATCCCCTCCCTCCTAGATTGTAAGCTTGAAAGAGCAGGGCCCTCGATCCCCTCATGTTTTGCATTGTATTGGTATTGTTCTGTCACATGTTCTGTCCCCCTTTGTAATGTACAGCGCTGAGCGAACTATTGGCGCTTTATAAATACTGTATAATAATAATAATAATTTCTGTCTGCTGCTTTGTTCCTCTGCTATCTGAATCACTTCTGACAAGTTTTACTGACACCAAGAGAAAAATGGCGAGAGGAGGGAGTTTCAGCACACAGCCTATGATTGGCAGCATCAGCTCTGTTCCTGTGTGTTGCGTGAAGGGGGGTTTGTCCCTTCCCTCCAATCAGTTCTCAGATCTCTCCTCATTAAGCTCTGCCATGTATAATTTCAGATCTCAATCCCCTTTTTTTCCTGACACCTCAGACAAGCTTTATAAATTGTGGAATTTGAACAGATGTAGAGGAGAGAGGGCTATAGATAAACAGGTACAAATTATGTAGGAAGATTTGTTTCATCTCTGTGTATCACCTGATGCCAGCCACTTCACTAGGTATATGTAAGGGTTTACAAACACTTTAAGAAAACTACCATCAGAAAACTGTCATTAGGTCTTTATTAAATTCCCCATAATGTGATTTATACTTAAATGTTTGGGATTTCTCAGAGATAAAATGGGATTTAGCTCAACGGGAAAGTTAGAAATAAGAATTTGACTGTTGCTAAAGTTCTCATCACCTTCTCCCATTTCCGTATGCAGTCATACACACTTTACTGATTACAAGTTCCCAGCTGTAATTGAATTGCCTGGAAATGTACCAATGCAGATTATAAAAGAAAAGAATAGACTTACAAGATTGAAAGAATTCTGAATAACATCCATTTTGTACCATATAGTTGTTGTTTTTTTTTTAACTTAACCCTCTTTGAAAACCTAGACATCTTGGAAAGGGTGCAAGGCTGCTGAAAAGAGACACAAGCTTTTGAATATATTCTATCCTGCTGAAAATACTGTTTGATAAATTATTGAAACCATGTTTTACTTCTTTTCAGAAACAGCATATATCACTCATCAGGGCCATCTAAAGTCAAATTACCAAATCGGACAGAAAGAGACCTTGGTAAATATGTTTTATTGGATGCTGTGCTACAACTCATATAACACCTGCTCTTTTAAAAAGAAAATCAATGTTTAACATTAAAGCTGTATTTAATTTGGGCCACTGGTGTGTTGGAAATGTGAAAAATAAGATTGTATAAGAAAATCAATTTAATTGAAAATATTCTCAGATATCTGTTTTTGTTTTGTTTTCAGTCCTAACACCCCAGTTGTTGCTTTTTTCATAAGAAATGAATGAATGCATGTCCTTTTTACCTTTCAGTGATAAAGATGTTTAGGTCTTTACATCTTTAGGACAAAGATTAAGTGCAGTAGACAGGGTGGAATTTGGATGTATTTGATCATCTACTTGTTCATTGCTCTAAAGCACACACTTTTTTTCTTCACCAGACATTTCTGAAAATCCCATTACAGTATTGCCACCTAAAATGTATGCTATGATACAAAAGCAGCCTCCACAGTTGCCTCCACGGAGCTTATGTGAGTAGTAATATATTTGATTTTTGGGGAGTTGTACAACAGTATCAGTCTGAAAATATACTTTTTTTGTGTTTGTTACAGATCCTAACCATTATGCCGAGAAAGAAAATACAAAGTTAGATATACTTAACTCAAATGACAGATACTCCTATGCATCCTATGATTCTGTAGGCAGCATTTCAGAAGTTAATTATTCTAATGCAGCTTCAGCAGGTAAGAAATTCAAGAGCCTACGTGAAGGGGGACTGTTGTTTTTAAATGCATTTTAGATAAAACTGGACATGCATGACAGGCAGGAAACTAGCATTTTCAGAAGGGGTCCACATAAGCATTTCAGTACTTTGCTCTTGATATAAACATCATTTCAAATGTCTGTTAATATATTAGCCTTATAAGCCTTGTTTTGTGTATTGCTTGTAGTTATGTATGTATATTTATTAATGGGTCAATTGTAAAGAGTGCAAAATTTAAATATTAGATTCGAACAAATGCTGGCAGCGCAAAACCTACTAACCCTGTATCTTATATCTTCTGAGAACTTAGGTGCTAAATCTTTCCATCAGACTCCCTAGCTCAGCTTACACTTTCCTCATTCCTATTGTTGCATTCACTGTACAAATAAATTACATAGAACATAGTCCTTGTAATAAATGCAGAAGGTAGGAGGCCCTGGGAAATAGCTACCAATATCTAAATTCCAGTTGGTATTTGGTAGGTGACTCAGCTTGTAAACCTCTTTTGACCCCTTAGTCAAATTTTTCTTCACAAAGTGACAGAATCATATGATTTATTAATGGAGAAGTACAGCCAAAACTCATTTGGCTGTACTTTTCCTGGAGATCACAGGAGTGTAGTTCATTCTGCACTCCTGTGGCCCCTTTTCAGCTGACAGTGGGCCAGGGGCGGACTGACCATTTGGAAACTCGGGCACTGCCCGAGGGCCCAGGGTCAGTAGAGGGCCCCATGAGATGCCCCTGGTACCTTTTTCATAGGCTTTTTTTGAGTTTGGGCAAGGACACAGGGGCCCCATGATCCCCTTATTGCCCGGGGGCCCCATGAGTTGTCAGTCCGCCCCTGCAGCGGGCTAAATTCTGCTGTTGGCCGACGCCACTCAGCAGGCCCAGACTGGGGAAAGATCCCACCTTTAAAGTTGGGATCCACCCAGATGTTTGGACTGGAACCTGGCTCAGCCTCTTAGTGATCCGTTGAGATCCTGAGCCCGCCGCTCCCTCCCTCTGCACAGCCCAGCACTCCAGTGGGGGTGCAGAGCAGACAGCCATGACTAACAGTCACCAACTCTGTGCTCACGGAGCACCATGAACTGAGAGATGTGTTTAATCACTCAGTTCTCAATCTTAGAGCTGGTGGGAAATGCATGCAGCATTGGACCAATGCTGCATCCACCTAGGTAAGTATGATTTCTAAAAAAAAAAAGTCTAAACTTCTCTTTTAAGTGATATAACACAGCAAGCTAGTATAACAGAACAAGTTATGGTGATAAGGTACTGAACCAAATAATAAGCCCTCCATCCAAATCATTGTATAGCAGAGTAGATAAGAGGATTTTACTCATTTCAGGACAGTGGGCAGAAGCATGCAAATCATTTTAATTATGCCCCAACAGCCAAAAGCACATCTAGACCCACTACTCTATAGTGCAAACATAGCCTAGTATTATAGAGCCATTTATTCCAAACGGTATAAAACCATGTGTCAGACCTTGAGGAAGGCAATAAAATAGCTACCACATAAAAGCTTTCAGTATATTACAATATACGTTCACTATAAAGCAAAAAAAAAGCCTACAATAATTTTTTCAATATTTAGCCAGAGAAACTGTAACAGTTCGAGAATGAACCATATCTTTCCTCTGGGCAATCTTCTGTAACTTATAGCCTAGTACGCATTTAGGGCAAAACACTTTTCCGCTTGGGCAATGACACAAATTATATTGAATTAATTGTTTGGAGCTGATATGAAAAACATGACAATCTTAATTTTCATCTTATATTTTCATTTGCAGCCAATTATTCATTATGAAAAATTAATATTTCTTTAGGTTGTTGACTTTAAGTCATTGTAGCCGTATTAGTGCATTTGCGTCAGCAACAATTGAGTACTGTCCGTGATACTTTTTTTATTTGCACTAACATACAATTTTGAGGACAAGCTTTTGGGGAGTGTCTCCTTCTTCAAGGTCCAAGCAGTACACTGCTTGGACCTTGAAGAAGGGGACACTCCCCGAAATCTTGTCCTCAAAATTGTTTGTTAGTGCAAATAAAAAAAGTATCACGGACAGTACTCAATTGTTTCTGACTTTAAGTCAAGAACCTCAAGAAAGCCTGCAGTTAAGCTACCAAGTACAGCTACACAATATATGTATAAATGTACACTATATTGCCAAAAGTATTGGGACAACCCTATAAAAAAATTTGATTCAGATGTTCTAATCACCTCCATGGCCACAGGTGTATAAAATCAAGCACCTAGGCATGCAGACTGCTTCTACAAACATTTGTGAAAGAATAGGTCGCTCTCAGGATCTTAGTGAATTCAAGCGTGATACCATAATAGGTTGCCACCTGTGCAATAAGTCCATCCATGAAATTTTCCATGAAGTGATAGGCCACGTAAAATGACAGAGCGGGGTCAGCGCATGCTGAAATGCACAGTGCGCAGAAGTCACCAATTGTCTGCAGAGTCAATAGCTAAAGACCTCCAAACTTCATGTGGCCTTCAGATTAGCACAACAGTGCATAGAGAGCTTCATGTAATGGGTTTCCACGGCTGAGCAGCTGCAGTCAAGCCTTACATCACCAAGTGAAATGCAAAGCGTCGGATGCTGTGGTGTAAAGCACACCGACACTGGACTCTAGAGCAGTGTAGACGTGTTCTTTGGAGTGACCAATCACGCTTCCCTGTCTGGCAATCCGATGGGTGTGTCTGGCTTTGGCAGTTGACAGGAGAATGGTACTTGCCTGACTGCATTGTGCCAAATGTAAAGTTTGGTGGAGGGGGGATTATGATGTGGGGTTGTTTTTCAGGGATTGGGCTTGGCCCCTAAGTTCCAGTGAAGGGAACTCTTAAGGTGAAAGCATACCAAGACATTTTGGAAAATGTTATGCTCTCAACTTTGTGGGGAAAGTTTAGGGATGGCCCCTTCCTGTTCCACCTTGACTGTGCACCACTGCACAAAGCAAGGCCCATAAAGACATGGATGAGCAAGTTTGGGGCGGAAGAACTTGACTGGCCTGCACAGAGTCCTGACCTCAAACCGATAGAACACCTTTGGGATGACTTAGAGTGGAGACTGAGAGCCACGCCTTCTTGTCCGACATCATTGCCTGACCTCACAATTGCGTTTCTGGAAGAATGGTCAAACATTCCCATAGACACACTCCTAAACCTTGTGGTCAGTCTTCCCAGAAGAGCTGAAGCTGTTATAGCTGCAAAGGGTGGGCCAACTCAATAATGAACCCTACGGACTAAGACTGGGATGTCATTAAAGTTCATGTGCGTGTAAAGGCAGGCGTCCCAATACTTTTGGCAATATAGTGTATGTATGCTGTGAATACAAAAGCCTGTAAAATACAGCAGATATGTTATAAAATAAAAAGGTTTTACTCATTTTAGTTTAAAGTAAGGATTTTTTTTAGAAAAAAATTTGGTCTGTATTTGTGGTCTTCTAGACACATAAACTGTCTGCCATGTGACAACATTTAGGCCTGATGATTGAGGACCCAAGCACTACACTGCATGTATGAATGGAAAAATCCCAGATGCAAAAATATAAGGATGTAACTAGACTGGAGTAGAGTGATCACAGCTGGTTTAGGTCACTGTTAGTTGCATAACAAGTTTGACATATACTGTAAAGGTCAGCTGTAAAATGACTGTTGTCCTGCTATTGACATGAAGGGCCTGTTGCTGTTTTTTTTCTTTACCTCTATCAAAGAAAGATAGAAAACATCAGTTTTAATTGACCCTAAAGCATAATAGTTTCCAAGTAAATAAGTGAGGGCACATAAAACCATAGAGAGCAGAAACAAGAAACATTGGGGAAATGAGATTGGTAGCCACACACAGAGCTTTTTTTCAGCCAGAACGTGGGGTAACGAAGTTCCGGCACCTCCAGCACTGAAAGTATGTAATAGCAAGGGGTGCTGGAGTGAGCTGGAGGGTCTGTTGATGCTGGCTGCTTGGGGATCTGTTGTTGCTGGAGGGAATCTGTTGTTGCTGGTGGGGATCTGTTATTGCTAGGGGGTCTTATGTTTCTGGGGGCTCATTTGTTGCCGGGAGGGATCTGTTGTTGAGGGAGGAGTCTTATTGCTGGCTGGAGGTCTGTTGTTGCTGCCGAGGTTCTATTGTTGCTGGTGTGGATCTATTGTTGCTGAGGAGACTATTGTTGTTGTTGTTCCTGGCTGCAGGGAATCTATTTTACTGCTTTGTTTGTTATCATTAATAATTTCCATACAAATTACTTAGCACCACAAAATTATTCTTAGTTCTGTATTATATAAAAGGGGCTATGCTGGGTGGTGGGTAGAGTGTTGAACCAAGGGGCGGTGCTCAGAGGTGGGTAGCGGGTGGAAACAAGGGTGACTCAGAAGAAGGGAGTTCCTGCACCTATTCTCTAACAAAAAAATCCCTGGCATACATATATGTCAGTATCATGTGCAAAGAATTGACAGTGGAATAAAAAAAAACATCTAACGAAAAATTTGGTCTATAATAAACATTACTGTACAAAGATAGCACAGGATTTGGATGTATTTCATCAAATACCGGTCCATTTCTCTAAGGTATGCTTTTTGTAATCTTCACCAGGTATTTCTGCAAATCCCATTAAAGTCTTGCCATTTAAAACAAATGCTGTTGTACACATGGGGCCTCCACGGGTGCCTCCATGGGGCTTATGTGAGTATTAATATATATGATTTTTGAGGGTTAATACAGCAGTGTCAGCATGCATACATAATTTCTTTGTGTTTATTACAGATCCTGAATATTATGCCAAGAAAGAAAATAAAAATTCAAATATACCTAACCCAAATGACAGATATTCCTATGCATCCTATGATTCTGTAGGCAGCATTTCAGACTATTCTACTAACTATTCTGATGCAGAAGGTAAGAAACTCAAAGAGCCTATGTTAAAGGGGAACTTTAGTTTTTACCAGATTAAAGAGATCCACTTAAAGGAACCCTATACTGAGAAAAATATACAGTAAGTGATGACATTGTTGGCAATCCTTTGAAAAAGATAGTTATTGCTTTTCATTACTTTTGACTTTAGCCACTTGCCTACCGAGCACGTTTACCCTCTTTGTACCGATGGGCAGCACTGTTGAGTGCTGATGGGCAGCACTGTTGGGCACTGATGGGCACTTTTGGGGCTATACTGATAATCAGGGCACTGATAATCAGTGTCCTGATTGTCAGTGTAGATGAATCCTTTCACAGTTGCCAGTTATCGGCAGTACTTTTCTCATGCTGTGACAGTGTGAGAAAAGTAATGTCGTTACCGGCAAGCAGGGGCGGACTGACAACTCATGGGGTCCCCGGGCAATAGGGGATCATGGGGCCCCTGTGTCCTTGCCCAAACTCAAAAAAGCCTATGAAAAAGGTACCAGGGGCATCTCTTGGGGCCCCCTACTGACCCCGGGCCCTCGGGCAGTGCCCGAGTTTCCAAATGGTTAGTCCGCCCCTGCCGGCAAGTGTATTTATATTGTGATCAGTTGAGATTGGACACAGCTGATAACATGGCAAAAGGCCACTGTGATTGGCCCTTTACTGTGTCATTTATCAGCTGTGTCCAATCATAGACTGCACCAGGTGTGTGCCGCTTAAGACACCCTCCAAGAACTGGACATCTGTGCTGTAGCTGTCATTGGCTATAGCACTGTCAAGAAGTGGTTAAACAAGAAGGAACAAGTTTAGTCTTAATTCCTAGCCTACATATTTGTTCCTGGCCAGTGAACCAGAACTACTGAAGACATTTGACAAGCATGACAGGCAGGAAACTAGCATTTCAGGAGAGATCACCAGTGAAATCCCACAAAACCATTTCAGTAAAGCTTTTTCTATGTTTGTTAATGTATTAAAAACCTTGTTTCCTGTAATATTTCTAATTTTGTATGAACATTTAGTATGTAGTATATTGTGTGTAATACTTAAAACTGAAATTTCATGTGAAAATGCTGGCAGTTCAATTCCTACTCGGCTTCTATCTTATATAACTTAATGTAGAACTATAGGCAAAACATGTTTTTTTTTCATTCACTTCAGGGTTATATCACAATCGTCAGTCAATTGCCCTCTAAAAGCACCAAAATCCACCATAGATTGCTTTTCCAAGGGGCGCAAGGGCTGCCACAAGTGTGAACAAGCCCTTACAAAGAACACCATCCACAGATTGTGTCGTGATTAAAACCCTGGCTAAGGGGGATAATAGAGACCCATAGTGTGGCTTTAGTGGTTTGCATTAAAAACATTAGCTTTAACTCAAGCTTGTATTTATACATGCAATATTGTGAATGCTGGAGTTACTTAAACTGTCACTTGACAATCCCTTTTCGGAAAGGGCATATCATTGTTTTTATCAATGATTTGTTCATTGATCTCTGTGGAGGACCTGCTTCACTCACTTCTATGCATTCATTTGACACATACATGCACTAGAGAGCAGACACTGCTAAATGAAGATTTTAGCCTTAATAAGAACCAGACAAGAATCTGGTTTGGAAAAATCAGAATCATGTCTCTAAAGCTGTTTTACTAGCTTACTTCTCAGGAACAAGTGTGTATTCTGTTTGTAGTGCTAATCCTGTAGGAGCCACAGAAATACTGTCCAGGTCCTCCCCGGTTGCTCTGCCCCGCAGCCAGGCACATAGACTCATTCACATGTGTAACGGAACCGTCCCTAGACTGCACTTGGGTACTTCTGTTAGGATACCACTTCCCTGTTCAAACACTGACCACAGACACCACAGCAGACCATACAAGACTAGACAACACCAGTCTTGAAGTAAACCAGGAAATAGACTACTTTATTTTAACACAGATACAAGATATAAACATTCAAGGGAACAACCCCCCCTCCCTGCCTAATGATGCAGGGTGGGGCAATCTACCTTTAGTAACAAGAGACACACCAACAGACAGTCCCATCAGGAGGGAGCGCTGCTGGAAACACCCCCCACCAAGCCAATACACAAACACATACATCCCTTAATAGTTTACTCCCAAGCAAGACACACAATAGAACAATGGGATGCAACCACATGGCATTAAACAATCAACAACCCCTCACCCCAATATTAGGACAGAGCACCCTGTACCCCTAACAGGCACAGGGTGACTTACACATAATAGGGATATGGGGAGCTGAGACAGGGGTCTCCCCACCACTCCAAATTGAGCTGTGTTCCATGGGCCTCTCACCCAAAGTGACTCCCGTCACATATCTCCCCTTTTGGCAGGAGACTAATGCAGGAGGAAACCCCGGATGGGTGGACTCCGAGGTTAGTCTGTACTTCCAGTCCCCCAATGCCAGCACCCACACAGTACCCCAATCAAATTGTCCCACACAAAGCATTACTAACCCAGCCAACATCTGCCTCTCTCGTAGAACATATGCTGGGGAGAAGTATGGGTGGCTCGGCCGACTCCATCATGCTGTTGGGGATCTGGGCCGACTGCCCAGCATCCCTGGGGTATCCAGGTGGTGACTGTATTCTCATCCACTTTGACTTGATGGACATCCCCCAGTGTTCGCAAAGTAAGGCCAACATCCCAATGCCAGACCCTTTTCTGGGGTTGTGTCAGTGGAGACCGAAGTCCCATCCACGGACATCAGCTCAAGCTGCAGTTGTGAGGTGCATCCTCTTCCTGTAGCTCCTGCGATGCTGATTGTTGTCGGCAGAGGTCAACAACGCCATGCCCTGATGCCAGCTCTTCTGCTGGAGGCACGCCGGTTGGTTCCTCCTCAGCAGAAAAGTCAATCAAATCCCCAGTCTCTGGAACTGGTGTCTGGGGATAGGGGTTCACCATCTCCTGTCTGTGGAACCCATAAGATGTTACCAGTGCTGGGCAGAGTTCAGTAATGTCCAGCTCTTCTGCTGGAGGCTCACCAGGTTGTTTTTCCTTAGCAGAGAAGTCTATTAAATCCCCAGTCTCTGGAATTTCTACTGCTGATTCTTGGGCATACTGCTGAACATGTTTTAGCAGTTGCCTGTATGCCCTTTCCAGATGTTCTTTCATCAGCAGGTATTCCAGATCTGGTTCAAGCTCTGAGACCCCTGTGAGACCAAACATAGCCTCTCTGTTTTCTCGCAGGTCCTCAAGGGTAGGTTCTCCTTCATCGCCAAACACAAAATGATCTGTAAGGCTCTCCCACAGCAATCCAGGGCCACCAAAGTCATATCCCTCCAGAACATTCTGTTGTCACCCCTAAATATTTCTTCTCTGTGTATCATTGCAGAGCCTGATATCGTTTGTCCAGCTCTATCTCCTACTGGACCAGCCTGTCCAATGCAGTCACCCATTGCTCCTGGGGTTGCTCTCCCAGGAATGGCATCCATAACTTTCGATGGTCCCTGGCCCGTTCCCCTGGGGTTGAATAGCACTTGCCCTTGTATATACCAGCAACCTGGAGGGCTCCACTCCAAATCACCTCCTGCATCCACTGCATGAGCTCCAGGTACTCATCCGCAGACACAGTCCTGGGGTATGTAGCAGCTCCGGGAACTCTGATGCTAGGTCCATATCTCCACTGGGGTGACCGAGGTCTACTTTCCTGATCTTAAATCCCGGTGGTGGTTTGGATGTGTTCACAGCCAGGAAGCACAATCCCACCGCTTGCTACCAATGTAACGGAACCGTCCCCAGACTACACTTGGGTATTTCTGTTAGGATACCGCTTCCCTGTCCAAACACCGACCACAGACACCACAGCAGACCATACAAACCTAGACAACACCAGTCTTGAAGTAAACCAGGAAATAGACTACTTTATTTTAACACAGATACAAGATATATACATTCAAGAGAACAACCTCCCCCCTTGCATAATGACACAGGGTGGGGCAATCTACCTTTAGTAACAAAAGACACATCAACAGACAGTCCCATCAGGAGGGAGGGCTGCTGGAAACAACCCCCACCAAGCCAATACACAAACACATACATCCCATAATAGTTTGCTCCCAAGCAAGACACACAATAGAACAATGGGATGCAACCACATGGCATTAAACAATCAATAACCCCCCACCCCAATATTAGGACAGATCACCCTGTACCCCTAACAGGCACAGGGTGACTTACACATAATAGGGATATGGGGAGCTGAGACAGGGGTCTCCCCACCTCTCCAAAGTGAGCTGTGTTCCATGGGCCCCCCACCCAAAGTGACTCCAGTCACATGTTTCTCCAAAAATCAATCTAGCGGGGGTTGTTTTTTTTTTGTTATTTTTGGAGAACTTGGATAGGGATGAGGGAGCAGAGTGGTATATTTAAAAAATAGGAACTATGTACATTGAGGACTTTGTCTAATCTTTAGGGCAAGCTTGAGTCAAACAGTGGACTTCAGCTTTAAAGCAGTAGTAAAAGTAGTCGTAGTAGTAGTCGTAGTAGTAGCAGCAACTTCTGTAGATCCCCAGAGCAGTGTTCCTTTAAGTAGTAGTGGACAGATGGACAGAGCTCTTCGGAACAGCAGCCGGTATTCTCTTTGTTAAACTGTTACTTCCTAGCACCAGAAGGATTTAAACAGCACATAGTCTCCGAGGTCCTTTATGGATGTTTGTACTCACAAGTCCCAAGAGCAACTGGACACCTTCCTCCATAATACCAGACTAGATCTCAGTCAGCATAGCAGAACCCGGTCTCAGTAATTCAGGCCCTCAGATAGCCCACATGAGGCCTACAGCAGCAACTTGTAAAAAGAGAGGAAAAGAGGTGCCACTGACTGTCAGATGATTTATTTAAAAAAAGAATAAAATGCATTCACATATGGCATAATAAAAACAGGCACATCTATATTCGTGTCTGGCGTTTTATTGCCAGCTGTTTTTGCTGGATGTGAAGCCGTCTTCCTCCTGGGTCCACAGCCGTCTGGATGTTGGAGAGGGGCCAAAGCAAAGGCTGGAAAGCAGGTGGAGCGCAGTGTGTTGATGTCACTGGACGTGAAGCAGTGCGTTTCAGAGCATGCGCACAACGAGTTATGTCGTGCGCGCTCCTTTGTCAAGCTACTGGGACAAAGCAACATAACATATGGGCATATCTTATTTTATGAATTTATTTATATAAATAGCCCTTGCTGTGGTTCCTCTCCACCATCCAGCCGGCCGTGGACCCAGGAGTGAGATGGCTTCACATCCAGCAAAGGCAGCTGACAATAAAATGCCAGACACGGACTATAGATGTGCCTGTTTTTATTCTGCAATATGTGAGTGCATTTTATTCCGTTTTAAAATAAATCATCTGACAGTCTACACTCAGTGGCGCATCTTTTCCTATCTTTTTCCATGCTTCTTGGAGATCCTCTCTCTATCAGAAGGCTTGTCGTGAAAAAGGAATTGTTTCTTTGCCACCGTATATATCCATAATTGGATGGACTTGATGACCATCAGCCCCATTGGCCACCATAAACAGTTGTGTTCAAAATAATAGCAGTGTGTTGAAAAAAGTGAATAAAGATGAAAATCCTTCTAATAGTTTTTATTTCCATACACACAAATGCATTGGAAACACTACACATTCTATTCCAAATCAAAACATGAAGAAAAATATATAAAATTTGTGTTGTTCCTCTAAAAAAATTGAAGAAAAGTGAATATTAGACTGTTCAAAAAAATAGCAGTGTTTGTATTCTTCTTTACAAACTCAAACATTCACTATATAAACTGAAAAATGTTTGAAGATTTTGCTTTCCTTTGAATCACTTAATGAATATTTAGTTGTATAAGCACTGTTTCTGAGAACTGCTGTACATCTGTGTTGCATGGAGTCAACCAACTTCTGGCACCTGTGAACAAGTATTCCAGCCCAGGATGATTGGACTACATTCCACAGTTCTTCTCTATTTCTTGGTTTTGCCTCAGAAACTGCATTTTTGATGTCACCCCACAAGTTTTCTATTGGATTAAGATCCGGGGATTGGGCTGGCCACTCCATAACGTCAATTTTGTTGGTCTGGAACCAAAATGTTGCACATTTACTGGTGTGTTTGGGGTCGTTGTCTTGTTGGAACACCCATTTCAAGGGCATTTCCTCTTCAGCATAAGGCAGCATGACCTCTTCAAGTATTCTGATGTATTCAAACTGATCCATGATGCCTGGTATGCGATAAATAGGCCCAACACCATAGTATGAGAAACATCCCATATTATGATGCTTGTGCAACCATGCTTCACTGTCTTCACAGTGTACTGTGGCTTGAATTCAGTGTTGGGGGTTGTCTGACAAGCTGTCTCCGGCCACTAGACCCAAAAAGAACAATCCTTACTTTCATCAGTCCACAAAATGTTGTGCCATTTCTCTTAAGACCAGTCAATGTGCTCTTTGGCAAATTGTAACCTCTTCAGCACGTCTTTTTTTCAACAGTGGGACTTTGCGGGGGCTTCTTGCAGATAGCTTGGCTTCACATAGGCGTCTTCTAATTGTAACAGTACTCACAGGTAACTTTAGACCTTCTTTGATCTTCCTGGAGCTGATTGTTGGCTGAGTCCTTGCCATTTTGGCTATTCTTCTATCTATTCGAATGGTAGTTTTTCGCTTTCTTCCACGTCTTTCAGGTTTTGGATGCCATTTTAAAGCATTTGCAATCATTTTAGCTGAGCAGCCTATCATTTTCTGCACTTCTTTATATGTTTTCCCCTCTCCAATCAACTTTTTAATCAAGGTACGCTGTTCTTCTGAACAATGTCTGGAACAACCCATTTTCCTCAGAATTTCAGAGAGAAATGCACTGTAACCAGCATGTACAACATTTGCTGCCTTCCTTCCTTCCTTAAATAAGGGCAATAATTGCCACCTGTTTTTCAAAGAATGAATGAGCTCACTAATAGAACTCCACACTGCTATTATTTTGAACTTGCCCCTTTCAATTAGTGATTCAGTTACACAGAATCAGCAGCATGCATGTCATGACTGTTGGATCTGTTGGATTTCTATTACTCTACTAAACCTGCTAGTAAATTATTTACCATGTAGAAATATAATTTTTACCAATTGATTGGTAAATTGATTGATCAGGTTAGTGATGTCTGACTGCTATTATTTTGAACAGACCTCTGTATGGTTACATCTTACAGGGAACCACTACCTCTGGCTGACTCCATCTCTATGTATCTACAGCAGCAGCTGCCTGGGATGGGCAACATGCCCTCTCCCAGGTTTGGGCAATCCTGACCAGAAATGACCTAAAGTTCCATGTGCTCACTTAATATATACAGTTACCCAGCCTGCCTTAGAGCCCCTCTCTCTGGGATAGGCTGAGGATGTATCAATATTCGTGCTGTCATTTGCATAGCTCCACACCTATTGTCCATAAACTTCTGCAGTTTCCTGGATACAGAGGAAGCCAGGCAGACTAGCAGCCCCTGAGCACAGAACAGACCTAACTAAATGATCACAGCTCACCTAGTGCAGTGACCTAACTATGCTTTTTTCTAGCAAATATTTGCAACCACTCTGACTACAGAGTAACAACCAAATTTACCTATCAAAAACAAAACTAATTCCATCTATCTAATCCTAACATCTAAGAGGGTGATACATGTTTTTCACTTATATCCTATTCCTGTAAGTAATGCTTCAAACTGCCATAACTGTCACAATTTCTGGACTGCTGCGGTAGTGTAAAAGACTCAAGCAGGGGATGGGACAGCCCCGCTTTGACCGAGATACAACCAAGTATAAAAGTAATCCCTGAGAGGCCAGACTATTCAATTGTAACAATTCAATAATGAAATTTCAGATTATGACAGATGCCTATTGCTGACTACTATTGGTGACTCTTTAGATTTCACAATGGCATTCATCTCCATGTTAATAGTTACTATATTGATCAAGCAACAATTTTAGATAAAGTATAGAAACTATGAAATAAGTGATGAACTTCCCTGCACATTAAAAAGAAAAAGAAAATTTTATTAAAAACTTTTAGTAATGAAGTAAAATAAATCAATGTTGTGGGTGGTGTAATATAAAATATACTGTAATTATATGGTTAATAAGATAATGCATTTTTCATCTTTACAGCTTTTCCTAAAGATCGAGAATATTTGGAAGTGATTCCAGATGATGATGGGAGCTATGATGATGTGGAAATAATCAGTTCAGCATCCGGCATCAACTACAATTGGACTAACAAGCCCTAACAGAACAGACTTTTCACTACATCGAACATTTTTCACCGATAAACCCAACTTGCACAAGTGTTATCTTGCCAAATTGCGCACATGGGATGGCATTTGTATTTTTTAGTAGATCTGAAAACATACAATAAATTGAACTATACTGAATACTATATCATTCATTATTGCCTACTAATGTTTATATTCACATGTCGTGTTGAAACCACTGTGCTTTTAGTTGCTCTTAACAAGAAAAACTGGGAGTCCTGTTCAAAACCATAATAGCTGCCAACAAGGCAACAATAATGCATACATCAAACACACCTACTTACTCGGGGCAGTTGTTTTCTTTAATCCAGGCATACAGTGGGGAAAATAATTATTTGATCCCCTGCAGATTTTGTAAATTTGCCACTTACAAAGAAATGAAGGGTCTACAATTGTTATCATAGGTGTATTTTAAATGAGAGAGACAGAATATCAACCAAAAATCCAGATAAAACACAACACAAATGTCATAAATTGAGTTGCAGTTCTGGGAGTAAAATAAGTATTTGATCCCCTACCAACCAACAGTAATTCTGGCTCCCACAGACTGGCTATGTGTTCATGTGGTACACAGATTAGTTCTGTCAGTTTAAGAAAGTGTTCTAAATGACAACTTGACACCTGTCCACAGAATCTTTCTTGGGCACCACCATAGGCAAGACCAAAGAGCTGTCAAAGGATGTCAAGAACAAGGTTGTAGACCTGCACAAGGCTGGGATGGGCTACAAGACCATCAGCAAGAAACTTGGTGAGAAGGAGAGAACTGTTGGAGCGATTATTCACAAATGGAAGAAATACAGAATAACTATCAATCGCCCTCAGTCTGGAGCTCCATGCAAGATTCCTCCTCATAGGGTAAAGATGATCTTGTGAAAAGTGAGGGATCAGCCCAGAACTACACGGGAGGAGCTTGCGAATGATCTCAAGGAAGTTGGGAGCACAGTAACCAAACAAACCATTGGTACCACAATACGCCACCATGAATTAAAATCCTGCAGCGCCTGCAAGGTCCCCCTCCTCAAGAAGACACATGTACAGGCCAGTCTGAAGCTTACCAATGAACATCTAAATGATTCAGAGAAGGATCGGGAGAAGGTGCTGTGATCAGATGAGACCAAAATTGAGCTCTTTGGCATTAGCTCGACTCGCCGTGTTTGGAGGAAAAAAAATGCTGACTATGACCCTAAGAACACCATCCCTACAGTCAAGCATGGAGGTGGAAAAATTATGCTTTGAGGCTGTTTCTCTGCTAAAGGTACAGGCCGACTTTGCCGCATTGAGGGGCCATGTATTGTAAAATCTTGGATGAGAAACTTCTTCCCTCAGCCATATCAGGACACTGAAGATAGGTTGTGGATGGGTCTTCCAGCATTACAATGACCCAGAACGTACCGCCAAGGCTACAAAGGAGTGGCTCAAGAAGAAGCACATTAAGGTCATGGAGTGGCAGACCTTAATCCTTAGAAAATTTATGGAGGGAGCTAAAACTTTGAGTTGCCAAGTGACAGCCAAGACGCCTTAATGATTTAGAGAAGATCTGTAAGGCTAGGTTCACACCTATGCAGTTTCTGCACTGCATTTTGTGTTGCATTTGGCATTTTTACACCTGCGGCTTTGCTGTGTTTTTGATGCGTTTTGCGGTTTTTAAAGTTTTTTAGAATTTTTCTTGTTGCTAGGCAGTTAAAATGCAAAATGCATCAAAAACGCAGCAACAATGCATCAAAAATGCACTACATGCTTTTCTGCAGCATTTCCATTGAAGTCTATAGAACCAAAAAGGCAACTTGCATTAAAAAAAGTCCCTCACCCTTACCGAAAAACGCACTGGGTGAAAACGTGGAGATGTGAATGTGTCCCATAGGAAATCATGTTAAATGGACTGTACTGTGTTTCTGCAAACCGCTGCGGAAAACGCTTAGGTGCGAACCTAGGGTAAAGAAGAGTGGACCAAAATCCCTCCTGAGATGTGTGCAAACCTGGTAACCAACTACAAGAAACCTCTTACCTCTGTGCTTTCCAACAGGAGTTTTTCCACCAAGTACTAAGTCATGTTTTTCCTTGGGATCAAAAAATTATTTTGATCACTAATCTCCCTAGTCTACAACTCAATTTATAACATTAGTACCATGTTTTTTTCTGGATTTTTGGTTGATATTATGTCTCTATCATTTAAAATACACCTATGATAAAAATTATGGACCCTTCATTTCTTTCTAAGTGGGCAAACTTATAAAGTCTGCAGATTATGAAATAATTATTTCCCCACTATAGCTATTGTACTGGTCCACCCCACTTTTTTCTGTGATCTGAGAACCCTTTTGCTTGTCTGGTGTTCAGGAGGGGTTTTCCCAAACATGCCTGTGCCTGTGGCATGCCTGGTGCAAAATTGTGTATTTTCCCACATGGCACCATAACGCGCTACCCTTTTGCAGATGTAAATAGGCCCCATTCATTCTTAACCGTTTCAATACCGTGCAATTTTACACCTTCCTGCCCAGGCCATTTTTCAGGTTTCAGCGCTCTCACACTTTGAATGACAATTGCGCAGTCATACAACACTGTACCCAAACTAACATTTTATCATTTTCTTCACACAACTAGAGCTTTCTTTTGGTGGTATTTAATCACTGCTGGGGTTTTTATTTTTTGCTAAATTAACAAAAAAAGTCCAAAAATTTTGAAAAAAAAACACATTTTTCTTTGTTTCTGTTATAAAAGTTTACAAATAAATAATTGTTCTTCATAAATTTAGGCCGAGATGTATTCTGCTACATGTCTTTGGTGAAAATAACCCAAATTAGGATGTATTTTTTAGTTTGTAGGAAAGTTATAGAGTTCACAAACTATGGTATAGATCTGAATATTGATCAATCCTGAAGTACTGACAGCCAATCTAATTTCTTGAGGTCCAAGAATGTCAGAATAGTACAGATATCCCACAAATGACCCCTTTTTGCAGAGTAGACAGTCCGACGTACTTCATAAGAGGCATGGCCAGTTTTTTTAAGTTGTATTTTTATGTCATAATTTTTCGGAAAATGAAAAAATTAAAAAAATTATTTTCACTATTTTTTTTTTTTACATACTGTCACCAGTGCAGTACAGCGTCATCATATAACTGGCATGGCGGTTAACAGGGACACTGACTGGTGACAGTATGAAAAAAAAAAATATATATATTTTTTTTTTTTTATTTTTATTTTTTTTTTATTATATTTCATTTTTTATTACATTTTTTTTTTATTTTTTTTTAAGATTTTTTTTCATATTTTACTATGACCAAAGTAGTACAATGTTACCATAGTTTTTTTTTTTTTTTACACAATTTGCTTATAGCAAAGAATTACTTTGCTATAAGCAAGCATTTACCTGAATGAAATCGATTCATTCAGCTTTTTTTTTTGTGCTTAGCTGTGATTTGGTCACAGCTAATCACATGACATGTGCATGTGATTAGCTGTGACCATTCACAGCTAGGCACTAGTATACAATGGATGGCATCATGAATGAAGCCATCCATTGTATACAACTGTCATGTGACCTGCTGTGATTGGTCACAGCAGGTCACATGGTACCAGCAACGGGAGCCGGTACTCGGATCTGTCATCGGCCGTGTCCGAGGTGCACGGCCCGTGACAGATCCCGCTGCTGCGCCGCTCTGCATTACCGCAAACGGCGCATGTGCGGGAGCACGCCAAATGGCGTGCACCCGGAATGAAAAGGCACATCTGAAGCCGCCAAACAGCCATTGGCTGGGCAGCTAATGGTTAAATGCCATCCCAATCATCTAGCAAATTGGCACGTGTTCACACCCAATGAAAACGCATAGTACCGCAGTACCATGCACTTTGGTGTGGCATGATTTTAACCGGTTCCACGCCACCTTATAGCAGAAATACTGCTAAAGGGTGGCATGGGTGCACAAAATCAAGTATATATATGTGATTTTGCAGTTCTGGGTAGGGGGCATGTGCGTCCCACCATTCGCGGCCTTGGCTGTCAATCACCGCATCCTGCCCGATGATTACTTGCCACAACTGGTAATCGCCAAGTATCTCCAACGGGGGAGAGACCTGTGTATAAACAACACAGATCTCTCCCGTCAGCTTCTGCATACTGCTTTGTATGGCTCTGCGTAGCAAAGTAGTGTGCTTACAGTGAAGCACATACACAGCCAACATAGAGAAACAGCACACAGTTAACCCTTTGATCACCCCAGATATTAACCCCTACCTAGTACAGTGTCAGTGCTTTTTATTAACACTGATCACTGTATTGGTGTCACTGGGGATGTCACTGACACAAAGTCTGTTCCTCCCAGTGTCAGAATGCCCACCACAGTGCTGTCCTGCTATAAGTTGCTGATCGCTGCCATTACTAGTAAAAAAAGAAAAAAATTCCAGTATCTATACTGCTGTTTGTAAACACTATAACATTCACGTAAACCAATTAATTTTCATGTATTGGGATTTTTTCTATCAAAGACATGTAGCGGAATACATTTTGGCCTAAAATTATGACAAAATTTAATTTTTTTTCTGGACATGTTTAATAACAAAAAGTCAAAAATGTTTTTTTCTCAAAATTGTCGGTCTTTTTTTGTTTATAGCGCAAAAAATAAAAAGTGCTCAGGCGATCAAATACCACCAAAAGAAAGCTTTATTTGTGGGGAAAAGGGACACAAATTTCATTTGCATGCAGCATTGCATGACCTTGCAATTGTCAATTTTTGCACATAGGGCAGCCCCTTGAAATAATGAAGGTTTCCTCTTACTTCCTGTTGTGTCTCCAAGACAGAAAGTAGAGGGAAATCTACCAATGGGACACACCTGGACAAAAATGGATAAACTGACAGGAGGTTTAATCCTTTCCTGCTCTATCCTTACCCTCTGTACAGTGCTCTTCACAGAGACCTTCCTTTAAAAATGAATCACACCACAGTTTGTATTACTTTTATTGTTTCAATAAAAAGAAACAAATAAAATAAATATAAATAAAATTGAAAAACTGTACTTTACTGTAGTCTGTAAATCCAAATTTCATGTACGATTATGAACATATATTAACATATATCAGTCTAGTTCATGCTCCAAGACTTTATGGCTTTTTGTAAATTTGCTGCATTTTTTTTCTGGCTACATACTTTACAGAAATGTAAAGTATACAGTATGTAAACCTGCACCTTGTAAAACAGCCCGTTCAGTTTAAATAGAAATTAAATGCAAAACATTTATTATGTATAGATATAAAAAAAACATTATAAATACCCTTTATTTGTAACCTCTGTTCTCAGCTGGATAAGGAGAGAGCTTGGGAAGGAGAAACCGCAGGGCACTGATCTTCCCCGTGAATGGTTGTCTGGGGGGGGAGGTCAGGACAAGTCTGATCATTGGTGCAGAGCAAACTGAGTTCTCAACACAGCTAGAGAACTGACCATGCTGTGTTCTCATGCCCAGTGTGGTCAGTTTTTAATAGGATAACAGGGGGACTGGCATGAACACCAGGGATTTAACACAAAGAAAGCAATACGAACAGAACAGGATACTTTTTTTATACCAGTACATGGTACAGCAGGCACATATCAGGAATATGAAAAGCTGAGTTTATATATTCTTTAAACACGTTTAATAAACCAGAGGTATTCATCATTCTTTGCATTCTGTAAGTAGAGTTCCTATTATAAGCCCTCCTATACATTACCTTGTGCCCAACAACATTACCTAAGATTCCAAACAAGGGAATCCTATCGAAAAGTTCTAAAGGTGCCCAAAGTTGGTTTGCAACTGGCAAGAAATGTTTGAAGTTATATATTAGACCTTCCACTTGAAGCCCCCCCAGTTGGAATTAGCTCTAGCTAGGATCCTATACTTGGCCAGAAGACAATAGTACAGCATTGACCCTCCCTAACCAACCACAGTATGCCACTGGATAGAGTGAATTTTGGATAGGTGAATTCTATCCTACATTTAGAAATCATTTATCTCTGAGCTTAGACCTGCTCATCCTTCTGCTAGGTACACATGATGACTCCACTATTTTTAAGTATCTAAGTATTCTAAGTATAAATTCCTAATTTTCAATTACTACACTAGATGAATAGTTCTCTTTAAATGAAGACTCTCATCTCCACCATACTATGAGACTAACTTAAAGACATTGTTCACCTTGCCTATGTAGTTAAGGGGCAGGTAGGTAAAGAGAAACTACGCCGCTTTGATCAAAGTTTGAAGCCTGACTGTAAAACTCTTAGAAAATGCATCCCCTGGTCCTGCTTTGTTGCTAGGACATTGCTAAGACATGTCCAGATGTTACTGTTCAGTTCCACCATCACAAGTGTGAGCTCTTTCTTTGATTCAAACCCCCTCACATGTGCTTTCTCTCCCATGATACAATAGCTCTGAGCTCAGAATTTGAGAGATTGCTGTTGGTGATGGTTCATGTGAACAGTAACAGCAGGGCCTGTCTTAGCAACATTCTAACAACAAGGCAGGATGTGGAGGTGTGATTTATGGGAGTTTTTCAATCAGACTTCATGAGGTACGTAAATGGCCTACACCTATATTAAGGGCATTATTCAACTATTGTCAAAGCTGGCAGTACTAGGGTCGTTGGTTCGAATCCCAACCACGGCACCACCTGCCTGGAGTTTGCATGTTCTCCCTGTGCTTGCGTGGGTTTCCTCTGGGTACTCCGGTTTCCTCCTACACTCCAAAGACATGCTGGTAGGCTAACTGGCTCCTGTCTAAAAAATTGTCCATAGTATGTGTGTGTATGAATGTGAGTTAGGGACTGTACACCCCTTGAGGGTTAGGGACTGATGTGAATGTACTATATACATGTATGTAAAAAGGACTGCGTAAATTGACGGCGCTATATAAGTACCTGAAATAAATAAATAAAGCTGCACAGTTTGTTTTTATACACAGATACCCCTTATCTGCAAGGTTACATAAATAAAGGTGAACAATGCCCTGAAAACTATCCATAAAATACTCAACCTATACAAAATAAATTATATGATTATGGACTACCCTGCAAATTTTGATAAATTTGGTATGCATGGCTGTTGTTGATGGCGTACAACTTATCCCCGCTTGAAAGCAACACAGTCCTCTAATACCTGTAGATATCTTTTTCTCCCTTGGATCTCCGTTATACCACTGTGCATGATTGTTTAAAAGGAATGAGAACACACGCTATTGTTTCTTCATAATCAAAAACTTTTATTACATGACTCTTTTATTGACAACTGTATTACTTTATGTTAATACAATTATACTGTTATGCTCCACTTCATGGTTATGACTGAGGTTTTCCTGTTTGCCTGTATGCTCAAAGACTACACTTAAACCCTTCATATACTATGTGTCATGTAGTAAACCTGTAAAAAAGTGTAAAAAATTGAAGAACACTGTTCTTCCCAAGTAACAAAATCATATTATTTGTATTTTTCAGATATAACCTGGAAAAAGAAATGTCTGTTTATCAGTGTTTTTAAGCTTGTGCAGGCCTGTGGGTTCTTCATTTCATTCAACGACTGCAAAAACAAATAACAGTGTACAACATATACTTTTCAAATACAGTATATGAACTAATACAAAGCAATCTGAAACATTTCTGCTGGTATACAGGTTGAAGAAATACAAAGTTATCAAATAAATGTATATAATGTAGGCTTTATTACATGAAAGGCACACGCTTACTTCTCACGTGTGAAATAGAAAATGTGTATCCAAGAAAAAGTGGATTATACACATAAAATAATTTTTATGTGTAAATAGTTTACAAATATTGTAATATAATGTAAATATAATTTAAATTTGGGCTATACTTAATCATGTAAATATAAATGTATTTAAAAAAAACCTGACAGTATATAGTTTGTCTGCTGTCTTTGCTATATCCTTTCTTATGTATTTGTATTATGTATGTATTTATATGTATAGATGTGTTAAAAACATGGTACTAGTTAGACATTTGATCTAAATCTGAACATGCTGCAGGACAACATCACCCTCTATCTGCAGAGTGTTTATTTGATTAAGATGTGGGACACGATGATTATAATTGCACACATGGTTCCCATTAACGTTCACTCTGAAAGCATGGTGTTCACAAACAATTTCAATCTGTAAAAAAAAAAAAGAAAAGAGGCCAGTAAACATTCAAGATACATTTCCAATGATTTGGTAATGGGGTAAATGTTTTGTTCTTTACCTCATGTGTTAAGCAGGCCATACATTGCAAAACAATTTGGAAATGGCAGCTGTAGACTTGGAAATGACAAAAAAAAGTTCACTTGAACAGAGACCAACAAACCAATGTTTGTTGATATCCCTCCAATCTACGTGTTGACATCTGCTGAAGGACCGCGGATCTCAGGATACATGGGGCGAGGAGGGCCAACTGGACTAGTACTTTCATCAATGTGTGGAAGTGATCACAGGTAGCTTTACAGACACCCAAATCTCTTCCAGCACAAAGCCGACAGTCGGAAGTATGTTTAAAATCCACACTGCTGCTAGAATGTAACATACATTGGTGACAGCAAAAAGGTTAAAGTGTATCCATGTCCCAAAACTGCCAGTGTCCTGTGCATGAACATCACATTTTGTTCCTGGGTATGGGTTCTCCAACTCAGCATGACCCA
The DNA here is from genome assembly GCF_062004578.1 of Staurois parvus. NCBI lineage: Eukaryota > Metazoa > Chordata > Amphibia > Anura > Ranidae > Staurois > Staurois parvus. Next base: position 1,244,387 of record NW_028318002.1, read on the forward strand.
GCTAGAAAATACTGAAGCATCAAAAAGGCTCAGTGATGCCTTCTCACTTCATGCAATGTTTTTGGTGTGAAATAATATAGAAGGCAGGTGCAGAAACTTTGTGAGAATGTGAATATACACTCACTGGCAACTTCATTAGGTACACCTATTCAGTTGCTTGGTAACACAAATTGCTCAACAGCCAATCACTTGGCAGCAACTCAATGCATTTAGGCATGTACACATGGTGAAGACAACTTGCTGAAGTTCAAACCGAGCATCAGAATGGGAAAGAAAGGGGATTTAAGTGACTTTTTGTATGTGGCATGGTTGTTGGTGCCAGATGGGCTGATCTAAGTATTTCAAAAACTGCTGATCTACTGGTATTTTCACACACACAACCATCTCTAGGATTTACAGAGAATAGTCAAAAAAAAAGAAAATATCCAGTGAGCGGCAGTTCTGTAAACGAAAATACCTTGTTGATGTCAACGGTCAGATGAGAATGGGCAGACTGGTTCGAGATGATAGAAAGGCAATAGGAACTCAAATAACCAAGGTATACAGAAAACCATCTATGAACGCACAACATGTTGAAGCACATGGGCTACAGCAGCAAAAGACCACACCGGTTACCACTCCTGTCAGCTAAGAACAGGAAACAGAAGCTACAGTTCGCACAGGCTCAGCAAAATTGGACAATAGAAGACTGGAAAATGTTGCCTAGTCTGATGAGTCTCGACTTCCCTAGAAATAGTTGTGTGTGAAAATCCCAGTAGATCAGCAGTTTTTGAAATACTCAGACCAGCCTTTCTGGCACCAACAACCATGCCACGTTCAAAGTCACTTAAATCCCCTTTCTTCCCCATTCTGATGCTCAGTTTGAACTTCAGCAAGTCTTCTTCAGCACGTCTAGATGCCTAAATGCATTGAGTTGCTGCCATGTGATTGGCTGATTAGCAATTTGTGTTACCAAGCAATTAAACAGGTGTACCTAATAAAGTGGCCTGTGAGTGTATATTTTAACATTAGCTGCTCTCTTATTCAGAAATGTAGGTAAAAATGGCACTCATTATATGTAGTGATCTCAACAGCTCCTAATTTTAGGGCCTTCTGCTTTTTAACTAAATTTAAATATGCCATATGTTTTAATAATCCCTGCCAGAATGCTATTGGCAAACAATATCAACACAGATATTATAAAACCAATTTGTATGTTTCCCTATTAGCCAATAAATACCAAAGCAAAAAGGGGATCTGGCTGCATCACAATTTCATTCAGTACACATTTATCAGTAGATGCAGGTTGTTATCTCACTTGCAATTATTGAACTTACCACAAAGCTTTGGCCAGCTGAAAAACACATTCCACATGGCATTTGACGCTCCTCCTTTCCCCAACTATTGTTCAGTTTGCTGTTACGAACTATGGTGTTTTCATCAAATCTTGGATTGAAATGAAATGCAATTCCACCACTGAATCTTAGGTTGACATGAAATCTGAAAATGTTTAGAAATATTATGTGAAGATCTATAAAATGAATGGAAATGGGGTTCTACTGGAATGTAGTGAAGCAAGCAGTCACTTATTGGCTGCCACTCCTTGCAAAATGCTACTTACAGTTGCAAGCCTGAACAAGCTAAAGTATTACCTCTTAGGATGTCCAGTAACTGCTCCTCTGATGACAATGACCTTGTTAGGAAATAAGCCACCATGGATGCTCGTATTATATGGAATTGCCTAGATGTAAGAACATAGATACAGTTCATCTATTTGTATAGTACCATATCAGTCATAAGTATGACTGAAATGTTGCAGGTAAAGTGAAATGTTCTCTGTGAAGCTTCTCATTTATCCAGGTCATGGTATGTATGTGGAATGTACTATGGTAGTAGTAGTTCGTCACATTTAACTGGACTTGTTTATTAATGGTGATGTTTCGTCACTCATTCCAGTAGCTTCTTTAGCTCAAATGAGTGTCAGGAACATACTCTACCACTTAAAGCCAACAGGCAACTCCATTACCTTAATCTAATTGCCACGATGTCATGTAATGTGTCAAGGTTGGTGCTGACTGTCCAAAAACATGACAGGAAGTGTGAAAGTTTGTGAAACTGGCCTGGCTGATAGTCATAATGCAGTCACCATTGTGCCATGAAACCTAAGACTGGTGATATTTGCTCAAATTGCATGATATCAGGTGTGAATTATTGTCAAATTGCCAGGTTAATAATGTTAAAATGCTATTGCATGTGAGTGACAGATGACATAATAAGCCCCCAACCCTGTTTAGGGATGCTTGTTCCAGTTTTACATAAATGACCTTTCATGCCTCTTGCGAACCAGTTGCCCACCAAAATGTGCACCTCCTTGCCCTTGAAAGAATATCCATTATCCTTACTGTGACTCTATTGTGAAAGCATTTTACTAACACAGCTGTCAACTGTTAAAGAATGCAGGAAATACTCACCATTCCTTTTGTCTATGCCACCAAACACCACTCTGTTCAACAGAACTGGTCCACTGGGAAATCAACACTTCTGTTAGTGTCAATTGTCTGGGGCAATCTTCTAGTTTGACCCTAGGTTCACATCTGTGCGGGTGGTGCCGCTGCGGATCTGCACGAAAATCCGTGCAGCCGCACCACCTGCACAGAGAAATGCGGACCCGCGGGCGGGTGCCATTAGTTCTAATGGCACGCCGCCCGCACTGGAAAACGCAACCGTACTGGAAACCGAGGTTCCTGTGCGGGCTGCGCTTTTGGAAGAAATGCAGGGACTTATTTCCCTGCGTGTCAAGGGCACGGGAGTACATTCAAATGAATGGGCTCTCGTGCCCACACGGCCGCATAGATGTGAACCGGGGGTCAATCTCTTGGTCCCCTCATAGCTCACTGCTTCCACCCTCTGACCTCAAATTACTCCAGAAGAAAGTGGTGACGTGAGGACAGAAAGAGGAACCTGTGAGAGCAGTGTGCTCAGAATGTTGCCACTTCCAGAAATGAAGCTTTCCCAGTGGAACAGCAATTTGCAGCATGGGCCCTGCGAAATGCGGGTACTTTCTGCCTTCCTTTGCAGGTAACAGCTGTTTTAGCTAAATATCATTCAGAACAGGGTCCCTTTAAGGGGTAGGAAAACAATTTTTGTACATTGTAAAAATGCAAGTTTTTCTGAATGGAGGATGGGGTATAGCTAGTGACCCAATGTGATATCTGTACTGCATCTGTGGACTGAATAAAAGTAAGAGATTTAAGAAGCATTTCAGCAGACAGACATGGGCACACTTCATTAGATGTAACTTATTTTTACTGTGCAATTCTACAAAAATCCTTTAGTTTAAATCTACAGCGTTACCCAATAAATGGTATCTATTAATGAAGAAATATAAATGTACAGTATAAAGTACTTACAAAATGAGCTCCTTGTTGTGGTGCAGCAGGAAACGGCTGAAAAATAAAAGCAAACCTCTAAACGTTGGTAATTTTCTAACCCTTTTTTTTTTTTTTTTTTTAATGAAATTAGAAACAGCTGTTTAAAAAAGCCAACTTCTTTTACAATTAAGGTCCATGAAGATAACTGGATGCTGTTGTACTATTGCACAAATTTGACAGAATTTCCTTTGTTCATGTATTTACAGTTGTGTTCAAAATAATAGCAGTCAGACATCACTAACCTGATCAATCACTGTTTTTGGTAGAAATGATATTTCTACATGGCAAATAATTTACTAGCAGGTGTAGTAGAGTAATAGAAATCCAACAGACCCAACAGTCATGACATGCATGCTGCTGATTCTGTGTAATTGAATCACTAATTGAAAGGGGCATGTTCAAAATAATATCAGTGTGGAGTTCTATTAGTGAGGTCATTCATTCTTTGAAAAACAGGTGGCAATTATTGCCCTTATTTAAGGAAGGAAGGCAGCAAATGTTGTACATGCTGGTTACAGTGCATTTCTCTCTGAATTTCTGAGGAAAATGGGTCGTTCCAGACATTGTTCAGAAGAACAGCGTACCTTGATTAAAAAGTTGATTGGAGAGGGGAAAACATATAAAGAAGGGCAAAAAATGATAGGCTGCTCAGCTAAAATGATCGCAAATGCTTTAAAATGGCAACCAAAACCTGAAAGACATGGAAGATAGCGAAAAACTACCATTCGAATGGATAGAAGAATAGCCAAAATGGCAAGGACTCAGCCAACAATCAGCTCCAGGAAGATCAAAGAAGGTCTAAAGTTACCTGTGAGTACTGTTACAATTAGAAGACGCCTATGTGAAGCCAAGCTATCTGCAAGAAGCCCCCGAAACGTCCCACTGTTGAAAAAAAGACGTGCTGAAGAGGTTACAATTTGCCAAAGAGCACATTGACTGGCCTAAAGAGAAATGGCGCAACATTTTGTGGACTGATGAAAGTAATTTTTTTAGAGGAACGACACAAATTTGATATATTTTTCTTCATGTTTTGATTTGGAATAGAATGTGTAGTGTTCCCAATGCATTTGTGTATATGGAAATAAAAGCTATTAGAAGGATTTTGAGCTTTATTCACTTTTTTCAACACACTGCTATTATTTTGAACACAACTGTAAATACAATAGGCTTGATTCATAAAACTTTACACTAGCCTATTGCTGGATACACATGGGCCAAAAATTATCTGGTTCATTAGGAACCAGCCAACATTCAGTCAGTGTGTACAGCAGCCTGTCCAACAGAAGCAGGTCTAACAACAGAGTTTTGTCGAAGGGACATGCTGGAAAACAAGCATCCGATCAGCACTTTCAGCCAATGGCTGTTACCGCTGATCAGTGTGTTCTGGTAGGGGTGGACGTCCCCCTGTTAGAATACAAAGGCACAGCTTGCACATTGCATGTGTTGGAACTGCAATCTCTCAGTTTTTTACTGTTCAGCCTGCTGGATTGAAAAAAAAAAAAAACTAGCTGTGTGTACCAAGCTTAAAGTGTTACTAAACCCACAACAGTAAAATCAGTCAGTATATGCAGTAAAACATGCTTGTCATACTCACTGCAGAACCTAAGGGATTAATCCTCTGCATTATGTAAAAATGCTGTTTGATCCTGACTTCTCTGATCCTCCCCTTCTTCCAGTGCCCCTCTCTCATCTCCTGATAAAACATATCATGTGGAGACACTTGGCACATGCTCAGTTTGGTGTGTATTGCTAGAGAGGTTTTTTTTTTTTCTTGGGAGAGTGCATGTGATCAGCACAGGGCCAATCATCACTGTCCAGACAGAGGTCAGGGGTTCTGCATCCTCCTAGAGCAGAATGAAAACTCCTCCTACAAGCTGTAACCAGTGCTGAACACTGGTAGAAGTCACAAGACTGCTCTAACTGCTGATGAGAAAAAGTATTTAGCGGTTTATATTTACTAAAATAATTGCATTTCCATCTTCTGTGTACTGTGGGAGACCAGATATAAGGAATGCAGGGTCCTGGGTTTAGCAACACTTTATGGCTCACCATACACGTTACCATACAATCTCTGTACAATCAACTTTAGATCTACCATACAAACGTTGTAATATAAGGGCCTCCTTGAACTATCCAATGAGTTTGTATCCAATCAAGCAGGCCCTTACACTACATACCTATTGGTAGATCTAAAGGAGATTGTCCAATTCGTTTGTAATGTGTGGTGAGCATAAAGGACTCTGTTTTCAGCAATGTGACTGCAATTTTTTTAAAGACAACGATCATAATAAATAAGGATACTTACCTTGGGTAAACACAGTTAGCTTTTTTTCAGCTGGCAGGGTTTTTACGAAAAAAGTAAAAAACACAAATGGATTCCCCCAGCCACACAAGCGTGGTGGAGAGAGGAATCTTCTCTGCTAAGACTTTGTATTCTGGCAGTAGAAATGTCTGCTGTGAGAATACACCAATCAGCAGCTCTGGCTGCTGATCAGTTAAGGTTTTCCTGCGTAGCTATTCAACAAAAGTCAATCTAACTGATCGATTTCTGTTGAACATGGAGGGCTACACACAGATTGATATTTGGCTGATCCCAGCTGAACCTTGATCCTGGTGTGTTAGCTTAGTGAACTGAGCCTTATGTCTACTGAATGCTCTGTTAAAGTAATTCAGAATAATAAAAATTGGCATTAGTGTTTCCAATACTATTTTTTTTAACTGTTAGAGTTCGTTCACACTGGCGGCTGGGGGAGGTAAAAGCAGGTAGTTGAGCCATGATCCAACCAACCCCAAACTGCCTACCAGTATGTAGCCGTTCAAGGGCTCTATGCATGCCGCAGTAAAAATCAAACTTTACAATAAACATGTTGCATGCAGTGGATAGTACTACCACCAAACAAGACCAACTCAAGTGTATGGGGCCACGCAGTGGTTCAGTTTTTTTGGGCATAAAACAGGCAGTGAACAGGTGACTTAATGCTTCCTCCCCACTTGTCAAGCACCCTCTGAAAAGCAATCCACCACAAATCACTTTTTAGATGGCAAGGGCTGATGCACATAAGAAAGAGCTCTTACTTTAACATGTATGTAATAATGTTTTTAAAATTGAACATTCTTGGGGTTATTCCATACACAGTTTGTAGGTGTGCATCCAGTGAATGTATGTATGCATAGTACTATCAGAATCCTTGTTGAATGGATGATGTGAACAAAACCAACCACAGAACAAGCCATGTAGGGAGGGTATTGTTTACAATATGACTTATGATGAAAGACTAGTGACACTCCCACCTTTGGTTTATCCCCTTGTAATGGTTCATGCATTGACCTTTACCAAGACAGGAAGTTAGACACTGACCACTATGCTGCACTGCACAGTAGTACACATAAAGGGTTATTCAGTAAGAAAGTGCAAAGGCCAATGAGGTTCCAAAGTGCAGTAATGCACAGAACATGACTTTCCACACTGTAATGTACAAACTTGTGTTCTTTGCACAACCTCGGGCCTCGTTTAGCAAATTTTCTGACACCAGGTGCCTCCAACCACTGGGTCTGACAGTTCACTTTACTGCACAACGTTTCATCTAACAATAGGCTGCACCTGGCTATTGATTTCAAGAGATTTAAGAGAGGGACGTGCCAGATAATACAGAAACAGCATTCTATGTAACCATAGTATTACTGTGTAAACCCCAAAAAATGACACCCATCTTAAAAATATTTCTTATAACGAGCAAAACATACACACATTTTAACATCAAGCGTCTGCAACGGCCTAAAATTGCTAAGGGGATCCATTAGTGTATGGATTGTGTGATGACTAAAATAATTTGTAATACATATAATCTTACATTGCTTCCAGGAAACGGCTGTGGGGGGAAGGCCGGCTGAAATAAAGAAGACAGAAGTATAAAATACTACAGTATCAGTATACTGCACATAACCCTGTTAGATATTTATAACACTAGCAGAATCCAAAAATAGGTCATTATAATGTAAGTATGGAATAGTAAGTATAGTTTAGCATCAATAGAGACACGTCCACAAACATGGAACAAAAAGGCTGGCTTCGTAGTTATGTGTTGCACTAATGTTAATGCAAGCCCCACTGTGCAGTGAGTTGTATTGCAATACATTCTGATTGACACTCTAATGTACAACTACTGTAGATGCTGACAGACCTGTGCTGCAGTCCACTACCATTTACACACCATATGCTGTGTTAAAAAGTTACTAGAGTACATTTTTCACTGTGTCGGCAGTCCCTTCAAAATGAATGGACTAACTTAGCGCAATGCACACTAATATTAGTCACTTGAAAACAATTGCCAATTTTTTTTGTTTGTTTTGAAAATAATAAATCAAAACTCTATGATTTCCCACATGAAGGGATCACTTTTGAAAAAGTCGGAAGTGACGAAACGCGTCAGTGTCGTGACGTCAGACGCTAGGCCGGAAGGAGTGGAGCGGCCATTTTGAGAAGGTCTCAGCACAGAACAGAGATCAGCGAGGATGGACGGTATTTTTACTATCAGTGTACAAAATGTGCCAAAATTACATAAATAAATAATTAATTCACCTCATATAGTAACTATCAGTATTCAAAAAAGAACTTAAAAAATCCTAAAAATTATTCAAAAAAATATATAATAATTAAAAAAAAAGTCCCAAAAAAAGTCCAAACAAAATAAATATAAGTTCAAACAAATTCCAAAAAATGTAAGTATAAAATTGAAACTGAGAAATCCTTTTCAATCCTTCCTTTCTCATGATAAACCTCAAACAAAAGAAAATATCACATAGTGCATTATCTTTTTAATATAATAAATATTCGTGACAACACTCTGGTGATATATCCAATATAAAGTATATTTTATTTTTTAAATTAATTAGTGTAAAAAGTGAACCAAGTGCATCAATTTAATTAAAAAATATAAAATTAATTGGTGCAAAACACTGTGTACTGTGAATCACTCTTCCAGTGCTCCAAAAAACAAATCCACACTGTGCCACTTCTATTATAGCAAGGAATATATACCCTTACCAACACTCCTCCAAAAACCTGCTTTCAATGATTATCCTATGGATAAGATCCTCCTAAAGTGCTCCCTCAGATTCCACTGTATTCAGGGCACTTATTCCAGCAGGATTTTCTATACCTCCATATTGATGGCACATTTCCAAAAGTTTAAAACCGCTTAAATACCGTAGAAACCGCCAAGCTACCATCCAGGGAACATCCAGGGATCAACACACAGTCTTTATCCTCTTTTCCCTTATGTAAAATGGCCGCCGGTCGACTTCCGGTTCCGGTATGCGTCCTGACGTCACAGCCCTTGACGCGTTTCGTCATCGACTTAATCATAAGGGATGATTGACGAAACGCGTCAAGGGCTGTGACGTCAGGACGCATACCGGAACCGGAAGTCGACCGGCGGCCATTTTACATAAGGGAAAAGAGGATAAAGACTGTGTGTTGATCCCTGGATGTTCCCTGGATGGTAGCTTGGCGGTTTCTACGGTATTTAAGCGGTTTTAAACTTTTGGAAATGTGCCATCAATATGGAGGTATAGAAAATCCTGCTGGAATAAGTGCCCTGAATACAGTGGAATCTGAGGGAGCACTTTAGGAGGATCTTATCCATAGGATAATCATTGAAAGCAGGTTTTTGGAGGAGTGTTGGTAAGGGTATATATTCCTTACTATAATAGAAGTGGCACAGTGTGGATTTGTTTTTTGGAGCACTGGAAGAGTGATTCACAGTACACAGTGTTTTGCACCAATTAATTTTATATTTTTTAATTAAATTGATGCACTTGGTTCACTTTTTACACTAATTAATTTAAAAAATAAAATATACTTTATATTGGATATATCACCAGAGTGTTGTCACGAATATTTATTATATTAAAAAGATAATGCACTATGTGATATTTTCTTTTGTTTGAGGTTTATCGTGAGAAAGGAAGGATTGAAAAGGATTTCTCAGTTTCAATTTTATACTTACATTTTTTGGAATTTGTTTGAACTTATATTTATTTTGTTTGGACTTTTTTTGGGACTTTTTTTTGAATTATTATATATTTTTTTGAATAATTTTTAGGATTTTTTAAGTTCTTTTTTGAATACTGATAGTTACTATATGAGGTGAATTAATTATTTATTTATGTAATTTTGGCACATTTTGTACACTGTTATTTAAATCTTCAAGGGTGAAGGTTTTATTTTTGTGCTATGGGGAATTAAGTTTTGTTGTATATTGGTTTTTATAATTTGTCACTTATTACACTTAAGGAAGTGGTAGTTATAAAGATAGGTATTTTTACTATGTAAGCTGTGAAATAAATTCTGTATACTATTATATACTATTCCACTGAGTCTGCTCCTATTTGTCCTGTGAGGAACGGGGATCCTGATGCCCGTTATTGTATGAGGAAGTGATTCCATTATCTACTCATATAAAGGAAAGCATACTCCCAGTGAAGGCAACTGTATGTGGTACAAAGGATTTCCAGTATGCTTTGAAAGTAAAAGAGGGTAATTGTATATTATCCTTTATGCAGAGTGGCACCTATTTTTGGCACAATTTTGTCACTGATCACAAATTGTGTATTTGTAGATTTTCACGCATTGCAGTGGTTGTTTCACAGGACCACTAGTCAAGTGGTGTGTTGTTTTCTCACTTCACATGTGTGATGTTTATTTATGTCACCAGTGTGGTTGCATGATATCACGTATATTTATTGTTATAAAAAGATAATGCACTATATCTAGTATATTTTCTTTGAGGTGCTTTTTGGATTGAAGGGAAGATTTGGACATTTTCACAGTTGGAAGATTGGAGAGCGAGGACTATTATTTGCATATTTTTTATTTTTATTTTTGTATCTATTATTTTAATTTTTGGATTTTTTGTATGTGGGACTTTATGATGGACATTATATTAGCAGTATGAGACTGCGGGATAGGGTGTATATGTTTGTAGAATATGGAAAAGGTATTTTGTGTTTTGAAAAGAGTAGGGAATAGTTAAAATCCCAGTCAGTTTCTTTTCTTTTCTGTGACCCATTGGAAAGACTTCCCATCACTTCCTGTCCCAAACACACAACAGTAAGTAAAGCAGAATCTCTTAAAAGTGAGGGGAAATTTCTGTGTTTAGAAAAGATGTTCACATTAAAAAATGTCCACTATTTCTGTTCCAGGGACAACTATACATTTTGGATTTCCCTTTACTTTTGCCACAGGTTGAGATGTGAACCCTGCTCATCTGTGCAGCTGATTCCTGTAAGAGTACAGGTAGATTGTGTTCCGCCAGGGACACCCTCTTGGGGTTTGGGCTTGGCTGCTGTCTACCCACAGGTCACTCTATAGATACTGTGGACGCAAAGGAGTGTAGGTGCCATGTAACGAGAACCAGAAGCATGAGAGAGTCAGACAACACTGGGTAGCTGGAAGCAGGAGGAGGCTTGAAGTTGCAAGTGCAATGAAGGCACAGTAAGGCTTTGAGGCTGCAGGTGCAGAGATGATGGAGCAGAAGCTAAGTTTGTAGGTGAAGCAGAGGCCTGAGGCTGTGGGTGCAGAGGGGGCATAGCAGAGGTTACGCAGTGGAGGTTAAGACTGTAAACACAGTGGAGATTGGGAGTGCAGCAGAGGCTGCCTTTACAGTGGAGGCTGCAGGCTTCTAAAGAGAATGAGGATGCAGGTGCAGTGGAAGCAGAGGCTTGGTTGTGGGTTCAGCGCAGGCTTGGCTGTAGGTGCAGCAGATTCAAATATGAAATGCTTACATTGTACATTTCTCCTCCTGGAAACTGTTGAGGAGGAAATCCTCCCTAAAAACATATACAATATTATATTATATTAGAAAAACCTTTATTTTTTTATATTAAGAAAAACTAAGTTAATACTGTTAATGATTGTATGTACAATGAAACACAGAAAGATACAGACACTTACCCCTGGAGCTTGTATATCAACACAAGATAAACTGATACAGCCATTTATTGACAGTTTATTGACTTGATGGATGGGAATTCTGTGGCGGTACTCCACAATGTGATTTCTGTTTACAGAAACCTGGAAGGAAATTGCACTTTTAATAGAGACACAAAATCACAAACATTTATTTGCATGATTAAATAATTCCTGAAATATAATGTTGTATAAAGCGTTCTTATTAAATAATAAAAAACTGCACTTGCTGTAGTACAGGACTATGGCTGCATTATAAAGAGATATTTGATGAAAAATCTATTTAAAAAAGAAAGGAGTCATCTACACATGGCCAGATAAAGATGAATCCTGCTGAGCTCACACATGGTCCGTACACAGCAAGGAAGACACCCTAAGGCTAGGTTCACACTTATGCAGTTTGCATTTGATCCATTTCTGTAGCGCTTTTTCACGGTGCGTTTTTCCACATGCGTTTTGGATGCATTTTGTGGGTTTTTTTCTAACTTGTTGCTGGGCAGAATAAAATAAAAAACGCATCAAAAATGCACTACATGCTTTTCTGCAGCATCTCCATTGAAGTCTATAGAACCAAAAATGCAACCTTTTGTGTTTAAAAAAGTCCCTGACCCTTTCTAAAAAATATACCGAATGAAAACGCGGAGATGTGAACCTGTCTCAGGAAATCATGTTAATTAGACTGCTGTGGGTTTCTGCAAAATGCAGCGGAAAACACATAGGTGTGAACCTAGACTAACTTGTTATTTCCCTGCTCATGGGTCACTGTCTGTCCAAGACAGTGTATAGATCCTCCAGACATACACTTGCCGCTTCACATCCCAAGGCCATCAGCTCTTTCTTCCAGGCTGGACTGGCCATCATGCCCAAGATGGAGCTGACTGAACACCCCATTCTGAAATCTCCAGCAGACATACCACAAGTCTTGGAAGTATTACATCTACCTGAAGCCTGGCCGTCCTTCACCCTCACTGGTCACTGCTTTGTAAGAATGGCACAATCCTCCACATCCTTTTTGGTGTTATAAGTTCAAGACAAACTCCTGGACCTGAAGCACCAAATAACTGATGAACTCTGTAAATTAAATTTTTGCTTACCTACCTAGAAATGACATTTGACTTTCAACTAGCCTTCATTTGGGTTGCCTGTGAGAATCCACTATTGTTCTTTGAACATCATTGTCAGTAAATCTTCAATGAGATTATACATTATATTTCTTTATGTCTTACTATGTATGAAAAAAGACATTCATGTTACTTGGTATTGCATATCTTAAATTGTCTGGCCATAGTGCTGAGCCTTTCTCTGGACATCACCTCCACCTTCTGGGTCTAATGGGTATTGCACCCTTGTCTACTCATTGCTATTATCTCATGCTACAAAATATACCATATAGACCGCACATAAATGGTGTAAGACACAGAACAGTTAATTATATTGATAATCATAATAACCAATACACATCTATGAAAAACTTTTAGTGCAGTCCCAGTATGTGCAAATAAAGTGTAACTGTGCTGAATCCTTGATGGTAAATTCTGCATTAACGTGACAAGTGCTTCACTGTGCTCAGACTGGTGCCCCACATGGATTTACACTCACCATCATTCCATGGCCACCTATTTCTAGGTAGGTCACTAGCGCTTTAATTGGGACTATCCCAAAATGCCACGTGTTGGTGAACTTTCCCGTATGTTCCATGACGTTGCTACTGGTAACCAGTGTGTTATCACCGGATCAAGTGGAAAGTGATAACCAGTAATCCTTCTCTGGAGCTAGTTTGATACTAGCACTACTCCTCTCCTCCACAAGCAATATAGTATGTTGTCAGCATAAAAAAATAAAAAAAACGGACATCCCATAGCGTAGGCACTTATTTTGTGAGTTTTATCCCAAACTATTTATCCCCAATATTAAAGTATACAGTTTTACACTATGGGATGTCTGTTGTTTTTCATGGATATAAGAAATTATAAAAGGCTAAAATATGGCATGAAAGGGTTTTTATTATGAACTTATCTGTATATTTCTATTGTAAACTTTCTGGTTTTGTGTCTTAGTTAGCAGCCCCCTCCTTGCTATTTTGTACATGGCCTTTATCCCAAAGAGATAGTTCTCCTTTGTCAGGCCTCTTGTACAGCCCTCACCTAAAGCCTACCCTACAGCTGGAGAGGGCTGTGTACACAGCAAGTGGCAAACTCTCCTATTTAAAGTGTTACTAAACCCACGACAGTAAATCAGCCTGTATATGCAGTAAAGCATGCTTGTCATACTCACTGTGGAACTGTGGGGTACTCCTCCACATTATGTACAAAGGCTGTTTGATCCTGTCTTCTCTGATCCTCCCCTTCTTCCACAGTCCCCAATTCATCTGCTGATGGTACAGAGCCCTAGGAGACACTCTGCATATGCTCAGTTTGGTGTGTTTTGCTAGATTTGTTTTTGGTGGGGGAAGGGTGCATGTGATCAGCACAGGGCCAATCAGCACTTTCCAGAGGGAGGATCAGGGGTCATGCAGCCTCATAGGACAGTCAAAGGAGAATGAAAACTCCTCCTATAAGATTAAACAATGCTTAGCCTGACACTGACAGAAGTCATAAGACTGCTATATACTGCTGATGAGAAAAGGTATTATTTTACTAAAATAATTGCATTTCCATGTTCTGTGTAATGTGGGAGATTTTGTGAATGCAGGGTCATGGGTTTAGTAACACTTTAAGGATTGTTACTATTTGCACTGACATTATATAACCTATGCTGATTTATGTTCACAGACCATTTCTTCATTTTACTATATGTATCTGTGACTATAGCAGTTTACAGATCAGCCTCTCTTTACTATGTTATTTTTCTGGTTCTACAAATGTACTCAACAGTTGGTTGTTGGATAATTAACCTTATATCTGTGCCTGACTTAGAGTGAGTAACAAAAACACACCTGTTCTTTACAATGAATACATACTTTGTAGTCCTGGTGTGTAACCAGGATTCGGATCTCAAAAGGCTGTCTTCTGTGAAAAGGCAATTCCCGTTTGTGTTCTTCCTTTCCCCACTTCTGATGCTCCATCGTATTGCAGACAACAAGGCCACCATCAAATCGAGGATTGAAATGGAAAGCAATATCTTCATTTCCACACTGGAAATTTACAGCAAACCTGTATAATCGTTAAATAAATCATCATATCTGTGGGAAAACATTTAGCAGGAATGCAATACTTTTTAAAGGCGAGCTCCATACCGAATTGATATTTGTATTTATGAGTAAGTGCTTGAGCTGAACAACACACAGAATTTCTATATGTCTCTTAGATTTTAGTGGCAACATTTATCAGCTCTGCACCCAGAGACAGTAAAGCTGTCCATAGATTTATCACTTTTTTTGTCCAGTCAGCAGGCCGAATAAAAAAAAAATTAACGGATTACGGAATCCTTCTTGGTGTGCCCTTATATTCTGCTGTCAGAATACAATGACTGAGACTGCAGCTGAATATTCAGCTGAGATGAGACTGCAGCTCTTGGAATACTCGAGAATAATGAATATATTTTTCTTCAGTACTGTGCTCTTGATCAGTTCTTTTTGGAACAAAAACTTTCGTCTGATGTAAAATTAATTAGATGCATAGAGTTTGCTGTAAGAAAAGATTAGTCTTTTATGTCTTCCTTTTACACTAATCAATAAATGTATTTAATGTGCCACCCCTGGTTCTAGGCCTCTAATTCAGACTTACATGAGACATTAGCTAGAAACAGGTCAATGTTTAAAACAAGGTGAAAGCAGAAACTAATTCTATCCACGATAACATCTAACCATTTATGGCACCCTGTGCAATGGTATTGTGGGTAGACTGTTGTGGTACAGCAAGCTGGAACCACAGAGATGTGTTCATAAAAATGCCCAGGGTTCTTGCACAGGTAAAATCTGGCCCGGAAGATCATGCTGCAACTTGTACTGCTGCCTTATGTATTTAAAGGGACCTTTGCATATTGTTTGTATGCTTCTAATGTTTTTCAGTATCCTCCTCACTACACTGCACAGGATCATTCTCATCTTCTATCCTATGCTCTCTTACTCACATCTTCCTATCTACTGCCACCTTTCCCTCCCCTCTAAAGCATGCACAGATCACTCCCATACTTAAAAAGCCCTCCCTGGACCCCACCAACATAAGCAACTTAAAACCCATTTCACTGCTCCCAATTAGCTCTAACCTTTTAGAACACTTAGTCTACAATCGCCTGAGCTCCTACCTCACTGACAACAACCTTCTTGACCCTTTACACTCTGGCTTTCGCCTCACTACACTCCACAGAAACTGCCCTACAAAAACTCACTAACGATTTACTAACTACTAAAATCTACTACTCCATACTTACTTCTAGACCTCTCTGCAGCCTTTGATACAGACCACCCACTCCTTCTCAATAAACTTCACTGCCTTGGTCTCCAAGAGTCAGCTCTTTCCTGGTTTTCCTTCTACCACTTGTTCTTTCTGTAGGTGTCCCAAGGTTCTGTTCTTGGACCCCTTCTCTTCTTTATGTACACCTCCTCTCTCGGTAGCCTGATAACCTCCCATGGCTTCCAATACCATCTCTATGCTGATGACACCCAAATCTATTTCTTTACTCCTCACCTTACTCCTTCAGTCCTGCATTACTAACTTACTAACTGACAACATGGATGTCATACCTCTTCCTTAAACTAAATCTCTCTAAAACCGAGCTGATAATATTCCCCCCAGCTAATGCCTCCTCCATGTCTTTCCCGTCAAGATCAATAATGCAACTATCAGTCCCTCCCCTCAAGCCGGGGTACTATGTGTAATCCTGGACTCTGACCTACCCTTTCAGCCTCAAATTCAACTGCTGTCAAAAGTTTGTGGACATCACCTTGATAACATCTCTAAAATTCGGGCATTTTTAACTAATAAAACCACCAAGCGACTCATTCACTCTGTAGGATATCCCCTCTTCAGCCTACCATGAATGCTGCTGCCAAAATCATCTACGTTATCAACCGCTCAGTGTCTGCTACCCCTCCCTGCCAATCCGTTCACTGGTTTCTGATTGCCCAGCGAATTAAATTCAAAATATTAACAACATACAAAGCTATTCACAACTCTGCCCCGAGCTACATCACCAATCTTGTCGCCAAAAATCACCCAAACCGTCTTCTCCACTCCCCTAATGATTTCCTGCTCTCAAGCTCCCTTGTCTCCTCCTCCTATGTATGTCTCCAGAACTTCACCAGAGTCTCTCCCATCCTCTGGAACTCTCTACCTCAATCTGTCTGGCTATCCCCCACTCTGGCTGCCTTTAAGCAATCACTGAAAACTCAGCTCTTCAGGGAAGCCTATCACGAATATAATTAAATATTTATCACTTCCATCAGCTCATCCCCCACAGTTATAACCTTTTGTACCACTTGCTCCACTCGATTAGACTGTAAACTCTTCTTCTTATTATTATTATTATACAGTATTTATGCAGCACCAAAAAGTTTTCTCAGCGCTGTACATTGTAGTGGGGGACAGTACATGAGACAATATAGTAACAATACAATACACGAGGGGTTTGAGGGCCTCTTATGAGCAGAACCCTCTTAATCCTCTTGTTTCTTTATTCTATTGTAACTGTACTGTCTCTCTTTATATTGTAAAGCACTGCACAAATTGTTGGTGTACATAAATCCTGTATAATAATAATCCCCTGTAGAAAAGCCACCTGACTCCCCACCTCTGTGATTCAACAGTTCCCATAATACCAGCAGATCTTTATGTCCCCAGTTTTGGAGTGAGTGAGAATAGTAGCTGGTTACATCAACATATCATTTTTCAGGAAGAGGTGTGAGCCATCATTGTATAACTGTCAGTTACATTAGTGATAATGAGGACATGTGAGAATCAGCAAACTAAAGAAAAGTGTCAAAAAAAGCAGAAATTCCATAAAGCAACAAGTACCAAAATACCCTAAGATAATCACAAGTGACTTAGCAAGGGTTGTTCAAATAAGACTACAAGTCAAGTCTTCTTTTTTAATTTTTGTTTTTTAAACAGAAATTGCGTTTTACTTTTCATAAACTCTGCTTTCCAGAAATCCCCTGCTACATCTGATAAGGAACCATGCTTTTCAGTCTGCCCACCACTTGCAATCATCAGTGTTTGTCTCATTTAATAACACATGATGAAAACCTACAAGATGAAATGTCTTTTATGATTGGATTTTCAGATCTGGGTGAGAGTCTACTTCTGGAACAGATTTTATATTTAGAACAATTATTTATTTCATGCCATCTCCTAGCTGAAAGGATTATCCTTGTATTGCATGCACCTTTCCTTTCATTGTACATTTTAAATGACTGACCAGTGCAGGTCAGTAGTGTGTGTGTGTGAATATTTTATTATATCTTTCCATGTGACAACACTGAAGAAATGACACTTTGCTACAATGTAAAGTAGTGAGTGTACAGCTTGTATAACAGTGTAAATTTGCTGTCCCCTCATAATAACTCAACACACAGCCATTAATGTCTAAACCGCTGGCAACAAAAGTGAGTACACCCCTAAGTGAAAATGGCCAAATTAGGCCCAATTAGCCATTTTCCCTCCCCGGTGTCATGTGACTCGTTAGTGTTACAAGGTCTGAGGTGTGAATGGGGAGCAAGTGTGTTAAATTTGGTGTTCTCACTGTCACTCTCTCATACTGGTCACTTGAAGTTCAACATGGCACCTCATGGCAAAGAACTCTCTGAGGATCTGAAAAATAGAATTGTGGCTCTACATAAAGATGGCCTAGGGCTAGGCTATAAGAAGATTGTCAAGACCATGAAACTGAGCTGCAGCACAGTGGCCAAGAGCATACATATACAGCGGTTTAACAGGTCAGGTTCCACTCAGAACATGCCTCACCATGGTTGACCAAGGAGGTTGAGTGCATGTGCTCAGTGTCATATCCAGAGGTTGTGGGGGGTCAGGCTGTCAGTGCTCAGACCATACTCCGCACACTGCATCAAATTGGTCTGCATGGCTGTCATCCCAGAAGGAAGCCTCTTCTAAAGATGATGCACAAGAAAGCCCGCAAATAGTTTGCTGAAGACAAGCAGACTAAGGACATGGATTACTGGAACAATGTCCTGTGATCTGATGAGACCAAGATAAACTTATTTGGTTCAGATGGTGTCAAGCGTGTGTGGCGGCAATCAGGTGAGGAGTACAAAGCAAGTGTGTCTTGCCTACAGTCAAGCATGGTGTTGGGCATCTCATGGTTTGGGGCTGCATGATTTCTGCTGGCACTGGGGAGCTACAGTTCATTGAAGGTACCATGAATGCCAACATGTACTGTGACATACTGAAGCAGAGCTTGATCCCCTCCCTTCGGAGGCTGGGCCGCAGGGTAGTATTCCAACATGATAACGACCCCAAACACACCTCCAAGACAACCACTGCCTTGCTAAAGAAGCTGAGGGTAAAGGTGATGGACTGGCCAAGCATGTCCCCAGATCTAAACCCTATTGAGCATCTGTGGGGCATCCTCAAATGGAAGGAGGAGGAGCACAAGGTCTCCAACATCCACCAGCTCTGTGATCTCATCATGGAGGAATGGAAGAGGACTCCAGTGGCAACCTGTGAAGCTCTGGTGAACTCCATGCCCAAGAGAGTTAATTAAGGCAGTGCTGGAAAATAATGGTGGCCACACAAAATATTGGCACTTTGGGCCAAATTTGGACATTTTCACTTATGGGTGTACTCATTTTTCTTGCCAGCGGTTTAGACATTAATGGCTGTGTGTTGAGTTATTTTGAGGGGACAGCAAATTTACACTGTTATACAAGCTGTACACTCACTACTTTATATTGTAGCAAAGTGTCATTTCTTCAGTGTTGCCACATGAAAAGATATATTAAAATATTTACAAAAATGTGAGGGGTGTACTCACTTTTGTGAGATACTGTATGTGCGTATATATATATATATATATATATATATATACACTATATTGCCAAAAGTATTGGACCACCCCTCCAAATCATTGGATTCAGGTGTTTCAATCACCTCCATGACCACAGGTGTATAAAATCAAGCACCTAGACATGCAGACTGCTTCTACAAACATTTGAGAAAGAATGGGTCGCTCTCAGGAGCTCAGTGAATTCAAGCGTGGTACAATGATAGGTTGCCACCTGTGCAATAAGTCCATCCGTGAAATTTACTGATGAAATAAAACGAAGACTGTGAGCCAGGCCTTCTCCTCCAACATCAGTGCCTGACCTCACAAATGTGCTTCTGGAAGAATGGTCAAACATTCCCATAGACACACTCCTAAACCTTGTGGACAGCCTTCCCAGAAGAGTTGAAGCTGTTATAGCTACAAAGTGTGGGCCAACTCACCGGACTAAGACTGGGATGCCATTAAAGTTCATGTGTGTGTAAAGGCAGGCGTCCCCCAATACTTTTGGCAATATAGTGTGTATGTATGTGTATATATATATATATATATATCTTTTTTTCTGGGGGAACATGGTTCCAGCACCTCCAGCACTGAATGTATGTAATGACAGGGGGTGCTAGGATGTGATGCAGGGTCTATTGAGGCTGGCTGCTGGGATCTATTATTGATGGGATCTACTGTTTGCTTGGGGGTCTATTGTTGCTGATGGGAGATCTGTTGTTGCTGGGGGGTAATTTGCTGCTGGGAGAGATCTACTGTTGAAGAAGGGGGTCTATTGATGATGGCGGCTGAGAGAGATCTGTTATTGCTAGCAGGGGTATGATGTTGCTGGGGGGAGCGGGGGTATTTTGTTATAAAGAGTATTTTGTTGTTATGAGTGTCTATTGTTGCTGGGGGATCTATTGTTCCTGGCTGCAGTGAATCTAATTTTTTGCCCTTCTTGTTATCAGTAACAAATTATACAAATGACTTAGCCCAACAAAATGATACTTGGTTCTGTATTTTCTAAAGGAGGTGGTACTGTGAAGGAAAGCTCTTTGCACATTCAAAGAATGGATGAATTTCATTCAAAACTACTTCATGTTCTTTTCTCCCTTTTTGAATAAATGTAATTTCCTAAAAGAAAACCACATTCACTGTTAGAAATTTGTTCAGTGAAAAGTTTCCATCTTGCTCCTTCGAACTTTCTTGTCATTGCAAAAAAGGAATGGCGATTTGACCCAAGCATTAGAAAATCAAACAAATGTTCTTAAAATCAAAAAAATAAATAAAATTCTACTATAGTATAGCCATCTGTACTGTCACTACTAGTAGTGTCATCAGGCAATGCAAGGGTAATTGGTAGAGCTATAAATTCAATGAAAGTTTTACACTGGAGAATGGGTTAGGATGATTACCTGAAGCAGTAATTTTTTATAGCCTGTGTTCATGTCAAATATAGTTTAGATTCAGATTAACTAGTCAAGTGAAGACAGAATGTAACTAAAATGTTACTCTTTTAGATAATCTGCCCATTAACCTTCAAAAGAAACTAAAAACAGAGAAAGCTTAAATGTTGACAGATGTGTGATCTTTGGACTAGATTGCATGCCAAAGGCTCTGCAAACATAACAAGCATGATGGTGTGATACAGCATTTTGTTCGCCTAAAACCGGTGCATACAGAATTTTGTGCAGCTGTGCATAATAACCAATCAGCTTCTAACTTCAGCTTGTTCAATTAAGCTTTGATAATAAAAACTAAAAGCTGATTGGTTGCTATGCACAGCTGCACCAGTTTCTGTGTGCAACAGCTTTAGCAAATCCCTCCCATTATGTCTTAATGGCAATTGTATTTTATTTGCAATTTTATGTCCCCAGGATTAACACTACAAATTGTTGCTTAGAATACATTACATTTACATTTTGAATAATACCATGCACAGAAAAACATGTCAGCTTTAGTTAGTTCTCTTTTTACAGCTATTTAATAACATAGTCTGACCCTAGCAGACTTTGATGAAATTGACTGCTTAATAAATGCCAGTGTAAATGAAGTATGCCTTACCAATGGATTGGTTACCATTGGTGATTTTATTATGTTTATCACAATGTGGCTAATCTGAAAGAATGTTTATGCTAGCCACACAATGGTACAAGTTTTCTGATGACTCGCAACATTCCATGCACTTTTACAAAAATCAAATAGTAAATTTTTTTCATGGAATGTCTTACATTGTATGTATTGTAAAAAAAAAATATATGAACTTCAATGCTAGACTAATGTAGCCTTGACCTTATGTATTCCCCTAAAAAATGTAATTAATGATTTACAGTCAGGTCCATAAATATTGGGACATGGACACAATTCTAACATTTTTGGCTCTATACACCACCACAATGGATTTGAAATTAAACGAACAAGATGTGCTTTAACTGCAGACTGTCAGCTTTAATTTGAGGGTATATGCACCCAAATCAGGTGAACGGTGTAGGAATTACAACAGTTTGCATATGTGCCTCCCACTTGTTAAGGGACCAAGAGTAATGGGACAATTGGCTTCTCAGCTGTTCCATGGCCAGGTATGTGTTATTCCCTCATTATCCCAATTACAATGAGCAGATAAAAGGTCCAGAGTTCATTTCAAGTGTGCTATTTGCATTTGGAATCTGTTGCTGTCAACTCTCAAGATGAGATCCAAAGAGCTGTCACTATCAGTGAAGCAAGCCATCATTAGGCTGAAAAAACAAAACAAACCCATCAGAGAGATAGCAAAAACATTAGGCGTGGCCAAAACAACTGTTTGGAACATTCTTAAAAAGAAGGAACGCACCAGTGAGCTCAGCAACACCAAAAGACCCGGAAGACCACGGAAAACAACTGTGGTGGATGACCGAAGAATTCTTTCCCTGCTGAAGAAAACACCCTTCACAACAGTTGGCCAGATCAGGAACACTCTCCAGGAGGTAAGTGTATGTGTGTCAAAGTCAACAATCAAGAGAAGACTTCACCAGAGTGAATACAGAGGGTTCACCACAAGATGTAAACCATTGGTGAGCCTCAAAAACAGGAAGGCCAGATTAGAGTTTGCCAACGACATCTAAAAATGCCTTCACAGTTCTGGAACACCATCCTATGGACAGATGAGACCAAGATCAACTTGTACCAGAGTGATGGGAAGAGAAGAGTATGGAGAAGGAAAGGAACTGCTCATGATCCTAAGCATACCACCTCATCAGTGAAGCATGGTGGTGGTAGTGTCATGGCGTGGGCATGTATGGCTGCCAATGGAACTGGATCTCTTGTATTTATTGATGAAGCGACTGCTGACAAAAGCAGCAGGATGAATTCTGAAGTGTTTCGGGAATATTATCTGCTCATATTCAGCCAAATGCTTCAGAACTCATTGGACGCCGCTTCACAGTGCAGATAGACAATGACCCAAAGCATACTGCAAAAGCAACCAAAGAGTTTTTTAAGGGAAAGAAGTGGAATGTTATGCAATGGCCAAGTCAATCACCTGACCTGAATCCGATTGAGCATGCATTTCACTTGCTGAAGACAAAACTGAAGGGAAAATGCCCCAAGAACAAGCAGGAACTGAAGACAGTTGCAGTAGAGGCCTGGCAGAGCATCACCAGGGATGAAACCCAGCGTCTGGTGATGTCTATGCGTTCCAGACTTCAGGCTGTAATTGACTGCAAAGGATTTGCAACCAAGTATTAAAAAGTGAAAGTTTGATTTATGATTATTATTCTGTCCCTTACTTTTGGTCCCTTAACAAGTGGGAGGCACATATGCAAACTGTTGTAATTCCTACACCGTTCACCTGATTTGGATATAAATACCCTCAAATTAAAGCTGACAGTCTACAGTTAAAGCAAATCTTGTTCGTTTCATTTCAAATCTATTGTGGTGGTGTATAGAGCCACAAATGTTAGAATTGTGTCAATGTCCCAATATTTATGGACCTGACTTTATTTTTAAAGGCCTTTATTCACAGTCTGTAAGTTCTTGTTTTTTTCCTGCAATCATCCGAGTAGCCATCTATTCATTCCTTGCAGTAAACTAAGCATTTATATAATGTTTATCACCAGCCAGCCTTGCATACATACCTGTCACCAGACGGAAGGACCGAGCCACTGATTATCACTAAAGTCCCATCATTCAGGCCACAGTGAAAATGAGTGTTGAATGGAACAGGCTATAACAAAAAAAATGACATATTTGTAATATAATCTATTGAATCTATTGTATTCCAAACACATGTATATTTTTTATTTGTGTCTTGAGACAGCTTACACGTCAAAATGCACACATACAACCCTTTATATTCAAAATAATTCATTATTTCAAGCTGTCTCCTAGTTGAAGGGTTTGCCTTAGCACTTATCTGTAGTGGGAAAGAAACCCAGACTGTGTGTGTTATATGTCCACATCCCAACAATCCATGTACAACTATGACCAGAACATGTAGTCACAGACTTTGTGTGGACATATAGAAGAGAAACTGAGTACGTAAGATCAACTTTGTTATGTATCATCAAAAATCTATTACACAACATTAAGAATTACTCTCCACATAAGGGTTCACAACATACAAAGTCTCCAATTACATTTCACATGTGGACTCAATGTGTTTCGGGAATCCTTCTTCAGGAGAACATGTGACAGAACCAGTAACCTTGTACCCACTCCTAACCTCAAAGTTCTCATAGACACTGTGAGCTGAAAGCAATGTTTGTCAGTGCTCCGACCCCCCCTTCCCCTGCTCACTGGAGCGCTTGGCTGTCGAGGGGGAGGGAGTGGCTAGCTGAGGCTCTCTGAGCCAGGTGCCGCTCCAGACTCTGGTGTGGATCCTCACTTTAAATTCTGGGTCTTTGCACAGCCTGGACCACCTGAGTGACGCCAGCTGACAGCAGGCTTCAGCCCACTGTCAGCTGAAAAATGGGTCACAGGAGTGTAGAATGAACTGCACTCCTGTGATCTCTATTTAATAGAGTAATATCAGTTGGTAGGGTAGACTGGAATTCATATCATGTACATGTTGACCATAAAGGTGAAAGTGAGTAAGCCAAGGTGAAGCCACTGCCTCTTGGGTGGGAAAAAGCACGTACATTCAGTAAACAGCCAGTGGTCTTGTACACAAATTCCCAATGGGGAACCATCTAGACCCAATGTAAGTAAATCACCATGAAGACAGCATGGCAGTCAAAGTAGTAAAGGCAAATTCTGTATATTCCAAAGAGGGGCTCTTGATAAGTATCTTAGAAACAAACTCTGTTCACATCAAACCAGCCTGGCTGATTCTGTCACATGTGCTCTTGAATGGGCAGCACAGTGGCTAAATGATTAGCACTTCCGCCTGGCAGTACTAGGGTCATTGGTTCGAATCCCAACCACGGCACCACCTGCCTGGAGTTTGCATGTTCTCCCTGTGTCTCCGTGGGTTTTCTCCAGGTACTCCAGTTTCCTCCCACACCCCAAAGACATGCTGGTAGGTGAATTGGCTCCTGTCTAAATTGGCCCTAGTAAGTGTATGTATGAATGTGAGTTAGGAACCTTAGATTGTACACCCCTTGAGGGTTAGGGACTGATGTGAATGTACAATATATATGTAAAGCACTGCGTAAATTGACGGCGCTATATAAGTACCTGAAATAAATAATAAGAAGGATCCCCGAAACGCATCCACCATTCACATATGAATTGTAATCAGAATCTTTGCATGTTGTGAACCCCTATGCGGTGAGAACTTTTTAATGTTGTGGAACATATTTTTAATGATACATAATAAAGTTGTTTTTACAGAATTCAGTTTCTTTTCTATATGTCCACACAAAGTCCATAACTACATATTCTGTTCATAATTGTATATCATCCTAGCACTGTAAAATGTCAATGAATTGCACAGACACAGTCTCTGAAAATAATATTGCTTCTTTCTGCAACAGTGACGCAGTAATTTGAAGTGTAAGGTTTATGCAATCTGAAGCCCTGTGATTTAAATCTGATTAGGGGCTAATCTATCCAAAATAGAGCCTGGTGGACACAGTCAGCTCTTGGCGTTCTATGTTTTAAATAATCTAACAGCACGCTCTATCTGCCAGATTTCTCATTTTCTGGAAGTTTGGGGTATTCCCTCCTACATTTGTATGTTCCTGTTGCTTGTAATATAAAATAAATTAAAACCAACTAAATTTGTGGAAACTCCTTATAATGTCCACATGAGATGTGCAGATCCAGGAGCTCAAAGCACAGATAATCAATGAGTCACAGAGAGCTACAAGAAAACATCTTAATTTAAAATGTGTTCACTTAGACACTTGTTGCCATTGAATAAACTGCTGAAGGCAATGTCCCATGTAATTTTCATCATATTTTGATACAAATAATCTAGCAGACTATATTGTAAGTAATGTTGCCAGTTTCCTTCTCACATTTTGCCACTTTAAACTCATATAATTTTGTTTTGTCAATGTAGAAGACCTGGGGAAGGAGTATCACCAAAGAGGTATAGTTTTTATTTTTCTGCATCACAACTTTCTACATTATTGGTGAAAAGTGGGACAAATTTTGAAGTAATATAAGTTATCAGTGTAAATATTAAATAAAACGTGAAAAAATCGACACCATATTAATAGTTAAAAATGTTTTGGACTAGACATTCATGGCTCCAGTTGATGTTTCTATTTTTAGTTATTAAAGTGATATTAAAGGCAATATAAAAAAAAATATAACAAACATGTTATATGTACCTGCTCTGTTTAATGGTTTTGCACAGAGCAGCCCTGATCCTTTTCTTTTCGTGTCCCCCACTGGTGCTCCTCCCTCCTGCCAAGTGCCCTCACAGCAAGCAGCTTGCTATGGGGGCATCTGGGCAGGCTTGTTCCCGGTTCCCTGCTCTGTGTGTTCATTCATAAACAGAGCTGTGGCTTGGCCCCACCCCCTCATTGGCTCACTGGCTGTAATTGACAGCAGAGGGAGCCAATAGCTTTACCTTCATGCATAGAGTGTAAAACCACTTTAAAGACATTAATATATACACTGTTATTGGTTTATATCAGTCCATTAAATAAAGTTTTCCTTTTTTTTAGATTGATTGATTGATTGATTGATTGATTGATTGTACCAGGTACTGAGGACCATTGAGGAGGCCATTGGGTAAATTTTTTTGCACATTACAGATAGATTAATTTTCAGACATCAAAAGGGTTGTCTAATATATGTTGAAGTTTGGATGTTGAAGCATCTAATGCAGGGTTTCTCAACCAGGGTTCCTCCAAAGGTTGCCAGGGGTTCCTTGAACAATGAGCAATTTCTGCCTCTCAGATGAGTTCCCACTGACACCATTGATCTTTTGTAGCTATCTGTATGGAAGTAATTCTCCTCAATAACCACAAGTGTAAGGAGCAGTCTTCCTACTGTCCATCACATTAATGTATCATGAGCTGTAGATTTTTAGCAGGGGTTCCTTGAGGCTGGAAAATTATTTCAAGGGTCCTTCTGTGTTAAAAAGGTTGAGAAAGGCAGATCTAATCTTTCTTCTAGCAGACATTTTTTCATACTCACATTGATTATTTGCACCACAACCTAAGAGAAGTTGGGAACCTCTTGTTTCTTCCTATATCTCAGAATTGTGTCTCTGGTAGCAACACACATTTGTATAATGAGTGTTCCATACATTCCTAGGTATCTTCCATAATAATAATGTTTAATACCTAAATTTATTCAGACAGTTCCTACAGTTTTATAACGACTTGAGATGAGGCCAAAGGTCTTTGTTCACATACCGCTGATGTTACCAAAGTTTATGAATGATCGAGCACACTTGTGCACACATTCTCCAAGAGAGGGAGGATTGTTCTGGGAAAAAGCTTGGAGAGTATGTACAGAGTTACCAATCGCAAAGTAATTTCTTGCAGTTTCTCAGTGATTGATACATCTGGTACTTTGTTATAAAGAATGGCTGACTTTAAGTCACAGGTACTCAATGAACTCCTTGCCAGGGCACCATATTAGAGTCTTCTCTTTAATGTATCCAATGTTATTTAAACACATAAACTATGTGTTGCTTTTTCCCAGCTGTAAACATATTCCTAGTTAACAGCCAAAAATTCTGAGCCAACAATATTTCCAAAATCAAGACATTATGAAAAGATACGTCTCAAAGTGCACATGTACAGTTTGAAGAGCCCTACTCTGCGGAATTCAAGAGATAAGATTGTAGCCTAGCCAAAAGATTGTCAGGCTTTTTCTGCTAGAAAACCATCCAATTCATCCAACACCACACCCATATGTCCAGTGTTGGGATTCTTAGCTTTCGGTGATGCCGTGTTAAAGCTGGATTTCAAGAAATAGCCAGAACAACAGCCATGTACCAACAACCATGTATTGATTTCCAAATGCAAAAGGGCTCACATAAAAAGATAAGAAGGCTCATATCATCCAACAATGTTTCAGTCCAAGGGATCCCTTTCTCAAAGTGATCGCTAGTCTGTTACCTTGCTGTCACCTTGAGAAACGGGTCTCTTGTGGCTCCAAAACATTGGTGGATGGATGTGCCTTCTTATCTGGCTCTGACTCTCAGTGTGTGTCAGACAGCCTGAGCCAGGTTGCCCCCACTCCCTCCCCTACCTGGCACTCCATTGAGTGCTAGAGTTGCAGAGAGAAGAGCACCGACTGACCAAGAACTGAGTTATCACTGCTAATGTGGTTGCTCAGTTCTTAGGCTTAGAGCCCAAAAATAACTTACCATTTCTGTAGGTATCCCTGTTAAGAGAATTAACTCACTTACTGTGCTGGTGACAACTGCAGAAACAAATGCAATGGATGCAAGAGGAAGTGAACTGTCAGCACAAGCTGGACCATGCATTATAATACAGTAATGTCTTACCATACCACAAATCACTACATATTCGTTCATCACTGATTCATCCATTTAGGGCATAGGAGGTCTAGCATAGGTTTGTAACTACTCTAACTTGATGAAACAATATTTATATAATACCAGTTTGCTTTGCACTATACATTGGGGTCACATTACCTTTTTAAAGTGTACCTTTAGTTTTTTATTGAAATTAAAGGGGTTTATTTCTGTTTTTTTTTCTGCTACTAATTTTTCTAATACATTCACAGGTTTCATATTTCTCTACAGTATACTGTCTACAGTGATGTTCTGAGTGGGATCTAGGATGTAGCATACAATGTAACTGAATCACAAATATATTTTTATTGCCAGATGGACATGTATATTGCAGTTTCATTTACAGCTTAGATACCATTATTTTTGGATATGATGGTCTCTTGTACATGGGCACCCAAGCCTGTAATTCCCCTGCCCAGACAGTCCAGGCACTGTGTACAGCTGTCCATAGACACGGGTAGCTGTATGCAGCACCATGAGGGGAAATACACTGACATTTATTTTGTATGGGCTCTGTGTGCAAGAGGTCCAAATCTTGTAGTTCAATAAATATATTTTAAGGGTTAGTTGACCTTTATAAAAAAAATTGTAGAGCAGTCAAGGGGCCTCAGTAATTTTCAAATTATGGTGCAGTGTAGAGAAATTCAGCTTCCTTTAAATTATATATCTGTAGGCCAAAAAAAAAAAAAATGTAAATAAATAATAATTAAAAAGTTTAAAGTGCCCCTGTCCTCCCGTGCTAGTGGTGAACGCATATGTAGGCCATGCCCACATGTAAATAGTGTGCAAACCACACATGAGGTATCGCCACGAACATAAGAGCAAGAGCAATAATTGTCGCAGTAGACCTCGTCTGTAACTTTACACTGCTAACCTGTAGACATTTTTAAAGCATCACACATGGAGATTTTTAAGTACCGTAGTTTCACGCCATTTGTACGAGCGTGCGCAATTTTGAAGCGTGACATGTTGGATATCTATTTATTTGCCATGACATCCTCTTTCATATTTTACAAAACAATTGGGTATATAGGTTTTTTTTTAATCAGTGTATTTTTTTCCAAAAATATATATTCATTTTTGAAAACTGCTCATTTCGGTTTCGGTTTTCGGCCAAGTGCATTTTGAATTTTCGGTTTCGGTTTTGGCACCAGAATGTACATTTCGGTGCACCACTAAGAGATGTCTATGCAAGTGGCACCTGAAGTAGTGCATGCACGACTTTAGAAATCAATGCAGCTCTGACCAAGTCGGAATTGCACCGATATGACCACTTTAATTGCATACAATAGGCTGCCCCTTTCCATGCGATTTGAAACTTGCACCGATGGCAAATCAAACTCAGTGTGACTGGACACTTAAAGTGTTACTAAACCCAGGACCCTGCATTCACTATATCTGATCTCTCACAGTACACACTACATGGAAATGCAATTATTTTAGTAAATATAAACTGCAAAATACCTTTTCTCATCAGCAGTTACAGCAGTCTTGTGACTTCTCTCAGTGTCCAGACCAGCACTAGCTAAAGCTTGTAGGAGGAGTTTTCTTTCTGCTCTAGGAGGATGCAGAACCCCTGACCTCTCTCTGACCAGTGCAAATTGGCCTTGAGCTGATCACATGCACTCTACCAAGAAAAAAAAAACCTCTCTAGCCATACGCACAAAACTGAGCATGTGCAGAGTGACTCCTAGAGCTCTCTACTATGAGCAGATGAATTGTGGACATTAGAAGAAGGGGAGGATCAGAAAAGAGCATCCCTTTTTACACAATGCAGAGGATTAACCCCTTAGGTTCCACAGTGAGTATAACAAGCATGCTTTACTGCATATACAGACTGATTATACTGTTGTGGGTTTAGTAACACTTTAAATAGGAGAGTTTGCCACTTGCTGTGTACACAGCCCTCTCCAGCTGTAGGGTAGGCTTTAGGTGAGGGCTGTACAAGAGGCCTGACAAAGGAGAACTATCTCTTTGGGATAAACGCCATGTACAAAATAGTAAGGAGGGGGCTGCTGGCTAAGACACAAAACCAGAAAGCCCTCAGCACGTCCATAGACCAGTGATAGTACAGCCTGGGACTGCCAGCCACAACAACACACAAAGAAAACCATCACATGACTAACTGACACTGACAAGCTACATCCCTGAGAGCAGCGGCAGAGATATACACATACTGTACATACAGACAGAGTGAGTGGACATGACAGAAGAAATGAGAGCCCCTCCCTCCCGGCACATAGCGGCCCGCACTTACTGGGTTGTAGATAGGTCCGTGGGACATGATGAGGAGGCTGTATGGAGGAGTACAGTGTACCCTTTCTGCAATGAGTGAGGCAGAAGTGACCCCCGAATGGCTGGGTTCTGCACTTTATAACGGTGTACTGTAGTGTCCCGCCCATGGGAAGAAGACGAGAGAGAGACCATCCCCGAGACTTCCCATACGTCCGGAGGGGACGGTGTATAGTGAGGGGAATGAGGCCGTGCCGTGTTCATTACCAGCTCACCTCTGGGTGTGAGGGGAATGAGGCCGTGCCGTGTTCATTACCAGCTCATCTCTGGGTGTGAGGGGAATGAGGCCGTGCCGTGTTCATTCCCCGCTCAGCTCTGGGTGTGAGGGGAATGAGGCCGTGCCGTGTTCTTTACCCGCTCATCTCTGGGTGTGAGGGGAATGAGGCCGTGCCGTGTTCATTCCCCGCTCACCTCTGGGTGTGAGGGGCATGAGGCCGTGCCGTGTTCATTCCCCGCTCACCTCTGGGTGTGAGGGGCATGAGGCCGTGCCGTGTTCATTCCCCGCTCAGCTCTGGGTGTGAGGGGAATGAGGCCGTGCCGTGTTCTTTACCAGCTCATCTCTGGGTGTGAGGGGAATGAGGCCGTGCCGTGTTCATTCCCCGCTCACCTCTGGGTGTGAGGGGCATGAGGCCGTGCCGTGTTCTTTACCAGCTCAGCTCTAGGTGTGAAGGGAATGAGGCCGTGCCGTGTTCATTCCCCGCTCATCTCTAGATGTGAGGTGCACCGTGCTACTTACCTTCACCATAGAACTAGACAGGACATATCACACCTTCTATTACTGCACATGGAAAGGACTGCTTCCAGCCAGGCATGTGTCCCATTTACCACATTACAATTATATTTCCAGAAAGATTTGTTTTTTAAATGTGTTTTTTTGTTTAAGCAAGACACAAAGAAGAAAGTGTAATATGAATAAGACATACAGTATTTATGAATATTGTGAATATCATAGAAAAATAAACACCTAGATATGATACTCGTATATACACTGCTCAAAAAGATGAAAGGAACACTATGAAAATTAATGGGATCTCAATGGGGAAAAATATCTATACTGATGTGCACTGGGTAATGTGTTAGGAATGTAAGGATGCCCTATCATTTGATGGACATGAAAATTATCTACCTACAGAGGACTGAATTCAAAGACCCCCCGAAAATCAAAGTGAAAACATGATGCAGCAGGCTAGTCCAGTTTGCTGAAATTTCATTGTAGCAACTCAAAATGTTCCTCAGTACTTTGTATGGCCCCCACATGCTTGTATGCATGCCTGACAACGTCGGTTCATGCTCCTAATGAGACGACGGATGGTGTCCTGGGGTATTTCCTCCCAGATCTGGACCAGGGCATCACTGAGCTCCTGGACAGTCTGAGGTGCAACCTGGCGGCATCAGATGGACCGAAACATGATATCCCAGAGGTGTTCTATTGGATTTAGATCAGACGAGCATGGGAGCCATTCAATGGTATCAATTCCTTCATCCTCCAGGAACTGCCTGTATACTCTCGCCACATGAGGCCAGGCATTGTTGTGCACCAGGAGGAACCCAGGACCCACTGTACCAGCATAGGGTCTGACAATGGGTCCAAGGATTTCATCCCGATACCTAATGGCAGTCAGGGTGCCATTGTCTAGCCTGTAGAGGTCTGTACATCCCTCCATGGATATGCCTCCCCAGACCATCACTGACCCACCACCAAAATTGTCATGCTGAACGATGTTACAGGCAGCATAACCTTCTCCATGGCTTCTCCAGATACTTTCACGTCTGCCACATGTGCTCAGTGTGAACCTGCTCTCATCTGTGAAAGGCATTGGGTGCCAGTGGTGGATCTGCCAATTCTGGTGTTCAATGGCAAATGCCAATCGAGCTCTATGGTGCCAGGCAGTGAGCACAGGGCCCACTAGAGGATACCGGGCCCTCAGGCCACCCTCATGAAGTCTGTTTCTGATTGGTGAGAGACATTCACACCTGTTGCCTGCTGGAGGTCATTTTGTAGGGCTCTGGCAGTGCTCATCCTGTAACTCCTTTCATAAAAGAGCAGATACCGGTCCTGCTGATGGGTTAAGGACCTTCTATGGCCCTACCCAGCTCTTCTAGAGTAACTGCCTGTCTCCTGGAATCTCCTCCATGCTCTTGAGACTGTGCAAACCTTCTGGCAATGGCACGTATTTATGTACCATCCTGGAGGAGTTGGACTGCCTGTGCAGCCTCTGTAGAGTCCAGGTATCGGCTCATGCTACCAGTAGTGACACTGACCCTAGCCAAATGCAAAACTAGTGAAATACAGTCAGAAGAGATGAGTATGGAAAAAAATGTTAGTGGCCTCCACCTGTAAAACCATTCCTGTTTTGGGGTTTGTCTCATTGTTGCCCATCTAGTACACTTGTTATTTTAAATAACACCAAAGCAGCTAAAACTGATTGGCAACCCCTTCTGTTACTTAACTAACCAGATCAATATCCCAGGAGTTTAATTTACTTGATGCTAGACTTGGATTAAAAAGTGTTCCTTTAATTTTTTTGAGCTGTGTATATGTCTTTTCTCTGAATAAAGTTTCCTGTTTCCTTGTTGCAGTGAAGTAGATAAACAAATGTGGACAGCACACTGTCTGTTCTGTAGGGCTATAAACAGAATTTCTAACAAGCAGAGTGTACAGAAAGAAGAACCGACATTAATTTTTTTTTAAACAGTGTGCCCCAATCCTTACCAGGCCCTTCAGGTCTGGTATGGATTTTGAGGAGGACCCCATGCAAAAATAAAAACCCTACCAGACCCTTGTCCGAGCATGTGACCCGATAGGCCAGGGAAGGGGAAGGAAAAGCAAAAATGTATATGCAGTTGCGTCCCGAGGCAGGTGC
The DNA here is from genome assembly GCF_062004578.1 of Staurois parvus. Taxonomy (NCBI): domain Eukaryota; kingdom Metazoa; phylum Chordata; class Amphibia; order Anura; family Ranidae; genus Staurois; species Staurois parvus. The sequence continues at coordinate 1,277,768 of NW_028318002.1, forward strand.
GGGGGTGCGGTCCGCACCAGGTGACACCCACCACACGGGGTGACACCGGACCCGCGCCACAAAAACGTAAGTTGTAAAGCAAGCCGTTGATCCCCAGACTCATTCACCTTTCCAACCGCTCAGTTTCTGCCACCCCCCTCTGCCAATCCCTCCACTGGCTTCCGATTGCGCAACGGATCAAATTCAAAATCCTAACACTGTCCACCATACTGCCCCGAACTACATCACTGACCTAATATCCAAGTACCGCCCAGCACGCACACTCCGCTCCTCATAAGACCTTCTCTCTAGTTCCCTGGTCTCCTCCTCCCATGCCCGCCTCCAGGACTTCTCCAGGGTGTCAGCCATCCTCTGGAACTCCCTGCCCCAACCGATCAGATTATCACCTACTCTCTTCTCCTTTAGGCGCACCCTGAAAACCCATCTCTTCAGGGAAGCTTACCCCACCCCCTGCTAACTTGCCGACCTCCTCCACTCTTCCTACCACTCCATCCCCTACAGCTATCTCCTCCTGTACAACTATCCCCTCCCTCCTAGATTGTAAGCTCGAAAGAGCAGGGCCCTCGATCCCCTCATGTTTTGCATTGTATTGGTATTGTTCTGTCACATGTTCTCTCCCCCTTTGTAATGTACAGCGCTGAGCGAACTATTGGCGCTTTATAAATACTGTATAATAATAATAATAATTATTATTGGATCTGCGGATTGATCATAATGGATCAGAGTCCAATCCATTATGTGGCACAGTGACTTAGTGGTTAGCACATCTGCCTTGCAGTAAATGGGTCATGGGGTCGATTCTCGATCATGGCACCTCCTGCATGGAGTTTGCATGTTCTCCGTGTGCTTGCGTGGGTTTCCGCCGGGTACTCCAGTTTCCTCCCACGCTCCAAAGACATGCTGGTAGGTGAATTGATTCCTGTCCAAATTGGCCCTAGTATGTGTATGTATGAATGTAGGTTAGGGACCTTAGATTGTACACCCCTTGAGGGTTAGAGACTGATGTGAATGTACAATATATACAGTATATGTAAAAACGCTGCGTAAATTGACAGCGCTATATAAGTACCTGAAATAAATAATTATGCTCAATCTGCAGATCCGATCCATTCTGCGGGGATCGTCAGAGGGGGTGTCACCAAGTGTTACCGCACCAGGTGACACCAACCCTAGGGACGCCTCTGTGTATATGCCTCTGCACAAGTTGAAGTACTTAGAGGTTCAAGTCATCTAAGCAGAGAAGTATCACGGTGACGGGGTATTACAAATGTTTCTGTTGTTGTTTGATCCATTAGCTGTTAGACCTTCCCCACCTTGGCCGTCGTGTGTTCTCAGCCACCAAGGTTCATGAAATCATTTTGAATGGACCTGGTATGATGTGGCAACACCCTGTCTGCCTAATGCTCTGCTGCACTGTTGTCCTGTCACATGCGCTTCCAGTGTACACTATTATTAAAAGACGTTCCACTGTCGTCACCATCAGGAAGTCAATCATTTCTGGACGTGATGATGTCATTACATTGACGTGTTTCGTCCACCAATCATCGCGGACTTCGTCAGAACTGGGAGGGGACAGTCCTGCATTTCTTTAACCACTTGCCTACCAGGCACGTATACCCCCTTATTTACCAGGCCAATTTTCAGCTTTCAGCGCTGCCGCACTTTGACAATTGCGCGGTCATGCAACATTGTACCCATATGAAATTTTGATCATTTTTTTCTCACAAATAGAGCTTTCTTTTGGTGGTATTTAATCACCACTGGGCACTTTACTTTTTGCGCTATAAATAAAAAAAGTGCAAAAAATTTGAAAAAAAAAAGTTTCTTTGTTTCTATTATAAAATTTTTCAAACAGGTATTTTTTCTCCTTCACTGACATGCGTTGATGAGGCAGCACTGATGGGCACTGATAGGCGGCACTGATGGGCACTGATAGGCAGCACTAAAGGGCACTGATAGGCAGTACTAATGAGGTGGCACGGATAGGCGGCACTGATAGACAGCACTAATGAGGTGTCACAGATAGGCGGCACTAATATGCAGCACTGATAGGCGGCACTGATAGGTGACACTGATGATGGGTACTGATAGATGGCACTGACTGGCATCACTGCTGGGCACTGACTGGCGGCACTGACTGGCACAACCCCTGGGCACTGACTGGTGGCACTGACTGGCAGCACTGCTGGGCTGCACTGGTGGGTGGCACTGGTGGGCAGCACTGGTGGGTGGGCACAGGTGGGTGGCACTAATGGGCACAGGTGGGTGGGCACAGGTGGGTGGCACTGCTGGGCACAGGTAGGTGTCACTTCTGGGCACAGGTGTGTGACACTGCAGAGTGGCACAGGTGGGTGCACTGCTGGGCACAGGTGGGTGCACTGCTGGGCACAGGTGGGTGATCTGCTGGGCACAGGTGGGCGGAGCTAGTGGGCGCACTGCTGGGCACAGGTGGGCGGAACTTGCGGGTGGCACTGCTGGGCACCGATCATCAGGGCACTGATCATCAGTGCCCTGATGATCGGTGCCGATCCCCGCTCTGACAACTGCCGGTTCTCGGCAGTACTTTCCTCACGATTTGACAGCGTGAGGAAAGTGCAGCCGAGAACCGGCACTTGCATTTCCCTGTGATTAGCGTGTCATTGGACACCGCTGATCACGTGGTAAAAGGCCGCTGTGATTGGCCTTTTACCACATCACGTGATCAGCTGTGTCCGTAGGACACAGCGATCACGGAGATCGCCGGGTGCGCGCCCCCTGGGGCGCGCAGGAGAGCGCGTTCTGGGAGGACGTCATATGACGTCCACTCAGAACTGGCCGGCCGCAGTGCAGCCATCATTCGGCCATCTGCGGTCGGCAGGTAGTTAAGTACCTTATCTCCTATGTAGTGGGCCTGTGATTGCACCCTCTTGTGTTGAGATGTCATCCTTACATTCTAAAACATTTTCAAATAGACTGCAAAGACCCAACTAAGGGTCATAAGAAGGAGGCAATCAAGAAGAGAGAAACATGTACTATGACTGAGTGTTCTTTTTATCCTTCTCAGAGGGAACCATACTTAGTTACTTTAATGGAAAAAAGGGGAGAGAAAAGAAGAATGAATTGAGGAAAACTTCAAAGTTTAGTTCAGTATTTACTCCCTTGGGTATTAATGTTCCCAATGTATAAATCCAGTACTTTTCTTTCTGTAATAGAACCTTATCAAAATCTCCTCTCCTAGATGACAAATTTAACAAGAAGATCCCTTTTACTTTTAAACCCTCCGTCTGTCCATCTGTTGTGTATCTCCTTAAAGTGTTTTTTGCACCCAGCTTAATGCTTATTCTACCCTTCTTGGGTAATTATAATTACCGACTACACACAGTTTGTTCTTTACAGCTGGTTTTTATTTACTCCTTCCACACTGCGCAGACTCCACCAGAAGTCCACTGATCCCTGAAGGGAAATGTATGTCTTTTAGGTCTGTCATTTTGTTTTTCCCCACTCCATTTTATATTCCATGTTGATTAATTGTTTTGTATTATAACCAGAATGAGTTAATTAAAATATGCTATGTCAGTTATGTGTTACAGAAATGTACTCACAATATTCTTCTATCTCTTATCTTAGCTAGATTCTATCTTAGCTAGTATCTAGCCAGATTCTATTGTATGTAGCAGATAAGTTTTTTGTAATATTATAGACGCATTCCTTATTCTTGGGAAAGTTAAATTTTGCTTCTCATCATTATTCAGGATTGACGTAAATGCTTGTATTTGTATTCAGCCAATCAATTACTGAGAATTAAGTTTTTCCCAGATACTTTGTGCCCCCCACCTTTTTTTTTTGTTATATTAATCCTCTTCCCGCTAATAAAAAATGTAGATTAATTTCACCTACACTGTGTGCACTTGTCTATTACTTAGGTGAAGTTAGTCTTCTGGACGTCCATACCTTCAAACAGACTGATCAAGACAGATAGCCAGGGGCTAGCGACAACCTTTCAATTGGAGGTCCCACTGAGATCGGGAGGTCAACCCGTTTGCGGTCACCCGGTAAGATAAACAAAATCTGTCTGTCTGTCCGGCTGTCCGTGGGCTCTGACTAAACTCTCGATCTCTGAACTGTGACAGGAGTATTCTGGGAATACTTAATTGAGTCTCAGGGAGACTCAGATAAGGAAAGGTGATTTCTGTAGACGGGGTCTACATTTAAAATACCTAGACAGGGTCTAGGTTAATTACAGAGTCTTAACGAGTCTGTTGAGGGTAACCAACTTTCTTTTCTTTGCTTCTATTATCAAATGCATAGAGTATAAGATAATTTGTTTATGCAAATAAGTGAACCCGGTTGGTAAGTGAACGGGTCGATAGAGTCAATATTTAAGTTCTTACTGTCTATCCTTTGTTGAGAGTGATAAGTGGTCACGTGTCACTCGACCCGCTCCATACTGTCAGCACGGCTGAAGTACCACTGTGACTAGCTCACGTTTATGGAAGGCGCACCAAAGTGAAAACTGCGGTGGCAGCTGAGCACTGTGAGCATTCCACTAGATCTCACATATGTGTGGTGTATTGATCCAACATACCGGGGTAGATGTAGGAGAACACATAATCAGACACATTTCCGTTGACCCTTACAACATACACCAAGCGTCTCCTACCATAGATAATCCAAAACAGTACTGTAAAAGACAGCACCTTTATAAACATAATTTTTCCTTTTTAATACATAACGATTTTATTGGGCGAACTTTAGGAGATTTACGATTTTTTATTAAGTCATTTAACAATTTTGTAGGACCAATATGGGAGGTGGTAAATCTAAATCAATTTCCCACCCCCCTCCTCAAGCTGAAGAGACATGCAAGGACTACATAGCTCGTGTCTGTGGCACTGACTATTTCCTCATTAACCCTTTTGTAGATAATCTTTCCGAATGGACTGAGTCCATGGGAAGTTGTAGTCCTTTCCCTAGGAACGGGGCAAATGATTCCTTCCATATGGATATGGTAAAGGGGCTGTGTCTAGGGGCGAAGGAGGCATGGCCATATTTTGGTCCCGACCCTCAATGGGACCATAATTATATGGAAGAAGGAGGACTAAATTGGTTAGCATATGCTCCACACTGGTATGAGACAACTGATAAGGGACAGAAAGTGAAAAACAAAAATAGTCAGGTTAAGTTTCACGAACTACAAAATAAATTGACAGCAAATATTAAGCCCAACAAACCTCCTCCATATAAACACATCTATCCCTCTTTATCACAAAAGGACATAGATGAACTTATGATGACTAGTGCCACCCTATTACCCCCACCACCCACTGTTCCCACGGTGCCTGGCCAAAGACAAGACGTTCCCGGAGCAGACGGTTCACCCGTCATAGCAGACACAACAACTCATGACCACCCAGAACAGGAATCTGACGAGGAGGAAGGTCCTCCTCCCTCGAGACATGAGACACAACCTGACTCCACACAGTCCAAAGCCACCCCAAGACGGTCCGTTTTAAAGATAGAATTACCACGAAGGACAGGTAGGAATACTAGCAAGAGTAATGAAGCAACACACCTGCCGTTTATGACGGTTGGGGAGCAACTCTTAAAGAAACCAATCGAAATCGAGGACATTAATAAAATAGTGAAACACTGTCCCAAACCAAACACGGCACCACAGGGCACCATTACTTATTTAAAGAAAGCATGTAGGGGGAGAAATTACACTCAAGAGGACATGCGGTTAATCATAGACGGAGTTGTAGGGACACACTCTGGATGGGATTGGACAAAGGTACCCTCCATTAACAACATTCAAACAGGTGACCCCAATGCTAATCCCATTGTTCCCTATCCCACAGCCTCTACCTATGCCCTTAACACCCCAGAGGGACAAGAAACCATGTGGCAGGAGATTATTGACCATATGACGGAGATCTTTAAAACCAGATCCTCCCTTTCCACTGCTATAGCCTGTAAACAGAAGGGCTCTGAGACCCTTACTGAATTCTGGAGGAGATTTGATGCCTGTTGGACTCAGGAAGCAGGACTGGAGAAGACTAATAATGCCAGCCTCCTGATTTCAACATGGATCAGTAATACCCTGCCACACTTGACGGTCCCAATCAGGCAAATGATTCCCTCATGGACATCCGATACACTAGATGATTTTCAGAAACAACTTTATGATAGAGAAGCTGCAGGATGCTTTGACATCAAGAAAACAACGCCCTCTACACATAACTACGACAATATCCTCGCACCACAGAGAGGAAACCATCCCCGTGGAAGAGGTAGAAGGGGAGGACAGACAGGTAGAAGCGCCCTAATAAATACCAACAACCCCAAACTCACCGCAACTTAGATTTCTCACCGGTCCAAGACCCACAGGTTTGCTATAACTGTGGCAGGCCAGGACATTGGGCCAGAAACTGTCCACAACCCAATAAGAAACAACAACCTAGGAATGAAAGTGCAACAATCACACAAAAGCCAGCACCACCCCAGTTCCCCATAGATTGGAATAACCACCAAACCTCACGTTTCTGAAGGGGCCCGGAGGCTGGTATCCCGACTTTTCCTCAGATCACTGACAGTTGGAGGGAGGCTCCCTTGATTGTTCTCAACATCAATGGATCCTCCATTCCATTTCTCGTTGATTCTGGGGCAACCACTAGTGTGATATCTGAAGAACACTATGATGGTCCTAGTGGAAAGTCGGAGCCTTCTGTGGGTATAAATGGGATACCAACAAAAACTTACTGCACAAGACCACTCATCATTACAACAGATGCAGGAGATGTGGTAACCAAACATGTGTTCAGGATCATACCAGGGTGTCCTGTAAATCTACTAGGGAGAGACCTCTTTGACAAATTAAGTCTTTCCATTTCAGTCTCCCCACATGGTGGGGGATTACAGGCAGAATCTCCACTGTTACCCATCTCAATCCCCAGAGGCAAACATCAGCAAGCCCTACCCGAGATCTTGGCTTTCCAGGATCTCCCAGAAGAATTATGGGCTACAGAAGAGTTTGACACGGGTCTAATCTCCTGTACCCCATACAGGGTCACCTTAAAACCAAATGTGGCCCCAGTGTTTCAAAAACAATATTCCCTGTCACAAGAGAAAATTGAAGGTATCACCCCAATGGTTGAGAGGTTCTTACAGGAAGGTATTCTAGAAGAGATTATCTCTCCCTATAATACCCCTGTGAACCCGGTAAAGAAACCCAATGGTACATACCGATTTGTACAAGATCTGAGAGCGGTTAATGACCTGGTGCAGCCTATAGCCCCCATAGTACCAGATCTAAATGCCCTTCTCACTCGCATACCACATGACGCAGCAGTATTTACTGTAATTGATCTTAAAAACGCCTTTTTCAGTGTCCCAGTTGACAAGGAGACAAGACCCATTTTTGCTTTTTCCCTTGATGGGCGGCACCAACTGACCTGGTGCAGAATTCCACAAGGCTTTGTGGACAGTCCCGTGGTATAGTGGTGAGCATAGCTGCCTTCCAAGCAGTTGACCCGGGTTTGAGTAACTGTGATTATTGGGGAGCAGTGGGATGGAACATAGGAACTGACTGGGGATACAAACCTGACACAGCCATAAATAAGAAGGACAAGAACGGAAAATCCCTCATAAACAGAATGACTCTTACCAAGCCCAATGCCAAATATACGCTTACCATAGAAAATCCCAGCCCTAGTGATTCGGGAATGTATGTATTTGGGTTATACTGGGGAGGAGGTATATCAGGCACAAGGGGAAAATTTAGGATACAAGACATGCATAATAACAATGATTACAATCCCCTGAGGCCATGTATCAGTACAATTAGGGATATGATTGCCATTGCTGATCCTTCTTTCGAAGATACCGTAGCAGCGGAGACGGGATTTTCAGATGTAAATCTTTGGTTAGAATGGATGAGGTACAGTGCCCTGCAGTACAACAAGTCTAATTGTTATGTCTGTGGAGCAGCCAGACTCCATGTGGGAACAGTGCCACTAAACCTTCCTGAAGATGTTGAAGAATGTTTTCTAAGTCTTTTTACAGGAACACATGACAAGAATGCTTCCTGTGAAACCTGGAAAGCAAAGTATCCCATAGTTACAAAAAACCCCAAACCAGGAGAAGGTTTGCAAATTTACCCAGGGAATTATACCTGCTATAGAGGAGTGGCAAGAAAAAGAAGTTTTGGAAATTTTACAAAAGGTTTTTGTCACACATACAGCAACATTTCATCTAGGCTTTTACAGAATCAGACACAATCTTTAGGCGATATCTACTGGATTTGTGGTGATGGTAAGATCAGGTCTAGATTGGAGAAGGAGTGGTCTGGTTAGTGTGCTTTGGCCAAAGCTATTATGCCTTCTGAGATCCCTGAAGATGTAACAGGAGGTACTCAGAGGTACAAGAGGGAGGCCCCGATGGGTAGTTTTGACCCACATGTGTATATAGACGCCATATGGGTTCCAAGAGGGGTCCCAGATGAGTTTAAGGCCAGGGACCAGGTCAAAGCAGGTTTTGAGTCAATCATTCCAATCATCACCGTCAACAAGAATGTTGATTGGATAAATTATATATATTACAATCAACAGAGGTTTGTCAACTACACCAGGGATGCATTGAAGGGGATAGCGGAGCAGTTGCAGGCTGATTCCACCATGACCTTTCAAAATCGTATGGTCTTAGATATGATGCTTGCAGAAAAGGGTGGTGTGTGTGCAATGATAAAAGGAACAGGTACTTGTTGTACCTACATCCCAGACAACACTGGGCCAAATGGCAAGGTCACTATGGCTATAAAAAAACTGTCTGATCTGTCGGAAGAGTTGAAAAGGAATTCAGGGATCACTGATCCATGGGATCAATATTTTGGATGGCTCAAGGGATGGAAGCAGATGCTAGCACAAATAGGAGTGATTATTGTAGTCACCCTGATACTTATAGCCCTGATAGTGTGCTGTGTGATTCCCTGCATAAAGAAGCTTATGAACAAAGGTACAGATATGACTATGTACGAGGAAGAAATCCAAGAACAAACTGCCCCACTGAACCCAAAACCCAAAGAGTACAATAGTTATCTAGCCAAATACAGAGAGAAGCAGAAAAAGAACTATGTTGTATAAGGGGAAATTAAAATCATATATATAAATAATGATTATAAGAGGGGATTGAAGGGAAATGTATGTCTTTTAGGTCTGTCATTTTGTTTTTCCCCACTCCATTTTATATTCCATGTTGATTAATTGTTTTGTATTATAACCAGAATGAGTTAATGAAAATATGCTATGTCAGTTATGTGTTACAGAAATGTACTCACAATATTCTTCTATCTCTTATCTTAGCTTAGCCTTGGTAGAGGGTGAAAGTATCCAACTATTTCTTTGTATTAACAAGCACCTGTTTCTGTTATGGTACAATTAAATGTCAAATATTTCTGTCCCATGAGAAAATAATTGTTTGTTACTTATAACTAATTACAATGCCTGAGAAAGATCATGTTCACAGCCTTGAAAAGTATCTAGCCAGATTCTATTGTATGTAGCAGATAAGTTTTTTGTAATATTATAGACGCATTCCTTATTCTTGGGAAAGTTAAATTTTGCTTCTCATCATTATTCAGGATTGACGTAAATGCTTGTATTTGTATTCAGCCAATCAATTACTGAGAATTAAGTTTTTCCCAGATACTTTGTGCCCCCCACCTTTCTTTTTTGTTATATTAATCCTCTTCCCGCTAATAAAAAATGTAGATTAATTTCACCTACACTGTGTGCACTTGTCTGTTACTTAGGTGAAGTTAGTCTTCTGGACGTCCATACCTTCAAACAGACTGATCAAGACAGATAGCCAGGGGCTAGCGACAACCTTTCAATCCCCACTAAGCTTAAGCAGAACAGACACAAACACAGCCCCTTCTCTTCCATGGGCTGTCCCAGGGCTTTTTTTCAGCGGGAATGCGGGGGAATGCAGTTTTGGCACCTCTAGCACCTCCAGTGCTGAATTTTTGCAGTGGCAAGGGGTGCTGGTGTGTACTGGAAGATCTATTGATGCTGGCTGTTTGGGGATCTATTGCCACTGCAGGGGGCCTCTTTTTGCTTGGCAGTCTATTGGTGCTGGTGGATCAGTTTTTGGTGGAAAAGAGCTACTGTTGAGAGAAGGGCCTATTGTTGCTGGCTCCTGGAGAGTCTTGATGCTGGCTGCTGGGAAATCTGTTGTTGCTGCTGGGGGTCTATTGTTGCTGGGCTGGTATTTTGTTGCAGGCGTCCATTGTTGTTGGGAGGACCTATTGTTGCTAAGTGGGGTCTATTGCTCCTGGCTGTATTGAATTTATTTTACTGCTTTTCTTGTTATCATTAACAAATTCCATACAGATTACACGGGGTGACTCAGGTTCCTGCACCCATTCTCTGAGAAAAAAAGCGCTGGGAAGTCCTATGTAGCTGGACCTCCTGTCTATTTACACCCGACATCTGTTTCGATATGCTAGATGGAAGGGGAATGGATCCCCATCCGTCTGTTTTTAGCGGATTGGAGTGGATCGGATGTAGGTGGGTGTAAACAGACACATTTCTGTTTACACCCACTGGTCCATAAAGGAAAATGGAGGGTTTGTTCGGGTCCACCTGAAAAACTGACAGGAAGACCCAATTGGTCCGCTCGTGTCAAAGGGGCCTTAGGTGATCCTGTGTCCAGGTAATGGACTTTAGAAGGTGACACCTTGAATATTGATTAAAGATTGTCATCCCAAACATCTTCAGGGATTTAAAAGGGTAGTATAAATAGAAGAAGTAAACCCTTACAAAACTTTGCAAAACTTCAGTGGGACATTAGTTTTGAAACAAAAAATTGCTGTCAGGAAGGATTTTATTGCAGAAGAGACTTTCTACGTCCCTTCTGCAGTAATGTTTCTTACTTTCCTATTGACAGGTCTCTAAGGGCTTATGTACACTGCAGCTGTTAAACTGTTTAGGAGCAGTTGTATGTTTTTTTCAGCAGCCCCTGAACTCTCCTTTATGTTTTCCTATGTTTCCATGTACACAGTCGTTTACAGTAGTTTACAGGCAGTTGAGGTTACAGGCATTTTTTGAAAGCACAAAAAATCGCATTCAGGAGTAGGGTTTACTGGTGTTTCAAACGCTTGTAACCGCGTGTAAACAGGTTTGTACGTGTTTGCGTTTAGACACGTTTTTGGGCTGGTCCATATCCAGATGCTGTTCAGTGCCTTTTTTCTTCAACAAAAATGCATGCACAGCGTTTTCCATGTATTCAAATGGACCTAGTACACCAGTGCAGTCAGTTCCAGGTTTCACGTGCAGCAAAAAATGGTAGAACATGCTGCATTATTTCTGCACAGAACTGTACTGGAACACAACGAAACACAGCAAAAAAACACAGGGACTGTTGTGTGCACTCCAGAATGCATCTGGAGGCATTACAGCACTATGTAGTTCCTCCCACAGTGCCAAGCATGTTTCACCAGCCACTTTTGCTACAGTTGCAACACCCATCAGAAAGCAGTGCTCTTTCTATTTCTCACAAAATGTCTGAAATAGTTCATGACTATTTTTCAGTGCATTCTGGGCATTTAGGAGGGTCTCCTGAGGCTATCTTTTAAAAATGCTTCTAAATGCAAGCACGCATAAAAGCGGTAGGTAAACACGGATAAACTGACATTTTTAACCTTCGTTTTCTAGCAGTCAGTTTCCAGTGGTCAGAAAAGTTTTTCAAACGCCCTGTGTACATGAGCCCTAAAAGATTGTACACAGACTCACTCATGTACAGTATTTGGTGCTGAGAGAAATTCACTCTATAGACTCGCTATGTGCACATGCAGAAAATGTCATCTTTGGTCCACATGCATCTCCTCATGCCCTCATAGCCCCCTCATTTTGTCTTCATCCATCAAAACTTGTCACTTACCACTTTTACCCACCCGAATTTTTCATTCATAATCTCATTCCCAGGACTTCATCCCCTGTGAATTGTACCGTTTTCTCTCAACTTGTCATTAAACACAGACTGCCAGCACCATTGATTGCTGGCTAAACCAACTGGTGACATACTCTGGGAACTTCAATAAAGTTTTAATGTCAAGTTTCTGGTGGTAATTAAGACAAGTTGTGAGCTGGTGTACAAAGGTATGCCAGTGCTTAGAATGGGGCATGTTGATCCTGGGAAGCTGTCATGTACAGTGCTGTGAAAACGTATTTGCCCCCTTCCTGTTTTTTTTGCATATTTGTCACACATAAATTATTCAGATCATCAACTTTTAATATTACACAAAGATAACCAGAGTAAATGCAAAATGCAGGTTTTAAATGATGATTTTATTTATTAAGGGGAAAAAGTTGCCGAAACCTACCTAGCCCTATGTGAAAAGGTAATTGTCCCATTACTAAATCATGAATGAACTGTGATTAACCACATTTTTTGGAAAGCCAAGTTAAATTTCACTTGCCACACTCAGGCCTGATTACTGCCAGACCTGTTTAATCATGAAATCACTTAAATAGAAGCTGTCTGACAAAGTGAAGCATGCTAAAAAAATCTCAAAAAGCAACACATTATGCCGCAATCTAAATAAATTCAAGAACAGATGAAAAACAAAGTAGCTGACATGTATCAGTCCAGAAAGGGTACAAAAGCCATTTCTAAGGCTTTGGGACTCAAGCGAACCACGGTGAGAGCCATTATCTACAAATGCAGAAAACTTGGAACAGTAGTGAACCTTCTCAAGAGTGGCCGGCCTGCCAAAATTACTCCAAGAGTACAAAGATGACTCATCCAGGAGGTCATAAAAGAATCCAGAACATCTAAAGAACTGGAGGCCTTACTTGCCTCAGTTAAGTTCAGTGTTCATGATTTAACAATAAGAAAGAGACTGGGCTAAAATGGCATCTATATGGGCAAATTCCAAGGGAAAGCCACGGCTGACCAAAAAGAAAGAACACAAAGGCTCGTCTCACATTTGCTATAAAACATCTTGATTATCCCCAAGACATTTGGACAAATATTTTGTGGACTGATGAGACAAAAGTTGAACTTTTTGTAAGGTGTGTGTCCTGTTACATCTGGCATAAAACTAACACAGCATTTGATAAAATTAACATCATACCAACAGTCAATCATGGTGGCCGTAGTGTGATGAAACAGGCTGCTTTGAAGCTTCAGGACCTGTACGACTTGCCAAAATTGATGGATCCATGAATTCTGCATTGTACTGGAAAATCCTGAAGGAAAATCTCTGGCCCTCAGTTTGTGACCTCAAGCTCAAGTGCACTTGGGTTATGCAGCAGGACAATATTCCGAAACACACCAGCAAGTCCACCTCTGAATGGCTTAAAAAAAAAACAAAATGAAGGTTTTCTAGTGGCCTAGTCAAAGTCCGGACTTAAATCCGATTGACATGCTGTGGCATGACCTTAAACAGGCCATTCATGCTCAAAATGTGGCTGAATTAAAACAATTCTGCAAAGGTGAGTGGGCCAAAATTCCTCCACAGCGATGTGAAAGACTCATTGGCAATTATCGCAAAGGCTTGATTGCAATTGCTGCCGCCAAGGGTGGCACGACCAGTTATTAGGTTTAGAGGGCAAATACTTTTCACAGCACTGTATGTAACAGTTTACCGCACAGTGCTGTATCCATGGCCCCATTCAACGGTAGGCTGGGAGATTCACTGGTAACCAGAAGGGCCAGAAGTTCAGGTAATTATGGCAATGCCATAGTTCAGCATATAGTCCACCTTATTTTTGATTGACAGCAGAGGCCAGTGTCACCAACAAAACAGCAGGATAAAAAAAAACTCAGAGAAATAAAGTATTTTAAAAGCGTACTACTTCAGGAGGAGTCAATTCCCTAATACAGCCCCCTCCCTCTTTGTATGTCATAGCTGTCTCTCCTTCTGGGAGGTTCTAATTACTCTCTCTGCTGGCTAGGGGCTTCACCCAATACCCTTTTATGTAGCTGACAAAGAAGGAGCAAAGGGGAATACTATACAATGGAGGACAGCAGGTAAAGGCTTGATCATGATATACCCTGTGTTGCCAACTTTCATACCCATATGCCACCTCCCAGACCTCAGATACAGCAGCACCTTGAATGCAGAATCAGGAATGTCCTTAGCTCCTCCGAGGCTCTGGGGACATCAGCTAGAACAAGTGCCTGCAACTATAGGATTTTGTCAGTTGTAGTAGCCAGTGTCATGATAGTTTACATGCCCAGGTGTGGGGTTGTGTCACCCCTGCACTGTGTTACAAACTACTAACCTCTGAACTCTGCACTACCAACTGCTGACCCCTACACTTTGTATTACTATTAACCTCTGTAATCTGCATTACATACTACTGACCTCTGAGTTGCATAATACTGACTTCAGAATTCTGCATTACATACTACTAACCTCTAAACCTACTGGCTACAGCTGATGTACAACCAATGATATCCAGCTTGTCCATTTGACAGAAGTCGATATGATGACTGACTGTGGTCAAACAGGGAGGGCCACACATTAATCGAAACTTTCAATTTTGAACGGTTTGTCTACCTTATGTACTTGAATCTGAGCCCTGGTGCACACTGATGAGGTGCGGAATTCGCAGCGTTTTCAGTGCAAATTCTGCACTGCATCAGAATGGCACCCCGTTCATGCGAACCGCCGTGGGTGTGTATGTTAACAACACCCTGAAAGCGGTCCACAAAACAAGGTGCGATGTGCAGAATCGGATTGCATAGCTGTAAATACCCAAGCAATCGGATTCTAGTGAGGACCAAAAAAAGGGTCCTGTACGTTTTTGGTGCAGCTGCGGTGCGATTAGAGCCATACAAAATCTATGCCTCCAATCGCACCGCACACAAATCGCATGTGATTTGCACAGAAAGGCGGTGCGGTTCCTGTGCAAATCATATGCGATTTACCACACCGCAGATATGTGAACCCAGGCTCATTTGTTATCAGCCTCATATAGTCCTTGTAAAGCATGCTACAGTGCATGGAGCATGCTGATAGCAGGGCAGAGAAGAGTGACAGAAAGATTAGCTAATCAGTGTGCTGTTACCTTTTCATTGACCAGTCACATGCTGGACCTGTAAGTGTTACTGAACTGTAGAAGAAAATGGAGTCTCCTCTCCTGCTAGAGAGGGCTGTGTAAATCTAAAGACTGAATGGACAGAAATATAAATCCTTTGGCAGGTAAAAGCTATAGTATATGTATTTCATGGTTTGCCTGGAGTTCATCTTTAACCAGTTCTATACCGGGCAATTTTACACCTTCCTGCCCAGGCCAGTTTTCAGCGCTCTCACACTTTGAATGACAATTGCGCGGTCATACAACATTGTACCCAAACTAAAATTTTATCATTTTCTTCACACAACTAGAGCTTTCTTTTGGTGGTATTTAATCACCGCTGGGGTTTTTATTGTTTGCTAAATTCACAAAAAAATACCAAAAATTGTGAAAAAAAACACATGTTTTTCTTTGTTATAAAAGTTTGCAAATAAATAATTGTTCTTCATAAATTTAGGCCAAGATGTATTCTGCTACATGTCTTTGGTGAAAATAACCCAAATTAGGATGTATTTTTTAGTTTGTAGGAAAGTTATAGAGTTCACAAACTATGGTATAAATCTGAATATTGATGAAGTACTGACAGCCAATCTAATTTCTTGAGGTCCAAGAATGTCAGACCAGTACAGATATCCCCCAAATGACCCCTTTTTGCAAAGCAGACAGTCAAACGTACTTCATAAGAGGCATGGCGAGTTTTTTGAAGTTGTAATGTTTTTGTCATAATTTTTTGGAAAATGAAAAAAATGAAAAAAATTAGTTTCACTATTTTTTTTTTACATATTGTCACCAGTGCAGTACAGCGTCATCATATAACTGGCATGGCAGTGATCAGGGACACTGACTGGTGACAGTATGAAAAAAAAAATATATATATATTTTTTCTTTTTTTAATTTTTTTTATTATTACATTTTTTTCTTTTTTTAAGATTTTTTTTCATATTTTACTATGACCAAAGTAGTACAATGTTACCATAGTAACATTGTACTACTTTGGGGAAGTGATCAGTATTTTTTTTTTTACACAATTTGCTTATAGCAAAGAATTACTTTGCTATAAGCAAGCATTTACCTGAATGACATCGATTCATTCAGGTTTTTTTTTTTTTTTGTGCTTAGCTGTGATTTGGCCACAGCTAATCACATGACATGTGTTTGTGATCGCTGTCACCATTCACAGCTAGACACTAGTATACAATGGATGCAATGAATGAAGCCATCCATTGTATACAACTGTCATGTGACCTGCTGTGATTGGTCACAGCAGGTCACATGGTACCGGCAACGGGGGCGATACTCAGATCTGTCATCGGCCGTGTCCGAGGTACACGGCCGGTGACAGATCACACCGCTGCGCGGCTCTACAGGAGCGCAATCTGCGCATGTGCGGGAGGACGCCATATGGCATCCACCCGGAACGCTGATGACATTTGCCGGCCGCCATTCGGCCATAGGGCGGGCGGCAAATGGTTAAAGAGGATCAGTTAACAAAAAAATTAAAAGTCAGCAGCTACAAATACTGTACCTCCTCCATCTTGAATGTGGGAAACCGGCTGTGACTTAATGCGGCTTCACAGCTGATGTAACGCTGTGCTTTGTGAATGGACCAGCAGCATCAAGGGACTTGTGTCATGCCCCAGGAGGTTGTGGGCAAACTTCCGATGGGTTCGAC
Organism: Staurois parvus; assembly: GCF_062004578.1. Lineage (NCBI taxonomy): Eukaryota > Metazoa > Chordata > Amphibia > Anura > Ranidae > Staurois > Staurois parvus. The sequence goes on from NW_028318002.1 coordinate 1,294,499, forward strand.
TAGGTGATCTGAGCAGAAGTGGGAGCAAGTACCTGCCAGAAACATGTACCCACTCCCAAAAAATTTTAGAGGAGGAGGGGAGGATTAGAAAAAATGGAACTTCCCTTTTTGGGTGCGGTTCTGATTTGAATAAGCACTTTAAACAGAAAATTCAGTTACAGCCAAATACAATTGACCTGTAGTGTGTATACACAGTATGTATATTTATTAACATTTTTGCATGTACCATTTGGAAGAATTATAGTTCAATAGGGTTTTGGCATTAAACCAGTGGAGTGCTAATCATCAAAAACCCTCTTGCTATCCCATTGCAAATATTCTATAACCTTTATTAAAGGTATTGCTGCAGCTCGGGAATAAAAAGTACACTAAGCGGACATTATCACCAAATTTCAATTTTTTTCCCCATTTACTCCAGAAGTCTGGAGGTATTCAGCTACCTGTTACCTGTGCACCTAATTCACGATAAGACTTGTTTTCTTGTATCTTGCACCACACAAACCAATTTTACAAAATATTTTATTAGTGCCTGTTCTTAAAATCAGTGAGATGTAAAAATCAGATTCACAAAGCTGTTTATAAAAAAATGTTTTTATTAAGAAATCTGGAGTCTGATAAGCCCAACATAGAGCTGGTGCTAGTATTCAGCCAGACTTATTGGGCTAATATAGTAATAAAGTAAATACTGAACATTTGAAAGATATACTGTTTGTTCAGGTCTGTTTTTAATAATGCTTAATTTATATTAAAATGTTACTGTGGTCAAAATGTAAAATCATATATTCATTTTCACATTGTATTTCAATAAAGTCCTAGAATGTAAGCTCCAAGGAGCAGCACCCTCCGATCCCTCTTGTATTGTACTGTATCCTTGCTGTATTGTCTCTTGTTATATTGTAAAGCGCTGAGCAAACTGTTGGCGCTATATAAATCCTGTATAATAATGTCTAGTCTACTCCTGGTAATCTGAATGATCTTGATATTTGTAAACCTACAATTCTGTGACAGGTATTCACTATACCCTGTGAGTAGGTACTACTGTATCACACATTTCACAGAGCCTGCCTTCTGAACCACAGAGATGCTGAGAGAAGGCGTTTCAGGAGGTGGAGTCAGTACAGGAATCACTCTACTTTATTTCTTTTACAATGCGGATGTTATAAAAAGAAAGTATATGCTGTGACAATAAAACTTTTTAAATTTGAGTTCACGGATAGTCTACATTTTATTGCATAATTTTTTTAATCTGAATTGATTTCTCCTGACAATATAAATTACAAGCCAATTATATAAAAAGTACTATATTGCTTGAAGATATTTAATTTTATATTTGACTTGTTGCAACAGTTCTGTCAGTTTCAGACAGATTCACAAATATAAGAAATTGTTCTTGTTAAAACGTGAATTTCCTTGCATGTAATCTAACTGCCAATTTTTACTGATACTTTACTGATGTTCTTTGGTTTTTTTTTAAATCATAAAGTGTGCTGTTCACATTTTAAAATTCTGTTGTACCTCTGCACAACAAATGTAATTGCTAGCTGCAAATCATGTACCTGTTGAAAACTGGCTGTGAGCGCTGATCACTGTGTTCTGGCGGTGGGGAGTTGTGGTGGCCCCCTTTCAGAACACAATAGCTTAGTGGGGGAGATCACTGCACTAACCTTCCTTAGTTAGTACAGAAACCTCTTTTTTTTTTTCAGCTCATATGGGCACTCGGTCCTTAATGCAGATGAGCTAGCTGATGCAAAGGTCACAGACAGCACATCAGATGAGGAGTTATGTAGCTGGTGGACAAAGCCCCATGGGGATTCATAGACTCTAGCTCCCCATCAGCCCTGCTCCCCTTGTGATTGACAGCAAACAGCTTGCTATTGGCTACTAAATCTGCTCACCGACTGCTGTCAATCACATGGAGAAACTGGACCTGATGGAAACTAGTCCTTCAGCTTCCTGGTCAGGGTCCACCCATTGTCAGCATCACTGGTTGCTAGGAGCCTGTTATCTTTGAAGCCAGCAGCACAACCATTGGCTAGTGGGGAGGATGTAGCAGTGGGAAACTTACTACCTTGCTACACAGTGTACAGAGATAGGTACTCTGCCTGTCTCTGTACGCCAAGTTAGAGTTGGTCTTAATTACATTCAGTTTTTTAAAGAATTTGGTGTAGCCATAGCGCCACTTTGTAAAACTGTCACACATTTTGGTAAAGCTAACAAACTGGCAAGAATGTGGTGCAGGCCTATTAAAAAGGCCATACTGACAGAAAAGTGGTACAAATGCTTTACTGAACTCCTCCCATGTGTGTACAGCTGCAGGTGTGTATGATCTCTGTAATTCCAGTAATTAAAAAGCACAGTTGGAGTGTTTGCATAATGCTTGTAACCTGAAGGACTATATATACACGAGTATTTATGAGACAGAGTTGATTTCTTCTCTAAGGTGTGTTGTTTTGAACTTCTTGCTCTTTTAAGCTTGATCTTCCATATGTTTTTTGTGGTATTACTAACCAAGTTTTCTGCAACTTTTAATATTCTGGTTCCAGCTGACAGTCATAAGACAAATGAAATAACACAGAAACAAGACAAAACTCACTTTTTGATAGCATGGATTTATTGACTTTAAAGAATCCTAAATATCCAGAATTTTAATAGCATAGGAGTGCACTTCTGCTGGTTGCATAACTAATACAGAACCTTTGTTAATACTAACTGTTTAAATTAATAGCAATTCTGGAAGACAAACTCAGTTGATAGAAAATATAAAATTTTTACTGTACAAAATATTTTACATCACATTCAAAAAGATACGTGTCCATTACACCATGGTACAGTCAGCCAATAGAGCAGTAATGTACAGCCAAATAAAACATTTTCCACATTTACAGGTCTAAATGGATACAGATTTTACAGTGCTATTCACTCCCTTACCACACCACGAAAAGGAATATTACTAAACAGTCACATTTAAACTTAGTGGTCCTTTTAAGAAACACTTCTAAACAAAGAAACAGACATGGGATAAAAATGCAAAATTCAAGACACTAGTGCATAAAACCAAAAATTATGATAAAATTGAAAAACAAATTTACACAATTTAATGTCAGTGTTTAGTTATTCCTCTGTTCGCTTTTTCTTTTCTATGCTATACCTCTAATGCTTTGCGCTTTTTAAATCCTGAGGCCCCTTTTTTATTACCTCTTGCCTGTGTGTATCCAGCATACAAGAAGGCTTTCATGGGCAACTGCATACTTTTCAGTATGATTAATATTGAGTACAGGTATCCAGTTTCTACCATTTGGGTTAAGTGTGTATACAACTTTATCAGTACTTGGTGCATATATCAGTTATAGACAAAATGATCTGTTCATTTTATTACTTTCCCTTCTGGATATGTAAAGGTTTATTTTAAAGCAAATATCTTATTGCTGCTGAAATTCTCTTTTAGTTGTAAGTGGGCATTGTAAAACATATGCCACCTGTGTGCTTACACTTGGGGATCCAGCAGAAAGCTCTGTCAACTAATCTCTTTATGTAAACATGAATGAACGCTGCCACTGCTACCAAACTGAACCAAAGTCAAGGGGAAGGAAGAATCTCAACCCTGGAAAGAACATTTTTTTTATACCAAATTGTTTACTTTTTTTTTAGAACATTAGTATATGAATTCCCTTATTGTAACGTAACTACTAAATTTGTAACTGATCACTTCCAGAATGTATGTCTCAATCAGTGAGAAGTGGCAAAACAGGTAATTACAACACATTTTGGTACCAAAATAAAATGTATTTACCTCAGTATACATATAGAATGATTTGCAAAAAATCAGATTGATTTAATCTTGAAAAAGAAAAGTACTGAAAGTTTTTTTTTGTTCAACTACAAAAGGAGAGGAAAAGAAAACAGACTGAAGAGCTATATATAAAAAAGAAAAGCATTATGAACTGCCACCTAGTTATATAAACAAGTGTTAAAGTAATCAGTAATCCTCAACCTTCAATCAAAGTCACTTTTTTACAAAAGATCTTGCTCAGCTAAAGACAGTAAATCACACACCTGAACAACTAAGAATTGAAATGCACTTAAAGTGTTGTGTGCAAAAAGGGAACTCCCTTTTAACTTCTATTAAATAAAATGTGCTACAAACAGGAAACCTCATTACAAGCAATGCTTTTGAGGTATGCCCAAGGTCAAACACATGGTTAATAATGTCATGACTTCCCCTGAAACTACACAACAGCAGAGGTTTCCATGTAGGAAGTCCATTTATAATGACTTGTAATCTGCAAGAATTAAAAATCTCATTGACTAGAAAAAAAGGAACTTGCACTTGGGAACAAGTATTCTTATCTGAAAATTGATACTGCTTTGCCGAAAGCTACAAGGAACTGTCCTTTTTCAATCTCCAATTTCGTTTTTATTTTTTTATTAAAATAGGATATAATTTTGATTTATACAAACATATTAAAGCCTAATATAACAGCTGACTGACAAGTGGAATATTATTATTATTTATTATACAGGAATTATATAGCGCCAACAGTTTGCACAGCGCTTTACAATATACGGGGAATATAGGGGGTACCTTAAATAAAATGACAAATAAGGGTCTTATGTGGTTAACATTCAAAGGCATAAATGAGCATATAGTAAGGAAGTTAAGAAACTTCTCATCTTGCATATTCTTAAGGCAGATAAGGCTACAGTTGCATAATGTACAACGTACTAAACTGCCGAACAAATTATATTTGTGCAAAAAAATTGCACTGTTTTAGGTATGAGTGGGCAAAGACTAACTTTTCGTAAAATCATATTTTTACTACTAAATTCCACACATCTGAGGGCAGAAGCGCAAATAAAAATCTGCCAATAAAAAAAGTTCCATCTTGTGTACCATTTCAGGAATCACATTCGAAATATATACAAGACAATGCTAAAAAAACAACAATATTTGGCTATAAATTGCCTGTAGCCAAAAAAGGCGATGCAATAGAATGCAATAGAATTTTGTAAGGAGGGAGTGTGTACCTATGTTTTGCAAATATTTAATTCTGTATTATAAGACATCATTAAATCTATATTGAAATAAGTACCTATATTTTTTGAGATTACATGTGGCAGTAGAATTCAGAAAGGAAAAGTAGGGATTTAGTTTTCTACAATAAAAAATACATTGCTGCTCCTGTAGAGTCTTTGGGTTTAAAAGTTTAACATAAATATGTGTGTTTACTGGATTCTAGGGCCTAACCTGCTGCCCAAGTTCAAATCAAAGTAAATCTAAACCATACCTGGATGACATTTTGTTTACTAAATCACTCTGTATTGTAAACAGTTGAAAAATGTTTTCCTTTTAGAAAAAGTTCTGTTTTTACCATGTTTTCATCTCAGTACCATCTCCTCCATCCTCTTTGCAGCCACTTTGTCTACATGCATGCTTCCCAGTGGCAGCTACACATCATTGGACGACTTCCTGGCAGTGGCCAAGATGGAAGATGCCTGCTTAATGAATGTTGGCACTGTCGTTTATAGTTTACACTGGAAGCTCATGAGACACAGTGACAACACAGAAAGGGAATTAGGAGACAGGCATAGAGGGTTATCGCACTTTAGCAGCAAGTGCCTGAAGAAGAACCATCATGGAAGGATTACAAGGCATTTGTTATGAAACCTGTAGACTGAAACATTTGAAAACGCCTTTTGAAATTACACTTATTAAAGTTTATATGATATTTACGTGTTTGAGTTTCTATCCACTTTAAAGAAGAACTGCACCCTTGGGAATTCTTCTACCACTGCTTCTTTTTGGTACTGCCATCTTCAAATATCTCATGCATGCACAGATATTACCCATCAGTAAAACACTGCCTCCTTGGATGTGTGACGTGAACATCCCTTTGGCCATCTCACCCCTCCGCATTCTCCTGGGATATGTTACATGTCCAATTGTCCAATGAGGTTGCAAAACCAGCCTCACAGTGATGCCATGTATTGCGCATGTGCGGTGTGGAGTCAAATGTGAGACATCAGAAAGACACAGCCAGCTCCCCAATACAAGACGGCCATACCAGACGGTTGAAGTTCCTCTTTAAGCACTATCTTTGCTATTCTACTCTTATACAAGCGAATACAAGTGGGAACTAGAGACACTAAAATTGGAATGTCATGCTAACAATCCTGTTGCTGCTGACAACTCACCAGCAACAGTATCTCTAGGAGAGCAAAAAAATACTCCCGTTTCTATTTTTACTTCCTCACTGGCCAGACCAGCAAGGTGTTGCTCAAAAACTGCTCCCCTGCTGGTGAGTACAGTGATAAAACCATATGGAAGCAGATAAGTGTTTAGTCTAGTGATCCTGTTTCTGGCAAGTTGTTACCAGCAACAGGATTGCTAGGCTGACACTGGAATTATAAGGGTAAGGCTTAGTATCAGGAGGGGTGGTGCCTAATTTCACTTTGGGCAGAAGTCAAGAACCCCTTGGGCCTAAGAACTCAATGGGCTCCAGAGGGCCACAGGGATCAATATGGAGGATAATACAAGGTACTTGCAGACATCACAAGCCTGCAGTTCTCCACTATTGTTACTCAGGAAAGGACAGGTTCACTTTATCAATGCAGTTTGAAATCATTACATGTAGACCAAAAGGCAAATGATCAAACCCTATATAAAAACTAGGCAATCATTCACAAACCTGTGAACTCTACAAACATGACAACTCCCTTAAAGTCAAGGGTTTTCATTTATTTTCTTTTTACAAGCCTATAACTCTGCCTACATATTTATTATGTGAACACTTTGAAGTTATATGTGTAACTGGGCTGAGTAAAAAAAAAAAGTACTTTGGGGTGAAAAAAAATAAATAAAATTATGCATTTTCTCAAAAAAGTCTTAATGATGCGGTGGAACAAACCTTTGTAGCCTATAAAAACCATAAACCCCCCCTAAGCCCAGAAAAGCTCAAAAGAAAAAAATCTCTAGATCTACTAGATCTAGTTTATGGCTTGCTTATACTATATGTTGAATATCTTGTCAGTCCATGCATTGACACATGCTGCATTAACTCAGGTTAAAACAACACATTTTCAGATGTTCTACATTTTTGTATTCTACTGACTTCAATGGAAAAACAGTGATCAAAAATCCAACATCCCTCAACACAATAAAATTGGTACACATGGGCTCTACAGTAAACAATGAATTTTCATATGTCAATGCATTTTGACTGTGCAAAGTAAAGTACATGACAACCCATCTTGTATGAATAAGCCCTTAAGCGCAGTTATAAAATCTGCATATTAGGTTATCATCTTCAAACCAAAGTTGGATGCAACTAAACTATGTATAGTTCTAATTCTGATATTAAGGTGGACCTTTTAATTTAGGGCAAGGTCTGCTTATTTACTGGAGTCTCCCTCCCCATGCACAGATGCTGCAGAAAAGTAAAAAAAAAAACAAAAAGCAACAAAAACTGAGTAAAACACACTAAATATACTTACCTCTGGCTTCCATACTACAAATGGTGATATACCACCCTTCCGGTGAGAGAATGTCGAGTAGTCCAGATCTTGCAAAATAACTCTCTAGTATGACAGTCATCTTGAAAGGTTTGAGCTACTCCTAGGGATCTTGCCAAAAGGGCTGCATCACCCTTGTCTATGCTCCACGAATGGAACTTGGGGGGGTGGGAGGAGTGGTTAGTTACATATATTTAATGTTTTCTCCCCACAATATGTTATTGTGGGTGGCAAGACCACTCTAACTCACCTCTTACATTTAGACTCTTTCCAAAAATGAAAATACCTGTATTTCATATTGTAAAAAAAAGGCAAAGTTACTTACGCTGCATAGAACAATTAACTGAAAAGGAATAGTAAAACTGAATTATAAATTCTCCATCTTTGTACTATTTAGAGCACAGTCTGCACCCATATTCATGAATGTTCAAACCCACACTGCATAATGTGAATAAAATACACAAAAAAAACCTGGTAAATATATGCACAGATGTGCATATAAAAATGTATTCTATAATGCATATCATAAACACGTGTTTCTGAATGAGCACAGGTGTCAGAGGACCCTAATGAAAACTTACAAATAGGCCTGATAATTGGGAAACTACCATTAGACCAAAGAACATCTCAATTATTTTGTTCTAGATTGCAGAGTACTGCTGCCAACTATAATATGTCCTAATGAAATTAAAATGCAGCAAATAATTGAGCAGTGTAAGGGCTGAGAGGTTAAATTATATTTTCAGGTTCATCCCCACCTTTCCACTTCTCACTTAAAGAGATCATACATCAGTATTTTTTCTGTCTTAAAAAGTATACATTATTGTAAAATGGAGAAGTTATTCTCTATATTCAGTCTTCTGCCTATGACTGATATATCTTTTGTACAAAACCTATTATTTCTACCCTTTTCCCTCTCCCTCCCCTGTAACCATAAATTTGCTTGGAGCATTGAAGTAAACATAAATTACATCAGGTATAAAAATGTAGCAATAAAGCTTCAGTGGGCCTGCTGTTGTGGATCTTATTAGCCACCTTCCAGTATAGTTAGTATGGTAGCAGGGTCCAATCCTAAAAGCCAGAACAAGCATTTTAAGCTGAACTCTAGGAAAAAATTACCATTGCAGTAGGGTCCCCCCTGTGCTACAAGGTTAAGTGCTTGTTTTGTCTAGAAGGGGAACATAAAGGATTTTTAGATATACTTACTTTATCCCTCACTCCCATAGGCTTCCTCCTAACTGAATGAGGATCCCCCAAAGCTGCTTTGTTGGTTGCAAGCACTAGGACATAACCGTATACCATGCAGAAACAGCAGTCCTGCCTTGTGAGGATGTAAAAGGTCCAACCACTGATGCTTTGGAGAGAGAAGAAAAGTGCTGGTTGCTGGGGGAGCAAGGGATAAGGCAGCTTTCAGAACCCTTCACACAAAATTCTGATGTCTGTGAAGGAATTCATCTTGGAATATGTAAAAGACACATGGGATTTTTAGAAGCCTGTTAAGGTTGTATGTTGGCTCAATGCCTTGCTAGTGACATTCTAAAAGGGGTTCACATCTAATACCAGGCATAAAAAGCAGTAAAAAAGAAAAAACTTTTTTTATTTATTTTTTTTTTTAGGCTAACAATAAAATTTTGGTAGTTTTGTTAGAAAATATCAGTAAATATCATCTAAAACCATTTTTCTAGAAAAGATTCAAGCTACACTATTTTTGTCCCAGGCCAAAAACCAAGCCTCCATCTGTGCAGTTGCTGTTTTTCCTTTCTTTAGCATCACAGTTTGCTTATGAAAGTGTAGTTCTTTAATCACAGTCCTGGATTATCATTTATTCCAGCAAATAACCCTGTTTAAATGTCATTTTTTATATGGATACATACTTTGGGAAACATTTTTTTACATTTAGATATTGCCTCTTATTAGTCCATTATGGCTTAGGAATAAAGCACATTTCAAATATATTATATCTTATAACACTACTAATAAAGGGTTTTCAAACAATAGTACTGATAAAAACAAAAATGAAGTCAGTCACATTTAATCATTTTCACCAACAGTACAACTCATATGCCTAAAATCATATGTAAACAACAAACACAGCAGGTAGAGTTAAGGCTTAATCCATTCAGCTCTGGAAGGGGTAGGCAAGGCACTGCATTGCTCCTGTTCAGTGCAGAATGGGTTAATATAAATTCAGTAAGAAAGACAGAATAAATCCAATAGGGGGAATCATCACTGGCTGCAATCTGAACCTCTGATGGTGGGTGCAGAGCTAACCATGAACATGACACTGAGATATTCCTCAGCGGACTAGATCTTTTGATTACCCTGCTCCAAGACTCCAAGGCCAAACCTTTCAAAACGGGGAATACTTTTGCTACTGTTAATGCTGAAAGAAGGGGGAAAAAACAAACACATCTATGTTAGACAATTTAACAAAAACATTTCAAGTTGCACTTCATTCACTTTACAAAAATTATTATAATCATGGGTGCAAGATTGTCCAACAAAAGTCAGTTACAAAATTATTTAGCCATAGCAATCATATGGAATATGTATGCAATTTTCTCTTTTGCGTATTATTACAAAATTTCCAGCAATGATAACCTTTATGGCTCTCATACTAGTAAAAGGTCACGGCTCTTTCATAACTTCCGCAAAGCTGACTACTGCAGAGGAATCAGGTTTTTTTAAGGTTCCCTTTTTTTGCTTTACACTAATTACGAGACTGTGGGTTTCAGTTTGTATCAGTACTCAAAAGCTGGAGTTGCAAAAAGTTTAACTGGAGACCCCTAGTTGATGACAAACTAAACCTAAAAGAATTTAAGATAAAAAAAATAGTTATAACTTGTATATTACACTTTCCATACCTCAGCAGAAAGCTGACATTTTATATTCTGTTATGCTATTATCTACTTCATACTAAGGAAAGGATGCCTACAGTGTCTCAATTTGATTATCCCTAGAAATTTCTTTTCTATATAACAATATTTTACACTGCATCCTGTAACAGATGTTTACAAATTAGCTAGTTAGTGATTCCATAGAAAATAACTATGATTTCTTTAGCAAGAAATCTATAGAAATAAAAAAAAAAAAAGCCATCCTAGTTCTTTACTTATGTTTGGTATGCATGGGCCGACATTTGGCTCATGTGTACAGCAGCCTGTACAGCTTCTGTAAAATGGCATTCCAGAAAAACCTCTGCCAAGCAGCCAATGGAGGCGCTGACTGTCGTGTTTTGGTGTGGAGCGTTCTCCTTGTCAGAACACAATAGCTTAGCGGTGATATCGCTGTACTAACATCACATATTTAGCACAGAGACCTCCTCACAAGCTTCTCAAAAACTCAGTGTGTACCAGACATTAGAACTACAAGTCTATCAAGGCAGTGACCAAGAGGACAGTAGGAGTGATTGAGTAGTACAGCGAAATACATCGATCAGCTCATAACAGGAAATTAAAAACTTAGTGCATTTATCGCAGATCAACAGGTATTGTTCTGTACATGCATTGTCTTTAAGGAAATAAAGCAAGGGGAAATGTGCATGGATTGCAGAGATATACTAAATACGTTTTTTAAAATTTGCTTTAAGTGGTGACTGTCACTTTAAACAAGTTACTACAGGCTTCTACGGGTTTCAACAAATAGTAGTGTAGCCTACTAAAGCTTTTTAGCACTTTACTTAAGGTGACAGTTACCATTCCTATTGAGATGTTATTCCCAAACTAAAGTCAAAGGGTACTTTAACCACTTCCTGTCCAGACACTTTTACCCCCTTCCTGTCCAGGGCAATTTTCAGCTTTCAGCGCCATTACAGTTTGAATGACAATTGCGTGGTCATGCAACACTGTAGCCATATGAAATTTTTAGCATTTTTTTTGAGACAGATAAAGCTTTATTTTGGTGGTATTTATTCACCACTGGGATATTTTTTTTTTTTGCTATGTAAATTATTAAGTCCAAAAATTTTGAAAAAAAGTGTTTTTCTTATAAAATTTTGCAAATAAATATTATTTCATCATAAATCTTGGCCAAAATTAATTCCGTTATATTTTTAGTAAAAAAAAAATAACCCTAATTAGTTTATAACCAAAAATTATAATTTTTAAACTTTTTTTTTTTAATTTTTTTTATAATATTTATTTTTTACATACCATGGTGACACTGTACTACTTGTTGGGGGTGATGAAGATTTTTTTTTTTTTTACACTGATTGTTTTTACACCCATAAAGGATGGAAAAGCAATCATTTCTCCTTCTCTCTAGCTGCATTATTGCAGCCATTGAGAACTACTGAGTGAGCTGTGATTGGTCACAGCTTGTCACATGGTACAAGACTGTTGTGAATAGCCTTGTACCATGTGACCTCTGTGATCATTCACAGATTTCACACGTAGTAAGCAATGATGTCACAAGTGACACCTTGCTTACTACTCTGCATGTGATCGCTGATTGGCTAATCAGCGGTCACATGATCGGGACCTTGCACGGAGGTCCCGTCCGACGATCGGTGTTTCACTGTGTCCAGAGGACACAGCGGGCACCGGATCGCGGTGCTGCGCACTCCCAGGGAGCGCGCACAAGCAGGGGGCCGGGAAAGCCATTTATAAATGGCCACCCGACCCTGCACTGGCCACCCGACCCTGCAAGTCGGCCAAAAGCTCTCATACATACAAGCTGAAACCAGTGTGAACAAAGCCTAAAATAACAGCTTCAGGCTGGTGATAACAGAGTTTCAGTAGGTATCTGTTAAGCCCCGTACACAGGATGAGAATATCGGACAAGGATCGTCTGATTTTTTTTGCATGCTAGTCTCATATCGAAAGTGAAGAGGTTACTACAATTGCGAAAATTCTTCTACAACAGGATGAAAATATGGGAGTGATGTAATGTATTTGTATTGTATTTTCAGACGAAAACTGTACTGATTAAAATAAAATTGTACGATCTGGTATCGTACAAGAAAAATTTTCATGCTTGTCCCTTCAAATAATTTTGGATGAAAGCTGTGTACGAACAATCAGATTATCGTACGATAACTTCGAAAGTGATATTTTCCGTACGATTTTCTGATCATGTGTAATAGGCTTAAAGGAATACAGGACATTAAACTATTTGAGGTGGTAAAACAGTTTATGACAAAGTAAAGCTTTCAATTGCTAAGAGCCCATTATCTATGGAAAAAATAAGAATTACACATCTAAGTGATATTTATATTTTGTAAACAAAACCCATTTAAAAGAATATCCTCACGGTAATAAAATAAAAAGTGGAGTTAAAAAAACCCCATCCACTTTAGTGAATTGAACCTAATCTCTTGCTGCAGTAGAGCCAGGAAAAGTTTTAATTAGCACAGGCACAGTACACTAGCCTATTTATGCAAAATGTATTGCTTTCTATTATGTACTTGTAAAGTGTACAATGTAAAACAAAAAAAGCTGGAAAAATTCTGGTGGCAAAAGGAAACTCCACTTGACTATGAAGTTCCCTCCCCAAGGCAACAGATGTGTTAAGTAAGCATTGTGACAGAGAAAGAACCTGTTTCCACAAATGGAGGTAAGGTGTTTAATTCCCAGGTTTTGGAAAAATTGGAAAAGAAGCCTGATGACTGTAGGGTGATGTATATTTCGGCGTGTGCACTCAGGGCTGTCTATATTCTGCTAAGGTCTGTCAGGTTGTCTACTAAAATACTCTAGGTACAGACACTTGGAGGACCTGCTGGAGTGCAATGGAAAGTCCCAAACCAACTGGTAAAGGCAGGGGGTAAAAGTCTGCACCTTGCAACGTCCTCTTTTTGTGTACAGGCAGTATCAATTCAATATTTTGCATAAACATATGCTGAGAACAATACAGGCATTTATTTTAAAATTAACAGCACCAGTTTCAAAAGCAGGTATCAGTTAAAAATATCGAAAAATAAGAGGAGTGGTGAAGCTACTGTTGTTCGCAGCCAATATTTTTTTTCTTTCATTATAGAAAATGACAAAATGTAATATCAGTGACTACTGGATATACCCAGTGTTAAAATGTTTTCATCCACTTTAAATGACTATCTTCAAGTCACTTGCAATTTTTTAGCAATGTTATTTTTGTTTCTGTTAACCAGACACTTACACAGGACAGATTTTGACGGTTGATAAATTGCAAGAGAATGAGGGAAGATGGTGCAAACTGTAAAGTGCTGCCATTTGATGGACAATCTTAAAAATACATATATACACACACACACAAAAGCTGCAAAAGTGCTTGTTAGAAGGACACAGAAGAAAAGCACTTAGTGCAATGATTTCACTAAAATGCTGGTAACCCTGTTTTAGAAAAAGTTACTGCTGGCTCATGGTGCTTGTGAATCTAGATACATATCGGGTCCTACGATTAGTGTCAAGTAGTTTTCTTGCAGTCAGAACCGGTTATTGAAGCAAACAGCCCACACCAAGAGAACAGCAGATGGGAAAAGATCAAAGCAGCAGAGACATCCAAGGGTTAAAAAGGTTTTCTAATATTGGTGATTATTTGTTTTGTAGATGGAAGGTAAGTATCCACGAAGCTGTAGATTAGCAGAAGATGCATGGAAGCATGCAAGGCAGAACCCAGTTAAATTGCCAGTAGCTATAACCTATGAGGAGGAGAAAACATTATTAATCAACAATAATCACGACTGTATAGCCATTAGTAATACAGGATAATGAGAGAAGATGTACATATTAGTAAGGACAATCACAAGTTGATCAGAAAGGTTGCAAATTATTTTTGGCGCAATAATAGGAGAATGCAGTAACTAACAGGATCTCTTAACAATTCTGCTCATCTACATAGAATAAAGTCATGCAGATAATTAAAACTGTAAGAAAACACAAGCCAGATAGCACTGCGACAATTCAGTCATTTGGGTTCTCAATTGTCAAGTAAAGAGGTTTAATAGGAAAGAATTCCTTTGGGGATGGCCAACAGTACACTGATGCTGGCCATACACACATCGATTTTCAGACAAAAATATTCTTATGAAAATGAACGGATGAATTTCACTAAAAAATTGCACTTTCTTTTAATATTCAACTTGATTGTAATTTCTGACTGAAAACCACATACGCTGTCGGAAAAATTGTTTTATTGAAAAAAAAAAACCTGAAAGTCTAATTGAAACACTAACGATTAGAAAATCGAACGAACGTTCTTAAAACAAAAAATTTCAAACAAGAATCTATACGTGTATGGCCAGCATAATACCTAGATTGTAAGCTCGAAAGAGCAGGGCCCTCGAACCCCTCGTGTATTGTTTTGTACTGTATTGTCTCATGTTCTGTCCCCCACTATAATGTACAGCGCTGAGCAAACCTTTTGGCACTATATAAATACTGTATAATAATATAATAATAACATTTGGGGTCTCTAAATACTTGTGACAACAACCAACAGCTGACTACCATTGCTGCACAACGCAGCACAAATGTATTATTTGTTAGGATTAAAGTGGCTGTAAACACTTCAGCTCCACTTTGTATTTTTTGTTATGGAAAACAAACAAGCATTTGCAGTTGAAATCACCCAAGAAATGCTCTAGAAATGCATTTTTATATTATTTTGACAAGTTAAGTGACCGCTATCTTGCAGGGCTAAAGCTGGGTACACACGTACCCAAATTCAGCCGGTCCAGGAGGAACCGGATGACTTTCGGTATGTGTACTTCTCCTCGCAGCTTCTGTTGAATGGCCATGCTGGAAAACCAGCATTCTATCAGCGCTGATCTGTGTATTCTATTAATTCGGTCAGAATTAATAGTTCAGTGGACGAGATCCCTACACCCACATTGCTTGTGTGGATGTGGGATCTGGCAGTTGTTTTAGTTCAAACCTCTGGTCAAACGAAAAAAAATTGAGTGTATACCCTATTTAAGACACTGCAAATCATTTGTCATGAAGACTGCGCACAGGTGATATGCTTTTCTCATATGTTGACAGTGAGACTCTGTGCAAGAGCCACCATCAATCATGCTCCTAGAAACTCCCACAGGCTAATATGTGTGCTGCAGAGACTGACAATGGAGGGCACTCCTTAAGTAGATATGATTTCCTTTAAATGATCAACAGGTAGAGCAGCCAGCAGATCTCGTTGTCCCACAGATTCAGGAAGTTGAACAAACTGACAGGATTAACAAGTATCGCCTACTCTTATCTCTTATACTTTTAATTTATTTTGATAAAACAAATGGAATCGTTACATTCCACAAAACTATTGGGAACCAGTGGTGCATATTTTTATTATCTGGTTTACAGATACTTTAAGCATCCTGTTCTGGTTGTACTGCACTGTACTGATGATGTACTGACACTGAACCTTTCAGGGGCTATGATGCATCCATAGCAGTATAGAAAAATGTACACATTAATCACCATTGTTTCTCAAGGTATCTGGGGTTTTTTTTGTAATTAAACAGTTATGATGAATACACAAAATTATGTGTGAATAATAAGCTGGCAAAAGTGAAAGTTACTTCTGGCATCCATCCCATATACTAAATGATACAAAGTGGTAGTATCCTGTAATGAGCCCTATAATGGATCTTGCCAGTTTCTTCAATACATATGTATTTTTTTTTTTTAAAGCTAGAGAGCGCAAAATCAGGCTGACTTCTGCATAGAAGCTAATCAGCTTCTAACCTCAGCTTGTTCAATTAAGATTTAGGAAAAAAACCTGGAAGCTGATTGGTTTCTATGCAGACGTGAGCCTGATTTCGCACTCTACAGCTTTAGTAAATAAACCCAATTATGTCAGTAAGATATGACCCTGTATCATTTCTGTTTTGTTACAGAAAGGTAAATTACCTAGGACTACGCAGTTGAATTATTTCAGTAAAATAAAACAACACAGAATGCTGCTTGTATATGGAATGAACCAGACAATTTATTTGTTAGCTACTGGGCAGTGAATGTGAACACCATGCTGGTAGAACTGGTCCTTTTTGTAAAAATTGTGCCATTGTCTTTAGAATTGTCCATGAAAAGTAAAATAAATGACGTGGAAATGACAGAGATGCAGAAGAAAATAAAGGCGCGTGAAGGCATAATGAAGGGTCAGCAGTACAAATCATTGCAGAGATATCCAAGGTGTGCCAGGCCCCACAGCAGGATCATGGAGAGTGGAAAGAAGAAATGCAGTGACGAGGACATCAACAACATATTCCAAAGGTGAAAATAGGTAAAAACAAAATTATTAACATATTTAAAAAAAACTGTCAAGAAATGTTGCAGGCAAACATATGCATCTTAGTAACAAAAATGTTGTATGCTAAAGATTATAAAATATTGCTTCAGTGAAAATTTTATACTGAACCTTTTCTTAGCTTTGCATACTTAGCCAGCTAGAATGTCAGGGGTCACTTAAAGTCTGACAGCTGATATTTAACTGCCCACCTCACGCTTCTAAACTTCTCAGCCCATTAACAAGTTTCCTTTAATTTGATAATTTTAAGGTACCATTTTCCGATATATGGAACAAAACTAACTACTCTACCATTTCGCTTTCATTTTGACTTTCCATGCCAGTTAAAGAAGAACACCAGAAAGCGTTATTCTACAGCCTGGGAGGAGGACACGTGCAATTTTAAGTATCACTTCTCTCCATACAGTCCTTTACGAGCTCCACTGCTGCAACATCTTGACTCTTCCTGCTGTTCTCCCACATCCAGCATGCTTCTAGTCCCTGCACTTTTTGAAGTTGGTGTCCTAGATTCCAACTGGGATTTGCCAAAGTTACTGTGCACTGCAGAATAGAAGCATGGTGCATGCAGGCAGCGGATGAACTGTGTACTGAGATTCTGCAGTAGCACATCTATTTAAGCTGGCCATACATGGACTAAAATTGCAATCCATGTTAGGCTGTATCGATCGACTTGTGTACAACCAGCCTGTCAGGTTTTTCCCATTCAATCAGAGCTACTGGCTATAACTAGGAACACTGATCACTATATTCCACATGGAAGGCTCCCTGCCATCAGAACACAAAGGCTGAATGGGAATGTGTGGATGGGGTAATCAGCTCATTTTATTTTGTTCAACTGAAAAACAAAAACTAGCAACGTATGGCCAGCCTAAAAGGAACCAAAGAGGCAAATATCATGTATGCATATCATAACTGCAGAAATAATATCTGGAGTCTACAGTGATTCCAGTGCCTGCATCTGCACACTTACAAAATATCCTGCACAGTTTGAAACGTTATAAGGAAGATGCCATTGCTGAAAATTACCAGCTGTCTCGATGACATCAGTGCTCTAACTTGCTGCCTCAGATTGAGCTTGCAGAAAGTTAAATCAGAACTGCTGTTCTGCAGACACGTTCTGGGTCACTAACATGAAAAGTATTGCCAAGGGGGAAAACAAAGAAGCCAGACAACCAGCACTTTGAGAATAAAGTCAGCAATGGCAGCCTACATAGTCCTTACAGGCAAAATACAATATGTGTCTCACGTTTACATGCTTTTTAATGCCCTCGAGTTTCACTTACCTTTCCAGACACTGCCATGCATAGAAAATGATGCTCTGCTTTCTGTTACCCATTTACCAAGTCCTGCTTGATCTATATTTTAATAATGTTAAACACAGCTTGGGTTCATAGTGTACTTCATCTATACATATTATCAGATCTTTAAGAACTTATAAACTGTCACTTCTGCTGCTCCTTTGGATGGTTTGGCTGATAAATCTTGTACAATAAACACATACAGACTCTAATATTGTTGTCATATGTGCAAATGTTACCAGCCAGAAGCCTTATAACTCCGAAAAATCTGCATCCAGGATCACTCTACTCTCAGCTGTCTAGCAGTTATAAATGTATCATAGTGTTTCCTATGAAATGGCACAGGTGCCCATGTCAGTTTACAGCCCATGCCATTAATGGCATAAAGTACCAAGCTACTCACTCTGCAGATTTCCAGAAGTGACCTGGATGTGACAACCTCCGGTTAAGTTTTGGCAGCTTTTCCAGCATGTCCATAAGGAGGGTAAAGCTTGGCCTTTCACTGACATCAAAAGCCCAGCATGCAGCAAGAATCTCCTACAAAAAAAGTTTTTAAAAATAGAAATATTAAAACCTTAAAGCATTTGTGTACTTGGCTTTGTCTCAATAAAATGAAATCACACTGTTAGATCCACCACACATTAAAAATGCCATGGATATTTTCCAGGGTGCTCCAAAATCTGTGCTGATCCAATATACATATACTCAATTTTACTAGTCGGTTGGTGTTTGTCCTACCCCTTTCCGTGGCCATGATTGGTTTACCAGTGTGATTGGTGGCCTCAATGACCAATCATAAGGTGCGAGGGGCCAAGCTGCAATTTACTAGTTAAAGTCGGTATATGGGTAGAGGCACGGATGTGGCCACTGTGGCAGATGCAGAAAGGAACAACCCCTGTTCCTGGGTATAATTTGTAAACTGTGCAGACATATCAATCAATTGCATGGACTAGTGTGAAAAAGTGAACAGGAAGACCACTGGATTGAATCAGTCTTCACGGATGTGACTGTCCTCTGTCACATCTTCACATCACCCACCACCCCCCAGAGTGTCCTCTGCCCCCCTTCACATCACAGTCCCAACAGCTGTGTCCTCTGCCCCCTCTTCATATCAACCCCCCCAAAGGTGTCCTCTGTCTGCTCCCCCTCACATCACTGCCTACACAGTGATGTCCTTCCTCACATCTCAGCACCCACAGTGGTGTGGGATTCATTGCCCCCCCCCCCCTTCACATCACTTCCATCACAGTGGTGTCCTCTTGTCCACTGCACCCCCCCTTACTGTCATCACAGCCGTGTCCTTTGGTCCACTGCACCCACCCCCTTACTGCCATCACAGCCGTGTCCTCTGGTACACTGCCCCCCGTTCACATCACTGCCATCACAGCTGTCACCTCTGCCCCTTTACTCTTCTACTTACATGGGCAGACAGAGGAGAATGGGAGGCTGTACAATTCTGAATGGCAAGCAGGAGACTGCTTTTCCCCAAGCCTCGGACGCTGTCATTCTCAGCAAAGTGAACCGCAGAAGGCTGCAGATTTCTGAACAGTGAGCGGAATTGGGAGTAGCTGGAGGTAACTTTTCTTATTAACAAGCTGATGATAGGTTGCTAGGATCACCCTGTATCCTAACAAATCACCTGAAAAGATAACTGCTACAACTCCCTTCCCCACCTGTCACTCAGAGCTTTACAGCCTCCCGCTCTTCACTCTATTGAGAATAACAGTGGCTAAGGCATGGGGAAAAATCTGGCTCCTACATAGCGGGACAGCAACTCGGTCCAGACTACGGTGCGCCATTTAGTAATGCGTGATCTAGACATTTCTTGTGTACACAGTGCTATATTACATCTCTATAGTATACATGCATGTTGCAATTGTACCCGATTGTTATATAGCTGCTAGTGTCACAAACGTTTATAGTTATTGTAAGTATAGATAACATTGAGATTTTATTATTCTTTACAGAATACTTACCGTGACCTCTTTGCCCAGACTTATAGTGGACAATAGCTGCTTTACACCTTCACCACTTCCAACTTGCCATATAAGAGCCTCGACTGCTTGACTTTTGAAAGGCCAGTCTCGAGCTTGAAGTTCATACCACACGGTTCTTTATGTGTTTTGAAAATAAAAAAAAAATTAAAACACACAATAGTCACTTTATTATTATATTTTGATTGAATATGAAACAAAGCTACATTTTTAAAAATAAACATTTACTACAGAGTGCTTCCATGACACTGTTTTTTCTAAGTCTTCTGATTTCCTTGATGAGACAGCACAGCAACAGCTGCACACGTGTAGACTGTCATTTTCTAACTGATGCTCCAGAGTCTGGCAACTTGTCATTATACTGAATGGGGCCGGCGGTCGCACTTAGCAACTCAGAGCCATAGTGGAAATCAGAAGATTTCTGCTGTTATAATTCACATCCACCTCAATCGTCAGTGTGAATGTAGTCTTAAGAGTTCTCTTTTACATTTTGCAGATCTGAAAAGGGAGTATGACATGTAAAAACAGCAGGAGGACGCCAAGCGAAAGGTATGTATACAAGCTAACTTTTTTCCCCCATTAAAGTGTTTTTTGTTGTTTATTCTGTTTTTCACAAAAGGGCAGAGGGAGAAACTAAATGCAGATGCTGCATTTAAAATTCAAGGTCTAATTTTTTTGAAGTACATACTTTGGTTAGCTGGGCGTAGATCTGGTATGACTGCATGCATTTTTATGTACTAAATTCACTGTTTTCTTCTGTACATATCACCCTCATTAACTCCCTACACACCTTTTAATACCTTTTAGCCAGTAAGGATACTTTTGCTTACACTTTTATTTGTATACATGCTTATACTTGACGACTGCTGTAAAGCCCAAGACAAATATTTCTCAGACCATTACAGATACAAATTGGATGAACAGTTTAAGTAGGTCTGAGGCCTCATTCACATGAGCATGCTTACACCCATATGTGGTTCCGTGCATCCCCAATTCATGTTAATTGGGACGCAGTCGCTGCATGGACACAGCCGCTGCTCTCAATCTGACATCCATGTGGGTGCGGGTGTGTGTACTCCCAACACATACTGTTGTGTTCAGGGACACACACACACACACACTGATACCAAATTGGTAGCAGCAGCTGTGTCCGTGCACAACTGACGGTAATGGGACTGTCTTCATGGGGATGCAAGAAACACTTGTGCATCCCCATGTATGAAAACACTACCCTCACACAGGTGTATGCAGAAGCATGGCCATGTGAACAAGGCCTAAAAGTTACATAGGTGTGGTAAGATTAAAGTTTATAGTACAAGAATTGTAAGGTGTAAGAGCTTCAGACACATAGCACAACTGACCACCATCCCCTCTGCACAGTGCAGTACATATTCTACACATTATAATTGTAAGCTGTGGTGTTGTAATAGGCATGCAACTGCATGGAGAGAGAGAAAAATAAATGATTATCATAATGACAAATAGAAAACATGTCCTGATAAAATACATGCAGAAAAAAGGAAGACATTTTACTTAAAGTGAACCTTCAATCAAAAGCGAAATGCCGCTAATCCTCAATCCCACCCCTGCCCCTAACACATTTGAAGGTTCCTACTTCCTCAGTTCTCACCTAGGCGAGTATGGCATTGCCCATCCTACCCCTCCCCACCTGCAGCCTCCTGGGACACATCATACATTCCAGGAGGCTGCAGGAGCAGTCTCACTACAACATACAATCTTGCGCATAAGCAGCAGGAAGCCGACTGCAATTCCTCAGGAAGTCCCAGCCAGCTCGTACATCCAAGATGATCATGACTGGGACCCACAGTGGTGACCAGCACTGGCTGCAGGAAGACTCCAAAGGACTCCAGAGATTGGTAAGTACCTGATGTTTAAAAGTCAGCAGCAAAAGTATTTGTAGCTGCTGTCTTTCACATTTTTTTTTAAAAAGGGTGAAGTTGCCATTTACCTTCTACAGAATGATGTATTAAACAGCAATAACTGTAGCCTATCTGACCCTCCTCTGGACTTCTGGAGTGTACAACAGTTAAGACACTTTCTAGTGGCTGTCTCCAAGCAACGTTAAATATTCCAACCACTCATGGCAATTGAATAACTATATCATGCAGGGAAACCCTCCCATCACTCTCTCTCAACTGTTTATACTTTGATATAACAGCCAGATGGGGAATACTACCCTCCTTTCTTACATAGGTGGGAGGCCAAGCTGAATATTCAACTGACCACTCTTTTCCCTCCACCACTCATTCCAATTACTACCATCCTCCCTTCTTCTCCCACCCAACTTTTAGTCCTATTCCCAGCTTAAAATATCAACCAATGTGACCTATATCATAAGAGCAATGATTCATTACCCAACTTGTTCTATTTGTAGAAGGGGTTTGGTGATTTGCATGTTCATGCGGTAGCTTATATTTGTTTTCCTCTTCCCCTTTCTACGAATTTTTGTAAATTGTGTATTACTCCAAAGACATGCTGGTAGCTTAATTGGATCCTGTCTAAATTGGCCCTTGTATATGAATGTGAGTTAGGGACCTTAGATTGTACGCCCCTTGAGGGTTAGGGACTGATGTGAATGTACAATATATATGTAAAGCGCTGCGTAAATTGACGGCGCTATATAAGTACCTGAAATAAATAAATACCACAATAGATATTTGCTGTTCCATCACATTATTTATATTTCTCGTTAGATTGCTAATAAGTGCTTTTGATTTTGCTGGTACAACTGTTAAGTTTTGTACTGTGATGATATAAACAAAGAAAACAGCAAAAACTGAGCTTAGAAAGTATGTAAACACTAAAATGTTACTTTTTTTTGCTAGTTTATTTGTCAAATATAGCACTGGAAGCATTTTATTATAATAGTTTGACTGGAAAAAAGAAAAAAAAAATCAGTTGATTCTGAATCTTTTGAGCTAATAATTCCTTGTGGTCACTGCCTGTGCTGTATTCCTATCAGTTAGCATCCATCCCAGCTATCTTTGTGATCTTCAATGCACCTCTTATCTATGTTACAGAATGTTTTCTGTAGTCTTGTCCTAAGGCAAAAACACTGCTTCTAAACAGAACAAATATGGTGAGCATTGTCTCCCTAGGACAGATAGTGTGTTATCACCAGTTGAAAATAAAGAAAAAAGGCCTGGCAAACTGGAATATTTTACATGACTGTCCTTGGGTTTAGATACACATCAACAGATCATTGCCATGTGACCAAAGTCAGTACAATCATGTGACACTCTACACAAAACCAGGCTTTAGATGACTCACACATAACATTTAACCTCACCCAAAAGCATAAACGTCAGCAGCTTTGGAAAATGGGAGCTTATCTTCATCTTTTCCAGGAGCCATTTCACGTACTATTTCTGGGGCCAGGAAGCACAGCCAATCATGGCTCAACTTCAACTCATTCTCACGTCTAACAGAGAGAAAACCAGAAACAATTTAGTAGCGCATGTCACAATATTGACACATTTATCACAAATATATTTAATTAGATGAAACGGGCAACAAGTGATCACAGCTGCCAACATTTAAGTGTATATATGGGCAAAAAAACAATACACCTCTCTAATAAAAGCACATTTCCCCATTTTATGTTACTTTACAAATACTGCAAGTACAGAAAAATACTTGTTGCTCCTAGTAGAAGACTAGTGAGCTCCTCCTGTAATGAGCTGAGAACAATGCATTGAAAGCTCAGCAGTGTTACTACTGTAAACGAGAGAAAATCATTTTCTTGTTATACAGAGAGGAAGATCCTGTTCTGTAATCCTGGTCTAGGGTGACAGCACTACTTCTCCATATTTACAATATGGTGACTAAGTCCCCTGAAGACAGGTGTGTTACTGGCAGGATCACCAAAAATATAAAGAAAAAAAAAACTGAAAAAAAGAAAACTAATGCAGCTATCACATCAAAGGACAAAAATGTAATTACATTTTTGTTTAGGCACACTTTAATATCTTATTTATAATCTTTTAGTGAAATAGCCATTTATGATCATGTCTAAAGTTTCTTTTGTCAAAAGAGTATTTTCCAGCATATAATACAAAGAAAATCCTTCATTGTAGGCTTTCAGATTCAGTTCTCTACCATCCACCAACTTGCTGTCTCTCAGCAAGAGTGATTTCCTAAAGACTTTTATGTGCTTAGCACTTACTACAAATGAGACTGGAAACAGAAGGCAACTTCAGAAAAGCAGAAGGGGCTACAGAGATGAATCACATATCAGATTTTCATTGCTCTACTTCAAACATGTTGTGTGGTGTTCCATTTTAAAAGTGGTAGTAAACTCCCTTTCTTTTTTTGTACCTAGAGGTAAGCCTACAATAAGGCTTACCTGTAGGCACAGTAAATACCTCATGCAGCAGCCATGACTCCCGTGCGCACATTCAAACGGCCAGAACCTGTGAACCCGGAAGGAAGACCAGGTGAAGATGGTGAAAGGGCAGATGTTGTGCCATTGGAGGGATCCGTTTCTTAGGTAAGTCTGTCATAATGTGCTAGTATGCAGTGCATACTAGCACATTATGACATGAGTCTACTGGGGTACCATTTTTTTTTCTTTAATGCAGTTTACTTCTGCTTTAACTTTATTGCTACTACTTTACTTTATGCAGAACTGCGTAATGCATTTGGCATTGAAATCAGGCATAACACAACCAAGCCAACCAAAGAATTGCTCCAATTCTTTTCATTAGCTGAGAATAGGCAATTGGTGAAAGCCCTACGGGACTTTAGGGTAAGCAGATGTCTCACCACCTATAGGTCTTTATTAGTAATATAAAGCCACTTTTGGACATGAAAATGTTTTTAGATCCTTCACTGATTTGAGGAGTTCTCACCTTCCTTCTTGTACAACTCCCGAAATGCCAAACAAGCCAAAGTCCGTGATTATTACTTTTCCATTTTCATAGAAAACATTCTTGGATTTCAAATCTTTGTGGACGATGCCTTTGGCATGCAGGTAGCCCATACCCTGAAAGAACACAGAATCATACAGTATTAGGTTTAAACAAATGTAATGAGAGAGAAAGAGTATCTTATCTATATCTATACCAACTGCTAATTGATATTAGACGTATTTTTCTTCAAAAAACCTTCAGATTGAAGAAAGGTTTGTGCAACAAAAATGCAGCATTAACACTTCTGTAATATGGACTCCGTTTACTTGCATTATCTTAGTGTGTTTTTTCACTTTCATCATTAAAACACGAAACGGTTACCTTACTTTTTCAGTCCACACGGACATATACCAGTGGACTGAAGCGCCATATATCAAATATTTAAAATCACTCACCTTCAGATTTTGGGAGGCAGTTACCCCCTAATTTGATAATCTTTCCGAACTGAGACAATAATAATGACTACATTAAAATTGGTCAGATCTGAGCCAAGATATGGCATAGAAAAAGAGAGACCAAACCAGCTTTAGTTTTCAAGATGACAGCTTGCTCAGAATGGAATTTGTGGTTGTAGTCCCTCTTAGAGACTCACTGAATTTCTCAATGAAAAGGATTCTCATGAAAAATTATGAGAATCCTGAAGAAAACAAAAGGGTTTCTGACATTTTCACCATGGCTTTCCTGGGCAGGTTATCAGTTTACCAAATTATTTTACTCCCTAGAATAGTAATTTCAGTCCTCAGGCCAAAATGGAAAGATTCGTTTTGGAGTCATAACTCTTTAATAATTTAACTGTGAATTACAGCCAGGCAGAAAATTGGGGGGAAAAAAACCCTAGTGTTTAAAGCAGGCCTGCCAATAAAACAGAAGTGTGATATTTCAACAAAATAAACATACAGTATATACTCACCTAGGTGAATGCAGCATTGATCCAATGCTGCATATGTCCCCCTCTGGCTCTACACTGAGAACTGAGCAATCAAAGACTGCAGATTGCTCAGTTCGTGGGTCCGCTCTGAGCTCTGCCCTCCAGCACTGAAGCGGTGGACTGTGCAGGCGGTGGGAGCGACTGGCTCAGGCTCTCAGTGGCACACTAAGAGACTGAGCCAGCTGCTGGTCAAGCATCCGGGTGGGTCCAGACACTATTGTAGGGATCCCTGCAGAGCCTGGACTGGCTCTGTGACATCAGCCAACAGTGGACTTTGGTCTGCTGTTCACTGAATGTGGGTCACAGGAGTGCAGAACAGGGGAAGTACAGCAAAAAGAGCTTTGGTCATATGGAGCTTCCATTGTAAGCTCCAAAGAGCAGGGCCCTCAATCCCCTCATGTTTTGCATTGTATTGGTATTGTTCTGTCACATGTTCTGTCCCCCTTTGTAATGTACAGCGCTGAGCGAACTATTGGCGCTTTATAAATACTGAATAATAATAATAATAATTAACTTTTTCCTGAAAATGCTAGTTGCCTGCTTGTTTTGCCAACCCAATGGCATCCTTACTTTTTGAGCTGCTGACCTAGAACAAATATGCAGATCTGGAAAATAAAAAAAAAAATGCACTCCCAATCTGCACACCTGTTGTAGGTCAGTGACTCAAAGTACTGATGCAGGAGGATCACAGTGACTGCAAGGCAACTGGAATTTTCGGAAGGAGAAGGCAGCCTCCACGTTTCTCTTCAGATTTCATTTAAGTCAGGGGTGCTGGAGACAAAGCAACCAACAGACAGCCAAAGGTTTGAAAGCTTTTTTAAGCATATCCGCTCTACTGATGTTTATCAGAGATACCAGATGGCCAGCAAGGCTCTCAATGAATGTAGTGGCTTACAACAAATATCTTTAACCTATAAAAGTAGCTTACCTCTTACCCAGGATCTATGACAATATTTAATGACAAAATAAAACTTTTTACGACCAGTGGTACTACAGCCAAAAGCCGGTGCATGCATTCACCTAAAGACAGCTGCAGAAAAGGTTTTTTAAAAAATTGGAAAACAGAAAAAAAAAAACCCATATAAGCTTGGCTTTTCATAACCAAGTTGTGTCATTGTGGCCTTGTCCACCACTAACACATCCAGGAAAACCTTGGTTGAATAGCCGTAAGTAAATAATGTAAGGCCATAAGACAATCAGGTTTATGGCCACACTTTCAAATGCACTGTTCAAGCCCATCTTATTATCAATATACTAGTGTTATTTTGTAAACGCCCTATAAAAAAAAGACTGCAGCATGGGAAGAATTCTTTATTTACATGATAACAGCTTTACAAATGGATCCATAAAATATGAACTGCAGCAAATAGCCTTTTGTCACGAATACTCCCACACAGAGATCAGGCACATAGGTAAGAGAAAAACCGACCTATTTAGCATTGACACTTGGGGGGGAGTCTATATATAAAGCAGTGAATATGTGATTTTCACTAAACATTCTCTAAGGGAGAATCACTGTTAATTAAAAACACATGGACCTGGAAGATTTACCTTCAGAGAATGTTTGCTGTACAGCAGATTTTCTGCTTAATAAATATGCCCCTTGTGGCAAGCTCCAAGGAGAAGGAACCTCCTAACCCTCTTGTATTGATCTGTATTGTCCCCCTTTATATTGTAAAGCGCTGAGCAAACTGTTGGCACTACATAAATCCTGTATAATAATAATAATAATTATTATTATTCCTCAAACAGATCCAATTTATGGATTAGGGGGAAACACTATGAAGAAAAAAAATGCTCTCCTACTTATTTATTATTTCAGGTACTTATATAGCGCCATCAATTTACGCAGCGCTTTTACATATATTGTACATTCACATCAGTCCCTAACCCTCAAGGGGTGTACAATCTAAGGTTCCTAACTCACATTCATACATACACATACTAGGGCCAATATAAATAGAAGCCAATTAACCTACCAGCATGTCTTTGGAGTGTGGGAGGAAACCGGAGTACCCAGAGGAAACCCACGCAGGCACAGGGAGAACATGCAAACTCCAGGCAGGTGGTGCCATGGTTGGGATTTGAACCGGCGACCTGAGTACTGCCAGGCGGAAGTGCTAACCACTTAGCCACTGTGCTATCCTTGCTTCATATGGACCTGTCGGCATGGGAAAATCCTTAACACGACTGATTATTTCTGGGGTCCATTCACATTGCTGCAATGTGGTAGGCATAGGCATTAAAGCAGTATTAAATCCAAAAGCAAACATTTATAATATTGCAAATTCTTAGATGTAGTGGATGCATTAGTTTTCTTTCTCCTATTTTTATCTTGTGATCTGTCTAATAAGTCTGTTTTTTCTCTTCCAGATGTATCAGTTTGCAGGGATGAGATAAACCATTTAAAAGGAGCTGGAGTGTCATAAAGTGTTAGCAGGAGTTTGGGTTTAAATTGTTGTTGTATCTAAATCTGCTAGTATATCTAATACTCTCCTCCGCCTAGACTGACAATGCTGCTATCTAAAGGTGCCCCCTGTGTTTACTCATCCAGCATGCGGGCACTCTAAAACAGGAGGTGTGTTACTGGCCACACCACCAGGTGAGAACAGAGGAAAAAAAGCTTAAAAAACTAATGCAGCCACAACATCTATTGCTAAGCTGCAATACATTACATTATTGGTTTTGGGTTTACTACCGCTTTAAAATGCTTTGTGCTCACATCTATTGCCTTAAAGTGGAGCTACAGTCAAAATTTTAAAAAATAAAAGTCAGCAGCTCAACTGTAAGCAAAAACTGTAGCTGCTGACTTTTAAAAAGCAGACATTCACCTGCATTCACTGCAGATGGCTTCACTGGCCATCCTCACTCTCTGATGCCGGCATCTTAAGTGTTGGCACTCGGCTATGACAACTTGCGGCTTCACAGCCAGGTGCTCACTGCGCAGTTGCAAGTAGCGCTGTGCCTTGTGAATGGTCCCATAGTCTTCAGGGACCTGTCACGTGTCCAAGAAGACTACAGGAAGGAAGGGGGGAGGACAACTTCCACTTCTGATCATCCAGATGATCGCAGCGGAAGTGGGAGCGGGTAACGGTCAAAATCGGGTACCCACTCCCCCAAGGTACCGAATCCTTAACGGGGAGCAGGGGAAGAGGCCTTAAACTTCCTCTTTTGGGTGGAGCTCCGCTTTAAAGTGTAACTAAAGGCATGACGCTTTTGAATAGAGTGATAAGGGGTATTTTTGTCTGTCTCCATTTAGAAGATTAACTCTCTCAGTGTCACCAGGAATAAAAGTGAGGGTAAATCGCAAATGTTGAGTTGCCAACAGAACATGGATAGAAGGGATATCATCCAATGGGGATGCTTGTTCCCATGACATTGTCTAAGAGGGAAATTCCTTCATATTGCAAAGACATCCTTTCACTTCCTGTTGAAACTACAGGACAGGAAGTAAAAAAAGTCATGAATGGCAAAAAGCTTAGTTGTTTTAACCCTACCCTACCAAAAAAGAAAAAAGTTTTAAAACTTCTTCCTAAAATTGCACCCACTCTTCCCGCAACCGTTATAAAAAAATCAAAACAGCAGACACATTGAGTATTTGATATACGTAGATGAATTGTATTTGTATATATTTATCATAACACTTTAAAACACTAGATTAGTCTAAAACTCATTTTAGTTTATGAAAAAAATGGCAGCTGGATACGATTGGAGGATTTTTTAGAGGAGGAGCATGGAGATTACGCAGAGTAATCACATACCCACACGGAGGAGCAGTGTGGTCGTATACTGGAAGGAATTGGAAAGATGCTGACTGGTGTGAGTGTTATTGATTATTAACTTTTGTCATAAAATGTACTGAAATTCTATTATCCATTTTGTTACATTAAAAGACACTTGACAGGCACACAGTTACATACTGTGCTTACCTTGATGATTTCTTGTGCAATTTGTCGTGTTTTGTTGATATCCAGGGAGGTCTTGGGATCTCTTACAAATGCATGCAGTGTTCTCCCTTTGCAATAACTGAAACAAAATATCAAAAATGTAATACTGCAAAGTGCACCTCAAAAGTAAAATATTATTACTGCATATGGTTTATCTCAACTATTTATGATAAGTCAATTTGGTTTTTGTACTTCCAGACTTTACAATTCAAGAACAGATCATTCCTGTTATGTAATATTTAATTAAAACTAATCCCAGTGATATATAGGAGAGAAAGGTTAAAATAGGAAAGCTCTTTTGACTGTACTTCTCTTGTGGATCACAGGAGTGTAGTTCGTTCTTCACTCCTGTGTCCAGTTTTCAGCTGATAGCGGGCTGAAGCCTGCTGTCAGCTGACATCACTCAGCAGGTCCATGCTGGGGAAGATCCCAACTTTAAAGTCGGGATCCACCCCAGAGTCAAGAGTGGCACTTGGCTCAGCCTCACAGTGACCTGCCGAGAGCCTGAGCCAGCCGCTCCCTCCCCTCCACTGCCCAGCGCTCCAGTGAGCACTGGGGGGGGGGGGGGGGGGGGCAGAGCAGACAACGGTGAATGACAGTCACCACTCTCTCCTCAGAGCAGCAGTGAGAACACAGCAGTCAGGTGATTGTTGAGTTCTCACACGGCGGGGACCGATGGTGCATCCACCTAGGTAAGAAGGATTTTGAAAAAAATAAAGCCATCCCATACTTCTCTTTTAAGGAACTTTTAGGCACGAAAAGAGTAATAAAGTACATAAAATGTAATAAAAATCAACTACTCTTATTTGAACAGTCAAAAAAAATTGTACACAATTAAACCTGATACAGCAAGACTCACAACCACACAGTAAAATGTCTTACACCACCATGCTGATGTTCCCCATGTTGCCTGTTTAATCTTCTAAACAGTGAGAACACAGTCTCACATGATCGCATCATTACTGGAGAAAAACGTTCAACGCGTTTCATAAAAAATTTCCAACTTCTTGAGGAGTTAATGGTTTGTAATAGACATTATAAAAAACATTCAGTCGCTGGTCAGAGTCCAAGTCTTTCAGCAACGTCAAAGAAAACTGGAACACCTCAGTGTCATCCTGCAGGTGTTTGTGTTCTCAAGCATGGCAAAGAGGTCCCAAACACTTTGGGATCATAATCAATTGCAGGATTACAAT
Source organism: Staurois parvus (assembly GCF_062004578.1). Classification (NCBI taxonomy): domain Eukaryota; kingdom Metazoa; phylum Chordata; class Amphibia; order Anura; family Ranidae; genus Staurois; species Staurois parvus. Next base: position 1,325,515 of record NW_028318002.1, read on the forward strand.
GAGGCTTTTCAAATAAAAGCGATTCACATGCGATCTGGGTGCAGTGCAGTTTCAGTCCATTCATTTTAATGGGCTGAAATCCCGCCAGACTGCACCAAAAGTAGTGCATGCATTAATGTATAAAGCACACAGGAACCAGATCACATGGTACTACTTTACATGGTGCAGGCAAACGCACTGTGTTTGGGACCTGCATTTGGGGGCGTCATTAAGCCAACATTGACACCCGCTGCAGATCATAACAGCAGTGTGTTTTGAATGTAGCATGGGAAAAAACACAGAGTGTGGATTTCCCCTACCACATTCTGGTGTGAATTGGCCCTAAATGTAGAACTGAAAGCACAGGATATGCATGGGCTAAAACAAGGGCCATTGTATCACCTTGTATTAATGAAAAGCAATGTAAACAATCACCTATGAGCCCTTTTATGTCCTAATCTGTGGCATAATACGCTTTCCTACACAACTGGTAACTTTCTATGAATCTTATACACTGTTTCTTTGTGAATTATGTTTTAGTTCATTGCGATACAGCTCCTAATTCCGTACAACACTGCAACAGACAACTGACGCACAACATCCACAAATAATGTAGGGTGCAGAGTTCAGGGTTAAATTATACTCTATATTTATATTTACTCTATACTCAGACCAAAGACCAAATGGATGATATATAAAGTGCAAACAAGCATTCAGAACAATGAAACATAATTGCTGTATTATTTGCTAATGGTGGCTTATTACATATTCTTACATGATGTTTGCTATTTAATTCATTCAATTTTTTCCTGAACTTGTGAAAACTGACAAATGTATACATACTAAATAGTGTACAAAATAAAATATATCGAAATGTTCGTTCATCAGGAAATGGTATATTATTCAGTGCAATGTAATGAAGAACACTCACCTAGTAATAATGGCCAAGTGTGGCGGGTGCATGCAGGCCCCCATGAAGAGCACCACATTTTCATGCCTCGTCTGCCTGTAGTTCATCACCTCCTTTTTGAACAATTTAAGGTGGTCTTGGTTATTTCCATCTATTTCCAACATCCGGATAGCTACCTCCCCATGCCATTTGCCTTTGTATACCTTTCCCCACCTTCCCTGACCAATAAGTTCTTCAAGTTCAATTTGTTCAAAGGGTATGTCCCATTCCTGTAAGTATACACTAGTCTGGCTGGCTTTGCGGAAAATCATTCCTCTGAATGTACCACTGGTGGACCTTGATGTAGGGAGCTCATCCACTTCATCATCATCATACTCTGGCTCAGATTTGTTGGCTTCTTGCTCCTCAACCTGCTAAAAACAAATGTTCATAACACTCTTAAAAACCAAATAATAAAACTGCATTGAAAGACAATCTTGTACAAGCTCAAGTTCTAATCTACATTTTAGCAGCAACCAATTTAAGAGAAGTCAGCAGTTACCAGAGGCATAAATCTGCATTTCTATAAAAAAAATATATGGCCCAACTCCAAAGAAAATAAATAAGCTACTGCACTGATTAGACCCCAACCATAATTTAACAGGGCACATAGGAGGGCCAGGAGAGTGGTAGGAGCACTAAGTGAAGTGAATACAGCTCCTCTCAGATTAGGTCTTGAGATCCTAATGCACATATATAAAATGCACATATATAAAACAAACATAAGAGGGCGCCTCCATCTAGGTGTAGAAATATATAGACAATAAAAATGGGTGATGATGACATGAAGTGGAAAGGGGCAATGCTGCATTGCTAACCTTCCTGTCATCATCACCCAGCCAACAGAGGTACTGATTGAAGCTGTAGCCATCTTGCTACACCTGGAAGCTGCTGGTGCCTATGTTCTAGCCTGAAGCCTGACCACGAACAGCTTTCCAAATGAACTCTGCTTCAACCAGCCGCTTGCCTGCCGAGCTCTGCAGCCTCACGGTCATCCTATGGAGGTCTATTTGGGTTTATGACAAGCCTTAATCCACTTTTATTTAGGGAGTGCATTTTTATTGTATTTTAGTCTTTTCAATAAATCTCTACACCTAAATGGAGGCGCCCTCTTGTGTTTGCTTTATATATGGCCAAACTCAACCTACCTAAAAGGCAGGAGAGAGGAATTAATAACTTTGTATGTAATAGTTACCATCTATTTAGCTCCATCATGTCTTTAAAAACAAATAAATCATCCAATTGACCCAGCAAAGAATGTTTATGGTTTACTTATGAAACACCTACTGCTGGTACTTTTAGATGCGTGCAAGCAGTTGGGGCAAGGCAGAGTACAAATATAATTTAAAGCCTACTGTCCCATGTTAGGATCTCCACCTTTCTTATTACATGAATGTGCTACACATATACAACTGGCTGCTGCTTCTACAAAGGGTTCTGACCATGGCGGATTGACAACTCACGGGGCCCCTGGGCAATAGGGGATCATGGGGCCTCTGTGTCCTTGCCCAAACTCAAAAAAGGTACCAGGGACATCTCATGGGGCCCCCTACTGACCTTGGGCAGTGCCCGAGTTTCCAAATAGTCAGTCCACCCCTGGTTCTGACCCTTAAAAATGTTGAAATAATTAGAGTAAGTGCTGCCTGTTTAAACTATATAAACAAAAATCACTGTAAACATACATACACAACTAAACTCTATTGTGCAAAATAATGTGATATACTAATTAAAACTTGAAATTTCGACAATTGTGAGAAAAAGGAAAATAATTGAAAGCAGCGATCCGAAAAAGCCTTGAAAAGGGAGTGTGGCCTCTGAAACACATTGCCTTTTATTAGATACTAAGCATCCTTCTGGGAAACCTCCAAGGCAGCCAATCAAGCTATTTTCGACTAGGCCTCCTCAGCGTGCCAGGCCAGGCCTCTGTGCTGACAGCTTCTTACCCTGTACATGATTGTTCACTGGAGGTTCCTTTGATAGATGAATGATAATACTGTGACCGATGAGCTGATAACCATCATCACCGGAAGAGGAGATTGGCAATGAGGACCAGGGGCGGACTGACAACTCATGGGGCCTCCGGGCAATAGGGGATCATGGGGCCCCTGTGTCCTTGCCCAAACTCAAAAAGCCTATGAAAAAGGTACCAGGGGCATCTCATGGGGCCCCCTACCGACCCCGGGCCCAGTGCCCGAGTTTCCAAATGGTCAGTCCGCCCCTGGTGAGGACTGCAAGTCCCAGCTGAACTTCTATAAGCGTGATAGATTCTTAGATAATATTAAGAGTCCATGAAAGTCATGGAGTGAATGGGACCACTGGTGGGGAGCACCAAGAACTTTGCACTTTGCTAAGAAGAATGCCACATTTGCACAATAAGAGACTGCAATTGTTTATACAAGATTCACTTGTATCTAACATTATATGTTTAGTTACTTGGCACAGTATAAGGACTTTTATTTGGGTGGGGAGTACAATAAGAATATTAGCACTGTTTAAAGTAGTATATCACATCATTTTGTTTACAAACGATTTTATTGTATAAAAGCAGACTGTAAAACAGTACATTTTCAAATAGAACTTTCAGCAAAAACAAGGCACTTTTGAATAGTACAATACAGAAAAGTATATTAATGTAAAAAAGAAAAGGAATAGAAAAAAAATAGACAGCAAGCACATGAAATGTGTAAATGATGAGGTAGGTTAAATGATACATCTGTTAACCGTATATGCCATATCACATCATTTTGTACAAGAGTTTATTTGTGTATGTATTTTTACAGGTATTTTAGAGTACAAATATAGTTTACTGAGTTTATCTTTCTGCCCATTCTTATTATATTAAATTATTTTGGACTGGCGGAGGAAGGAGGCCTTTAACACAATTTCAGATGCAGACACGTTTTAAAAACAGGCATACTAAAGTAGCTAAGTGAATATCAAAATATTTTCCTGAAATTGTATAATTTATTTTAATTTGGCACCTTGAAACAGAAACAATGGGGTTGATTTACTGAAACTGAAAGTGCAAAATTTGGTGCAGCTGTGCATGGTAGCCAATCAGCTTCTAACTTTAGCTTGTTCAATTAAGCATTGACAATAAAACCTGGACGCTGATTGGTTTCTATACAGAGCTGCACCAGATTTAGCACCATGCAGTTTTAGTAAATCACCCTCATTACATTCTATACCCAATGGTGCTGCACAGTGGCTAGCACTTCCACCTGGCATTGCTAGGGTCGTTGGTTCGAATCCCAACCATGGCACCACCTGCCTGGAGCTTGCGTGTTCTCCCTGTGCCTGCGTGGGTTTCCTCCGGGTACTCCGGTTTCCTCTCACACTCCAAAGACATGCTGGTAGGTTGATTGGATCCTGTCTAAATTGGCCCTAGTATGTGTATGTATGAATGTAAGTTAGAGACCTTAAATTGTACGCCCCTTGCGGGTTAGGGACTGATGTGAATGTACAAAATATATATGTAAAGTGCTGAGTAAAGTACCTGAAATAAATAATAAATACCGTAAATACGGTGTTAAGAGTATATATCTACGTCAGTTTTCTACCTGCAGAGCGAGGCAGTGTTATTGGAGAGCCTGTTCAAATGAAGGGCCCTTTAACAAAAGGTAGCACTTGATACCTTGGAAAAAGTGGTGCCATTACATGAAGTTTATGAAATAATTACAATTTTAAAAGTACAATAAAAGACACTGTATCCAAGTATGTACAGAATTGCAGCTCCCTCTAGTGGCAAGCTTTCAAATCAACTGTTAGCAGACTAATATACTTGTGCATAATATAATATACCTCTGCTTCCTGCTCTTCTGCTACATCCGTTTCCATTTCGGCTTCAGCACTAGGAAAAAAAAAAACATTTTATTTGTTAAGAATTTTTTCTTACTGTAAAAACAAGAATTCTCAAAGCAGGACTAAGTATTTTTTGAACTGAAAAGTTTCCAGGTCAAAAATTGTGTTTGCATAAAAAAAACACGTTCTTTCTGCTTTAATATTTCTGAAAAGTTTTTATACAGTATATTCATACAAGTCAATTACCTAACACAAATCTTAAAGTGGCACATACTATATTAAAACAGTTTAATCCATTAAAAAATATAACATGTATGTAAACATAAAAATTATAATACGTATTTCAGTCAAAATGTAACTAAGATTAAATCTACTCCCACCCCCCATTCTATGTCTATTCTATCTATCCTGTAAAAGGAAAGAAATCTATACTTTTCTATTCTGAAGTCACTGTGGTTCAGTCACATGATCTCTCCAGTGCCGGCAATTCTGAAGTCACTCTGGTCCGGTTGCATGATCTCTCCAGTGGCGGCTTCAGAGAGAGCAGAGTCAGTGACAAAGGCTGTAGAGCCTGGGTGATGACATCACCCATAGCCTTACTATTGGGCAGCCATTGTTGGCTCTCCCTCCTTTACACTGAACCTGATGCTGGGACCTCATTATGTAACCAGACCAGAGCGACTTCAGAATAGGTAAGTATAGGCACCTTTCCTTTTTACAAGGTAGATAGAATAGGCTTAGAATGGGGGTGGGAGCAGGTTTAGGCTTAGTTTTGACTGGAATTACGCTTTAAGAAAATCTTATAATAGCTTCCTATAATCTCCATTTACAGCCAGGGGCGGACTGACCATTCGAGCACTCGGGCACTGCCCGAGGGGCCCGGGGTCAGTAGGGGGCCCCATGAAATGCCCGTTACCAGTTTAATAGGCTTTTTTGGGTGTGTTTTGAGTGTGGGCAAAGACACAGGGGCCCCATGACCCCTATTGCCCGGGGGCCACATGAGTTGTCAGTCCACCCCTGTTTACAGCATCACTCAGACTGAGAGAGCAAACGTCAGAACTCTAGGGCATCCAGGCTCTACTGTATTATACACAGAGGTTAGTCCAGCACAGTGAATATGGAGAGGAGGACAAATGAATCACAACAACAACAACATGTTACGTTTTTTAGCTGCTCCAAGCAGTTTACTTAAATAAGTGGGATGGAATTAAAAAATGGTTAGGTTTAAATCTACATTTCAAATCTGTTAATATAAAAAATAATACAAGGTACATGTAAATGTTTTCATTTAAAGGATAAGTTCACCTTTCTAAAAAAAAAAAATACCCATTTTTGTACACATACCCATTTTTGTGCAGGTAAAAAAAAGTGCATTAATTTTTTTTTTTTTAAAGATCCTGGAAAGCATTGCACCCACAATCAGCAGATCTCAGGTGAAGTCTCAGGCTCCTGCAGACTGTCAGAGCATCTGTCTGTTTGTACCTTGTATGGGCAGACAGATAACAATGACAGGAAGACTCACTGAATTACCGCTAAGCAGCAAAGGCTGTCAGTATTTGTAGTTCATTTATTCACAGATCTCGGTGAATAAATGATGTGTCCGTGTGGGTGGAGCCCTGCACAGCCAAGCTCTTTTCAAATTGTGACAGTTGGTGAGGGGAGAAGATCCCCAGCCAGCTGTCACAATGGGGTGGGGGTAAATTGAGAAGCTGCAGGAGTAGTGACATGTTACATGTTTCACCCTAAAAACGGGTGTAACATACAGCATATCCCCAAATGTGAACTTATCCTTTAATGGGGTTTTGGTCTTTTTAAAATTGGAAAATGCCTATGATTCTGTTGATCAGGCCTATATGCATGTGGCACTGCAAAAGATAGGTTTGGAGTTGATTTTTCTAATGTGGATTGATATTCTGTACAACCATCTGGTATCTGCCATAAAAACTGAAGGGGCCTTGTATCAATTCTTCTTGGTGTCTAGGGACACTAGACAGGGCTGCCCTTGGTCTCCATGGCTATTTTCTCTTATCATGGAACCTATAGCTTTGGCACTGCATATGTCTCCAGGTGTCAAAGGCATATCAGTAGGCAGTTTGGAGGAGAAGACAGCATTGTATTGCCAATTATCTGGTTCTTTTCCTCAAAAATCCAGACTCCGCCTTAAAAAAAGCCCTGAACATTCTAAATAATGTTTTTTTTCTTCACTCTTGCATGTCAATTGGAACAAATCCAAAATCTCATCACTTAATGACATTTGTTGTATTCCAAACTCCTCCATAGATCCATTGCAGTGGGTTACCAAGATTGAATACGTTGGATCACCAAATTTGTGCTAGATTTTATTCCTCTAAATTTCTCCCTTCTTTCTTAAACATAAGTTGAATGCCTGCAGAAATCTTCTATTTTCTCTTACTAGGAAAATTAACCTTACCAAGATAATGAAAATATTACCTATTTTTACATATGTCCTTCAAATTCTCCTGTGTGGATACCTAAAGCCACCTTTATGCAAATAAATACATTTATATCTGATTTTCTTTGGCAGAGAGGTGTACCGAGGATCTACTAAGCTGTTCTACAGAATTTATAACACCTTACCAGGGGTTCCTTAATTTTTAAAGTGACAACGTTGTCATGTTTTAATGGTTTCAATAAAGCTATAGTTTCAGTTAAACTACTTGGGTCACTCAGTAGTACCTTCTTTCTTTATGGGGGCTCTTCCCTATAAACATCTTTCTGTTCTACAGCAGCTTTGAAAAGGGGTGGACTGATAATTACAACTTTTCCTAAATATTTTTTAGCTGGACAAATTGTTGTTTGGCTATAGAAAGTTGACTTCTCCACTAGATGATGCTGCAATATCTCTAGAAGCAGCGAGAGACGGATCCTATGAGCCTTTGTCCCACTTAGTTTACATAGGTTTGAAATTAAGTCTCTGCAACAACAAACCTTCTCCGTGAAATCTGTTTTTGGAGCTTGGAAAATAATTTACAGGTTAGCAATATTTTTTTTACAAGTAGGGCCCTACTTCTACATCCCCAAATGCACCACTATGGAAGAATCCATTCTTGACTCATTAGTTCAACTATTTTGATTTATATGGGCCAAATATAGGGTGAAACTTCTCTAAGATGTAGCAAAAGATGGAATTCTGATGTCATTTGATGAGCTGAAAAGTTTGTACCAGCTATCCAGTGTTCGTTATATACAATTCCAGCACACCTTCCATGAACAGTTTGGAACAAGCCAGCTGTCAATTCAGTCAACTAGACTTGAATCTATATTGAGGAATGATGAGCTTTTTAAGTCTTTATCGACTATTTATAAGCAGTTGCTTCCAGAAACAAGCAGGCTCTTACAGAACTGTCTGTCACCGTGGGGAGTTAATGTTCCAAATTTAGATGAAGATAATTGGGGGGGGACTGTTGGAAGCACCTTTATGAGTCTGATATCCCCTAGGGAAGCCCCTTTATGAGTCCGGTATTCCCTAGAGATCAACTGGTTCACTACAAAATTCCTACACTGTGTATACCTGACTCCAGCAAAATATTGCCTCTGTATTTGTTTTGTATCTGTTTTTGATGATACTTACTCGAAGAACACTTTTAAAGCAATTTTTTTTTAACAGAAAAAAACAAACATTATCCATTACATCAAATATTTTATCAAGCTTTATTGACAATCCTTTCAAGCTTCATTGCTGATCTCTACTGGTTTCTGTACTATCAAGACCAAGAAAGGCCATGTCAGTAGACTTGGTGAGAGTTAGTACCAAAAAGGACCCTGCATCTGCCTGCAGTAAAATCACATGGCTAATCTCATTATTCTAACAAAGAAACCCTGCAATATCCAGCATCCCTTTAGCCAGTGGAAATTGGAAATATGACATTCCCTGTGCAGTAAACCTAAGAATGCTGCTGGACATATCACATACAATGCAGAAGACTCTCTTTAAAAACATCTTAAAGTATATGTAAATGCTCACCTTGTAAAACAACCCATTCAGTCTAAAATGAAAGGCAAAACATTTTTGTATGCATATAAAAAACATTATCAATACCTTTTGTTTCCCCTTTTCATATGTGATCCCATACCCTCTGTTCTCAGCTGCATAAGGAGCTCAGAGAGGGGAAACAGCAGTGCACAGGTCTTCCCAGTGAATGGCTGCTGGGGTGTCAACAGAAGTCTGATCATTGGAGGAGAGCAGGCCGAGTTCCTGGCACAGCTAGAGAATTGACCACGGTGTATTTTCTTGCTTAGCGTGATCAGTTTTAAATAGGAAAGCAGGGGGACTGGCAGGAGCACCAGGGATTACACACAAAGGAAGCAATACAAAGAGAGAAGGATACTTTTCCATACAAGTACATGGTACAGCAGGCACATATCAGGAATATGAAATGTTTACATATTCTTTACGTTTTTGACAGGCCTCTGGGTGAGGTAAAGAAATAACAGAAATAGAGGTTACAGGTGCATTGACACTTGTGGATGCACACTGGTGAAGGGATGGATGCTGCTCAACCAACCCCAAGAGTCCAATGTTGAGGAATGATCTGACCTCTGTGACCAAGCCCCGGTGGGTGGGGTAAAACGCATCTGAAGGCATGGCCAGTATGGCGGCTGAGGCCATTCTTCAACATTGGACACCTGGGGACGGTTGAGCAGCGTCCATTTCTTCACTTGTATTGGATGACACAGGAATCACTCAGACTCATGCTCCCCTCTTCTCACTTGTCGGTGGGGTGATCCTTTTCCTTCCATTCATAGCTTGGAGTGGAGCCATAAAGTATACTTTTCACTATGTGGATGCACACTGGCTGCAATTATATGCGAGAACCCTAGCTGGGGTTCCCATGATTAGCTGCAAGAGGCATCCCCACTGAAAGCAATGGGAGGCTGCTGGTTCCTGAAGCTAGTGGCGCCCACTTACATTTGATAGCTGCATGAGAGATTACATGCAATTGGGCGTGATTAGCTGCGAGAGCCAGCGAACTCCCATTGCTTTTAATGCCCTTTCGTAGCTAATCGCAGGAACCCCGATGAAGTTATCGCATATAATTGCAGCCAGGGTGCATTTGCAGCTGTCAAGGCACCTTAATGATTTTGAGAAATTCTGTCTGTACATGCAGAGTTAATATTAAATACTTGGATCTAATCTGAAACACAGTTACAAGGATGACGCGTATTAGATAATATGTTTTAATTAAAACCTTAATATGTGAATATTCAAAAATAGCTGATGCATCCACACAGGCCAAATTGCTAGTTCTGGTAAATCAAACCTAATATTTGTATTTGAATACCTTAAATTTTCAGGAGGCTCAGGTGGTTGTGTTACCGGAGGTGGATTCAGTATTTCTGGGAATGAAAGAAAATAAAATACTTATAATGCAAAATCGCTTTTGATTGTAACACAGTACTTCGTAAAATGTAATAGGTGCACTAGAGATGGAAGCCAATCTTTTCCATATAAAGCCCCGTACACACAATCAGAACATCGTACAAAACTTTTTTTCAAAGCGATCGTACGATAATCTGATCGTTAGTACACAGCAATCGTTCGAAATTACTCGAAGGGACAAACACGAAAACGTTTATCGTACGATACCAGATCATACGATTTTTGTTTAACCAGTACAGAATACATTACATCACTTCTGAATTTGTATTCTGTCATACAAGAATTTTCGTAACTTTAGTGACCTCTTCACTTTCGATATAAGACTAGCATGCAAAAAACGGGCAATCATTCGTCCAATATTCTCAACGTGTATACAGGGCTTAAGACACTGTAACTAATAACAATAACAAATGCAATAACCCTTTTGTTTGGACTGTCTGTATCCACTGAGCACTTGGCATTATAGGTGCCTGTTTGAATAAGGCCACACATAAATATCCAGTATACACAAGTTCACACAGCAACATGCACATAAAAAGCTATTTATTTATGTATATAAAAACTTTTTAAACATGCTGCCAAGTATTCAGCAATTCGAAATTACCCGTTACACAATGCAACAATGTAATAAGACATTACCAAACATTATTGAAGAGGCAAAGTTAAAATTATTCCAACCGACCAATAAACTAGTGGGCTGATCATGTAACAATTGTTCCCTTCATTAAAGTGACACTTAGCCCGGGTTAATTCTGATGCGGTGTGCAATTCGCAGCGTTTTCTGTGCAAATTCCACACCGCATCAGAATTGCACTCCGTGCATGCGAACCGCTGCGAGTGTGTATGTCGACAACACCCCGAAATCGGTCTGCAAAATGCAGTACGATGTGCAGAATCAGAACGCATATGTGTGAATACCCGTGCAATCTAATTCTAGTTGCGGACCCAAATAAGGGTCCTGCACCTTTTTGGTGCAGATGCGGTGCGATCTGAGCCATACGTAATGTACGGCTCATATCGCACTGCACAGAATTCGCATGTGATTTGTACAGGAATGCAGTGCGGTTCCTGTGCGAATCACATGCAATGTACCACACCATATTAGTGTGAACCTAGCCTAAACGCTGGTTTAAAAAAAAAAAAATTCTATTTCAGCATGCATTTTAACTTTGGAAAAAAAGAAACTTCTATAGCTCTCAGCCTCCTCGAAATCTGTAAATTCCTTTTTTTTCCTGTTGCTGTGATCTAACTTCCAGTTAGAGGGCCACGTTCTTTCCCCATGGTCTCACTGTATGTAGGAACGTAGCCACACCCTCATGCTCTCTCCCAAGATGGGACTTGAAGTGTGCATAAAGCAGTGTACATGACTGCAACTAATGTGCATTGCTTGTTCCAAACAAAAAGTGAGGGGTAAAAGAAGCAGTTCGGAAGCCAGAAGACGGCATTTCAAGGAGGAAGAAAAACAATTTCATGAAAAATAGATTACAGAGCCACAATGTAGTGAATGTATATGAATTATTTTTGGAGAACAAAGATATTGTTAGTGTCACTTTAATAGCCTACAACTAGCATTTTCTAAAAAAAAAAAGTTTTTTTTTACATCCCGAACCAGAACAGACTTTTGAGTGGGTCAGGGGAAATACCATCACATCAAATGTGTATTTATCCTCTGTTTTTGAAATGTCCCTTTCATTTTCAGCTTCTGCGCCAAACAACTTCTACACCAAGCTAGCCAAATTTATAGAGGAAAACTAAAAGTGTATAGGAATACACTAAAAGAGACCGAACATTAGACTGGCGGCACACACAAAAGCAGCTTGGACCTTGAAGAAGGAAATACACAAACCACCACAAGTCCCAGCTTCAGTATTTAGAATCCGTGGCACCAAAAAGTTCCATCCAGGCCACAAGGAAACCAAGAATAATGCAGTTTCTGCAGCTTCCACAAAGGCATCCGGGGTGATCCAGTGCAGCTCGAACAACAGAAAGACAGCAGAGTGCGTAAATTAGAATAAAAGCAACCGATTCATTGATAAAATGTATACCACACTTACAGTTAAAATCTGTTAGATCAGCATGGGAAGCAGAGGGCACCAGGACAGACATATAACCAGGCTAAGCTGAAGTAGCAGCAACTCCCGATCTAAAAGCCGGCATACAGGGATTTTGCTCTGACAGCTGTCAAAAGAAGCACCTTTCCATTGGTCTCCTGCTTCCCACACTAATCTACCAGATTTTACCAGCAAGTGTGCTATAAATTTTGTTAATAAATCAGTTGCTTTTATTCTAACTTGGATCCTGCACTCCTTTCTGTTGTTTGGAACTTGAAGTAGGGGGCATACCCTGAAAGCTTGTCCTAAAAATTTGGATGTTAGTGGAAATAAAAAAAAAAAATTACAGACCATACACAAATGTTTCTGTTGCAAGTGCAGTAATACGGCTACAAGCACCTCAAACAAAAGCAGCCAGAAAGAGTGACAGCTCTTGTAGTACACTTGATATTCCATCATGCTAATATTAAAGGCAGTCTGAATGCTATAGACAACTGAATATTACTAGTGCAGCTACTGAAGGTTCCAAGCACTTAACACAATGTATATAGGAGAAGATGAAAGAAGTGCTTCTCATGCAATAAAAACTGATATAATGCAACAAAGATAGACCTCTATCTGCAAGAACAGTATTATAACAATATTCTATCATTTAAAGCCTTGCTAAAATAAGATGCACTCCGGCTGTATAAATGTAAAGAAGCAACTGTACACGTAACAGGTTTTTAATGCATCAGGGAATATTTAGAGCCCCTATAGCACCAGGTATAGAAGTGGTTACACATATCAATCACATCAGAAGCAGCACCATTTGATGCAGATCAAAAGAGAAGACCACAACGTTATTAACATTAGCCTTTGATGTCACGTCCAATCATCATTCTATTTTTATTGTTGCTCAGATGTAAAAGCCGTATAGGTCACAAAATTGATCACTGTAAATGTGAGATCCCGGCTTGTTATTGTCCCTTAGAGACTGCAGAACATGCCAGAAGAAAAGAGAAGGAGAAGACACAGGGTCAGTTAGTAGGATTAAAGCGTGAACTCACCTGGGAAGATAAACTGTTGTCTATGCTGAATGTAGTAGGCAGCTTTTAATAAAAGATGACAGCAACCACCCAGGCAGAATGAGAAAAACAAGCAGTTAGAGAGTATCAAGAGACCTGTCAGAGACTGCCCCACATGCACTTAGCCAATATAGTCTGCATGCTGTCTGATTGAACACAGCTCTTGTCAATAAAAGTGTTCCTCAGCTCAGTCTACAGGGACATTTCCCCAGGTGGATACAGACAAATGTTAATAGGATTTTTACCAGCCATTACACATTATCAATGCTTCCAGAAACACATTTATGCAAGCAACTTTCACTTACATTTTACATGCTAATTAAATGTATCTCAACAACATGGCTCCGATGTCATTACCTTCATTTTAAAAGATCATTAATGGGGTTTTATAGTTGGAACAATGCATATAAAACTGACATGCACACAACAGTCATTTCGCTCATAAAACATGATCCAGCTTTTATATGCACTCCTACACCTATACACACATACACACAAGTATATGCACACACACAATTTTCTGTCATTTATATTTTTTATGAAGTCGGAGTCACACCGATTAGCACAGTTCCATTGCCTATAATTGTATACGATTTGAATGGTCAAACCACGAAAATTTGTATCAGTGTGAACCAGGGCTGAAAGTCTTGTACATTCAAGAGAATTTTTAAATTAGGTTTTAAAATTTTCCATTTGAATTCAGCATCTTTATTTACCAGTACATCTTTCCAGTCTACAGAAATAAGAGCTTTTCATAATCATTTAAACTTTTAATTCCTGCACTTGATTGTGTAGGCCCTTTATGGAATTTCAACATTACACCGTGTTCCAAATTATTATGCAAATTATATTTTTCTCAGTTACCTAAATAATTAATGTAAATAACAGTCAGCATAATTCTCATGTTATCAACTATTAAGAGTACAATTCAAATTTTATTGAACAAACCTCCTAATGATAACAGTATTTTTGTTAAACATAAAAAACTTACAATGCACTGTTCCAAATTATTACGCACAGTAAGTTTCAAAACACTTTATAGGTTGTAAAGAACTGAAAATTGTCATTTGTTGTGTTTGCAGCATATTTACTGAAATCAAAAGCTATTTCAATCAAATTAAATTAATTTTAACAGGTCACGTTACATTGTAACATAGAACCCCTTATTTGATAGCAGCTTCACAAGTCTTGCATCCATTGAACTTGTGAGTTTTTGGACAGTTTCTGCTTGAATTTGTTTGCAAGATGTCAGAATAGCCTCCCAGAGCTGCTGTTTGGATGTAAACTGCCTCCCACCCTCATAGATCTTTTGCTTGAGGATGCTCCAAAGGTTCTCAATAGGATTGAGGTCAGGGGAGGATGGAGGCCACACCATGACTTTCTCTCCTTTTATCCCCATAGCAGCCATTGATGCAGAGGTATTCTTTGCAGCATGAGATGGTGCATTGTCATGCATGAAGATGATTTTATTACAGAAAGCATAGTTCTTCCTTCTGTACCAGGGAAGAAAGTGGTCAGTCATAAACTTCACATACTTTGCAGAGGTCATCTTTACACCTTCGGGGCCCCTAAAGGGGCCGACCAGCTCTGTTCCTATGATTCTGGCCCAAAACATGACTCCACCACCACCTTGCTGACGTTGCAGCCTTGTTGTAACAGGGTGGCCGTCCACCAACCATCCACTACTCTATCCATCTGGACCATCCAGGGTTGCACGGCACTCATCAGTGAACAGGACTGTTTGAAAATTAGTCTTTGTGTATTTTTCTGCCCAATGCAGCCGTTTCTGCTTGTGAGCATTGGTTAGTGGTGGCCGAATAGAAGGTTTATGCACAGTTGCAAGACTCTGGAGGACTCTACACCTTGATGTCCGTGGGACTCCAGAGGCACCAGCAGCTTCAAATATCTGTTTGCTGCTATGTAATGGTATTTTAGCAGCTGCTCTCTTGATCCGATGCATGAATCTGGCAGAAATCTTCCTCAATGTGCCTTTATCTGCACAAACCCATCTGTGCTCTGAATCAGCCACAAATCTCTTAATAGTGCGATGATCACGCTTAAGTTTTTCGTGAAATATCTAATGTTTTCATACCTCGTCCAAGGCATTGAACTATTTCACTCTTTTCGGCAGCAGAGAGATCCTTTTTCTTCCCCATATTGCTTGAAAATGGTGCTCTGCTTAATAATGTGGAACACCCTCCTTTAGTAGTTTTTCCTTAAATTGGGCTCAGCAGCCAATCTAATTATCACAGGTGTCCGAGATTGTTTTCAGTGATCAAAAGAGCCCTGAGACACAATGCTATCCATGAGTTAAACTGAAAAACAAAATATTTACTCTTTGTGACACTTAAATAGAATTTGCATAATAATTTGGAACACGGTGTATGGTTGCTGGTGCCCAGATGATTCTGAACATGCACATCTCACATGGTATCAGATCTTTTTAAGAAACAAATTACTAAATCCAGAGCTTCCTCACCAGGTTTTTTGACATGTACAACATAATGGTCTTTAAAAGTAAACAATTCTTTGTTCTACAAACACGTTTCATTTGATGTATGGCTAACTGAAATTGCCTATAATAAAGGAGGGCACTTCTGATTGCTGCATTTTCCGTTTGTAGAAACATAATAAAACACATATTTATTAAAATAATCAATACCTATTGTAATGGTCGTGCGTACCTGGCACCTTAATGGCAGGATGGGTATCAGTCATTTTGTTCACGTCACAAGTCTCCTGTGCCATTTCGTCATAAGAAGGCATAGCACAGTGATCTTTTCCTCTCTCCTCCAAACTCCTCCTTTTAGCTCAAGCAATCCACAAACTCTTAGCTGCTGCCAGACAACCCCTTATCTGTCTGGTAATAGGACTAGCAGGATCTAATGCAGGCCATAGACGGGCAGAAAACCAGCCGTTTTTTTTTATTAAAACGAAAAATCGGTTGTTCAATCAGCCGACGTTACCATCATTGGTAAAAAAAAAAGTCGGCTGATTTTTGTCCCGTCTACAGCCGGCAATTATATAGAATATACAGAAGAAGACGAAATAGAATATGCAGAAGGAGAAGAGATAGAATATGAATAATAAGAAGAAAAAGTTGCAACATTGTATCTATTTGTATCCATTTCGGATACTGATGTTTCTATTCGGATTCAAATAGATACAATGTTGCTATACTTTTAAATGTCAAATAAAATATCAGACTGAAATTCTTTTTTTTTTCTTCTTCTTATTCATATTCTATTTCTTTGTTTTCTCCTTCTTCATATTCTATTTCTTCTTTTCTTCTTCATATTCTATTTCTTCTTCTTCTTTATATTCTATTTCTTCTTCTCATTCATATTCTATTTTTTTCCTTTTTCTTCTTTTCCTTCTTCTTTCATGTCTCTGCTCATGCGCATTTTTTAAAATCGGAAAAAGATCGGCAGATTTGTCCATCATTGCCGTGAAAATCGGCAGAACGACAAATTTGGCAGATTTTTTCTCAGCAGGACCGATAATGGAAAAGGGCAAAAATCACTAAAAATGGCCGACCGATTACCGCACTAATGATCCGAAAACCGGCCGATTTTTTTTCGGCTGATTTTCGGCCGTTTTTTATCCCTTCTATGGCCCGCATAACTCTCAATATACATGGCAGGGCCCTCAAAAGGGTCTGACTTAGCAGCTTCAGTGACCAGAAAGTTACCAGACATTGGGTCATAAATACCTTAGTTAGGATATGCATATCTGTCTCTTGGAGAAGCCATCATCATCCCACTGTATGTCATAACTTCTGAAATGATGACAGTATCACAAGAATAATGTCATATTCACCTTCATCAGTATTGGGTAGCATTTTGAACCCAAACACCCCTATGCTAGGAGGTAACAGAGTGGATTAGGCCTCCACACCCCTTCTATGAGAAATAGATATCCAAGACCTGTCACATCTGTATCCAATTTGAAGCTAATATCATGCTGAACAATAATCTACCAGTTTCTAGAATGCAACCTGCACATATTGAAAGATATTCATATTAGTATAAAACTGTGTGTAAAGGAGGGCCATGATATAATCAAACATGGTGACACCCCATGACCCCTCCTCAGCCGCTTAAAGCGGAGTTCCACCCAAAAGTGGAAGCTCCGCTTATCTGTCTCCTCCCCCCTCTGCTGGCACATTTGGCACCTTTTGCATTGGAGGGAGGAGCGGGTACCTGGTTTTGACAGGTACCATCACCCACTTCTGGCTTAGTTCGCAGCAGCAAACTGAGCCAGATGTTCGCCCCTCCCCTGCCCCTCTCTGGGACACTTCGCAGGTCCCAGAGGACTGTGGTCCAAATACAAAGCACAGCACACTTTGTGCTTTCCCATAGTCAAGATGCCGACGCCAGCACTCAACAGCAGATTGAAGAATCAGTTCGGGGTGAGGGTGGTCAGATGGTCTCTGTCAACACCCCTTTGATACCACAGAAAAATAGGGCACCAGCACATTTTTGACAGCTCTCATGTACCATCAACGAGAAACATCTGCAGATGACACCTTGCTCACTCTCACTGAACTCTGCTGAAACTTTGCAAGAACCTTTTTTCACCTCTTTTTTTTGCTGTGGCTTGTTCTCTTTGTTGTTTTGTAATACATTTGTGTTTGAAAATATTTATTTGACCTTTTCAT
This sequence comes from Staurois parvus, assembly GCF_062004578.1. Taxonomy (NCBI): domain Eukaryota; kingdom Metazoa; phylum Chordata; class Amphibia; order Anura; family Ranidae; genus Staurois; species Staurois parvus. The sequence goes on from NW_028318002.1 coordinate 1,343,423, forward strand.
TATTAAACCCTATTTTGAAAAGTGTTGCAATTGTCTCTAAATGCACTAAAGCAAACTAAAAGAATTCCCGTCACTTGAAGAGTGCTACTGTAGTATAATCCTCTGAATATACAGTTGTGGCCAAAATTATTCAACCCCCAATGCTGTAAAGGGGTTTAGGGACTATAGTGTACATTTGGAATTGTATTCAGAATCAAATCCTACAAGGACGTTGTAACTACCCAAATGCAACTAAAATGACATCAATTGTTTATGTAATACAGTAGTAAATGGTTCTTATGTGGTTTCTTCATTGCCACAATTATTCAACCCCTTAAAGACTACCACTCTGAAGAACAGAGGTTCATACAGGTGCTTTCCATCAGGTATTGAAAACACCTGTGGATGTCACCGAGCAGCAATCAAGCATAATAAGCACCAATTAGGCAGCTTTAAAATGACTGTGATACTCAGCTCCTTCTAGACATTTACTGGTGTGGTTACAAACATGGTGAAGGCAAGAGAATGGTCCAGGAAGACAAGAGAAGAGGTGATTTCTCTTCACAGGAAGGGCAATGGCTATAAGAAGATTGCAAAGATGTTAAACATACCAAGAGACACCTTAGGAAGCATCATTCGCAAATTCAAGGCAAAGGGCACTGTTGAAACGCTACCTGGTCGTGGCAGAAAGAAGATGCTGACTTCGACTGCTGTGCGCTACCTGAAGCGTAGAGTGGAGAGAAGTCCCCGTGTGACTGCTGAGGAACTGAGAAAAGATTTGTCAGATGTGGGTACAGAAGTTTCAGCCCAGACAATAAGACGCACACTGCGTAATGAAGGCCTCCGTGCCAGAACTCCCAGGCGTACCCCCTTGCTGTCTCCAAAGAATAAGAAGAGTCGACTGCAGTATGCCAAAAGCCATGTGGACAAACCACAAAAGTTGTGGGATAGTGTTCTGTGGACTGATGAAACAAAATTAGAACTGTTTGGGCCCATGGATCAACGCTATGTTTGGAGGAGGAAGAACAAGGCCTATGATGAAAAGAACACCTTGCCTACTGTGAAGCATGGTGGAGGGTCAATCATGCTTTGGGGCTGTTTTGCTTCTGCAGGTACAGGGAAGCTTCAGCGTGTGCAAGGTACCATGAATTCTCTTCAGTACCAGGAGATATTGGATGGAAACGTGATGCAGTCCGTCACACACCTGAGGCTTGGGAGACGTTGGACCTTTCAACAGGACAATGATCCCAAGCATACCTCCAAGTCCACTAGAGCATGGTTGCAGAGGAAAGGCTGGAACATTTTGGAGTGGCCATCGCAGTCACCAGACTTAAATCCGATTGAGAACCTCTGGTGGGACTTAAAGAAAGCAGTTGCAGTGCGCAAGCCTAAGAATGTGACTGAACTGGAGGCCTTTGCCCATGAAGAATGGGCGAAGATACCCGTAGATCGCTGCAAGACACTTGTGTCAAGCTATGCTTCACGTTTAAAAGCTGTTATAACTGTAAAAGGATGCTGTACTAAGTACTAAGATTGAATGTCACTTGGGGGTTGAATAAAACTGATAATGCTGTGAGCACAGAAAAGACATTTGTGGTTATTTCATTATAACTGTTATGTTATATTTGTCTGACCTACAAGTGCCTCTTTAATGTAAATGTAAGCAAGATGACTGAATGATCAAAAGCAATGTCAAACTGGCCAAAACACTCAATTTCAGTGGGGGTTGAATAATTTTGGCCACAACTGTACCTGTCTGTGGTGACGGTGTTTGTTACAGATGTTTATTCTAAAATCATAATTGTTATTGCTAAGATTGTGAGTTTCCTCCCTCCCAATAAAGAGGGGGTGGTGGTAGCTTCAAGAGTGAATTGCTTAGTTAACTTAACCCAGTGACTCTCCGGCTGCTGGCACCTAGATTGTGGTCCCGTAAGCTAAGCTGGAAAATCTTTGTGCATGGTGCAGCTCAGAGTGGCACTGTTAATAAGTGATAGCGCGGTGTGAGATTGGCCAGTCCTTTGTCACAAGTTGGTGAGAAAGGAAGGGGTCTGAGATCTGCGTTAGTCACACCTATAACTTTATACATTCTGCCTCATTTGCTTTCCACAGCATGGAACAAATTATTGTTCCAAAGATCATTAAAAAAAATTTGTTAAACAAAAGATGACTGGAAATGGTAGTTTTGGTATAAAGGGACATCAAATCATTAACATGTATCAAAACCCAAGAACAAAAATGTACTACATTGCAGCTTACATATCCTGTGGTGGTTTCATTGGGGTTTTTTTTCAGATTTTTTTTTTTGTTCTTTTCACCTGGTGTTCCTGCCAGTAATACACTTCCTGTCCTAGGTTAACAGTACTTATGTAGGAGTAGTGTTGTCTCCCTAGGACAGGTGTGTTAGATAGTAAAGGAACGCACACAAGGCAGCCGCATTTCTGGCAGCATTTCTTTTTTCAGTTGTACAATCAGATTGTATAGTGTGATGCCAGCTTTAAGGATTTCATGTTATACATCCTACAAGAGCAGAGTGGGTTAGAACCGTTTTCAAGTGTGAAAAACTGCAAATGTTGGGTATTGGCATATACCATCCATTAAAATCTTTTTGTTTTGCTTGTGAGAACATAAAAGGGAACCCGCCAATACAGAAATAAGGAAATGCTACTGCTGGCTTGATTACAGGGTACAGCTCCAGAACTTTCCTTGCTTTAACTAGAAAAGTCACTAAACAAGCATGTTGAGAACATGGTGATGGGTTCCCATAAACCATGAGATCAGTGTGGTCTCCTAAAGTGATTTCATATTAAACTAATGTTTTCTGAAGACAAAAAAATGATTCTTGCCTTGCAACATTAATATTCTGGTTTCAATTTCCACAAGGATACTTTCTACATGGGGTATATGCTGTCAAGTGTTGGCGTGTCTTGGTTTGCATGCTTTGGTTTCCTCCCACAGTCTAGTAGACATACTAGAGGCTTGCAATAGGCAGCCAGAAGAGAAACTGCTCCATTTACTTTGTACTGACATAACCCTATCAGACACCAACTGCCTACAAGTGTTTTCCTTCCTTTCTAGTGACAGGCAGATTTGACCAACTGCAATATTCCCTTGGTTTATAATAGAACCATGACAGTTGTAGCTGGGCACCCCTGGATATCCACCAAACTCTAGGCGCCTGCATAGTTTGCCTTGTAGCAGCTCCAGCTCCTACTGGGAGTTACAATTAACCTGGCAAGAAGCTGGCATTCCTGACCTATTTGTAATGGATGCATACCCGAGGCTGACATCCTTACTCTGGCTTTATTACTTGGTGAGTGTCTGACCGTAGACACCTGGCATTCCAAAGCTTAGCCTGTGAAGGTAACCAAGCAGTAAATCCAGGATAAAAGAAGATATTCCTGGAGTATGCACCTTCAAAAGCAGGTCATCCATGACAGGTTCCATATATCTGTCCTCCCAAACTGTCCATACTGTGTAGTATCTGTTTGACGAAGGAAGGAGCCCCAGACTGGAAGATCCTTTGGGTACAAGAGAGATGCAAACAGTGTAGTGTATGTAGTGTTTATGTAAAGTGCTGCAGAATAACTTGGTGCTATATAAAAAAGTAAAATGAAAAATAAACAAATAGTGTTTGTTAAAGGATTACAGTAATATATGAGATAAAACAAATGTGGGAAAATACATTGAGCAGCACAACATTATGACCACCCACCATAACCTCAACTTCACTAGACCTTTGAAAGTATGCTGTGGTATCTGACACAGAGCTGTCAGTAGCAGAACATTCAAGTCTTGTAAGTTGCAAGTTGTGACCTCCATGGATTTGACTTGTTTTTCCAGCACATCTGGTCTGCAGAATTTGGAGGCCAAGTCAAAACACCAGCTTCATTGTTTTCCTTAAACTAGTCCTGAACTAATCAGATCAGGTCACCCTCTTCCAAGGCTCTGTGGTCCAATTTTGATGCTCATGTGCCCATTGTGAACATTCTTGGCTGTGGACACAGGTCAGCATGGACACCTTCACCGCTCAGCCCTATATGAAACAAATGGTAATGCACTGTGCGTTCTGACACCTTTCTATCGGAACCAGCAACAACTTTTTCTTTTATAATTTGTGAGAAACCTCACTTAGCTCTTCCCTAACAATACCCCTGATCTTACCCAGTAACTTGAAATCAGGGTCAGAGTGGGGTGGCTGCAAAGTTGACAGAATTGTTGGAAGCGGTCAGCCAATCCTTTCAAATCTCCCAGAGAGTGCTGCGTGTTCTCATCTGCCAGAGGAGCTGACGCCATCTGGAGGCCACTGTCGCAGCTTCGGGTCTGAGTGGTGCTTGGATTAGGCCCTGTCCGTCAGACCCATAGTACCGGAGTAGTAGCCGGGACAAAGGAGCCCTTAGGGAAGCAGATGATGGCTGATAGCTACTTTTGGGGGAAGATGAAGTGACTGGGGTAAGCGAACCTAGCTCAATTTGCGGTCAACTTGGGCTGCCTCTCGCCTTTTTCAACTCTTGTATTGGATCAGACTACATGGGGGAGCTTTCGCTCCTTGCGTGCATCAATGATCCTTGGCCGCCCATGTCCCTGTTGCTGGTTTTCCTTTTTTGGACAACTTTTGGTAGGTCCAGACCACTGCAGATCAGGAACATCCTCCAAGAATTGCAGTATTGGAGTTGCTCTGACCTATCTATCGTCTAGCTGTTAAAATTTGACCATTGTTAAAGTTGCTCAAATTCTTATGCTTGCCCGTTTTTTCTGCTTTCAAACACATCAAATTCACGGACATGTTTTCTTGCTGCCCAATATATCCCACCCACGTTCAGGTGCCATTGTAATAAGAAGATCAATGTTATTCACTTTACCTGACAGTGGTCATAATGAAATGACTGATCAGTGTATATTAGGAGAATAAAGTATAATTCAATGGCAATTTATAAATATTGTTGAGCCTAGCTGGGATAATCAGTCAGTCACTAAATGTAATGTTGATGAAAAACTGTGATATATAGGATACATGAAAGAAATATGCACTATACATTTTCACATGCATATCTAAAGGTCTTCAGTTCTGATGGTTTCACTATGAATTCTATGAACACTGACTGTATAACACACACACAGACCATGAAAATTTCTGGTTAGTTATTTTCCTCTTCTCAGTCTACAGAACAGTAAGAGATGACATGAGCACAAAAGAATTTCTGTAATGCAGTGATCTAAAATAAAACTGAGAAACACGGCAACTGAAATGTATGTCTTATTTTTTCCAGGCAAAAGTTGACTGAACTTCAGTGCAACAATGTGTGGGACAGACCAAAAATCTGTTTGTCTTGTGTCAGTGAATGAGTGAGGGGTCTGCACAGCTGCCAAGGAGCAAAGTCCAACAGCTACTGCTCTAACTTGCTCCATTATTTTTACTTTGGCATCTTGCTGTATAAAATATGTAGCATAAAATTAACTTGTTGAACAAATTCTCTTCTACAAATCCCACTTTGCTACTGGTTGTCTTGATTAGTGAGATCTGAACCAGAGTTTGTCCGAACTCAAAAGTATGCTGTCATTGTTGGGCCAATGAGCTATGGGCAGGAGGTTCCCTGCCTTGCAGTTGATGTACACAAAGGGGCGGAGATACTTGTGACATTGTTGATTTAATATGGCCATGTGGATAGGTGAGCATGTGCTACTGTGGAGGAGGGAAATAATACAAACCTGTTGCTTTATCCTGCATTGGCAAAGCACATAAAAATAAAAACTGTAACAAAACTGTAGGGAAGATAGAAATAAGAAACTAATCTTGTGATCTTGAGTTTATTATCCAGTGAACTAATGATTAGTCTACAATCGCCTGAGGTCCTATCTCACTGACAACAACCTTCTTGGCCCTTTACAGTCTGGCTTTAGCTCACTACACTCCACTGAAACTGCCCTACTAAAACTCACTAATGATCTACTAACTGCTAAAACCAATGGCCACTACTCCGTACTCTTACTACTTGACCTCTCTACAGCTTTTGATACGGTTGACCATCCCCTCCTCCTCAAAAAACTCCACTCTTGACCTGCGAGAATCTGCTCTCTCCTGGTTTTCCTTTTCCTCCTACCTATCGCAGCGCTCCTTCAGCGTTACCTATAACTCTGGCTCCTCCTCTCCACTCCTTCTTTCTGTAGGGGTCCCTCAAGGTTCTGTCCTTGGACCCCTTCTCTTCTCCATCTACACCTCTTCCCTTGGTCACTTGATAAACTGCCATGGCTTTAAGTACCATCTCTATGCTGATGACACACAAATCTATATTTCTACTCCTCACCTCACCCCTTCAGTCTTCTCTCGCATTACTAACCTACTAAGTGACATATTGGCATGGATGTCACTCCACTTCCTCAAACTCAATCTTTCCAAAACTGAGCTCTTAGTATTCCCTCCAGCCCATGCCCCCTCCACTGACTTCTCCATCAAGACCAATAATACAACCATCAGTCCCTCCCCTCATGCCAGGGTACTAGGTGTAATGCTAGACTCCTATCTGTCCTTTCAGCCCAAAATCTAACCGATGTTCAAATCATGTAGACTTCACCTCCGCAACATCTCCAAGATAAGGCCGTTTTTACCTCTGAAACTACTAAGCAACTTATTCACTCCCTTGTTATATCTCGGCTTCACTATTGTAACTCCCTACTCATTGGCTTACCTCATCGCAGGCTATCCCCTCTTCAGTCTATCATGAATGCTGCTGCCAGACTCATCCACCTTACTAACCGTTCCGTATCTGCCATCCCTCTCTGCCAATCCCTCCACTGGCTTCCCATTGCCCAATGGATAAAATTCAAAACATTAACAATAACATATAAAGCCATTTATAACTCTGCCCCAAATTACATCACCAATCTTGCCTCCAAATATCACCCAAATCGTACTCTCCGCTCCTCACACGACCTCCTGCTCTCCTGCTCCCTTGTCTCCTCCTCCCATGCTCGTCTCCAGGACTTCTCAAGAACTTTCCCCATCCTCTGGAACTCTCTACCCCAATTTATCAGACTATCGCCTACTGTGATCACTTTTAGGCGATCTCTCAAAACTTATCTCTTCAGGGAACCCTATCCTGCCCTCAGATAATAATGGAATCTTCTACTCCTCCTACCAGTCCATCCCCCACAATTAATACCTTTTGTACCACTAGTCCCTCCCTCTTAGATTGTAAGCTCCAAGGAGAAGGCCCTCCTAACCCTCTTGTATTGAACTGTATTGTTGCTGTATCGTCTCCTGTTATATTGTAAAGCGCTGAGCAAACTGTTGGCACTATATAAATCCTGTATAATAATAATAATGATCTACAATATGCATGCAGGATAGTTCAGATTTTTCAAACTTCACTGGCTACATGCCTACTCCAGGTGGTAAATTCAGAAGCAGGATGACAGCCTTGGAGACTGCAGATTTAAAAACCAAGAAAAGAAAACAAACGGCAGCTCCCACATATCCTTACTTTAGAAGGGCACAAACACAGGAAGGCACTTTGCCATGCAGGTACCATCGCAGTGCCTGTAATAGTCCTTCATAGACAGAAATGTTTGTTCTGGTGAATGTTTATAATATTTATTTACTCACCTTGTTTATTTTTCATCCATGTGCCTGACACAACCAACCTTGGCAACATTCCAATCTCCCTAATTCCCCAAGCTTGCTGTGTCAGAGGTATTTTATTCCTCTTGGTCTTTCTACACATTCATGATAGGACACCTGCTTGCTGTCCCTTGGGGGTAAATCTTGGATCCTTACTTACTTTGTGTACAAGTAATAAAAGTGATGTATTCTCCATTCATTCAGATCTTTAAATGCACCCCTAAAAGGCCACGGTTTCAGGAAAATCACATTACCTTAATTCACAACATCTCTTCCTCATCTGATATCTTATGACTACACTATTGATCTGCAACATACCTGCTGCTGCTAATTTCCCATAAATTTGCATCAGCATGTTCTGCCTTGAGATTATTAGCTTTTTTGTATATGCTAGAATGTTTCAAGTCCTTGGGGCAGCAGACATAGTAAAGTTATAAAATATAAAAATCGAATACAAATGCTCTTAGAATACAATGAGAACAAAATACAAAAGAAGTGAAGTGCACTGGATAGTGTGGTTAAACATTTATAAATGATGAACTGAATAAAAAGAAATACACTCACAAACAGAATAAAGATATGTCACATGCCAGGTAGATGAATGTACACAATTCACACTCTATCAATAGTCGGCTAATAAAAATAAACTGGTCAAGAAGCAATCCAGCTAAATGTGCATATATGTCACAACATTCAGAGGATGACATGGCCCATGAAACCAAAGCAATGGCTCAAGGTGAATGAAAAAACCCCTGCGCTTAGATGACCCTAATAATAAAAAGCTGCTAGCACCTACTAAGTACCAGTGTAACATAAACCAAAAAACTATAAAATTGGTGCAGCGGACGCCATATTGGGACTCCATGAAGCCGCATGTCAGGAGGACTGCCGATTACTGTGCATGATCGTTTGCCTACATGTAAGTGGGTATTTATGTTTTTATTTAAATAAATTGGATATATTGCACTATGGAGCCTGTTTGGTTATGTCTCTGAGTGGAAGATAGTGGTGTCGGTAGAGCGGTGGAAGAGGTCTGGTTAAAGTTACCATCATTCCGGTCATACTGAAGGGATCAACAGGAGATTGCCTGACTATCTTTGGAAAGCTGGTTGGCCCTTGAGGTCATTTCAAGGAGGTGAGGGGGCACTCAGATTGTTTTGGGATTCCTGTGGCACGTATGACACATCCACGTGTGAAGAGTTCCTCACCTGTGTGCTCATATTGGACTTTTTATCACCCCGTAGTCACTTGTTAAGTGCGTGTCAATTGCATTTTGACACCAGTGATTGATTCATGCTGTCACTAAAGGGGGTTCATTCACTTATGTTGGTTTATTTGCTCCGTATGTATTTTATTAGTAGCGCTGCACCAATTTTATAGTTTAATGGCTCAAGGTGAGCGTCTCATACCCGGGAAGCTGTCATGTTTCAAGGCTCTGCTCACCTCTTCATCAAAGTATTGGCAGTGCCCGATCTGTCAATGTATTTTCCTCCTCTACAAGGCATGTCCCACCAATACTCATTAAAGTGTTACTAAACCCACAACAGTAAAATCAGTCTGAATATGCAGAAAAGCATCTGATCTTCTCTGATCCTTCCCTTCCTCTACTGTCCCCAGTCCATCTACTGCAAGTACAGAGCTGCACATGCTAAAGATTTTTTTTTTCTTTGGGAGGGTGCACGTGATAAGCAAAGGGCCAAGAATCACTGTCCAGACAGAGGGTCAGGGGTTATGCAGCTTCATAGGACAGTCATAGCAAAATGAAAATTCCTTCTACAGGCTTTAACCACTGCTCAGCTGGACACTGATAGAAGTCACAAGACAGCTCTAACTGCTGATGTGAAAAGGTATTTAGCAGTTTATATTTACTAAAATGATTGCATTTCCATGTTCTGTGTACTGTGGGAGACCAGATATAGTGAATGCAGGGTCCTGGGCTTAGTAACACTTTAACAAAAGATCTGGGAATATACAATCGCTGTACGTAGACCAAGAAGTGACGGTAAAAAGAATTAAAGTATAAATATTATTGGTAAGCTTCCCGGCTTCGCCTTCACCCACTCACATTTAATGAATTTGGCATATAGGTCTGCACCAGTTGTGTTGTTTGTTTCACTGACTATATATGGATGAAAAATTAAGTGACTTGAGTGATAAATATGCATTACAAGGAAGGGACTTGAGGTAAGGACACGGTAAACAATTAAAAAATAATTGCAGTAACCTTTTTATCCATTCTCAAGTTGTATTCTAACTTGTTTATGGCTTTCGTGACTGGTCTGCTTTAAAGCAGTTCTCTAGGAAAAATCAATCTCAAGACCTCTGCAGCCCCATATACATGTCCCTCCTCACCATAATCGCATGTCAAGCTGAAAAAATGCCCCAAATAGCCAAAACTGTGCCTCCTTCACCAATCTCCTGATTGAACAATGGCAGATTAAGTAGCACATTGATGAGGTCTTCCTCTGGTCTCCCTTCCTGTAAGTGTGTTACATTAACAGCACTGTTCAAAGGAAAGCTTGGCTGTGTGAGTCAGAGAGCTATGTTGCCTTCTCCCAGTCTGTGTCAAGCTGTTCAAGGGATTACAGGAAGCTAATATAAAGATTGATTTACGTTCTTCTTGGGTTTGTATATAAATACAATTAATGATTTTCATTTAATAAATAACTTGTGTGTTTTCAGAGTTAAACTTGTTTTTTATGTTTGACTGGAACCTTTTCAGTTTACATTCATCTTTGTCCTATCAACAGGGAATTATACAAAACTGTCAACCCACCTAATCAAAGCTGTGGTAGTCAGACTTATAAGGCTGCTGCACTTTCACACTGAGAGCAACAGTTTGACACTTGTTTTAGTACCTTTATACCAACATACATCGATCAGCCATAATATTATGAACACCCACCAACAGACCTCTGAAGGTTTGCTGTGGTATCTGGCCACCTGTAGCATATCCTTTAAGTCCTGTAAGTTGCAAGGTGGGGCCCTACATGGATCGGACTTGTTTTTCCAGTACAACCCATAGATGCTTGAGTAGACTAAGATCCAGAGAATCTGGAGGCCAAAACAAAACCTCAAATTCGTTGTGTTCCTCAAACCAGTCTTGAATTCATCCAACCAAGCCACCTTCTTTCATTGTTCCGTGGTCCAGTTCTATTGCTCATGTGCCCACTGTAGGCTCTTTTGGCTGTGGATATGAGTCAGCATGGGCACCATGACAGGTCTGCGGCTACGCAGCAAACTGTGTATAAAAGATGTGTTCTGACACCTATCAGAACCAGCATTAACTTTTTCAGCAATTTGAGTTACAGTAGCCCTTCTATTGGGTCAGACTACACAGGCCAGCCTTCATTCTCCACACCCATCAATGAGCCTTGGACATCTATGACCCTGTCGTCAGTTTTCCTTCCTTGGGACCACTTTTGGTCAAAGCCGACAACTGCAGAACAGGAACATCCCACAAGAGCTGCAGAGTTGCTCTGACGTAGTCATCTACCTGTTACAATTTGTCCCTTGTTAAAGTTGCTCAAATTCTTATGCTTGAAAATTTTTTCTGCATACAAGGCATCATTAACTTCAGGGACAGCATGTTCACTTGCTGCGTAATGTATCCCTCCCACTTTCAGGTGCCGTTGTCAGGAGATAATTAATGTTATTCACTTTACCTGTCAGTGGTCATAATGTTATGGCTAATTGGGGTATGTTTGCATATGTGGTTTTTACGCACCGAAAAAGTTGGGTGTCCAGGTTAAAATTCCCAAAGATAAAAGATAACAGTGCAGACACAAATCAGTGATTCAGCACAACACACACATACATTTTGCTAATCTTTGATTTTAGATTCCCAGGCTTGCAAAACAAGTTGTAAACGCAATAAAGATGGTAGATATTATTCGTGACTACTGGGAACAAGCCATGATAAAACGCTCACATATTTCTTCATACACAAATAGGGCACAAAGACAATTTTGTAAATGCCCGTGTAATGTTATTTGCCTAGAACAAGGAATGCTAGGAGTTAACACCCTATTTGGCTAAAGCTGTGTTCATATGGATTAAAAATTACAATATATTATTTATGTGGCATGCAAAATGACAGAAAGGGTTCATTATTAAAGAATAAGACATAGACAGACTGTAGCCGCATTTAGTAGAGCTGGTTAGCACTTAGCCTTGCTATAAAAGTCAATACTCTCACCTTCCTTAGTGCGAGAAAACTCAACCCAATTTTTGTTTTTCAACAATGGCATATAAGATGCAAGTTAGGCAAGCAATCCATCATAATTATTTATAGCAAATAGAGGGTTTACATGTTTATTTAAGCTATCCTTTCTTAAGGGGAATTTCCCTTAAAGTTATATTACTCCTGGTGACTGTTACTGTACATATGAATCAGAATCACCCTCATTTTACAGAAATATCTACTACTCAGCTCACACTTCACATTATACATGCAGTACAATCCGACCTTTTAAATGGACCACTATGACATACTTACACCAAGTCAGCAGCATAATACCCCAAAGGTTGTGTTTACTTTGCCCATGCCAGTAAACAAAAATGAAAATAAACCATGTGGCTTTTACTGTTTCTTACAAAAGGATATAGGGGTGAGTTGCAGAGACAGGTCTCTAGCAGGAGGCCCATTTAAATTAAATATGGAAAACTACTATAAATAATTTTAAAAGTAGGGCAAAAATTTCAAAGGCACAAATATAACTTAAGTCGAGTTCACTCAGCAAATGGATAAAAACTAGATTTTACACCTCTATGTAAAGGTGTATGACATTTTAAAGGATTCCTGCATATGAATCAGCGCATGTTGTCCCATAGTTGTGTATAAAAGTCTTAGACAGCCTAAAGTTAGCAATGGACTAGCTCACCAAGCATTTCATTTTAAACCTTATCATTCAATGAAAATGAGCTTTTCAAACGGTTTTTATTCTTTTGCATGTCACTAATGTTATTCCCTGTGTTCAACAAATACCTGTAGCATATAGAATAGAAATGCAGTATGTGTGCTTGTGCCATGCAATAGGAATTTGTAGGAGTAGGGAGGATATCAACAGAAAAAAAAACAAAAAAAAACATGCAAGGCCAAAGTTACTAAAATCAATAGCAAAATTTAAAGCCGTCTTTACCCTTACACTTTAAAGTGACACTATCACTACAGGGTCTGCACACACGGCAGACTGTAAAATAAGAGGCAATATTGTAAGCTCCAGGGAGCAGGGCCCTCCTGACCCTCTTGTATTGAACAGTATTGTTACTGTATTGTCTCCCGTTATATTGTAAAGCGCTGAGCAAACTGTTGGCGCTATATAAATCCTGTATAATAATAATAATAATATCCTTTACCTTTCCTGCAGCCCATGTGTTGAAAAGCTGCCATTTCTGTGCTATCCAGCTGCTGCAAGTAAGCCACACTTCCATGTATGTATAATATTTGCTCCCTGGGTTCATACTGTGGTTCCTTCCACTGGCTAGTAGGTTACTACAGAAACAAACCACTGTGGGGGAGCTCACCCAAAGTGTTGAATGAATACAGCTCTGCAGGGAGCAGCAAAACTTTTCCAACACATGGGCATCCAGAAAGGTAAGTATATTGACTCTTCTTTTACAGGCTGCATTATATGTAGAAATGACCCTGTTGGTATTCTTCTTGATCTTGGCATCTTTAAAAATTTTGTGTTTGTACCTCCTTCCTACTATGTCATGCTGACTGACAGCACAGCTTACAAACCACATAAGATTCTATTGCAGCAAAGGAAGTAACATTTTTTTCTAAGTTCAGACTTGGGTATATGGGAAAATACTAAGAAGTGACCACAATGGAAAAAAATAAATGCAAAGATCAACATAGGGCATGTGGACACCATGAAAGCAAATATCTTCCAACCCTAATTGTGGAGTCTAAAAAAATTGGGCTTACACAAACATCTTAATATTCAAATGATCATATATATTCAGACCAATTTATGAAAAAAATGTATAGTGTTGCTTTATTTAGCATAAAACACTCTGACTGAGGGTAACTCTAGGCCCTGTGAATCAGAGTTGAGAGCTGCTCTGGTAAATGGAATGCAAGCAAGATTTTTACAGCATATAACACCAAAACACATACATGTGAATGTAGATCAACCAAATCACAAACCGAGCTCTTTTTATGAATAACTTAAACAACTACAAGACTCTGTTGACAATGTTGTGCTTACATAGGAGGACAATGTGTGTTATTAGTACGAGTTCAGGTAGTTGGCAGTAGGCCTTTCATCTCTGACTCATAGCTCTAACAGTTATCCTCTTTAGTAAAGCTACATAAGGGGCTAAGTATATAACTTTAATGTGGAAACACAAAGAATGATAAAAATGCAAGATCAAATGTTCAGATTCTTGCATAAACCCAGATGTGACTGGTTCTCTTTATTATCTATAAGAATTGTTACTGGAGTCCAAAATATTTTAAAAACATGAAATGTAACACACTTTGGCCTATGTAAGAACTCGGAAACGAAGTACAAATAGATACAAATATGCTTTAACTCAGAGTAAGACTTTGTAGTTTTATTTTTGGTCTCGTCATTAAATATGTTACCTGGAAAATTGAAGCGACTGTCTTTGAGCCCCATGGGAGAAGGGTTTGGTGGTGTAATTGCACTGGGAGGATTTGAGGTCTGAAAAGGTGCTGGAGAAGAAGGTGTAGAAGAAGTAGTTGAAGATGGATTGCTGCTTGAATCCAAGTGATTTATTGCTGGAGGGTGTTCCTGCAAACCAAGATTATGAATGGCATGAAATTTAAAGGAGTTATCAAAAAGTAAAGTAAAAGTCATTAAAAAAATTAGGGACAACAGCTTAGGTCAGTGACACCTAGATGGTGGGATGAAAGTCCCTCAACAATGTATTTTTAATATTTTACCAATTCATACATTTATGAAATGTATCATTACTGGCAAATTAACAAATTTACTATTATCAGAAGAAATACAGATGGAATACTCTAAACAACCATTAACATAATTTAGAAAGTCTGTAAAATTAACTAGGCTGCTCATCAGCAGCCTAAATGATTTTCTTGTTTCATCTTCAACATAACATGTAAAGGCAAAACAAAGCCTTTGCTTTAAAAGCGAAGTTGATCTTTCTGACCATGTGTCATGTTACACCTATATTTAGGGTGTAGCATGAAAAATGGTCCACAGCTCTCAACCTTAAAACCGCCTCACCCCCAACTTACTGAATCTGTGGGGTCCTCTCCCACTGGCTCCTGTCACATTTCAATTCAGTGCAACTGTACCTGGCTCCACTTGCACTGCCATGTCATACATTCATTCATGGAGATCTCTGAATGAACAAAACTACAAGTCTCATCTGCTACTGCGGGACTTAAGCAACAAAAGTGCAGTGACATCACCAAAATTTAATTTGAGATGCTCTCCAGATGTGTAACCTCAGTACAAACCTGCAGCTGGAGGAATAGTCTGCAGAAACCAGAGCAGTGTACCTGCCATGCACTGATCATGGTTGCAGTGCTTTGTAGGCTTCAATGCAAAAAAATAATAAAGGCACATTTTTGCTTTTTGCAATATAGGTGCCTTTTTTAAAGAAGGTGGATTTTTCCTTTAATGCTGCCCTCCCTAGCAGCAAATACTCACTTTTACTTTCCTCCATCGCTCTGTTAAGCTGCCAGCAGCCCTTGGTAAGCTTATGTTTGAGCCTATACAGGCCTGAGGACTTCCTCTCCATCTCCATGTTACATGGGAGGAAGGGAACAGAGTCACACAATCCTTCAAACCCAGATGAACCAGCTTAAGCCGCCTTAAGGCTCTTCCTGTAGTGTCAAATTCCTGGCCCTTTGAGGTGCTTAGTAGTTTCTTCCTGCTGACTCCATCACTACTGTGTCATGGAGCAACATAGGGTCAGCAGAAGGAACAAATGAGAATGGGGAAAAAGGAAAGAACCATTAAGCCCAGCAGAAAATCGACATTTATGGAAGTGATGGTTTCTGAAAACTTTTTTAAGTGGCGATTTCTGCAGTGGGAGAGGTAAGTATCTTCTTTGCAAACAACACTTAATGGCAGTTACATTTATGCAACAGTTGCTAGGAGACCCCAGTGGGGTTCATTTTCCGGTTAACCACTTCTCGTCTGTGCATAAACGGCCGGACGGAAGCAGTGCAGGAGCAGGTTGCCGTTCATAAACGGCGCCTGCATTTACAGCCTGCGCACACTCCCTGGGAGCGCGCAGCACCGCGATCAAGTGTCCACCGATCGCTGTACGGGACCTCTGTGTGAGGTTCCGATCATGTGATCACTAATTGGCCAATCAGTGATCACATGAATAGTAGTAAGCAAGATGTCACTTCTGACATCATTGCTTACTACTAGTGAAATCTTTGAATTATCACAGAGGTCACATAGTGCAAGGCTATTCACAACAGCCTTGTACCATGTGACAAGCTGTGACCAATCGCAGCTCTCACAGTATTTCTCAATGGCTGCAAGAATGCAGTCAGAGAGAAGGAGAAATTATTTATTTTACAGCCTTTATGGGTGTTAAAGCAATCTGTGTAAAAAAGGAAAAAAAAATCTTCATTACCCCCCACAAGTAGTACAGTGTCACTATGGTGACACTGTACTGCTAGGGTGACAGTATGTTAATAAAAAACAAACATAAATAATAATATAAAAAAATAAAATAAAAATGTAAAAAATAGTTTTTTAAATTATAATTTTTGATTATAAAATCATTTGGGGTTTTTTTTTACTAAAAAGATAACTGAATAAATTATGGGCAAGATTTATGAAGAAAGATTATTTGCTAAATTTTATAAGAAAAACACTTTTTTTCAAAATTTGGACATTTTCATTTATATAGCAAAAAAAAAAAAAAATCCCAGTGGTGAATAAATACCACCAAAATTAAGTTTTATCTGTCTCAAAAAAATGCAAAAAAAAATTAATATGGGTACAGTGTTGCATGACCACGCAATTGTCATTCAAATTGTGATAGCACTGAAAGCTGAAAATTGGCCTGGACAGGAAAGGGGTAAAAGTGTCCAGACTTGAAGTGCAGGCCATAGACGAAAATTCCAGATTGTTCGGTTGTCACATCGTAAGGGCTAGTTCACACTAGGTTTGAAAGCAGGTATTTGAGGAGCGTTTTTAACATTCCTCAAACGCCTATGGAAATGAAACTATGAGCAGCACACAGTGCAGTTCACATTAGCAGAACATGAAGCGTTAGCGTCGTGTCCCTTCAAAATTGAAGCCTCATGTTGAGTCAGGAGGAGCTGAAGCCTTTCAATGCCTCCCATTCAAGTCTATGGTGACAATCCTCAAAAGACTGGTAGGCGTTTGTGGGCTGTTAATACCATTAGAGTTTATTATAGGCATTTGTTGACACTTGTAAAACACATATAAAACACCTCAAAACTGCGCACAGGGCATTTGGGGAGCATTTTTAATGCTTGTAAAATGCCCATACTAACGCCTGTGTAACACTAGGGGCGTTTTTGAAGAGTTAGAAATTTAGTCAAGTGTGAACAAGCTCTTACAGTGCCAGCTGCAACATGCAATTTTCTGGCTTCAATCAAAGGTGCCTGATCCACCATACTGGATTTTTCTTTGAAAAAACTAAACAAAATGATGGCACAATCATATGAGTTATTTTTGTTTTTTAATCAATGGAACATTCGGTTTATAACCCATCTATGGCCTGCCTTAAACCCCAATTATCCGTCTGCCAGATTGAGCACAAGTATAAGACTCATCCATTCAGTAAATCCAGTGCTGTCCTGCAGTAATCGCCTTGGCGAGAAACGTGGAAGCAAGGTGTGCTCTCCTCTCAAAAATGTATCCCCCCACCCCCTATAAATGATTTAAGTTTTCTCAAGGGGGAGGGGATAATAAGCAGAATTAAGAAAACATGTAAATGAGAGTGAAGTTCCACTTTTAATTAAAATGTATTAGAGGTCCTCTGTTCCACAGCCTACAGGCATCAACATTTTACTACAATACTGTAATACCTTTTTAGTGAGAGCTTTGGGGAGAGTCCCAAATAGTGGTTCTGGCGGTCTGTCCACCTGGTTGTTAATATCTGATGGGACAGATTCCGTTCTTCTGATTTTTGTTACTGAAAATAATAGAAAAAAAGACAATTGTTTACTGAACTGTGTCTTACAGCCTTAATATTATAATAGAATAGAGCAATGACACTGAAGTGTAAAGTATCCATACCAACCAACCAGAATCCATCTTACACTAGTCTGACGCAAGAAATGTGCATGGCAATTGGTTAACATGGGTTAATAGCACTTAATATACTGCTGCTTGCACAGTTTAATAAAGTTGTTGATCTTTAAAATGAATTAAGTAGTATTAGGTCAATTAAAATAATGTTTTACTTACAAGGAAGAAATGATATTCTACAAGGAGGAGCTTCTTTTGTACATTTGTTATGGCATTTTAACCTGTAGGTATAAAAATGATACATTTGAAAATCACTGACTAACCTGAGTTTTACTTATTTGTATAAACATGGAGAGCAGTACAAAGAACATTATTTTTTTTCATGTTATAGAACTCTTTAATATACAGATAAAAACATCAGCAAAAAGAAAAAAAAAGGTGAGCTGTGTGATACTGGGATAACATGCTGATAGCACCTGCATAAAAACATGTTCTGGCAAGAGCAAATATACATATATAATCCCATATAAAGACTAGAGTAATTTCAACACAATGCAAGAATTCATTTGTTCATACGTTTATAATCCTCATATCTTTGTATACTGACAGACCATCAGTTATACAAATACAGACAAAAGCCTACAAGTACATTCATGAAAACAAAATAATTTTCCAGACCTGCCTTAATGATCAAAAAGCTCCTCTAAATGGAACATACATTTGCCATGAAACAGACGAAGAAAGTGCCATAATAGATTAATTTAGTGTGTATTTGGCAAACACAATAGTGTAAGTAGCAAGGGGAAGGTGTGGGTAGGACTGAAGGCTAGGTTCACATCTATGGAGGTGCGGGACTGCATGTAAATCGCATGCTGTACCGCACCAAAAACACGTTGCTGTTTAGCAAATGTAATGCATGTGGGTGCTATTCTTAATTGGAAATGGCAGCACAGTTTCCAGTGCACGGGGAAACACATAGCATCATATGGTTTCTTTGAGACTGTGGTTTCAGAAAAGCTTCAGAGACCTTTTTCCTGCATTATCCGCAGGTATAGCATCCCATACAAAAGAATGGGCTGCGGCACCCATGCAAATGCAGCCGCAGAGAAACCACATACAGGTGAACCCAGCCTTAGTGTTTCACACTGAAAAAAGAAAAAACATCTTCTACAGAAGAACTGACATGATTTCTACTGGCAAGGTAAGTGTTACTGACTAAACACAAGATATTACTCTGAGCAGCTGACTCCCAGTGCTGTAAGAGTTAATGGTAGCTAGTGCTACAGTGAAAAGTTGTGCTGCTCACCCACTAGAGAGGTTTACAATGGAAAAATTAGTTTCAGATTAATTTGTTAAGTAAATCGGTTTGCTTCATCATATTCATTATGCTAGATAGATTTGTTTTCAGAATTAGTTTTGTATACTCGGATTCGTTTCATATATTTGTTGTTCCTAATCGATTTTTATTTTCAGAAGTTATTTCAGTAGATTGGCTATTTTTGTTTGAATGTGTTAATTCGTTACTTTGGGAGATTGCTTATGCACTCTGAGTCATCCCAGCTAGTCCAACCCACAAAGAGAAATGAATAGAACGGATTGAATGATATTGACTGCAGTCATGTGCATCCAAAAGAACGAATGGAACAAAATTCATTTTGGATTAATTCGTTATGTTATGATTTGGATATTCAGATGGAGGCACCTCCATCCAACCCCTAACACAATAAGTAAGAATCATCATCTTATTTCACTTTTATACCTTACTGTATTTATTGCAATATGTTTCAATTTCATATGTACAGCATTTGTTATAATAATTAAAAATATTGATGCAAAATAAAAACGAAATGGATTCGAATCAAACATTAACAAAAGGTCCAAACTATTTTATCATGTCATCGGAATGAAACAAATTAATTTGTTGTTTTGTTAGAATTTATTTTGGATTAGTTAAAATTTGTTACTATTTGATACTATAAATTTTGATTTGTAATTAAACAAATAGCACATGTCTATCGCCCACTACCTTCTGCCCTCTCAGCCATTCACAGACCTTGCATTACTACACTTGCACAATGAATCATGTCCTGTGAAAGGTCAGTGGCGATACTCTCATTCAACTGCTTCTCTTCCATTCACAGAAAGAAATGCATTGTGGGACAACAATTCCAGGTGTTCTGCGAATAACTGAGAGGGCAGGAGGGACAGGAAAGTGACAAAACTTTTCTTTGTAGCAGCCACTGCTCAGGACAGTAACCCTGGGCTGTGAGCAGGCGATGAAAGGAATATTTTTTATAAGTCACAGCCTACAGGTAACTGGACACACATCATTACACATTACCAATGTGTATGGTATCTTGAGAAAAAAAATAAACTTCAGCTTACATATCTATCATGTGTGTAGCAGAAGAAAGAAATAAAAAACAAAAAAAACTACAAAATTGATTGGACACTTACTAATGATATTTAGCACAGCAAACATCTGCCATATAGCATATACAAATACATCGCAAAAGAAAGTCATTATCTCAGAATGCTTGTATTATGCTGTCATCTGCAATCAACAACACTGGCATTAAATAAACCATGACAGTCAATTGGTATAACTCACCTGCAGTGCTTACATTTCACTCCAAACATCATACTTTTTTGACAAACATGACACATTTGAGATAACCAAGATTTTGTAGAAAATCTGTGAAAAAAAGAAAAGATGGCCAATTCACTAATGTTAAGACTTCATCAGTAACAGTAATTATGCAAAATATTACTACACTGCCTTTAGAGTCTGTGTACACTTACCCACTACATTAACACACTAAATTATTCAGGTGTGAGCATTCAGCATAGAACCCATCCACAGTTTATCAGACTTCCAAGAGGCAGTGGAAGGCACAAAGAAAATGTGCAAAGAGCAGTGACCCAAAACAGCCAATTATACACTTGCCTACCTTTGTTAGGTACACCTGCTCAACTACTTGGTAACACAAATTGCTAATCAGCCAATCACATGGCAGCTACTCAATGCATTTAGGCATGTAGACGTAGTGAAGACGATTTGCTGAAGTTCACACCGAGCATCAGAATGTTGAAGAAAGGGGATTTAAGTGACTTTGAACATGGCATGGTTGTTGGTGCCAGATGGGCTGGTCTGAGTATTTCAAAAGCTGCTGATCTACTGGGATTTTCACGCACAACCATCTCTAGGGCTTACAGAGAATGGTCCGAAAAAGAAAAAAATTATCTAGTGAGTGGCAGTTGTGTGGACGAAAATGCCTTGTTGATGTCAGAGAAGAATAGGCAGACTGGTTGCTGTGGCATTCAGATGGTAGGGTCAGAACTTGGCGTAAACAACATGAAAGGATGGATCCATCCTGTCTTGTGTCAACGGGTTCAGGCTGGTGGGGTAATGGTGTGGGGGATATTTTTTTGGCACTAGGCAAGGTGTACTTAACCCCATCTCGCCGGCGCCTCCCGGCCCTTTAGGAGTTTCAGAAGCTGGGAGGGGGGTTTAGGGATCATGTGACCGCCGTGACGCATCATCACAGCGGTCACATGATCGGGAAAGGTCCCGATCGAAAGAGTGGACCTTTCTGTGAGTACCGGACATCTGTGCTGGGAGCACGGAGGGTGCGCGTTCTTAGCAAATATGTTTTTTGTTAATTGCATGCAAATGTGTGGCCGCTTGGCGTCTAGGCCCAGACGTCGGGAGGCCGCACATTTGTGTGTGCCGTCGTGAAGAGGTTAATAAAGTGGCCGGTAAGTGTATATTAGTTGACTTCAGATTAGTTGGTGAAACAAAAACAGATTGCATGATATAGATTACTGCCCTGTGCTTGTTACTTTATTAAATAAAGCTACAAGGACAAAATAAAGATGGGCCCAGAAGGGGGTACCAGTGAACAAATTACTGATTTTTTAAAAACTAATATCTCTGCACTTTAACAGACATTTAGAGAACATCTAGATTTAGTGCCCAATGTCAACATTTACCCCAACCAATAGCTTATTTCAGCAAAGCCAAAAAAGCAGCTCCAGGTCCACCACTGCTTGGAGATGCCCAGTTTTTTTAGTTACCCCTGGAAAGACTGCTTTTCCCTGAGTTTACAGTCAGGCTTGCCTGTATAATACAATTCACTACAATAAAGAATCTGGAACACACTGATGGCTGAAAGAAAGCCTGTCAGGTTTTTCACTAACGATCAGTGCCGTTGGCTATAGCCAGAAACACTGATCAATACATTCTGATGGCAGGGAAGTCTTCCTGCCAGCAGAATACCTTAGCATAGCAGTAGTGATTCCCCCATCTACCTCAAATGTGTGGATGGTGGAATCGGATCATTTTTTTTTTCATTCAACCTGCTGGTACAGTGAAAAAAAAAAAGGACTAATGTAAGGCCAGCTTTGGGTAAGGTCTACAATGTCTCTTTTCTATGCAAATCTAGCCCTGTGTAATTTGAAAGTCTGCTAGAAGAGCACGTTTCGTTTCACCAACATCTTGGACACATTAAAACTAACTAATGTTCAAATAATAACGATAACCAACAATCCATATATTCTACAATCAAACCTGTGCGCCTTACCTATGTGTTACTGAAAGCCCTATATCTCGCCGTACCATCTGTGGTGATCCTTGTGGAGCATCTGTAAGAAAGGATATAGACCAAATTTCCTATTACTTACACTGATAATTTAAATAACAGCCCCAGTATCCAGCCATTTCACTGTGACACTGTATATGGCTGTAAATAACAATCTCAACAACACTAATGTAAAGCGCATGTGTGCCATGTAAGGTGTAGATGTATATTGCATACCTCTATGTATACAGCTATGACTTTTAGGTTTGGTTGAAATGACAATGAAAACGCCTATAATGGAGTAGTTTTAGACAAGATACACAGTCTGACAACAAATATAAGTTATTCAAACTTTGACAGTAATCAGTTTGTATAAATGCAATGACCCTCTCTAGACAACCTCCCCGAAAGCTGAGGTCATGAAATAGTGGAAAAAACATTTAATTCATGATACAAGTGTTTAGTTGATACTATTATAGTATTACTATTGTACCATTGGGCTTGAAATCAGGGCTTTTTTTCAACAGGAATGTGGGGGGGAACGCAGTTTTGGCACCTCAATTACTGAATGTTTGGCTGCTGGGAGATCTATTGCTGTGAGGGGCATTTTGTTGCCAGAGAAATATGTTGTTGCTGGTGGTGGATCTATTGTTGCCAGGGGGGTCAGTTAATGCTCAAAGGGATTTACTGTTCAGGGAGGGGTCTATTGTTGCTAGCTGCTAGGAGGTACTGTATATTACTGCTGGGATGGATCTATTGTTGCAGAGGGTCTGTTGTTGCTGGCTGCAGTGGAAATATTTTATTGCTTTTCAATCAGTAACAAATTCCATACAAATTACTTTGCACCACAAAATGATACTTGGTCCTGTATTCTCTAAAAGGGCTGTACTGCGAGGTGGGCAGGTGGTGGAACCATGAGATGGTGCTTTGAGGTAGGTAGGGGCGGAGACAATGGGTGACTCACAAGTACCTGCACCTATTCCCTGAGAAAAAAAGCCCTGGTAGAAATAATATGGTTTATAGTACCCAATGAATAGTGTGAGGTATGGATATGCAGCCCTGAAGGATACTAGTATATACTGTCAATATCAATACCTCTAACTATTTAATAGGTAGTATAAACATTAATATTTCAATCCCACCTTTTTGGTTTCTGCTACGAACAATCCAATAGTTTAATGTTCAAAATAATTTCCATGGTTCTAGGATTTGAAATGCAAGCAATTAAATTACAACAGTAATAGCTTCTAATTGTGACCCCCTATCTTTACCCGGGATCATTCTTGTGTGCAAACGTGCTTTGTAAGGTGAAACACAGGCATGCACAGTAACAGAAGGTTGCTTGATCCAACAGAAAAACAAGACAGAACATTTTATATATATAGATTATTTTATATACAAACACATACACACATATATATATGTGCACACACAAACACTTTTTTATATATACATGCTGAATGTCATTTCACGTCATCCATATATGTAGAATTTGACTGCTTACCAAACCTGCAAAACACAAAAAAGAAAAGGTTTCAAAGATTTTAGGATACAGACAAACATACATTAATTCAAAATCTTACATAAGAGAGTCTATCTTACAATGCACTGTTGTGAAGAACTGGTCATTTTCCCCTCAACTTTCCTAATGGTATAAAAAATTGTATGCCCAAATGGCACTCCTAATCTGCTATAGGGCCCCTGCCCTAACATAATGACATATCTTTAGCAAGAACCGGGTATTGGTGACAGGCCAGTTTTTACATGCCGATTTTTACTTATTTCCCCTCACATCCCTTTAAGCTGGCCATAGATGGTTCAGCAGGAACCAGCCAAGATCTTATCCATCTATGGGCAGGCTGGTTGGTTGTACCCAAATAGGTGCATTGGTTGACTTGGGTACATCCAGCCTACTGGATTTTTTACATGCAGCGGCTACAACTGTTAGCAGCAATTATTGTGTTCGGCTGTTAAGGCTCCCTACCGGCAGAATACAACAGTACAACAGCGATACGGGAGGGATTCTCTCATCAACACTGACTGCGTTGATGGGGGAATCAAATGATTTTCTTTCCTGCAATCTATGGCTTGCTTTAAAAAAAATGTCTATTTTTCCTATTACCTTCCACATATTGTTTATTGATAAGATTCTATGATACTGTGTATGTGTCAGAGACTGTGATTCAGAAACATGAATGTTAAATAGGCTTCTATGCTTTTAAATGTATATCTGTGTTTTTATAAGTAAAATTGAATAAACATTTGGTAATTTTTATACTTATGTGGTACTGAATGACCATCATAAAAATCCCAGCTCTTTGACCTATTTTCTCTCTTGTTTCATGTATCCCTATGGGATGTGGCGTTTTTTAATCCTTCTATGACTATACACTGCTAATATGTTTATTAGTCTGAAATCTTTCTTCTACATGTCCTTCTGAAATTAGTGAGAGAAATTTGTGAAATTAAACTAGTAGACGGTTTTATGACCAAGAAAGATTACAGCAAGCACCTGATAAATCAGACAGGTTAAAAAGCTTTAAATGTTTCAAATAGCTGACGTGCACTTTAAGTGAGTGCCCTTAGAAAGGAGTTTAAGAACAGATGGAAACACTGAAAATTAGGCAGGTTTCTTATCACTGGCCTAAATATTAAACCAACAGGAAACCAAAAACTACAGTGAGGTTGTCTCATGCAGCACAGGTCTTTTTAGGCTCCATGCACACTGGGCGTTTTAATAAAGCTGGTAACCTTAGCTGTTTAAAGTCACGTTAAAAACATGAGTTTTTCAGCATTTTTGCATTAGCTTTTAGCAGCGTTTTTTGCGCATTTGTGTTTTTTTTTTTTACCAAAAGAATAAAATGTATTTTTTGCTAAAAAGTCCAAAAACGCTGGTTTGTCGTGTTTTTTCAGCCATTGAGCGTTTTTACAGCTAAAAAAACTCATCTAGAAACCCACTAGTCCTGGGTTTTTTTCCAGCCAAAAAACATCCCTGCCACAAAATGCTGATTAGTCTATGTGTGCATGGACACATAGGATAGCATGCTGGGAAGTTTACTGGCTATAGAAAAAAACGCCAAAAGCAGCAGCTGTAAAAACGTCAAGTGTACATGAGGACTTAATGATCATTAAACTGCAGCATTTCCTAATGCATATGAACTGAAGTATAAAAGCATTTAGTGTGATGCTTTGCTAAAACCTTTGTTGTGCTAATAATCACATTTGACAGGTTACACTGTTTGAGTACAATCAAAAATTATAAAATTATTCTACTACCCATGTACCGGAAACTTTAAGATACCAGTTCTGAGAAGAACCTTTTCCATGCTAGCTAGTGCTGTCAACTTGAAGGCATAAACCATATTGGACACAGACATAATATATACTTTACATGGTTTAAATAGATAAATTGTAGATTTATTTAATTTCATACTGATAAAGCAATAGCATGCAGCAACCACAGCAAAACATCTGCCCACTCCAACCTACTGTTTGGCAGCCTTGGAATACTACATATTCTATGTGCTATATTCATAAATCTTTATATATTTTAATTAGTAACTTAAAGACTGACGCAACCTTCTACTGGCAGAAGACAAATGATTTTATCTCCAGCTTTTAGATACACTAGTCATCTAAGGATGATCTAGAACCCTGATGCCTGCAACCCTTTGCTGCTTATTGTGTGATCCTCAGAGACCCTGTAGACCAGGGGTGGGCAAACTTTTTGACTTGAGGGCCGCAATGGGTTCATATATTGGACCCGGGGGCCGGACCAAGAGTAGATGAATGATGTATATGTGTCATCCATAGTAAGTATAGTAATATTCCCCCATAGTAAGCATAGTAATTAATCCCCCATATAGTAATTCATCCCCCATAGTAATTCATCCCCCATATAGTAATTCATCCCCCATAGTAATTCATCCCCCATATAGTAATTCATCCCCCATAGTAATTAATCCCCCATATAGTAATTCATCCCCCATAGTAATTCATCCCCCATATAGTAATTCATCCCCCATAGTAATTCATCCCCCATATAGTAATTCATCCCCCATAGTAATTAATCCCCCATAGTAATTCATCCCCCATATAGTAATTCATCCCCCATAGTAATTCATCCCCCATAGTAATTCATCCCCCATATAGTAATTCATCCCCCATAGTAATTCATCCCCCATATAGTAATTCATCCCCCATATAGTAATTCATCCCCCCTATAGTAATTCATTCCCCATATTAAGTCCCCAAGTCCCCCCTGTGTCAATTCACTTACCTTTGCTCCGCGCGTTCCTCTCGCCGTGTTCCCGCGCCGTTCCGGTCTTCAGGGTGGACTGTGAGAGGAGCCTAGCTCCCCTCACGTTCGTCACGCTGCCCCGCCTACACACATTCTGACAGCCGATGTTTGCCATGCTCCGCGGGCCGGATTAAAAGGTCCGCCGGGCCGTATACGGCCCGCGGGCCGTAGTTTGCCCATTGCTGCTGTAGACAGTATTCTGCTTTATGTTCCCTACGTGTTTGCTCAGGTCAGTAAAGAAGTTATATTCTTTAGACTGGGTTCTAGTAAAATTGCTTGTTTTATTTCTTTTCCTATATCTTATTCTTTTTTGTGCTTCCCATCCCTTTGAACGGTTTATGTTTTTTTCCCCTATGATGTTTTAATATGGATCTTCCTTTAATAAATATCAAATGTGGCAGAAATATTTTTTAAAGGGGCTGTTGAGAGGATAAACTTGGAAGCATGAATTTGTAAAGGAGTTGTAATAGCAGTGATCTCGAAGGCTCATTCAATATGTCTCCAGTCTATTGCTTCCCAGTCTCCAACAAATCCTATAACATATTTGCAGTCTTTGAAAATCACTTGTAGCATATCCATAGTCTTTAATCGCCTCCCGTTTCACATCTGCAATGTCTGACAGTTTCCTGCAGCAATGCATTCACTGCATGTTATGTGTGGCCCTTTGGTGATGTCAGGGGCCACACTCAAAGCCCTCACCATCAAAAAGGTTAACCACCACCGATCTAGAATTTGGTAAGCTCTAGAGGTCCTATGGGTTCCAAACTTAGTAGCTCTTTATAAACACCCATACCAAGGTCAACAGTACAATAAGGTGCCTAGAAATCCAGACATGATCCAACATTACAAAGACTCACAAATAAATCTCCACTCATGAATGGTCTATCTACTGTCTTTGCTATCCTCAGTATTCAATAACCATCAGCTTCAATCGCCATCTCCAACTAACATTAAAGTTAGTGTTTCTCATACTCACATATTCAACCCAGCTGCTAGCATAAAAAGAACAGAACCATAAAGAAGCACGTGAAATAACTTGTAGGCAGGTGCAGTCTGTTTTCTCCACTGTAGGTTGCGCTCGACCTACGTAGTACCATAGCCTGAAGAAGTCCAAGGAAAACAAGTTTTCGCTATTGTTTCCTGGGTCAGTGGAGCAGCGCTCCAGTTGGCTACGCTGCGGCCATGTGATCCTTGGTGGCCATCTTGGGTCAACGGGGTCTATTTAAATGCCTGCCCCCGGGTTTTGGCGCACTTTGTGCGAGTTGCTAGTGTATGGAGAGACCCTACATGTCAGGGACAGTAACTAGCGGTAGGGACAGTTTTCTGATGAGGAGGGAAAGGCTAGGTATGCGCTAACCAGACAGAAGCCTCCCATCTTGGGACCGGACTGGCCAGGCCACACTTCATCCTCTAAACAGACGTTGTCGGCACCTTTCCTCAGCTGCATCTGTGACTACATTGAACTGTGAGTTATTTCCCTAAACTGCATGTTAACTAACACATTCACAGAATCTGGATAGCAGAAGCAGCTGTAGCATTTGACTTACTGTGCCCTGGAAGGGTACGTTTTTGACAACAAATTTAATGTGTTTGCTAGTTTAAATTTTTTCATGCTACCAACAGGTTCCCTTAATTTGTGCAGTTCTCTATAGTGTCTTGGTTTTTTGTACGGTTTATTTGAAATATGTAATTTTCTTTATTATCTGAGGAAACAGCTTCATAAAATGTTGTTATATTATATGTCCAGTGTAATAATAACAATAGTCTGATCAAATCAACAAAATATTTCAACTCAGAAATATCATTTAAACCTACTTTAAGGGGGGTACTTCATCTATTCTGTTTCCAAGCTGAGATTCATGAGACTTGCTCCTTTTGAGTGTTGAAAAATTAGGCAGCAGCTGCTGAAAGACTTTGCGGCTAGGTGGAGGAGGTGTCCGAGGAGGCTTTAACTTCATTTGCCTCTTTGACATAGGTGTGGTGGGTGGAGTTATTGTAATTCCATGAGGAGTCCTCAATGTTAACCTATTGCTTGGTGTGGAAGAAGGGAAAGGATCCTGGAAGCTCTCAGGACAAATATAAGGTCCATGGGGTTCAGAAACAGGGATGGCGGACACGGATATCGAACGAGGCTGATGGCTGTTGGCCTTTGGAAATGGAGTGTTTAAAATCCAAACTGCCCCCACCGGGGATGAGAGGTCAGAAGGAAGTTGGGATGAACTTTCTTTGCGGTTTTCATGAGGATTCCATAATGTTTCCTTCATATCACCACCTAAACAAATAAAAATGACAGATAAATTATTTCATAAATGCTAGAAGAGTAAATTAACTCATACAGAGTGTATAACATTGGCGTTACACTTTAGAGAATTGCATGCTCAGCAGTATAGTTGGGATTTGCATGGAAATAGGAAGACAGACCTTGGATTTCTCTAATGTATGCTATATTAGAGGTTAGAGAGGAAGAGAATAACATCTACTCAACAGCATGTTAGGTGTATCATATAATGTATCATAAAAAAAAAGTGTAATTAACATACAAGTATCCCCTTCACCCTCCCCCCTGCACCACTGACCTAAAGTTACCCTCCACAGGTCTACAGTCATGTGAAAACATGAGTACACCCCATGAAAATGGTTGACTTTTTCAACATATTTGAACAGGCAAACAATAGATCTTGGCAATAATGGTGATATACTTGAATATATGACACATAAAATTGACCTGGTGAATTCTAACAAAAATGCACATTTACCATAAGGAAACATTAAGTACACACCTGCATTTACCACTACTTTGTACTCTTACTACTTGTCCTCTCTGTGGCATGGATGTCATTCCACTTCCTCAAACTCAATCTTTCCAAAACTGAGCTCTTAGTATTCCCCCCAGCCCGTGCCCCCTCCACTGACTTCTCCATCAAGACCAATAACACAATCATCATTCCCTCCCCTCATGCCAGGGTACTAGGTGTAATCCTAGACTCCCACCTGTCCTTTCACCCCCAAATCCAATCACTGTCCAAATCTTGTAGACTTCAACTCCGCAACATCTCCAAGATAAACCCATTCCTAACCTTGGAAACCACTAAGCAAACATTCCACGGACTACCAGCACAAGGGGGCAAAGATCCACTGACCACCAGCATACTAAACTACTCGTTCACTCCCTTGTTATATCTCGCCTTGACTATTGCAACTCCCTTCTCATTGGCCTACCTAATCGCAGGCTATCCCCTCTTCAGTCTATCATGAATGCTGCTGCCAGACTTATCCACCTTACTAACCGTTCTGTATCTGCCACCCCTCTCTGCCAATCCCTCCACTGGCTTCCCATTGCCCAACGGATAAAATTCAAAACATTAACAATAACATATAAAGCCATTTATAACTCTGCCCCAAATTACATCAACGATCTTGTCTCTAAATATCACCCAAACCGTACTCTCCGCTCCTTGCAAGACCTCCTACTCTCTAGCTCCCTTGTCTCCTCCTCCCATGCTCGTCTTCAGGACTTTTCCAGAGCTTCCCCCATCCTCTGGAACTTTCTACCCCAATTTATCAGACTATTGCCTACTCTGCTCACTTTTAGGAGATCTCTGAAAACCTATCTCTTCAGGGAAGCCTATCCTGCCCTCAGCTAATAATGGAATCTTCTACTCTTCCAACCAGTCCATCCCCCACAGTTACTACCTTTTGTACCACTAGCCCCTCCCTCCTAGATTGTAAGCTCCAAGGAGCAGGGCCCTCCTTTCCCTCTTGTATTGAACTGTATTGTTGCTGTATTGTCTCCCGTTATATTGTAAAGCGCTGAGCAAACTGTTGGCTATATAAATCCTGTATAATAATAACTTAAAATCTATTAAATTAGAAACCGGTGTTCTAAATTAGGTGCCAAGGAATTAGAACCTTCTTAGGTAGTATGCAGTTGGAACCTGTTTTCATTAAACCTCAGACATTTGGGTCTGGTGTTCTCTTTGCTATTGACATGCATCATGCCAAGATAAATTAGCTCTCTACTGCCCTCAGAAAAATTATATACAGTGGGGCAAAAAAGTATTTAGTCAGCCACCAATTGTGCAAGTTCTCCCACTTAAAAAGATGAGAGAGGCCTGTAATTGGCATCATAGGTAGACCTCAACTATGAGAGACAAAATGAGAAAAAAAATCCAGACAATCACATTGGCTGATTTGGAAAGAATTTATTTGCAAATTATGGTGGAAAATAAGTATTTAGTCACCTACAAACAAGCAAGATTTCTGGCTCTCACAGACCTGTACCTGCTTCTTTAAGAGGCTCCTCTGTCCTGCACTCATTACCTGTATCAATGGCACCTGTTTGAACTTGTTAGCAGTATAAAAGACACCTATCCACAACCTCAAACAGTCACACTCCAAACTCCACTATGGTGAAGATCAAAGAGCTGTCGAAGGACACCAGAAACAAAATTGTAGACCTGCACCAGGCTGGGAAGACTGAATCTGCAATAGGCCAGCAGCTTGGTGTGAACAAATCACTGTGGGAGCAATAATTAGAAAATGGAAGACATACAAGACCACTGATAATCTCCCTCGATCTGGGGCTCCACGCAAGATCTCACCCCGTGGGGTCAAAATGATCACAAGAACGGTGAGCAAAAATCCCAGGACCACACGGGGGGACCTAGTGAATGACCTGCAGAGAGCTGGGACCAACGTAACAAAGGCTACCATCAGTAACACACTACGCCGCCAGGGACTCAGATCCTGCAGTGCCAGACGTGTCCCCCTGCTTAAGCCAGTACATCTCCGGGCCCATCTGAAGTTTGCTAAAGAGCATTTGGATGATCCAGAAGAGGATTTGGAGAATGTCATATGGTCAGATGAAACCAAAATTGAACTGTTTGGTAGAAACACAACTCGCCGTGTTTGGAGGAGAGAGAATGCTGAGTTGCATCCAAAGAACACCATACCTACTGTGAAGCATGGGGGTGGTAACATCATGCTTTGGGGCTGTTTCTCCGCAAAAGGGACCAGGACGACTGATCCATTTACAGGACAGAATGAATGGGGCCATGTATCGTGAGATTTTGAGTACAAACCTCCTTCCATCAGCAAGGGCATTGAAGATGAAACGTGGCTGGGTCTTCCAACATGACAATGATCCCAAACACACCGCCCGGGCAACGAAGGAGTGGCTTCGTGAGAAGCATTTCAAGGTCCTGGAGTGGCCTAGCCAGTCTCCAGATCTCAACCCCATAGAAAACCTTTGGAGGGAGTTGAAAGTCCATGTTGCCCAACGACAGCCCCAAAACATCACTGCTCTAGAGGAGATCTGCATGGAGGAATGGGCCAACATACCAGCAACAGTGTGTGCCAACCTTGTGAAGACTTACAGGAAACGTTTGACCTCTGTCATTGCCAACAAAGGATATATACAAAGTATTGAGATGAACTTTTGATATTGACCAAATACTTATTTTCCACCATAATTTGCAAATAAATTCTTTCCAAATCAGCCAATGTGATTGTCTGGATTTTTTTTCTCATTTTGTCTCTCATAGTTGAGGTCTACCTATGATGCCAATTACAGGCCTCTCTCATCTTTTTAAGTGGGAGAACTTGCACAATTGGTGGCTGACTAAATACATTTTTGCCCCACTGTATGCCTATGGGTCTAGCAATGGATTTGAAAAGATCAACAAATGATTTGAAATAATTAATTTAACTGCAAAGAAATAATCTTCAAGTAGCAAAGATTTGAAATAATTAGAGTGGTTGTAAACCTTTACCTAATTAAGTGATTGGGCTCAGGTGATACAGAGATGAAACAAATCCTACTACATAAGTTGTACCTGTTTATGTGAGGACTTCTCTTCTCTAACTCAATTCAAATCCATGATTTATAAAGCTTGTCTGAGCTTGGCAGAGAGCTGAAATTACACACTGCAGAGCTCAGTAAGGACAGCTCTGAAAGCTGATGGAAGGGAACGGACACACTTCCCTTCACACAGGAACAGAGCTAAGGCTGTCAATCACAGGCTGTGCTGGAGATACCCCCTTCGTAACCATTTTTCTCTTGGTGTCAGGAAAACTTGACAGAGCCAACTCATGCAGATAACAGAGGAATGGGGCAGAAGACAGAAATTACTCTTAATGCTCTAGAATGACACAAAAATACACTATGGAGGGATATGCTTCACTCATATTTAATGTCTAAGGTTTACAACCACTTTAATAAAGAAACCACAAGTATTGCTGGTGTGCAGTCATCCATTCATTCAGGGGCTATGCATGGTTGTGTAAATGTTATGGTTTGGAGTTGCCTTGCTGCTTCAGAGCTTGGGAATCTCACAGTCATCAAGCCAACTATATGTCATATATCATATTAAAGTATGCTTGATGAGAATATGAGGTCATCAGTCCAAAAGTTGAACTGTAAATGAGTCTTTCAGCAGGATAATAATCCAAAGCACACTAGCAATTCCACCATAGAATGGCTCTAAAGAAAGAAATAGAAGGTTATGGACTGCCCTATTCAAAGCCCTGATTTAATTCCCTTTGTGCATGGGGATGGTGAAACAGGCAATTCATGCAAGGATACCCCCAAACATTTTGCAACTTAAGGATATTTTCATGGAGGGTCTAAAAATGTTAGTGCATTTGGGCAATACCAGCTTTTGATACCAAAGGTTTGTTTAGCTTTTTCCCAGTACATCTTTACTTCTATTGATATTTTTGTGTAATAAATGACTGAAAGGGCAATTTTGTCTTGTGCCCTTATTGAAGTCACCACAATGATTGAATAATTATATATTTACCTGTTTAAATATGTTGAAAAAGTACTGGTCCCCTACTCCCAGTACAGAATTGGGGACCGTGCACCTTTGGGGAGCAGGAACCTGATTTTGACAGGTACCCGCTCCCACCGCCTAGGAAGATCTCCCCCCTGCAGTCTTCTGGGACACATGACAGGTCCCAGAAGACTACGGGACCATTCACAATGTGCAGCGCTGCTTGCGCATGCGTAGTGGGCACCCAGCTGTAAAGGTGCAAGCTGTCACAGCCAGGTGCCCCCACTTAAGATGTTTGCTAAGGGGAGAAAGAATGGCCAATAAAACCAGCTGGTGTGAACACACAGCTGGATCAAGGGACAGGTGAGTGGCTGTTTTTTAAAAGGAGACTGGAGCTCCACTTTAAAGAATTATTAAACCAAAAATCTAATGTTTTGCAGCTTACCAATCATTAGATGTGGTGGCTGCATGAATTTCTTTTTCCCCTGTCTTCACCTGGTGATCTGACCAGTAACACACCTTCTGTATCAAGAGTTCCCCCGCAGTGGATGAATGAGCACAGGGGGCACCTTTGGACAGCAGCACTGTCATTCAGGGTAGTGTTAGATGTACTAGCATATTTAGATACAATAACAAACTGAAGCCAAACTCCATTAAACACTTTACAACTGGAGTGGGAGGAGTAACTGGGTGGAGTGGCTTGTCACTCTGCTGCCAGCTCACACACCTGGGTTCCTATGGCAACTCACTCTACAGCAAGGGCAGAGAAGAGCGGTTAAAAACAAACTGCTCCAACTTGCTCACTTCACTGGCGGTTGCCATATTCAAATGGTTGTAGTTTAAAAATTCTAAATCCTACAGAGAAGAGCTTTATATTGTTAGAATCACAAGACCCAGACCTACATTTTGATGCATAGTATGTCTCTGAAATATGAAAAATGAAGGCACAGTCGCTGTTTAGATATTGCCCTTCAAATTTGAGGTGGCTAGAGTGGAGTTTCGATGAATGTCAATGGGCGGCGTGAGTTGCAAACAAATGGTCATATTGTGAAAACTATCAGGACTATGGCTTAGCTGTGGACATTTTTAGTGGCAGCAGGGATAGCTGAACATTTTGATATAAGATTTGTGTAGGTGGGCTTGAAAATGAGGGAGTGATGGCAGTTTAGAAATCATGTCCTGATTTTTCAGCTCACATTCGGCGAAACGTTCCACAAAGTAATAGCACACCAATCGGGAACAATCCGCACGTTTCGGTATATTACTGTCTATGTAGTGTAAAAACTGTGGGAGGAGTTAGGGTGGTAAATTTGGCTATAATAATAAGAATATACAGTGGGGATCGAAAGTTTGGGCATCCCAGCTAAAAATTTGTATTAATGTGCATAAAGAAGCCAAGGAAAGATGGAAAAATCTCCAAAAGGCATCAAATTACAGATTAGACATTCTTATAATATGTCAACAAAAGTTAGATTTTATTTCCATCATGTGCACTTTCAAAATAACCGAAAACAAAAAAATGGCGTCTGCAAAAGTTTGGGCACCCTGCAGAGTTAATATCTTGTACTGCCCCCTTTGGCAAGTATCACAGCTTGTAAACGCTTTTTGTAGCTAGCCAAGAGTCTTTCAATTCTTGTTTGAGGTATCTTTGCCAAGTCTTCCAGTTCTTTGAGATTTCTGGGCTGTCTGTCACGCACTGCTCTTTTAAGGTCTATCCATAGATTTTCAATTATGTTGAGGTCAGGAGATTGTAAAGGCCATGGCAAAACCTTCAGTTTACGCCTCTTGATGTAATCCCCGTGGATTTCGAGGTGTGTTTAGGATCATTTTCTATTTGTAGAAGCCATCCTCTCTTTAACTTCAGCTTTTTCACAGATGGCATCAAGTTACCATCCAAAATTTGCTGAAATTTTATTGAGTCCCTTTTTACCTTCTACTCGTGAGATGTTCCCTGTGCCACTGGCTGCAACACAACCCCAAAGCATGATTGATCCGACCCCATGCTTAACAGTTGGACAGAGGTTCTTTTCATTAAATTCTGTGCCCCTTCTTCTCCAAACGTACCTTTGCTCATTCCGGACAAAAAGTTCAATTTTAACCTCATCGGTCCACAGAACTTGTTTCCGAAATGCATCAGGCTTGTCTCTGTGTTCATTTGCAAAGTTCAAACGATGATTTTTGTGGTGAGGACGTAGAAGAGGTTTTCTTCTGATGACTCTTCCATGAAGACCATATTTGTACAAGTATCTCTTTATAGTGGAATAGTGTACCACAACTCCAGTGTCTGCCAGATCTTTCTGGAGGGATCGTGCAGTCAAACGTGGGTTTTGAATTGTTTTTCTCACAATCCTGCGAGCTGTTCTGTCTGATATTTTTCTTGGTCTTCCAGATCTTGCTTTAACTTCCACTGTTCCTGATGACTGCCATTTCTTAATTACATTCAGAACAGAGGATATTGACATCTGAAAACGCTTTGCTATCTTTTTATAGCCTTCTCCAGCTTTGTGAGCGTCAACTATTTTCAGTTTCAGTTTTCTAGACAACTGCTTAGAAGAACCCATGGTGCTGATTGTTGGGGCAAGGTCAGATGAGTCTGGACATTTAAAACCTTTGAGATTGACATCACCTGGTCTTCCCAGACGATGATTGAGAACAATCCATGACACTGGCAGGTCTCAGCTTGGCAAAGGGGGCAGTGCATGCTATAAATTCTGTAGGGTGCCCAAACTTTTGCAGACGCCATTTTTTTGTTTTCTGTTATTTTGAAAGTGTAAATGATGGAAATAAAATCTAACTTTTGTTGATGTATTATAAGAATGTCTAATCTGTAATTTGATGCCTTTTGGAGATTTTTCCATCTTTCCTTGGCTTCTTTATGCACATTAATACACATTTTTAGCTGGGGTGCCCAAACTTTCGATCCCCACTGTATATGTGAGATAACAATAAGTGGTCTTGCCATGCAAGAACACTTAATAAATACATCTGCTTCTGGAAGACCACAGTTCATTACAGAGCATACCAAAGCAAACAACATCTAAAAGACCAAGAAGTTATGAAAACAAGTCCAGAGTGAAGTTCTAGAGAAGTATGCCACACTTTGGATATTCTCCATAGCAATGTAAACTTTAATAATAAATAAAAAAATATGGCTTAAGAGCAACTCTGTACTCTCCATAAGACCTGAACGTACACATGCTTACAGCATTTTGCATGCAATGTTAGTTTAACCAACATCGTACAAGAAGAAAAGCTACTACCTGTAAAAAATAAATAAAAATAAATAAACAAGGAGCCTGCAGAGCATTTTGATTGGCTCAGCATGAAAAGAGCTTTTCTGGAGCATTTCAGTACCCGATAGTGCAACTGAAGCAAACAATCAACTATGGGTGGCAAGGCATGTCAAAAGATCTACGGGATAAGGTTGTGGACAGGCAGATGGATAAAAAAAAATTGAAAGGCTTTATCAATGCTTCAAAGCTCAATGAAGTCTGAAATTAAGAAGTGGAAGGTATCTGGTACAACACAGACCCTCCCTGGATCAGGACATCACTGAAAACTGGATGAAAGAGCCAGGAGGAAACTGGTTAGAGAGGCTACCAAAAGGCTTACAGCAACTCTGAAGCAGTTGCAGTAATTTATGACAAAGGGGTTATTGTGTGCATGTGAGAACAATAGCACAAAATCTCCAGAAATGTGGCTTTTTTTCGTCTCCATCTCCTGACTTGTGCCTGTCCAAAACTTCATCCCGGAGATCTTTTGACAGTGCCTTGCCACCCATAGTTGATTGTATGCTTCAGTTGCACTATCAGGGACTGAAATGCTCCAGGAAAGGTTTTTTCATGCTAAGCCAATCAAAATGACCACAGCTGATCACAGTTGAAAGTCAAATGGCTTGGTGTGCAATTGAGAAGGTGATTAGCTATACCTGATTGAGTTTATAAGTCATTTTTAGGAGGGGGTCCTATTTTCAACTTGGTTATTCTGTTTTTTAATTTTTTTTTTTAAATTTCTGACATGTTGGTGTTATATCTTTAACCTCTTGCTGACCGCAGATAGCCGAATGATGACTGCACTGCGGCCACTAAGTTCTGGGTGGACATCATATGACGTCCTCCCAAAACGCACTCTCCTGCACAACCCGGGGGGCGTGCATCTGGTGATCGCTGTGTCCTATGGACAAAGCTGTTCACGTGATATGGTAGAAGGCCAATCACAGCGGCCTTTTACCACGTGATCAGCCGTGTCCAATGACACGGTGATCACCGAGAAATGTAATTGCCGGTTATCGGCTGCACTTTCCTCATGCTGTCACAGAGTGAGGAAAGTACTGCTGAGAACCGGCAGTTGTCAGAGGAGAAATCGGCACTGATGATCAGTGCCCTGATGATTGGTGCCCAGCAGTGCCACCCACCAGTGTTGCCCACAAGTGCCCATCAGTGTCACCCACCTGTGCCCAGCAGTACCCAGCAGTGCCACCCACCAATGCCACCCAGCAGTGCCATACATCAGTGCTGCCCAGCGGTGCCACCCAGCAGTGCCAGTCAGTGCCACCCAGCAGTGCCCCAGTCAGAGCTCAACAGTGCCGCCACTCAGTGCCCACCATCAGTGCCAGCTCAACAGTGCCACCTCATCAGTGCCACCTCATCAACGCACATCAGTAAAGGAGAAAAATTACCTGTCTGCAAAATGTTATAATAGAAAAAAGAAAAACTTTTTTTTTTCAAATTTTTTGCTCTTTTTTTTGTTTATAGCGCAAAAAATAAAACACCCAGCAGTGAGTAAATACCACCAAAAGAAAGTTCTATTTGTGTGAAAAAAAGATAAATTTTTCATATGGGTAAAGTGTTGCATGACTGCGCAATTGCCATTCAAAGTGCAACAGCGCTGAAAGCTGAAAATTGGCCTGGTAAGGAAGGAGGTATAAGTGCCTGGTAGGCAAGTGGTTAACTTGGATGTTATCAGTTGCACTTATTGTAAATACAGCTGGATAAAACAAAAAATATGTTGGTCTTCATTTCAGGCTGCAAAGCAACAAAATGTGATTATTTTGAAGAGAGGGGTGATTATGTTCTATACCTACTGTATTATATGTGTCTGGGAATTATGAATGTGTTTATAAATCAAGCCTTTATTGCTATTATTTTAACACTGAGGGGGAAATACCAGGTGATCCTAGCATTCCCTCTTCTATTGCAATTCAATCTGACTGTGTCAAACATGGAAGCAGATCTGTGCTGGCATGGTCAGTTTACGTGCTGTGAGACCTGCGTTGTGCGACAGAATGCTGTGCCTATGCACAATGTACCGATATGAAAAAAAAGCAAAGCAAGAGTGGGCAGGGGGTGTGGCAGCCAAAAGGACTATGGGAGATACAGGTACGTTGTGCATAGGCACAGTATCCTATAACTCCAAGCAGAAAGGAAGAGCCAAGATTCTCACCCAAGTAATATATTTATCAGGGCTGCTTATAAGTTTAGCTAATGTCTGCTTCAATAAAATCTTAATCCTAAAGTTAGCTAAAATTACTTGTTTTTGCCTTCCCTGGGTCTTCCTCCCCCCTCCCCTCCCCCCACCTCATTAGAATGCTAATGACATTTTTTAATAAAACCGGTTTTCACCACATACCTTATTTTAGACCCAGTGATGACATCACTGGGTCTCTTTCCTTTTTGGGGGGGGGGGGGGGAAATCCAGGCAGATCACCTGAAGAAAACATCAAAGCAACATAGCCCTGATGCAAAGCAGTGGACTGGTTCTTAGAAGGAACTATGCAAATATCAAACATGCTTTAATGGGTTGATGTCAGTCTGGACCGTGACGACGCCTTGTCGGAGGGTGAAATGCGTTGGCGTAACTTCCGGTTCCGACCCTGTACGTGTGACGTCACTTCCGGTGCGGTGTTCCGCGACCCTCTTTAGTGTGAGCAAAGAGGTCTGATTTTACAATTTTGCCAGTTCTTCATTGCCAAAACTGAGCAACTGTGTCTGCCTAGCTGGAATTGTCAGAGGAGCTACTGGAACATGTTTGATGAGTCCTGATTTATATACAAAAAGGCTTTTTATTCAGTTTGAAAATGTGAGTGCATTTGGAGCATCACTTGAGTATTAAATAGTTTTTAACTTTATTACGCTATTTTGGTAATTTTCTTTTGCATTTTTCCCATCCATCTATGAGAATGCATTCGGGGTAAATTAAGGAGGAACCATGAGCGAAGGCTTGAGAGTACCTAGCTGGTCATAAAGTACCCCTATCCATCCATCCGTCCATCCAGGAGTGAGAGCTTGGAGGAAGATAAGGGTGGATTACCATCTGTGATGTGGGACATCAAATGACCCTATGGAAATTGGGGCTTAATTACTTTATGTGAGTGTAAGGAAGGGTTTTTTTTTTGCATTTTTAATAAAATATATATTTTTTATCAGTATATAGCAATATATCATTGGCATCTTTTTCTTTTAAATTTTTTTGCTATATGAGGAATATCTGGGAAGGAGAGTCAGTGTGAGATCGCATAAAGAGTTATATCATCTTTGAAGACACCACACCCCACCTGCAGGCTTGTCTTTTTTGCATCTTAAAGCCATACCAGTTTGGGAATTCACAGCATTTGGTGAGTGTGGGTCTATATAATGCTTTTCACAGAAGATGTGAGCAAGCTGGAAAATGTATAAAGTTTGAGTAAATAATAATTTTTTCAAATTTTTTGGGACATTGGAGTTTAATTTGGGACTTTTTCTTTAGATTTTCACATATAATTTTTCACAGTTTTGATAATTTGTATTATTTGCGCTGTATTATTTTTATTATTTTTTGATGTTTAGTCAATCCTTGAATAGCAGCATTTAATTTTTCACTTAATTTTTCACTTATTTCCTTGGCGCAAGTTTGATACATATTTTAAGACTGGAGTTCAGCTTTAATGCATGAACTCATTTATTGACATAAAGGTAAACATCCAAATTCAAGCAATCAGAACTCTTCATTTACTGATCTGGAAGCATGAGAATCTGATGAGGTTTCTGCCCTTCGTACATTGGCTGTGTCCTCTGCATGGTCTTTGAGATTCTGCTACTATTATTCAGCACACATCCTGCATTTATTAAATTTGCATCCTAAGCAAAAAAGTATTAATAGTCTGAGCTGTGCCTTTAGTCAGGAAATGTTATGTTGGTACTAGCCACCATTATTCCTTTTAGCACTGATATGGCCAACTGTTTACGGCAATCACAATATATTTTACAAATGGATGCTAGTGTAAAATGCTTTACCTGACCACGCTAGTTTCTTTAAACAGGTAAGAGCGCCGTTCAACCTAGAACACTCTTCTGTGCTGGCTCCATATCTCTTCATGGTCTCTTTCACTTTTAACTCATTCATCTCCAGTAAGGCATCTAGTGTTAAATCTTCAGGTAATTTCTGCAAAACAATAATAAAAAACAGGACGATAAACAACCTGTATGCCGTATGCTGTTCAATATCTATTGTCATACATTCCAATAATGACGAATGTAATCTTTGACTCCAGTCAAATAAAATACTGACCAACAATGAACAGCTCTTATTTGCTCCCGTTTGGTCTGTTAAATATACCCTTGAAAACATTTTGTTGTATCTGTTAGAATAAGTATTGATCCAGCCATAAATCTAGTAAGCTGATAATAATGCAGCAAAAGCAAAGAGCACACGCACTAATTTACCATTGTTTCTAGGTCTCTTTGTGGACTATA
This sequence comes from Staurois parvus, assembly GCF_062004578.1. Lineage (NCBI taxonomy): Eukaryota > Metazoa > Chordata > Amphibia > Anura > Ranidae > Staurois > Staurois parvus. The sequence continues at coordinate 1,384,587 of NW_028318002.1, forward strand.
GAACACCTTCCCCCCATGCCGTGGAGGCAGGGAAAGAGGGAGGTATGCTGTAGTCCTAACAAACTTCTTGTCCTGGAGTGACAACACTGCTTCCCACTAAATGCTGGACATTGAGTGAGTATAGTCACCCTAGGACAGGAAGTATATTACTCGCAGGATCACTACCTGAAAATAAATTTAAAAAAAGCTCCCAATAAAAGAAAACTAAAGCAGTCACCCCCAGGGACTAGTAAGATGCAATAAATAAAAACGATGGCCTTGGGTTTATATTTTATTAATACCTAGATTTAGAAAATTTGGCTTGCAATTGACAAGGAATCTAGTACATAGAGGCGTACGGTTCAATATTGAGTTGGCCCACCCTTTGCAGCTATAACAGCTTCAACTCTTCTGGGAAGGCTGTCCACAAGGTTTAGGAGTGTGTCTATGGGAATGTTTGACCATTCTTCCAGAAGCACGTTTGTGAGGTCAGGCACTGATGTTGGACGAGAAGGCCTGGCTCGCAGTCTCTGCTCTAATTCATCCCAAAGGTGTTCTATCGGGTTGAGGTCAGGGCTCTGCGAAGGCCAGTCAAGTTCCTCCACCCCAAACTCGCTCATCCATGTCTTTATGGACCTTACTTTGTGCACTTACTTTGTGCAGTCATGTTGGAACAGGAAGGGGCTGTCCCTAAACTGTTCCCACAAAGTTGGGAGCATGAAAATGTCCAAAGTAAGTAGAATAAGTAAAGTAGCTGTATTTAATATGAATCCATAAACCTGTAAGTAAGGGGTATATTGCCTCTGCAGATTATGGAGTGGTTCCATTGCTAGAAGACTGCACAAAACATTGGCATGAGGCTACCAGTGATAAACATGTATGTATATGTATTTGCTTTTGTTTGTGTGTTTATAGTGCTTCCACATTAAAGAGTTATTTGATCAGGCTGAACTAGATACAAAGGTAATCTTTCTTGCTATACTTTAAGATGGAAAAACTACTGGGGAGTATTTTTTCCTTTGCACAGATACAGAGAAGAATAAATAGAAATGCACAGGAACAAATGAAGGAGTCAGGATTTCACAGACAGGCGCGTGTGTGCTGTGGGTGGAAGGCTGCTCCCTTCTGCCCATCATACTTGTTTACAATGCCTGGCTATTTTTGCCTTGAAGAACTACTAGACAGCAGCTGTGCAACTCCTCCGACTTGTTTGCATGTTGCTCGACCCCAGCATTGGCCTCAACTGTGTTCTACCAGAAGTTTCCAAATCTCTAACAGCAGCAGTGCCAGGGACTGCATACATCAGCTATAAATGGCGAAGGATGAACAAAAACACAATATGCATATCATGTTTATGAAGCTAAAAGGAAATGTGTTCATACACTGAGGGGACTGATATTTTTATTATGAATATTATTACTATTAATATTTTTCAAAATGTATTATTATTGTCAATTGAGAATTATGAATAGAGAATTTTGTACAAATTACCAGCATCTGCTAGTGACATATTAGTGATAGTCCTAGTAATATTCCTCTGCCCATTTGAACAGGTTGATATAAGTAGTTTATCTCCCTTACCCGTTAAACTTGAGCTTGTTTGGCTCTACATCTCCTATGGATCACAGGAGTGCAGTTCATTCTGCACTCCTGTGACTCCTTTTCAGCTGACAGTGGGCTGAAGCCCGCTGTCGACTGATGTCACTCAGCCAGTCCAGGCTGGGGAAAGAGCCCAACTTAAAGTCGGGATCCACTCAGATCCCTGGACCGGCAGCTTGCTCAGCCCCTCAGCCATTGAGAGCCTGAGCCAGCAGCTCCATCCCCCTCCACAGCCTGGCGCTCCAGTGAGTACTGGGGGGGCAGAGCAGACAGCCAGTGACTGACAGTCACCGCTCTCTGCTCAGTGAAGACTGAGAACTGAGTGATCAGTGATGTTTAATCAATCAATTCTCAGTCTTCGAAGCGGCGGGGGACAGATGCAGCATAAGACCAATGCTGCAGCCACCTAAGCGAGTATGATTTTAGAAAAAAAAAATAACCCATACTTCTCTTTCAAATAAAAACCTCCCACATCAGGAGTAAAAATATGGTAATTTAAGAAAAAACTCTTTATTCTCTGCTTTACTAGCATGTGGTTTAATCATCTCAAAGTTTCCAAAGCTCACCAGTTTATTTACTTGAAATCAAGGAATCTCAGAGAAATAATATAGTAACTGCAAGACTGGAGTCCACAGACACTCGAGGAAATTCAATAAATCCTTAACACTGTTCTGGTGCTATTGCACTTTAAAATACCCTGTACTAGATTAAAAAATCGTTGCCTCTATCAGTTGTTTTACTGACTCCTGAGGTAGATTCAGGTACTTCTTAATAGCACCACGTTTACAAAATGGTGCTATTAATGCACCATAATTAAACATAATTACCTTCAGTTCCTAGATAATGAAATTGGAGGCCAATAAGACCAACTATAAGTTGGCATAGAGACAGTCACAGAGTGCTTGCCTCTGTATGCTGTGTAGCATAGCAGCATAATTAAGCCTGCTGAGGGCTTTGTCCTTTCCTGCAGAAGTGGGAACGAGACTTAGACAAACCCTTTACCAGTAAACAGAGAGAAAAAGTCCTGTTCTTTGCTCACCATTCCTCCATCTCAACTAGATATCAAGAGGCGGGCTATAAAATAATGACATGCTGGTACAGACTGCCCACCCTCCTACATAGGATTTTTCCATCGGTTTCCCCTGTGTTGGTGTTGCCATCAGGAGCATGGCTCTTTGATAAAAATCTTTTGGTCATGCCGTCTAATACGTCCTTTTTAGGATTTGGTTCTGAATCAGACCTAAAAACTTACAGCTATTTCTTTGGTGGATCGTCCAATGAAATGTTTACTCCACCTTACACGACTCTCGACGTGTAGATATAAAAAATCACTACTGATCCACCTGCTCAATGCCGCTAAGGTCTGCATCCCGCAAACATGGAGAAGTCAGAACACCCCTGACAGTTGGCCAGTGGATCTGTGGTAAATGAGATCAATGAGATGGATCGCCTAACAGCAGCTATGAAATGTAATGATGACCAATTATATACAACATGGTATTGCTGGCACGATTTCCATTATTCACAGGGCTATAATACATACATGTAAGCTCCAAGGAGCAGGGCCCTCGAACCACTCGTGTATCGCATTGTATTGTTATTGTACTGTCGCATGTTCTGTCTCCCATTGTAATGTACAGCGCTGAGCGAACTGTTGGCGCTTTATAAATACTGTATAATATTAATATCTACTCTGGCCACTCAGACGGCACATCCTGTGTAGAAGGTACTTTTCAAATGATCAGCATCACAGACCCCTGCTACCTTACAGGCGTCCCGCACCACAGATCTCAGCTTCACTTGCTTCCCTTGTTTTTTTCCCCCACTGTTTCCAGACTTATTATGTTCTAGGCTTCTCGCCAGTCTTCACTTGACCTGGAGCACGCATTAGAATTTTGGAAAACTAGTACTTTTAGCATGGTTACATTTTCTGAGGCCCTAGTGCAACATCTGAGATCCGTGGGCCAAAAGGCCCCTACGTGTTCTGAAGTTAAATTTGTCTATGTCCATGAGCAATTTTCAAAATTTCCATAGGGATCACGACATAGAGGAATCTGTGTATGCCTGTAATCTCTTTGTTCCTGTTGTATTTTCTTTGGAAGCTGACTTACTGTACAATAATGTTTATGAAATGCTGAAGGAGGAAATAAAACTTATAAATTAAAAATAAAAAAAGTGAAGCCCCTTAGTAAGGATGGAAAGTATTAGCTTTTCCACCAACAATTGGACGCCATCAGGTTAGATTTCTAGCCAATGTGGCTGTTGCCTGCAGAAATAGCAAGAAAGCTCAAAGAAGCACTAGGCTGTAGCAGTCTGGGAGTAAAGGTAAGGTAAGTATGTTCTACATTTCTAAGAAACAAATCATCTTGAGCAGAAAAGTTTGGGAAAAAAGAACATTTGCAAAGAGGAGTGTTTTTGCCAAAAAAAGCAAGAAATCTGGCATCTAAACAATGAGGTCTGAATACGACGAGCAGCCAAATGTGTAGGCAGATTCTGAAACAGTTGGGAGAACGGTACTAATTTCTCAGTACATGTATAGTGTTAAATGAATAACTTGAATCAGTCATTAGATTACATAAGAAGTATTTGCATTTTCATTGAAGATTTTCATTAAAATTCACATAATAAAAAGATGACATGAGGCGCACTTAAAACCCATACTCACTACACAATACATTTGTAAGCCAAATAAATTGGATGTGGAAACTGTCCCAAAAGTCCAAGTTATCAAAGAGTGGAAATTTTGTTGTCCTTCCATTTACATCTGTACATGATACTTTTTTTTTTTTTTAAGTTGAACTCCAGGTAGCATTAAAAATACAAAATTGCAGCTCTTTAGTATATTTTAAATGCACTTGCAATGTATTTATAAAACCAAGTATGTTAAGTATCTAAAATTAACTTGGTATCAGCAGCATGCAGTACTCTACAAAGCAGAGCTTAGACTGTGAGAGGGAAAAGCTGAACAAAGAGTCACAAAGTTGAAGTACTAACAAGGGACATACTGACAGGCGTTGAGAGCAGAGTTCATTAGTGTGCTGCTTTTACTCAACTGTGCAGCCTTATTCTGGCGAAGGGGCAAGACCTGTAAGTATTACTCAACTACTGCATAGAAAAAAATCATGTCTTCTGCCCTGCCAGACAGAGCTGCACTTTATGGCAGAGCTAGATTAATCTCATGAATGAATGGACAGAAATATATATCCTTTAACAGGTACAAAAACTTCCATATATGTTTTTCTTCTGTGTATTTAGCCCCAAATACTCACCTAACTGTGCAGTCTCAAGACATACCAAGTTCTAAGACATCTCTCTTCTAGACTACTAGATATCTAGACTAGGGATTCTTCTTTGGGTGCCCACTGCTTGGTGATGTGAATACGTCCGATTGTGGCCATTGAAAGTGTCCTCACAAAGTTCTAAAAGCTGTGTGGTGATTTTATGATGAGGGGCAGGCCAGGACTGCAGCAGTGGATCAACAGCATTGAAATTGGAACATTTGTATGTACCATAAAATTCATTTCTTCAGACTGTTGGGTTATACCGATACTTACAGGAGGATTTGGACACTGAGAAACACAAAACAAAGTGGCCAACCTGCTAAAACCCTTCCTACTCCTAGCATACCTCAGTTTGGTAGAAAAACAATACACCAAGACAAAGAAATCCAAGAAATGGATTGTATGGGTATTACAATAATCCATTTTCCTTTTATTCATTGAACGACACAGGAATTCAGAGACTGTTGAGGCATCCAAAAGCCGTCCAACTTAGGGGTGGGCAACAGAAACAAAACACCAACAGGTCCACAAGAAAACAGAACTGGGGACTGCCTCTAAGAGATGCCTGAAGCACTTTACGTCTGAAGCTGGCATCTGTTGAGGAAACAGGAGACCAGATGGCAGCCTTGAAAACATGGGAAATAGTAGCCTGATGCTGAAAAGTTCAAGAAGCATTCACAATTCCAGTAAATTCCAGTAAAGTGTACTTTAAAAGGAACCCAATCCTTAAGACCATAAGCCTGAATGCTGACCGGTCTGAGGCACCAAGAAATGGAGAAATGAGAAGTTGGTTTCCTTCTACGGTCACCACATGGAATGACAAAGATAGAGTATGTCTTTTTAAAGGAAGCCTTAGCTGTGCGGGGACACATGCAAAAAAATATTATGTGGAGGAGGTGTTTTGACGAACTGGAGCTGGACAGGGAAATGGAAAAACAACGTGCTTTTTGAGGTGAAAGATTAAAACCACCTTAGGAATGAAGGAGGCTCAAGGCCTCAATGCCACCTGTAAGAACAGAAAGGACTCTTCACAAGATGAAGCCACCAGCTCAGATGTACACTTTGCAGTGGTGTAGAGCAGGTAACAAGAAACTCAACCTTGGTAGATTCAAAAGGTGGCTTCTGAAGTGCTGAGAGAACCAAATTGAGATCCAATGGAGTCATGGGTAAATGCACAGGGGAAACCAAATGAGTGACACCCTGTACACTTAATTAAAGAGTGGGAAACTAGCTGTCCCTGGGAAAAGATTAAAAAAGTACAAAGATCTGCCCCTATTGGTATTTATGGTCAAATGCAGACCTATGCCCATTTGCAAAACAGGCCAGAATTCATCCAATTTAGAATTTTCCAGATGAAAGTTCACTTTCTTGCAGCAAGTGAAGTATGCATTCCATACATGATGGTAGACCTTATGGGAACTAGACATGACTGAATCCCTCAAGCCATGTCGTTAAAGCCAGCAATCATGAACCTGGATGCACCCTAAGACAGATGATCCGGATACGATTTGGAAGAGCCCACAGAGCATCAGGCCAGGAGCTTGAGTTCAGTGTACTACATCCAACTGAGCTTTAAGGATCACCAGAATGCCCTCCATCTGGTATCTGTGAAGCAGACGAGGAAGGAGGTTTTTTTTTTTGGGGGGGGCATGATCAGGACAACACAGCATTCACTGCTCCTGGGTTTTGAAATGGTGCCCAGAGGCCCCAGTAATGAGATGGTTTCCAGTGCTCTTCAGAGACAAAAGTCATACCTGGGGCTGTGCCATGGCTCAAAGTTTTCTGAGGCTAACACAGTACACTGAGATTTTGAAAGCACCACAATACAAGACCTAGTGCCCAAAGGTCACATTCCATGCTAGCTCCACAATCATCCAGTTCACTAGCAACTGTGTACAGCTTCCAAAGCTAGAGTGGAAAACCGGTCAATCCGAACTACATATATAGACTAGCTCAGCAGTTTGAGGAAAATATTAATTAAATACTTATCAAAATTTTCAGCAGAACAGAGAAAGGGTGTCTGTCCTACCAGGATACTAGCAAAAAACTGAACCATGCCAAAAGTAGGCAGGGTTATACATGGCTGGCTACTGTTTTTTCCTTGCCAGAGCCCAAATCCTCTTGTAGATTTAAATATATTCAGATAGTCCCTGAGAAAGATAATTTGCATGTGGGTTAATTATAGGTTAAAAGAATACTCAATATCCATTTTCAAAACAAAGACCAGTTGGTGCCATGAAAGATGAAGCCCATTTGGTGTTTAGGTGAGTTCTCCACATTTACTTTAGTATTATTTTACCCAGCATTCATACAACCCAGACTACACACTGGGTGAACAAAAACCGCTGAAATTCAAAAAATTTAATTGTATTACGAATTGCTGTAGATCATATGTTCAAATAATGGGCCATAACATAAAACACATTTGAAATTTGGTCTACAATATTCTAAACCAATTGCAGTTCTGTAACCTGGTAAAGGAAGAGAGCCAGTTTACATTCAGAATACAGCACTTGTAGGCACCATTCTCAAGAAAGAATAAGTGTCACTCTAATTAATCTCATTGGTTCAGTACAAGCCAAATGCCTGGCGTGCTCAGCACCTAAGCACTCTGACACCACTACAGCTCTAAGAACACTAATTCTTCTATTCATTTGGTATGCCTTCTTTTGTGCAATTAGTAGAATAGAATAGTGGTTTGTTTATCAGTTATAAATAACTGAAAGCAGATTAGATCATAACCACCTTAATGACTTAGGAGCAAGGGAGATCAGACAAGCCTTCTGAACCTGCTGCCTGGCTTCCACGACACGCGACAGTATCAGCTAAGCCCGGTGTAAAAAAAAAAAAAAGCTGGTCCTAAGTCAGGGTGTTAAAGTAAGCTTATTCAGGAGCACAAGTGCCGCAGCATCTAGGGTACATTAAAAGCATCAGTGCACATCTGGACACCATTTTTCCGATTCCCCAAAGAGCAAAACTGCTCCTGTTCTGTTGGGTTTCATAGGAGATGTGAGTGAACAGTTCTGATCAGTTATGACCAACTCTCCAACAAATTGAGATCTGAACTTGGACTTGGCCATAATAAACCATTCCTATGTCATTTTGGCTTTATGCTTAGGTACTTCGTCTTGGTAGACTGCATCAAGTTTTACTCCAACTCGCTTTGTACTAGTATTTATCAATCAACTTCATACAGAACCAAGAAATAATTCTAATTGGGTTATATTTACAAGCTCCACTTCCATTTGCTACAATTCTCATTAGTAAGGCTAGGTTCATACTTGTTCCACCTGCATTATACGTGTAGGCAGCCCATTTATATCAGTGGGCTGCCCTACCCGCAGAAACGAAGGGAAAGAAGTCCTTTACTTTTTTTTTTTTTTAATTGTGCTGCTCTGAGTTGCATGGTGCTGCAGCTCCATGTGATTTGGCATGTGAAAATGCACCATATTTGCTGATGCGTGGGGGTACCATTAAGAATCAATCGCACCCCTGTGTATTTGCTAAAGAACAGGGCGTTTTGTCTGCAGGTCGGAAACATGCATGTTTTTGCAAGTGTTCCCAACCTGCAAGTAGGAACCTGGCCTGAACCCTGCAGAAGCTGGAGAAATTGCTTCTAGTGTGAACGGGACCTGAAGGTATATTGCCGTAGAAAAAAGGGCTTACCGATAGTTACTGAAAAAAAGAGTGTTTTTCTAATGGAAGGTATGTTTATGTGAACCATGCCATACCACCAAAATAAATTTGAGGTCCCTGAAAAGCAGTGTGTACAGCGGTTTTACACTTTTATTTTTAATATCTAGCGAAGTATCCTTTACCCACCAAAGTTTGCTGTTTATGTCCATCGCTGGTGCTGTTTCTCCATGCGGGGGATGGATAATCCACTGCTGCAGACATACCTGTACAGGGGTGGCCCTTTTACTGACAACATCCTCTTCTGGATCCTAAGAGGACTTCACCATTGTACAGCCAATAGGGAGTGTCCATATCACACACAAAGGGGCAGTAACATGGAAAACCAAAGAATGTCCCTACCTCCTGTACACAGCAGAAAAGAAAAGACTCTTGGCTGGAATATCACCTGACCACAGATTCAGGAAAGTAAAAGGAGCATTTAGGTTGTTTTGTTTTTAATTTTTTTATAGACAATTAGAGGGGGGTTGGTAGTTTGGCAGCAACATGGAAAGTAGCTTAAAACTTTCAGCATTCCCATTAAGATATAAGTCACTTGAAACCAGCTGCTAGCACGCTCCATCAGGCTTTCAACAAGCTTGATGTGGTGCTAAATCCTATTGAAGCCTGAAACCTGTTATTAAAGTGACAGGCAGCACTCCTTTTAAGATCTGTACTTAACTGGAGCTAAATGGTGCTTTAAGAGCTTTGACAAACTTGAAGCTTCCCAAAATCTTTTCAAATGCCTTCTGAAAGCTTGATGTACACACTGCTCTTACAGAAGTTGAGGCCCATGTGAACAAGGACATTCAGTAGAACTGAACAGATGCATCAACTAGAAATAGGTCATTAAAGGAACGGCTAAAGGCTTGCTTTATATAACCATTTCAACGATTGTTCACCTATGTAATCTTTCTATATGTAAACTGATTTGTTTCTATTTTAATGTTTTAATTAAAGTTTTAAACAGTAGAATAACAATACAGCAATAGGCCTTTGATGGCAAATTCAGGTAGAATCCTGCAATGCAAGTGAGACACAACAAAGAGAAATAAACAACAAAAGCACACTTGGTGAATACAGTAAACTTGTATAGGTCAAAATATGCTATCATATATTGACCAAAAGTAGTCAAGTAGAATACTGGGGAGCGAGTGTTCTAGATCAATGCGTAAAAGTTAGGTAGTCTGGATCCAGATACCCGCTTTATTCTGCACCGTGAAATATTATAAGCATGACTAATACAATACGCCCTGATATGAATGATAAGTGATCATCGAGCCCTAGAAGAGAAGAAAAAGGAGAAAGGAGAAACAAGAAAAGAGAAAAGAGGAGAAGAGGGGAGAGAAGAGGGGAGAGAAGAGGGGAGAGAAGAGGGGAGAGAAGAGGGGAGAGAAGAGGAGAGGGGAGAGGGGAGAGGGGAGGAGAGGAGAAAAGAGAGGAGAAAAGAGAGGAGAGGAGAGAAGAGAGGAGAAAAGAGAGGAGAGGAGAAAAGAGAGGAGAGAAGAGAAGAGAGAAGCAAGGAGAGGAGAGAGAAGAGGAGAGAGAAGAGGAGAGAAGAGAGGAGAGAAGAGAGGAGAGTAGAGAGGAGAGGAGAAAAGAGAGGAGAGAAGAGAAGAGAGGAGAGAAGAGAAGAGAAGAGAGGAGAAAAGAGAGGAGAGAAGAGAAGAGAGGAGAGAAGAGAGGAGAGGAGAAAAGAGAGGAGAGAAGAGAAGAGAGGAGAGAAGAGAAGAGAAGAGAGGAGAGGAGAGGAGAAAAGAGAGGAGAGAAGAGAAGAGAGGAGAGAAGAGAGGAGAGGAGAAAAGAGAGGAGAGAAGAGAAGAGAGGAGAGGAGAGGAGAGAAGAGGAGAGAAGAGAAGAGAGGAGAGGAGAGAGGAGAGAAGAGAAGAGAGGAGAGAAGAGGAGAGAAGAGGAGGAGAGGAGAGGAGAAGAGAGAAGAGAGAAGCGAGAAGCAAGGAGAGAGGAGAGAAGAGAGAAGAGAAGAAAGGGGAGAGAAAAGAGGAGAGAAGAGAGGAGAGAAAAGAGGAGAGAAGAAAAGAGAAAAGCAAGGAGAGAGGAGAGGAGAGAAGAGAGAAGAGAAGAAAGGGGAGAAAAAAGAGGAGAGAAGAGAGGAGAGAAGAGAAAAGAGGAGAGAAGAAAGAGGAGAGAAGCTAGGAGAGAGGAGAGGAGAGAAGAGAAAAGAGGAGAGAAGAGAGAAGAGAAAAAAGGAGAGAAGAGAGAAGAGGAGAGAAGAGAGAAGAGAAAAGAGAAGAGAAAAGAGGAGAGAAGAGAAGAGAGGAGAGAAGCAAGGAGAGAGGAGAGAAGAAAAGAGAGAAGAGAGGAGAGAAGAAAAGAGAGAAGAGAGGAGAGAAGAAAAGAGAGAAGAGAGGAGAGAAGAAAAGAGAGAAGAGAGGAGAGAAGAGAGAAGAGAAGAGAGAAGAAGAGAGAAGAGAAGAGAAGAGAAGAGAAGAGAGAAGAGACAAAAGAGAAGAGACAAAAGAGAAGAGAGAAGAGAAAGAACTACAGCCCGCCCCAGTGCCAGACCCAAATGCCATAACAAAGGTTATTAAGATGGGGATTGCATATAGCTTATCCAAGGGTTCCAGCCCCTCTAAAACCTTGCAGAAGTATCACATAAAAAGCTAACCATCTTTTCGTTGATCACGTTTTTGGTTTATCACTGCTAAATCCATTACTGTGAAAGGAATTTTTTGATGATGTAATGATCATATGAAAAAATAAATGCAGTAAAAATAGGAAATATAGCTAAGTAAATTTAACGTTAGTGCAGAAACATTGGAGCGAACAAGAAAATTATGTTCTGGAACGGCCAAGCTAGAGTTCAGCCCTCAGTCTGACTGTGATGCTGCGTCGTGACCTACAGAAAGCTGTTCACAAAGAATTCCAGGAATATGAATTTACCAAGACTTTATTATAAGCAGGAATGGTATGAAATTCCTCCTAACTTCTGTGCACGTCAGATCAGCAGTTACTGGAAACTTTTGGATGAGGTTTTTATTCAGGGAGATTCCAACAGTTACTGAACACAAGGCTTAAATATTGATTTCCTGCATGGACTGTAAATGTCCAAACAAAGTATTTAATAAAAGCTTAGGCGTACAACTGTGTTTTTTGTTAAAAGAGAAACTCTATAATGGCTTGCTTACAACAGCGGATTGTAGCGACACAGATGCAGGCATTACTGCAGCAACAAAGCATACATTCATTTTGTATGGCACCCCATTGCACTACTAGAAAACACCTGCTTTTCAAAAAAATTAGAATGCCCTAAATGTTTGGGCATTGAGGTGTGTTAAAACCCATTCATTTTAAAAAGGTTGCCTAATAAAGCAACACACAACAGCTCATTGAAATTCGGTGCTAATGGATTTTATTGCTTTAGGCAAGGTATCTGTGCCCACTATTGTCCGTTTTTTAGTGCAATTTTTAACATCCACTGTAGTGCATTTTTCATACGTTTCCATTATTCTATTGCACATCACAGAACATAATAATGCACAAAATGGACTTGCCTCATTTTTCAAACCGCACCGCATAGACCTAAACGGCCTCAATGAACAACATTGCATCTTATAACACATTTATTTTGGTTTACAATGCATGCGTTAAAATGGGAAAGATGTGAATGGGGCCTTAGAGTCCATTTTATTTTACATTTGTATATATTTTTAAACTAAGGTTTAAAACCTGCTATTTCTATATAAACATTATTTGTTTTACTCTTAGACATAGGATTTCAAGTGACCAAAGAAACAAAGTAAAACAAGTAAATATGAGCCCACAGCTCTGCCTGCATTTGAAAACACAACATTATGATATGCAACATTTCAGATTTACCTGACTTAACAAAGCCTTGCCAATGCTGAAAAAAAAAAAAATGCATTTCACTTACACATGTTGCCTTTATGTAAACCGTCTATTACTGGACATAAAGACTGTGGCACCGTAAACATTAAGGGGTTGATTTACAAAGAATCTGCATAGCCATTTGCCCAGCGAAAGTGACTGTATATTCATTGCCTGTGAATAAGGCAAAAAAAAAAGAAAAGAAAAGAAAAGATCCCGCTGGCTATATCCTATGATGTTCAAATGCAAACCATTGATTTAGAAAATGGAAAATACAGAATTTGGTCACTAGATGAAGTTAAATATAGGAAATTCCTATGATGCTTAGCATGATCTAGTGGCCAAATGCCATATTTCACATTTTAAATCTATAATTTACATTTGAACAGCACAGGATGTAGCTTATTTACATTTTTTATTTTTGCATCCCATTCAGGTAGATGTACATGCACTTTCACAGGGTGAATGGCTATGCAAATTCTTTATAAGACCGGGCGAAGGTGAAAGCCTTGGTGTGCCACTGGAGAGCTTAGTTTTAAGGTAACTCCTTCATAATGTGCTAGTATGCAATGCATACTATCACATTATGCCTATGCCTTGAGCGGGAAAACCTTTTTTATTTATTTTAGTTTATTTTTTAGTTTACTATTGCTTTAAAGCAGAACTTGACTATATCTGAGCATCACAAACTGAAATGCGATTTAATTCATTTTTATTATTCAAAGCAAACCCCCCATTTCTGCATGTCCCCATTCTTTATTTTGCTGAGAAATCACTTTAAAAAATCCCTAGCATTTCTGGCCGTGACCATCTTGAGTAAGGGCAGATGAAACATGTGGCATTTAATTTCTGGAATCCATCTGATCTTAGCTCAGGCATGCATGCAGAAAGATATGCTTAGCTGAGAAAGCCCCTCCTCTAAATGAAAGAAAGAGAATGTTCATGAAGACTCCAGAAATAGATTAAATTGTTTTGGCCTAGGCCAGAAACCAGGAAGCGACTGAAGAATTATTAAAAAAAATGCTAGCATACCAAGGAATAAATTAGTTAATGCTGGTTGAGAAGAGTTTAGTTCTGCTTTAAGAAACCCTTTTAAACAGGTACTGCTGACCTTCTACTAAGCTGCATCAAGCTGCTTTTACATTCCCTTTGACTTGTATGGAAGACAGTGAGACTAATGCAAGTTCAGAGATTCATAAGCTAATGGACAGATTTACAACTCTAGAAGCCTACCACTGTATAATAATAGCAGATAGCACATGTAAAGCTCAGGATTTCAAAACACAGAATAGCGATGGCTTTGTCAGCCATCCAATCAGAATGCCAAGTCATGGCACTTTTTTCAGCCTTCTCTAATCTCTCAGTCACATAGGAAGGAGCACATGGTGGTGCAGAGAAACCGAGGCATTTAGTTTTCATTACCTTAGCAAGTAAGACTGCACCTCGTCTTGTAAGCCTTTATTTACCCAAGCCTAAAACATTGCGCTCATGCAAACTGGGCTTAAACCCCCCCCCCCCCCAGCCTTTTAGAAGTGTTTGGCATTTTTTTCTTCAGCCCGTACAAGCACCTCCATGTTAGCCTTTGTGTCCATGCACAGGCATATTAGGTTATTACATACCTTCCAACATTTTTAGATGGGAACGAGGACACCTATTCGCAAAAATATGTACAGTGGGGATCGAAAGTTTGGGCACCCCAGCCAAAAATTTGTATTAATGTGCATAAAGAAGCCAAGGTAAGATGGAAAAATCTCCAAAAGGCATCAAATTACAGATTAGACATTCTTATAATATGTCAACAAAAGTTACATTTTATTTCCATCAGTTACACTTTCAAAATAACAGAAAACAAAAAAATGGCGTCTGCAAAAGTTTGGGCACCCTGCAGAGTTAATATCTTGTATTGCCCCCTTTGGCAAGTATCACAGCTTGTAAACGCTTTTTGTAGCCAGCCAAGAGTCTTTCAATTCTTGTTTGAGGTATCTTTGCCCATTCTTCCTTACAAAAGTCTTCCAGTTCTTTGAGATTTCTGGGCTGTCTGTCACGCACTGCTCTTTTAAGGTCTATCCATAGATTTTCAATTATGTTGAGGTTAGGAGATTGTGAAGGCCATGGCAAAACCTTCAGTTTACGCCTCTTCATGTAATCCCCCGTGGATTTCGAGGTGTGTTTAGGATCATTATCCATTTGTAGAAGCAATCCTCTCTTTAACTTCAGCTTTTTCACAGATGGCATCAAATTACCATCCAAAATTTGCTGAAATTTTATTGAATCCATTTTTCCTTCTACTCGTGAGATGTTCCCTGTGCCACTGGCTGCAACACAACCCCAAAGCATGATTGATCCGACCCCATGCTTAACAGTTGGACAAAGGTTCTTTTCATTAAATTCTGTGCCCCTTCTTCTCCAAACGTACCTTTGCTCATTCCGGCCAAAAAGTTCCATTTTAACCTCATCGGTCCACAGAACTTGTTTCCAAAATGCATCAGGCTTGTCTATATGTTCATTTGCAAAGTTCAAACGATGATTTTTGTGGTGAGGACGTAGAAGAGGTTTTCTTCTGATGACTCTTCCATGAAGACCATATTTGTACAAGTATCTCTTTATAGTGGAATAGTGTACCACAACTCCAGTGTCTGCCAGATCTTTCTGGAGGGATCGTGCAGTCAAACGTGGGTTTTGAATTGTTTTTCTCACAATCCTGCGAGCTGTTCTGTCTAAAATTTTTCTTGGTCTTCCAGATCTTGCTTTAACTTCCACTGTTCCTGATGACTGCCATTTCTTAATTACATTCCGAACAGAGGATATTGACATCTGAAAACGCTTTGCTATCCTCTTATAGCCTTCTCCAGCTTTGTGAGCATCAACTATTTTCAGTTTCAGTTTTCTAGACAACTGCTTAGAAGAACCCATGGTGCTGATTGTTGGGGCAAGGTCAGATGAGTCTGGGCATTTAAAACCTTTGAGATTGACATCACCTGGTCTTCCCAGACGATGATTGAGAACAATCCATGACACTGGCAGGTCTCAGCTTGGCAAAGGGGGCAGTGCATGCTATAAATTCTGCAGGGTGCCCAAACTTTTGCAGACACCATTTTTTTGTTTTCTGTTATTTTGAAAGTGTAAATAATGGAAATAAAATCTAACTTTTGTTGACATATAAGAATGTCTAATCTGTAATTTGATGCCTTTTGGAGATTTTTCCATCTTTCCTTGGCTTCTTTATGCACATTAATACAAATTTTTAGCTGGGGTGCCCAAACTTTCGATCCCCACTGTAAGCATAGCACACTCGCCCTGCCACATTTATTTATTACAGGTACTTCTATAGCGCCATCAATTTACGCAGTGCTTTACATATATATTGTACATTCACATCAGTCCCTGACCCTCAAGGGGCGTACAAGCTAAGATGCCGCAATTTGGAAATTGAGTGAAAGGCTTTTATATACTACACACATCAGACCAAAATGAGGGACAAATGAGGAGGAAGGAGGGACAGAGGGATTTTGTTCCAAATCAGGGACAGTCCCTCAAAACCAGGGACGGTAGGGAGCTATGTTATTATTTGGTACCATTATCTCTCTTTATATAGTGCCTTGCTGTATGGTACAATGTTGTACAGTAATTTCGACCTGCAACTATATCGGTAGACAAGTGCAAGCTAGAAATTTTTGTTTAGTTTAAGATTCATTCATTGATTGAAGAATTTAATTTCATCGTATTCATTATGTTGAACTGATTAGTTTTCGGGATTTGTTTCGTTATACACAGCTCAAAAAAATAAAAGGAACACTTTTTAATCAGAGTATAGCATCAACTCAGTTAAACTCCTGGGATATTGATCTGGTCAGTTAAGTAGCCGAGGAGATTGTTAATCAGTTTCAGCTGCTATGGTGGTAATGAAATTAACAACAGGTGCACTAGATGGGCAAAAATGAGATGACCCCCAAAACAGGAAGTGGTTTTACAGGTGGAGGCCACTGACATTTGTTTCCCTACTCATCTCTTCTGACTGTTTTTCACTAGTTTTGCATTTGGCTAGGGTCTGCATTACTACTGGTAGCATGAGGCGATAGACCCTACAGAGGTTACTCAGGCAGTCCAACTCTTCCAGGATGGCACATCAATACGTGCCATTGCCACAAGGTTTGCTGTGTCTCCCAGCACAGTCTCAAGAGCATGTAGGAGATTCCAGGAAACAGACAATTACTCTAGGAAAGCTGGACAGGGCCATAGAAGGTCCTTAACCCATCAGCAGGACTGGTATATTCTCCTTTGTGCAAGGAGGAACAGGATGAGCACTGCTAGAGCCCTAGAAAATGAGCTCCAGCAGGCCACTGGTGTGAATGTCTCTGACCAAACAATCAGAAACAGACTTCATGAGGGTGGCCTGAGGGCCCGACGTCCTCTAGTGGGCCCTGTGCTGACTGCCTGGCACCATAGAGCTTGATTGGCATTTGCCATTGAACACCAGAATTTGCAGGTCTGCCTGAGCATATGTGACAGACATGAAAGGGCCTGGAGAAGCTGTGGAGAACGCTATGCTGCCTGTAACATTGTTCAGCATGACTGTTTTGGTGGTGGGTCAGTGATGGTCTGGGGAAGCATATCCATGCGCCGAGGCCATCTGAGCCAGAAGTTCGCTCCCCCTCCTTCCCCTGCAGCATTCTGGAACAGGACACTTCACTGCTGGCTTCCCTTACTTAAGATGCCGGCGCCTGCATACAAATTTGATTGAAGAATCGGCCTGGGGACATCGCTGGATCCCTGGACAGGTAAGTGTGCCTTATATTAAAAGCCAGCCGCTACAGTGTTTGTAGCGGCTGACGTTTAATTTTTTTGGGGGGGGGAATGGAGCTCCACTTTAACCACTTGCCTACTGGGCACTCTTACCCCCTTGCTGCCCGGGCCAGTTTTCAGCTTTCAGATCTGTTGTACTTTGAATGACAATTGCGCGGTCATGCAACGCTGTACCCATATGACATTTTTATCATTTTTTTTGAGACAGATAGAGCTTTCTTTTGGTGGTATTTAATCTTCTGGGTTTTTTATTTTTTGCTAAACAAACCAAAAACAACAAAAAATTTTGAAAAAAGAACACTTTTTTTGTAAATAAGTGATTTTTCTCCTTCACTGATGTGCGCTAATGAGGCTGCAGTGATGGGCACTGATAGGCTGCACTGATAGGTGGCACTGATGAGCATTGACAGGCATCACTGATGGATACTGAAAGGCAGCACTCATATATGGCACTGATAGGTGGCACTGATAGGCGGCACTGACTGGCACTGTTAGGTGGCACTGACTGGCACTGATAGCCATCACTGACGGGCACTGATGCACACTGATAGGTGGCACTGAAAGGCAGCTCAGATGGGCACTGATATGTGGCATTGATGTGCACTGATAGGCACTGATATGTGGCATTGATGTGGCACTGGCAGGTGGCATTGATTAGCACTGACAGCTGGCATTGATGGGCACTGACAGGTGGCACTGCTGGGACTACACTGATCATCAGGGCACACTGATCATCAGTGCCCTGATGATCAGTGTACAGGTCCCCTCCAAGGAATGCCGATTACCGGCTCTCCTCTCGAGCTGTCAGCGTGACAGCTCGTGAGGTGAGAAATGCTGATAACCGGCATTTCCCTATTTACATGCGATCAGCTGTGATTGGACACAGCTGATCATATGACCGAGCCGACATCTTCGGCTCTTTCCATTGATAGTTTATCCGCTGTGTCCGAGGGACACAGCGCACCACCGATTGCCGCGCAGCGCGCTCCCGGAGCCGTGCATGAGCGGTTAGAGTAGAAGGACATCGTATAACGTCCTCCCAGAACAAGAGAACCGCCTTGCGCCCGTCATTACCTTATATGGCGGGCGGGAGGCGGTTAAAGTGGTAGTAAAACCTGTTTGTGTATAATAATATAATAAGGCTTACCTGGTACTTTAAATATCTCCTAAATGTACACCATTTTGGAGATATTTACTTGTGTAGTAGCACTGGTGCATGCACTCTGAAGGAACGGCATACCAGTGCCATTCCTTCAGAACTATGTGCCGTGAACAGCGACTCCCGCGTGCATGTGCGGGAGTGACATCATCAAGGCTCAGCCAATTCAAAGCCTGTGAACCCCGGAAGAAGGACTGGGTGAACATGGAAGCACTGTTAGCGTTGACAGCGTGCCACTGGAGGGGTTCATTTTAAGGTAAGTTTCACATAATGTGGTAGAATGCAATGCATACTAGCACATTATGGCATTGCCTAGCAGGGGAAATTTTTTTTTTTAACAATCCAGTTTACTACCGCTTTAAAGTGGAGAATAGGCTAGACCTTGTCAGATTTTTTTCTACTGATGTGTTTTCTGTACTGTGATTTTAGACCTCACTTTCAGTCTGGTGAAACCATTGTATGCAGGACAGGAAGTGAGGGTAAATCTCTCTAAAGGAGCCCTGGATAGCTGTAAAAACCCAGCAAGTTTTCTAATCCTAATTTCTAAAGCGGCATATACTTTGAATACAAAGAGCAAAGAAAAAAGAAATCTTGGAAAAAAGGCCATCTGCAGTTTATAACAATCAGCCTTTTTTCTTTTTTAAATAAATTCTATTGTACTAAATCAGATCCAGTTTGGTATGAAAATACACTGACATACAGATCAGATACTTTTCACTGACAGAAGTACTCAACTGTAATTATGGTAATATGTAAACAGATCTATTATACTGCCAATCTGTCAGATCACTAACATCATTATGAACATGTTAAAACAGAAGAACTTCCTTGTAAAGTGCCTTTCCTGCTTTTACCATATCGACTTTATTTTAGAGGAAGCACTATGTTATCATTGGGCCCTGCAAGTGGATTTCAGCACTAAAGAGAGTTGGTAAGAATGATGTATAATTAAAGAATAATTGGTGAGCGCAAGACAAAAAAGGAAAAAGTAAAGCAGCTAGCACAACGTGGCAAACCCTCTGTCTCCAACAAAACAAAACACTATAATATCAATGTGCAGAGGTAATAAAAATGTGTGTTATAATCAATGATGACCAGTGTGATAGTAAAAGACAAAAGAAACATCATAAAAAAAAGAAATAAAGAATAGTGAATACTCCAATGAAGAAACAAAATATACAGTATAACAAATAAATGAAAATAAATAAGTCTTCTAAATATCATAATAGTCCCAAAAATAGTGATGTGATCAAATCAACAAAATGTGGTGACTTCTGTGACTTCCGCACTGCACCTCCACCATAATGCACTCACCAGAAGTAAGTAGCAAGCAAGCCCAGAGCTGAATGACACTAAGGGGTGTTCCTGCTTGTTCCTCCTGCCGGTGACCAGGTTGAAGGTGGGATCTCTCCAGAAGCCAAATGAACAATCAAAAGTACAGTAGCCAAGTCTCCATATCCAGCCCACGGTGAACCAAAGAAAGGGATTCCTCCTAGAGGACAAGCTCATAGACGGAGCCCGGACACAGCATCATATAGTGTATAAGTCATTTACATTTTGTTGATTTGATCACATTACTATTTTTGGGACTATAATGATATTTAGAGGACTTATTTATTTTTATTTGTTATATCGTATATTTTGTTTCTTCATTGGAGTATTCACAATTCCCGATTTTTTTTTAATGATGTTTCCTTTCTCTTTTACGATCACACTGGTTATCATTGATTATAACACACATTTTTATTAGCGCTGCACATTGGTATTATAGTGGTAAGAATGATGTATTTATTAAAGGGAGACAATACAATCAGCGTGCTATCAACGCAATGAAGTGAATCTGACCACTGAGCTAAAATTAAAAAGTTCATGTATTTACTTGCAGTGTAACCAGTAGTGTTAGAACTCCTGGAACATTTATTTATTACAGGTAATTATATAGTGCCATCAATTTACAAAGCAATTTACATACAATATACTGTACATTCACATGTCTAACCCTCAAGGAGAGTACAATCTAAGGTCCCTAACTCACATTCATACATATATAAAGGCCAATTTAGACAGGAGTCAATTAACCTACCAGCATGTCTGGAATGTGGGAGGAAACCCGAGTACCCGCAGGAAAACCACGCAGGCACAGGCAGAACATGCAAACTCTAGGCAGGTAGTGCTGTGGTTGGGATTCGAACCAACCACCCTAGTGCTGCTAGGCAGGAGTGCTAACCACTTAGCCACTAGGCTGTGTAAGGTCCTCCATCTGTACCTGTATACCCAATCACTTTATTGATTCCAAAACAGCAAGGAGTCTGTGGTGTGTCCTAGCACTACGAACAGCAGTGTTCCAGGATCACTAGAATGCAGACAAAAACCTGCTCAGCTGGTCCTCCTCCAGGCTCTGCACTTTCAGCTTCCCAGATTCACCTCAGCTTCTTCCCGGCAGCAACACAACTTAAGGGGGGTGTACTATGATGTAAGGGAGGGTGGGGGATTCTTGACTTCTGATTGTGGGAGTCTCTTGACATGTTATGTAAGGGGGGTGGGGTGCTCTGGACATCTAGTCTTACAGATACGAGCTACCATAATGCTGATGTGGCCCACGATGAAATTGAGTTTGACACACCTGCTCTACGTCACTTGTCAAAAACAAGACCCAAATGCCGAATGCAGCCCTCCAGGCCATTTCACCTCTCCTGCAGCTGTGGCGCCCCCAACATCTCCATCCCCATCTTGTCTCAGCAGTTGCCTGAAGAGAAGAGGACAGAACTCCTCTACCAGATCCTGCACTTCTCCGTGCAGCACCCCACCCCCTCACCATCTTGTCTCTGCCTCCCCTGGTCTCAGCATTCAGCAGACTGGCAGCTGACTCCAGTCCTCCTCCAGACCCTGCACTTTTTGCTTCCAAACTCTCCCCCCAGCTTCTTCCTGGCAGCGGCACAAGGTATGGGGGTGCACTGTGATGTGAGGGAGGGTTGGGGGTCTCTTGACATCTGATGCAAGGGTGAGTGCGGTGCTCTGGACATTTAGTCTTATAGATACAACTGGCCCTTTGAAGGCAACCATAGGGCTGATGTGGCTTACGATGAAATTGACTTTGACACCCCTGTTCTACACCCACCTGGTTGGCTCTCAGGCCTGCTCATCAGGGGAAGAAAATTTGGGTACTCATTTTTTTTTTAATTTTAATTATGGAGTACGCAACTACAGTAATAGAAGTTTTACAATGCCTAGATCTCAGCTTTAATACATTGTCCACATCATATTTCATTCTTCATTTTTTCTCTACTTTCAATTATTTAAAATAATTATTTAAAATTATCATGAGTCCAGATACAGTAAGCCAAGCAGCAAAAGAATAGAACTATAAAAGAATACGACTTCCCTGGTTTCTGCTTAGTGTAACAGATGGGATAGAGAACAGCATTTCCTGTACTCAGGAGAGGAGGCTTTATTCATCTGCTGCCTTCATCTGCTCCTTCTTCCACACTACCCCATTTTATTTTCAATACATACCTACAGAAACAAATAACTGAACTGGATCACTTAGATAGTATAGTGATCACCTTCTATATTACCTACCTGCAGTATTGTAGCACACATTTTGTTTAGAAAAAAGGAAACTGGCTAAAACAGAATTTTTACAAACCACTTAAATAATGTAGGCAATAATAAGACTTGTCTGTCCCTATGTATCTCAACTCTCTAATAAAAAAAAAACACTGTCCTCTAAAGATGTACCTTAAATGTCCTCTTGTGTCCATTCCATCTTTCTTAACATCTCTCTCTCCAGGCATTCCTTCCCTACCCTCACAAACCTCATTGTCCTAAGAATATCTTCATATTCTGCTAGAACATGTTTCGTGTCACTGCTCCAGAAGTAGTACGTAGCATAAGTCAGAGAATGGCCACTCCCATGACAGTCTTAGACCTCATGTACACATGAACTCTTCTAGACGTTTAGCTCTCCAGGCAGCAGAAAAATGCTAAACAGAGCAAAAACGTGTGTAAACATGGTACTGCATTTAGCGCTTGGACGTGTATTTATTTGATTGGCCACAGTATTTTCAACTAACATGATTAAAACGCCCAAGCACTAAAAATTGGCTAGCGTTTAGACAAGTTTTTGCCATGTGTAAGTGCTGAGCAAACTGTCGGCGCTATATAAGTCCTGTATAATAATAATAATAATAATGTGTAGCGTTTTTTGCCCAAAACGTTCCTCTCCTGAATGCAGAAGAATTGTGTTCTGGAGAGGAACGTTTAACTGCCCCTAAACTCAGGTAAAAGCCTATGTGTACATAGACACAGGCTTTTATTCAGTTGAGTTCAGGAGCTTTGGAAAAAAAAAGTCATAAGCTCCTAAACTCATGTTTAGGAACAAAAGTGTGAGGTCTTAACAAGCGTTATACTTTGTTACAGACTTCCTTCCTCGCAATGCATGTTGTTTTTTTTATTTACTCATTACCACAACGTCAAAGCGCACCTTTCATAAAATAATGAATAAAATAGTGAAAGGTCTGCTGTATTTCCAGTCCCCAACCCCCAAATACCTCAAAAAGGCAAAAAAATAAAATAAAATATATAATTACCTTGGTTTTGCAGGTTTGCAGGAGGCATGTGTGACAATACTGTGCTGCCGTCAAAAAAAAAAAAAAAAAGTTGGGTGCTTGAAATCTCATGAGAATGTGCTTAAACCTTTTGCAAGAGTACATTCTCAGGGGATCTGGAGAATCTAGCTATCCCAGGAGGTGAAGCAATGTTACTCATGCCTCCCAAAAGCGCTGAGAGAGGCTGAGATATTTATTTTTACTTTAGGTTGAATTTTATGTATATATGGCTTTTTAAAGCCATTTGTTTTTAGGAGGCCATGAGTTCCATTTGCATGGAAGGTCCACTGTAACTACAAGTCAAATACTTGTACCGTTTCTATTCCTTTCCTTCTAAAGTTTAAGCTCTTTTTGGCAAGCTCTGCATTCCTAGCATATGAAGTATTTGTGTATGTTATGCTATTGGGTTTCAAGAAGTCACTGTGCTGTGATTTTTGCTCCATGAAAGTCCTCATTGTTTAGAGTACTGCAGAAGATGCTAGTGGTGTATAAATTAATGACAATAAGAACAAAAACATTTGTAACCATGTTCAGTAATTAAATATCTGGTTACACCTAGTTACCTACACATGTACATGGAGAAAAAGCAAAGTGTGGTGAAGAAGCCCATGTAAAATCCCAATTCCATAAAAAATTGGTAATTCTCTGAATCTTGTAATATTATGTACTGTATTACTGTAGAAGATGATATATTTAAAGTCTTTGCAATTTTACATTGAGGCACATTATTCTAAAATGCTCTTTTTATACCGAATCATGTTACTGACTTGTTGCCAATTAAAATAATTAGTTGCAAAAAATCTTCCAGCTTTTCTTTGTTAGTACAACATACTTTGCCAGCTTTTTGTTGCCCTGTCCTAACTTTTTTGATACCTGTTGCTGCCATCAATTTCAAAATGACCTTATTATTTTCTTAAAATAGTTATTTTCTTAGTTTAAACATTTGATATGTTTTCTCATTTCTATTGTGAATAAAATATGGGTTTACGCAATTTGCAAATCATTGCATTCGTTTTTTTTGCAGATTTAACACAGCGCACCAACTTTTTTGGAATAGGGTTGTTCAGACTTCCAATCATATGCAAGGGAAGCTATACATCCCCCCCCTTTTTAGGCTAGTAAATCAGGCCCATATAATGACCCTCAATTTACACTTCTATACATATGTATGCATGCAGGCCCAGTTCACATCTGTGCAATGCATGTTAGGTGCATTGTGTTTTACATGAGATCCAATTGAACTTTAAATGTGTTTTTCTAAAAATGCGTCAAACGTGCAGCAACAGTTTATTTATTTTTTTTTTAACATCCCACCCAAAGCACACAGGTGTGAACATGGCTATAGTCAGCAATGACATAGAAGAGAATATATATGTTGTAAGTGAAAACATTACCAACAGTATCCACTTTGTTTCTCTTTTTTAAGACTACAGTGCAGGGGTCTTCAAACTTTCTAAGCAAAATTTACTGTCTTTCAGGCTTTAGGGAGGCTGGACTGTGGCCAGTGGGAGCCAAAAATGCACCGGCATCAGTGCCACATCATTGGTTTTACTGGGAGGAATAGTGCCCCATTGTTGCTATCAATGAGAAGAATAGTACCCCATTGATGGTGTCAGTAGGGGCAATGGAGCTCCAACATTGGTGTCAGTGGAATAGTGCTCCAAGGGCCAGATAAAGGCAAGCAAAGGGCCACATCCGGCCCCTGTGCCGCAGTTTGGAGACCACTATAGTGTTTTAAAGAGTTCAAAGAAAAATATGGATACAATTGTCAGGAAGACAGGAAGAACCCTTGGGACACGTTTGACACTTGCTATCATGAGGTGATGATGTCAATAAAATATCCATTGTCATCCTCATCGCCCTTATAATTTTAAAGCTTAGTATTGTTGTTTGTAAACGTTTGCAATAGCAACTTCAACTAATCAGAAAACATCACAAACATAGATGACCCTGTTTCTTCAGTTTAAAATTCTGTCAAACAGTCATCTATTGAAATGCAAGTCTTGAAGAGTGGAATGCAATTAATTTTACTGGACTTTCAAAATGCGTGCTTCTGAAGAAATACACAAAGAGATTAACACTGCTTTGTTGATGAACCCTGCTATATATAGTGACATGTATATAGATATTGAGACATGAATATAGATATAGTGAACTGTAATGTACTGCTGCAAAATAAAGCTACGTGATTTTTTTTTATATGTACGGTAATCAATTCATTTTAGTATAACTACCATGATACTGACCCAAGGATTTTGTTAGCAATGGCTAGATATACTTTACACACATAATACAACCAACATTTTCATAATAATTTGTAATAGTAAATTCCTGAATGCAGAAAGGACTACCTGCCATTAGAGATATGAATGTGGCACATCCTTTGCCTAACCGTCCAACGTTTTAGCCATTCTGAAAGGACCCTCCAAAATACATGCTGGAATTTCACAGGCTCACAAATGCATATAATTTAGCAGAATCAATACAAGTATTAATACGAAAAACACACATTATACCATCATATGCACTGATAAACAGATTATGGCTACAGAAATTGGGAGGGGACCAAGGAGTTCCCGATAATGCAAACAGGTGAAGCCAGAACTGTGCTTTAAAAACAAGAAGTGGGAAAGCTTGCAGCAACCACAAAATGTACTGCAATTAGAGTTCATAGATGACATGCAAAGATAGAAGGTACTCATTGCTGTTCCATATAAAATTACCACGCCAGTTTATACATGAAAAAAGTAACTGTTTTTGATCACTGATAAAACAAATAATCTCTTAAAATGAGTAATGAGTGCATAGATTTACAATACCAAGGATAAAAAGCTGAATGTCGCCAAACATAATCAGCATATCCACAGTTCAGATCCTTGAACAATCACAAGGCAAACACAAGCCTACAAAACTAGAATTTCCTCCATTCCCAAGAACAGCAAATCAGTTCATTGCAATAAACCCAACAAGAACGGTGCCATGCATATATTACTTCAATAAGAGTAAGAAGAGTTTGTAAAACATAAAACTTAAACATATACATCATGATGAAGCCAAGATTACCTTTGAGATGAATACAATTGTGCTCATCCAGATCTACATGTGTAAGACTGAAGCAGTAAACACAATGCTTGAGCAGTCCTTCCCAAGTCTGGATTCTGAAGACGGATTCTGTTCACTGGCTGACGAGTTAGCACAAGCAAAGGCGTCAGGAATACTTCTGTGCTGCCTCCAGCACTTCATTCGAAATACAGAGCTGGCTGCACACATGACTGCAGAGCTGACATACTCCGCACTATACATCACTCTGCCAGCATCAGGACATTTCTTACTGAGTAATCACACATTCCTTGCTGGAACTGCTACCATGGCTACTGAATATTGTAATGTCACCGTGAAATCACCCCACATTTCTTACCACTCTGCAATCTTAATCAAAGTGCGTTTAAGTAATACAGGCTACACATGGCCATGCACAAAGATAAAGCTTCTAACACCTAACAATATCATACTCTACAGACTTGTAGAAAGGGTTTTCATTGCAATAAAACAAGCCTCCCCAGCAATGATACATAACTGATAAAAAGGGATGGAGCTTACAAAAAAGGAGTACTAGCATTCCCACATGCATTAAAGTAGAACTAAAGGCAAAAATGTTTTTCCCCAATTTTTGACAGAGTAAGTTAGTCCATACACATTCATCACTTCTTTTTGTTCAACCAGCGGGTTGAAAAAAAAAAAAAAAAATTAAAAAGATCCAGTTCTCCTATCCATACATTTGATGTGCATGGGGGAATCCTCCCACCCTGCTTGTGTGGATGGGAATCCATACCCAATAATTGGGCTTTAATAGGGAAAAAAACCATTACATCGGTGGTCAGTAGGAAGACTGCACCCCTAAGGGCCCTTTCACCTGAGAGGACCGATCAGGTCCGCCTGTCCGTTTTTCAGACAGACCCGATCGGACCACCCATTGCTCTCTATGGGGAAGCGGATGACAGTCGGATGTAAACGGACAGGCGGTCTGTTTAAATCCGACCTCCACATAGAGAACAACGGGCCATATCCGTGTCTGCTTTTCACAGGCAGGGTGGACACAGACCCAGGCAGATCTCCCACTGAACAGGCAAATACGATTGGCAGAGTCCGCCCCTATGAAAGGGCCCTTACAGTTGTGGACGGAATGCCAACCTTACAAAGCTAAAAAGATCACTGGTGTTATGCTGCTGGTTTTGCCATGTGATTTGCCCCTGGAACAGGTTAACCATCCACAGCTTAAGGAACCTCTAGTATCCTCTGGAGGGACTTTAGAGCTTCATGGAACCCCGATTTAGAATAGCTATTCTGCAGAGACCTATTGCCATCTGTGATTTTAGCTATCATACATAAACTAGCATCCATGCAGCATATTAAGGCACTGCAAGAGCAATATCCCAGAGCAACATCACTTTTCAGTCTTTTGTACTGAGCTCAATTTGGAGATGTATTTGGACTGGTTAGCCAGCTTTGAGAATTATTTGTAAGTCACACAACGGTCAGATGTAAATATGCATTTGTAGAAAAGGGAAAGCTATATTTGCTATTTTAAGTCTGCAAAACAAGAGTCCTGAACCTAATTTATACAGTCTTATATTGGCCACCACCACAAAAAAAAAAAAAAGTTTGCAATACTAGTCTATAGGAGACAAATTTGGAAGTGCTCACAATTGGCCACAGATCTTATCCAACTTGCTGGGAAATTTCTGGACAACCAGGCAGATCTCTCTGCACCCTCTCCCACTTTAAACCATGCATGCACCATTTAAGCATGTTGGACAAGTCAAACAAGAACCAATCCAGGTCCTGGTGCTACAGACAGGTGTATTTCTACATACCTATTGTTCTATGGAAGATATAATTCAGTGTATTTTATAGATATAGACTACTATGATTGTATTGTCTTACTAAAATTGTGTATATGGTAAAGACAGTTTTTCTGCATACAGCTATCAATCCCAGCTGTAGGAATCAGTAGATTCTTGCTGCTGGGGTTTGTGCTGTAGTTAAACGTCTGTGTGAATGCAGCATCCGTCATGTGAAAAGCAAATTCCTGTTCATGTAAACAGCAAAAGAGTGGGATTTAATGACCATACGCCATGCATATACCTCATTGGGTGGCCGACGTTTGTGTTGGGAGTGCGCTCACTACGTGCTCCCAGCTCAGAGACCAAGCTATCAAAGACAGCTCTTGGTTTCCACTAACTATATATGAGCTGGTGGGACTGGACCACTGTGACAGCCAATCACAGTGGTCACGTGATCACTGATCCTTCCCACCCCTGGGTGTTCAGAACCTTTTAGAGCTTGTTTACACTTGATTCAAAATGTGGCACTGGACACGCTTTTTTAAAGCACTCTGAATACCAATCAAAGCAACTATCACTAAGTAAAATGGTTAGCTTACAGTCCTGTTTACACATTGTTTGCTTCAAAAATTATACCGCATGTCGCTTTCTTGGTGCTTCAAAGCATCTTCAAAGCCTCCATAGAAGTCTATGAAAAAGCTTGATTACAGCATCTGCAGCTTTTCAGAGGTTATTCAGCTTTAGCTTCACTTTCTTTTATAGGTATTGCAGATATGAGATATCCCAGGATGCAGTGGTAAACCAAGAAGCAAACCAGAAAGACGTTATCAACAGTAACTTCTGGTTCATGTGTATACATATATTCTGGGAGTGTGTGGTGCAGAGGTCACATCTGGTATGCAGCATGGAACAGCAGGAAGGTGATCGGGGTCTGGGCTGGAGCAGAGCCACTAGCAGACAGCAGACAAGGTGTGCCACATGGGAACGCTATAGTGGAAGGTGAGCGGGGACTGGAGAGAGAGGACTGAGGGGCAGAGGATCAGCAGAGCTGGGGGACTGGAGCAGGAGAAAGTAGCAATGTCAAATATGGTGTGCACCGTGGGGGCAATATAGTGGGAGGTGAGCAGGGACCAGAGAGAGAGGAGGATCAGCAAACCAGAGGATCAAGCAGGGCAGAGTGGGGGATCAGCAGAGCTGAGGGTTACTACCGAGTGGGGGATGAGCAGAGCTGGTGGTTACTACTAAGTGGGGGATCAGCTGAGCTGGGGGTTACTACTGAGTGGAGCATCAGCAGAGCTAGAAGTACTACTGAGGAAGGGATCTGCTGAACAATGGTACTAATAAGCTGGGGATCTGCTGAATGAGAGTACCAATGAGCTGGGGATTTGCTGAAAAGGGATACTAATGAGCTGGGGATTTGCTGAGTGGGGTCTACTGGGCCCCCTTAAAACAAATTGAAAATCAACACCAACACATACACACACCATTTTCCAAGCTTCAATAAAGCTTCAAAAAACGCATCACGGAAGCATCAATAATACCTAAAAAAAAAGAACGTTGAAGTGATAGGTGGTTTAATTGTGTTAAAGTCGAAGCAAGTGTAAATGAGCCCTTACAGGGACACAGGGAAGGGCATGAAGTTCAGTATCCAAAGTAAACACAGCTACAATTAAGTGAAGAGTCTCAACTCCGTTAGTAAATCAGACTTTAGTGTCTCTAAAAGGAAATTAACTGTGGTCACCAGCTCTGCCAGACTTGATTGCTATCTGTGTAACCATCATGCAACCCAGTGACGCTTCAGCACTCTGTTACCAATTACCGTGTTAATGTGAATACAGGTATGAACTTATTAAGCCTATGACTTCAAAACCAAACCGGACTGTCATCCTAGTAAAGTAAAAAAAAGAACAACGTAATGTCCCACTTTACAACAGGTGACAAGCGTGAGAACCAGCCACACGAAATACCCAACATACCTTCTTGTCTGGAACGTCTCTACAAAACAATCCTTTCAAGCACCTCAGTGTGACTGGCTGCTTGTGATCCATGCTAAATTTCTGTCTGCTCCGTACTGCAACAACAGTCCATTATTGTCAGACTAATCTCTCAGCAGAATCTGAGCCCGGCTCATTCCTGTGTATGCTGGAGACTCGATGTTTATAGACAGCGACTGAATGCAGAGGGGCTTATGATATTACAATGACCACTTAGTCACCGGTCAAATATAGGAGCCTCTCAGGATCAGGCAAATCAGCACATACTTTGACATTAGGAGGGTGGCTTTATTTGTGACATGAGCGAGACTGACAGCTCTGGGGCTTTCCGCTGTGGTGGCCTATTTATAAAGCGGGCAGCAAATTGTGAAAAATGGACAGGCTTTAAAATTAAAAATAAATGCGGGGCGGGTGTCAAACTTACCACCTGGTGCTTGGAGAGGGTTGTGCGTCCATATCACAGGAACCTAAATCGAGTTCATCGCAAAGCGCCATTTATTACAGGATTATGAAAAGTGCTTCTCACTTGCTACAAGAGTAGATATTTTCATATACAAACTGCTTACAGAAAATGCTCCCAACCTGGACTCAGGCAATATATTCTAATATTTGTAACTACGTAACAGGAATGTAACACAACAGCTGAGATACTGAAAACATACAGGAGACGAGCTACTGATCACAGGCACATATGTGCAGCTATAAAAGTCTCATTGGAAATACATTAGGGGTCAGTAGTACAATGGTTATATTTGTCTTCTGAGCATTATCAGGATTCTTTGTACTAATATTTACAGAGCTGCAAACATTTTAAAACAATTGCAAGCTTTGTTGGTTTAGGGAGCAATAGTAGGGAAGCTCTGTCATGGAATCTGATAAAATAAAGTCCATCTGTAGTGTGCATATACTGTATGTACAGTATGTGATACATACCTACTGTATAAACACATACAGTATAGAGAGGCAAGAGAACACTATAAAGTGCCCCCCAAACATTGTTACACCCCAAGACTCCATGACCGCACCCAAAGTTTCTAAGCAAATTCTAAATTTTAATATCCCTGGATACAGGAATGCTAATAGTATGTTTACAGGCAGGGCTGTGCCACTAATGAGACCAATTGGGACAGCTGCCTCAGGAGGCACGGAGAAGGGTAGCACTGAGGCCAGACACTAGGTTTACATCGGTGTGACTTGATAGACCAAAATCGCATGGAAAATCGAGCCCTATTTGCCACTATGGAACCATTCAAATCGGTGCAACTCAAGTTGCAGCAATTTTGAAAAAGGTCCCTGCGCTTTTTTGTGCAATTTCATTCGCGATTTGCACTGATATCTGTGTAAATGAAGACACACAGATATCACCAACCCGCATATTGTCGCACTGATCGGTGGCTTTGAAATCGCACTGAAGTAGCACGACTTCAAAGCCGCACCAGTGTGAACCAGGGCTCAGGCAGCTCAGTAATGCGGAGTCTCATAAAATCACAGGCTCGGTATTACTGAGTTTCCTACCCAAGTAATGCATTGAGGTGCTTTAGTGACAATGCAGTGCGCAGTAGCTGGGTAGAGCCTTCACTGTTAACAGGCTCCAAATTACTTGAGTTAAACCAGATGTAAACTCTGTTTATAAACTTGTCGCTAAATGTAAGTTTATAATAAGTCTTACCCATAGGTATGGTGAATATTTCCTAAACATTTGGAGATGCTGCTTACATCAGCTCCTGCCATTTACGTCACTGTGCATGCACAGTGTACTCTGCATTCATGTGCCCTGAATGCAGAGAGTCCTGTGCCATGATAGGGATGTCATCGCAGCCTGGTCCCTCACACGAACCCCAAAGTAAAGCCCCGTACACACGATAAGAATATTGGATGAATGATCATCCGTTTTTGTTTTTTTTTTGCATGCTAGTGTCATATCAAAAGTGAAGAGGTTACTAAAGTTCCAAATTTTCTGTCAAACAAAAATTTTCGCAAGTGATGTAATGTATTTGTACTGTATTTTTGGACGAAAACTGTACTGATTAAATGAAAATTGTATGATCTGGTATTGTACAAGAAACATTTTCATGCTTGTCCCTTTAAATAATTTTGGACAAAAGCTGTGTGCTAATGATCAGATTATCGTACGATCGCTACGAAAGAGGTATTTTTCGTAAGATTTTCTAAATGTGTGTACTAGGCTTAAGATCGTTCGAAAATGGAAGTGCTGGGAGCATTGGGAGCTCAGTGCTGGAGGACTCTGTTTAAAAGGGGAGTCTGTGAAAGGTCTACTTAATAAAGCACTACCGCTATATAAAGCCACATACCTAAATAGAGGTTGCTCAAAAAAATCTGAGAATGTCTGGCACTGCTAGCTCTCTAACACAAATACGCTTAATTGAGGTTCCACCGCAGTTGCCCAGATAGAGTATAATTACTTTAGTCATCATCAACGTTGGCTCTGTATTGCCTATGAAGCATTGATCACCTGTCTTAAGAGCACCTTTTATCTGGTCACTAATGCCTCGCTGTCATGCTTACTCATCTTCCACGGCGGTGTATCCCATCAGAGGATATTGCTCCATTGCTCCAGTGATCTTCCACCAATGGAGTATTGTACAGGACTGGATGGAGAAGGGGAGGAAGGGGAATTTCTGGGTACTTATGGTTGATTGATGGTTGTTCACACCGACTCTGTGGGGTTCACCTTTTGTTTTCTTCTATTCTAATGGGCTTACCAAAGAAGGTCTGCTTTGAAGACCCTGAGATGTTCCTTTTGTGTGTACACCTTTGGTATGTTGCATGTAGTATGAAGCAGTGTATGGAATGTTGTTTTTGTACTACTGTATGCTAATACAAAGTTTATAATGTGTATGTATGCGCACACACAGGCAGCAATACCACTGCCTGGGGCGGCCACATTTGCCACTGGGGCAGCAAAAATGGCCCATCAATATGCACCCACACCCGCTAGGAAATTCTATCATCAGAGAACTATGTTGCTAACCTCTGCTCCAGAGAATGCTAGTTGCTGGGCTACCATGGTAAGGAATTTGCTTCAATGCTATCTAAGTCACTGAGCCAGAACAAGTCCTTAGATAGGCAGTTCAGACATTTCAATTACATTACAAATTGCTTCCCACCATGTGTACAGGCTAAATGGTGGCAAGGCTGCTGCTGGTGTCTGAAGCACAAAGCAGAAAAATACCAGATTATTTTACTGTTCTAGTCCCAAATTTAGTGGAAGATATTTTATCAAATGGCACACCTGAAAAGATAGAGTATGATCTGGTAGAAAACCCCAATAATAACCCAGTTTTACATTTTTCAGGGTTTTTTTTCCAATCCAATGCCAATGGTAGCACAAACTGACCTACAGACAATAGTAGAGTCTTTTCTCCAGGTATACGTATTCTCCAATCACCTTTACTACACAGTAAACATTATAACTCAAATCATTTCCTTCTATTTGACCAATATCTTGTCACGGAACACAGAAGCATAGGAGCCCTTATTAATTCATCTGGATGAAACAGCACTTTTGGCCTATAGTTGCTTAATGATGGTTATGATGGCAATGCAGTGAAGGGTCTGAACCGGTGACAAGCATTTTGTAACAAAATTAATAACACCTGTTGTTTTAATAGAGTAATTATTTTTAGACATGGCATGATGTGAATTTTGAGAGACACAGCTGTCATATTTTTCAGACGTGCTTAAACTATAGGCAACTACCACTGCCATCTACATTTACGCTTCTCTCAGATGATTTTCCTGTACCACTGGTTATCTACCAGCCTGATGCCCTTCAGTAATTAATAGCCAGAATGCTATTTGGTATTTATAGCCACTGGGCATTTCAGAAAATTGATACTGAGATTTTTCGGGTAATTAAGAAAGCTTGAAACAGATACATTCTTTTATCTTAGAAAGATATCTAGTTATTATGTGTAACCCCACAAATGGTGCCAAAAGATGCTCACATATTGGACTCCAGCTGTGGAATAGACACTGTATGTACTGTATACAAATGCATAAACTTTAGGTCTATTACTTGTTCTTGAAAAATAAATCCAAGAATTAAGGCAACGGAGATTCAAATATGTACACTTTTTAACAAACAGACAGATAATTTGCTTTAGAATAAGCCCCCCCTCCAGTCACTGTATTACATAGCTACTTTAAAGAGGAATTCTATGTCGAGAACTAACAGTGCTCTAAATGAACAAAGTGGAGAGTGTGACATCACTGCCACGTCTCCCCACCTCATTCAATCAAAGAATGCCTTGCATCTAGCAACACATTCTCTGAATGGCACCCATGCTGAGCAGCCAATCACCTGCGTACATAATGCATCAGGACAGCCACTCAGCATGGGACTCAGAAGCTAGTTGAGATCACTGGAGTAGAAGTCTCTATATCAGTGATTTCCAGCTTCCCCAGGTATAGTGTATTATTATTACACAGGATTTATATAGCGCCAATAGTTTGCTCAGCGCTGTACATTATAATGGGAGATAGTACACGAGACAATACAGCAACAATACGATTCAATACACAAGGGGTTCGAGGGCCCTGCTTCTTGGAGCTTACAATCTTGGAGATGCATAGTTGCACTGGTCCAAGCTGGACCAATGTAACTATGTATAAAATATCCATAGCTGGAATTTTTCCTTAAAGCTGGCTCCTGGAGCAGCCTTTGCTTACCTTTGTTTTCCTGCCCCATTGCTCTATTTTCTACTCATTTCCTGGTGACAACTTTAAATGTATGTACATCACCCCTATAAGGCCATAAAAGGAAACATGGCCAGAGGTTCGGTCTCTTTCCCACTCTATACAAAGCCTAAAGAAAAGCGTTAGCTAGTACTGGTCTTTAAATACAGCCAATTGCAATGCCATTTTCATTTACAAGAATGGCAGCTAGATCTTATTTTATCAAAAATAGGGGGAAAATATGGGAAAGTTCAATTAAATGAACTAAAATTATTATTATTTTTTTAACATGCTGAGCAGTAAAGATGAGCTTGTGCATCCCCTAAACTCACCTCTAACCCTAACACCAAGCTCCTTTTTTTGTAGTCCAACGAGCTTCAGGCATTCTCTGCCACTGCAACTTCTATGAGGGGTAAAGATAAATTCAATGGCCACTTGAGCTTATCTCTACTGAACAGGAGGAAGTGGCTAGTTCTTTCACATCTCCTACTGGGTCTGCCTTTAGGTAACCCCTGAAAACTCATCTCTTCACTGAAGCCTATCCTTCCTCTACCTAACAGGTGAAATTAGAATTCTCAAACCTCTGAATGTGCCACAGTTTCACGTTGGCAGAACTACAGAGGATAAACGTTTCAGAACCCATCATTCTCAGCATGACATATGCCCATCAATTAACCATGTACGGCCAATCTAAGATTCTTTAGACACAATATCTATTTTGCTTTACAAAACAATAACTTGTCAAATACAATCAGTGTTATTTACTTTTTTGAAACCTTAATTCCTAGTATACACGATCAAAAAATCAGATGAAAAATACCACTTTCAAAGCAATCGTACAATAATCTGATCATTATTTATTTCTGGTACCTATATAGCGCCGTCAATTTACGCAGTGCTTTACATATATATTATACATTCACATCAGTCCCTAACCCTCAAGGGGTGTACAATCTGAGATCCCTAACTCACATTCATACACATACTAGGGACAATTTGGACAGGAACCAATTCACCTACCAGCATGTCTTTTGGAGTGTGGGAGGAAACCGGAGTACCCGGAGGAAATCCACGCAGACACAGGGAGAACATGCACACTCCAGGCAGGTGGTGTCGTGGCTGGGATTCGAACCAACGACCCTAGTACTGCCAGGCGGAAGTGCCAACCATTTAGCCACTGTGCTGCCCATTTAGTACAAAACATTTGAAAGCCGTTCATGACAGTTCATGCGAAATTATCCAAAGGGACAAACATGAACATTTTTCTTGCACGACACCAGAATGTACGATTTTTGTTTAATCAGTACAGTATTCATCCAGAAAAAAAATAATCAGAAGACCAAGACTTTACATGCTCAAAAACGAAAGAATATATTACATCAGATCCCGAAGTTGTATTCTGTCATAAGAGAATTTTCGTAACTTTAGTAACATCTTCATTTTCGATATGAGACTAGCATGCAAAAATAAAAATGGATGATCATTCGTCCAATAATCTCATCGTGTGTGTATGAGGCTTAACTCTTGGTCAGCTTGTTCAATGTTTTCTGTAACTTACTGATTATAATGGTGAAATCATTCTGATGCCACCACCAGGGGTTTAGCAAGCATGCCTATTACAGCAATAAGAAAATATGTCCCTCTTTCCACTCAAATCATTTCACAAGTCAAGAACACAATGGATACAGGCTGCCAAAATAGCTTTAGTATTTGCTTTCCTTGGCTCTGTTTTTTCATTGTCACATCTCATCAAGAACACACCACATCAGAATATCTCTGTACAGACCAAACTGTCCAATTTTCTGGGTGCTGTGCAATCTAGAATAAGGTGCACAGCATGTGTTTGCAAAGTAATTACTGTAAAACCTAATTTTTAAAATGGGAATATTGTGCACATTAATCTCATTTTAATATTAGCATTAGATTTAGACAATGGTGTATGTGGGGATCTCTTTAAATAATTCAACGTTCTCTGTCTTCATATGTACACACATAAACATATATCACCCCCCAGTCATTTTACAACATTGCTAGATAGTACGTTCAAGCCACGCACCCAGAATATTAGGTACTTGTTTTGCAAAAGGTCGTATACTGTTTAAAGTAGTCCGTAAGTATAGAAATATGAGAGCTACCTTCTGTTTAGTCTTGTCTTTACGATATTTGTGCTGATTGTGATTTCTGCCTTGAGTATCGTACCAGCAATACTATATCCATATGCCGGACTCCATCGGGAGCCCAGAATATAGAGTATTCAGTGAGGCTTCATTTTCCATCTTTCCCGCCTTCTGTATGCAGATATAGTGACAACTTTTTTTTTAGTTTATTATGTCATTGGTCTCTAAATGTCTACCATTTTTGCAACTTATTGTTTTGTTTTCCTTTTTTATATACGGCACTTGTGTACAAAGTTTATTTTTTTGTCTTTCCATCAGTACATACTCTGTATTATTCATCAGAAAACGTGTATGTTTTATTTCTGTCGGTCAGTGCATCTGTTTTTGACCGATTCTCTGATGTTATCCATTCTGCAATAAAATTCTTTGTAAAAGAAATATGAGAGCTACCTTTGCTGACTTTAGAAGGTCCAGAACCATCTTATTTTATCCTTGTTTCACTACTAAAAGCAGACCTTGCCCTCAAACACAAAACATTAAATTAAAGCAATAATAATAATAAAAAAAAATGTTGAAAGCAAAAACAGAAAATACCCATATTCTCCAAGTTCAAGCCATTTTCTGCTGTCACGATTTGCTGTGCACATCTAAATGCTGCTTATTAGAGACCTGTGTGAATGAGCCCTTAGGCTAGGTACACATCTGTGCAGCTCTGCAAGCTGTGGTTTGAGCAGGCACCTCCTGAAACACAGGGAAAAAGTTCCTGCAGCAATTTAGAAATCGTATCCCACATAGGAACTAGAAGTGTAGTGCAGTTCAGAGTGGAGGAGCGATTTCCAGTGCGTGAGGTGTGCTGCTAACATTAATGGTACCTGCATACAGCTCCTGCGTTTTTCTGTGCGGGTGGTTGCGGCTGCGGGAACAGGTGTGCTCTTGCTGCGGTACTCACTCGCAG
Source organism: Staurois parvus (assembly GCF_062004578.1). NCBI lineage: Eukaryota > Metazoa > Chordata > Amphibia > Anura > Ranidae > Staurois > Staurois parvus. The sequence continues at coordinate 1,422,141 of NW_028318002.1, forward strand.
AGATGTCAACCTACCCTAAATGTGCAGTAAGATACAGAGAAAACTCTGACTTTACGCTGGCAATACACTGGCAGAACTGTGTTTTTTGTTCATGAAATTACATTAATTCCAAAAATGAATGTTAAAAGCAAATGAAATTGTGAAGCACTTTGGAATGGCATTGTTCAAGTCATTGAGTACTGGGAAATTTCCTACGAATATTTATATGAACGTTCATTTGAAGATCTATTAGTGTATGGCCAACTGTACATAAAAAAAAAAACCTTCCCTCATCCAGTTACACAAGCATCTAATACAACAAGTGATTCATTAGAAGCCACTGTAGTCAAATGCTTGCTTGTGTTATAAGAGAGAAGAGAAAGGGAAACGTAGCCTCAGATTACTTGAAACCTTTCATTGTAAATAAAATTTTAAAATAATAAAATCATTGCACTCATTTGGCAGAAAGTTAATAATGTGAGTAGCTTGATGAAGAGATAAGTTCTGTGTATCCTGATTGGCATTCCATGTGTGCAAGCCTATGATGCAACTGACAGATGCACTGGAGCTGACAATCCTGCACCTGTAAACCCCACTGCAGAGCCGGCAAACCGCTGGATTACCCCATGAAACACTTGAAGATGTACATGTACAATCATGAGGAGTGTGGACATACTGCTGGAAGAGGCTGGCCGCGCTTAGGGCTGTGAAGAGCTTCAGGAGATTTCTGCCGAATGGAAGAAACAACCGCCACTGTGGTGTAGGTCTGGCATCACTAGGTTGCCATGACAACACATTTTGGGGGACTGTCCCCCTTTTTCAAGCCCGACTTGAAAAAGGGGCTATGTTCTCAAAACACTTTGTCAAGGCAAACATGCCAATCAGGATACAGAGAACATATCTCTTCATGGAACTACACACATTATTGATGTGCTTGTGCACTTTCCACTGCATTAGAGTGTGATGATTTTAATAATTTTGGTTGCAATAAAAGGTTTAACTAAGAGAGGGTTGTGCTTCTGATTTTCTTCTCCCTTGTCTTTCCAGTTTGTCCATGACCCATGGTTTATTGGGAGCTGCAAGTCCCCTAAGCTACCTAGTTATATCTACAGTGAATGCAGCCCATCTGGTGTCAGTACAGTGTTTTGTATACCTTTTGTATTCGACTGCTTGTATTATAGCCTCTCTTCTCCAGGTTTTAATAAAAAAAAAAAAAGTCACAATACGTGAATGCAATCAGAATTTATAAAAGCCAAGCTAAGAACACTGTAAGACAGAAAATCTATTTTGCTTCTAGAGAACAGATTGCACAGAACATGTAGTATCCAGTGCAGAACATACAGCAACATCAGCGGGCAAGGCATGCATGGGGGAGGAGAGAGTGTTAAACAGTACCAAAGTGATAATTAATTCCCACAATCTGCAGAGGGAAGGACCGAATATCTGCTTTTATAGTCTTACAGCCAAAGTACATGTACAAAATCTAAACTAGACCAAAAAAATAAGCTCTGACTGAAGCTATATACATTAGAACATTTACTGGTGTTGTTAGCGACCTGTCCATCAATACGTTTACCATACATGCATTAGTAAGAGTACAGTTACAAATGTACACGGTCCACAAACCCACTTCATACTGGTAACAGATGGTGCATGTATGTGTTGTAACCCAGAGACATCTGATTTTATACATTTAAAGTGATTGTAAAGGCTGATTTTTTTTTTAACAAACATGTCATACTTACTTGCTCTGTGCAGTGACTCCTCCTATTCTCATGTCGCTCCTGGCCCCTCCCTCCTACCAAGTACCCCACAACAAGCAGCCTACTATGGGGGCGCCCGAGCTGCATGAATAATGCATGAATATAAAAAACCTTGAGCCTTTACAACCATTTTAATGTAAATCATTTTTTGATCTTTTGCCCCTAATTAAATAGCCACTAAATACTCCACTTTCCATTGATGCTCGCATATAGGTCAGAGATATTATCAGGATAGAAAAACGTATACAAAAATCGGGCATTTCAGTATTGGACAGCCATTAAAGTGACACTAAACTCTGATTAAAAAACAATTCTATTCAAATTATGTACTCCTCACTCAAAACAGTCCCTTCTGCTCTCAGCCTTCTCCAATCTCCAAATTCCTTTTTTTTGCTGTTGTGTTCTGACGTCCTATTCATTTTCCATTGTCCCACTGTATGTAGTAGGCACATAGCCAGGGGCGTACTGACAACTCATGGGGCCCCCGGGCAATAGGGGATCATGGGGCCCTTGTGTCCTTGCCAAAACTCAAAACATCCTATGAAAAAGGTACCAGGGGCATCTCATGGGGCCCCCTACTGACCCTGGGCCTTCGGGCAGTGCCTGAGTTTCCAAATGATCAGTCCGCCCCTGTACATAGCCATCTTCTCTTGCTCACTCCCAAGATGGACAGTGTACTATGAACTAGAGGATGTGTAGTATGTACACAACCACAACTAACAAGCAATGCTTGTTCCAAACAAACAGAAGTGAGGAGAGGTGGAAGAGAGGCTCGAGGGCTCAAGAAAGACGTTACAAGGAGGCCAAAAAACATAGTAATAAACTATTTCATTAAAAACAGACTACAAGGCCATTATGTACTGGATGTGTATGGATTATTTCTGGGGAATAAGGATACCGTTTAGTGTCACTTTAATGTTTACAAGTGCAATTCTTTGGTTTTTTAAAGTGGTTTTAAAGGCTCAAGGTTTTTTACCTTCATGCATTCTAAGCATAAAGGTAAAAAAAAGCCTCTGTGTGCTGCTCCCCCCACAGCCCCCCCTAATACTTAAGTGAGCCTAATCTCAATTCAGTGATCCAGGTCTCTCCCTCCTCATTGGCTGATATGCAGCAGCGAGAGCCATTGGTTCTCATTATTATTATTATTATTATACAGTATTTATAAAGCACCAATAGTTCGCTCAGCGCTGTACATTACAAAGGGGGACAGAACATGTGACAGAACAATACCAATACAATGCAAAACATGAGGGGATTGAGGGCCCTGCTCTTTCGAGCTTACAATCTAGGATGGCTGTCAATCACAGCCAGTGAGGCTGAGCAGCGCTCTGTGCGTCTTATGGACACACAGGGCCAGCTCTGGAGCAAGCATGCATGAGTGCCCCCAGAGCAAGCCGCTTGCTCTGGGGGCACTCAGCAGGGCGGATGGGCCAGGAGCGCCAGCAGGGGACACAAGAAGAGGAGGACTGGAGCTGCTCTGTGCAAAATCATTGCACAGAGCAGGTAAGTATAACATATATATTTTTTTTTTTTTTTTTAAGCCAGAGCCTTTAATACCTCTTTAACATCTATACCTATGCCTTTGCTGTTTCTCTGGTGAGCTTTAAGATGGAAGAATCAATAAGATAGACACTCCCCACCAAGCGAGCAGGCAGTGGACTGCTCTGTACTGATCTGCTGCCTGCGTTTCTCTCTTTCCCTGGCGATTAGTTTCTGATCATAAGGGAGAGAAGAGAAGAAGTAATCCTGTGAGCTGCTGTTGCTTGCTGCCCCACTCCCTGCACAGTAACAGTGCGGGACCTCCATTTATTAGGGTCACTGTTCGTGTCTTTTGAGTGATAAAATCCAAAACATGTGGTATCAGTCCTGCCTACTTCATTTTGATGGATAATGAACATTTCCCTCTCCCCATCTCCTCCCCAAAACCCCTCCTTGTGCACAGGCCGAGAGCACTAAAGGTTATCAGCTCACAAGATTTCCAGCAAAAATAAGAATTTTATTGCACTAATGGAACATAAATCACAAAGAGCTTTCAATGGTACATTTAGCAGACTAAAGGCAACAAATAAAAGAAGTTCAGAAGGCTTACATATACTTTAATTCAGCACAGTGTAAAGTAGACATCTAGAGCACTGAGTAATGTGCCTCAATGCACTAATTCTTCATCATCGGGAATATTCAACCTTTTCTGGGTAGGTCTGTACACAGAGAAAAGAAGAGAGGGATAGGATCCTGCCACTTTACTGAAGAGTTTTCCAACTTTTTAAAATTGACAATTAACAGTCTTTTAAGTCAACTCCGCAGATTCTAAACCAAAAACAGAGACAACGGTACACTTACCTGCACAACATTGCTTCTTACGCCAACTGTGTGCAGCCAATCACTGACTCTAGGATAGCCATTCAGCATCTCTGTTCTTTCAGGCTTAGGCACATTAAGTTTGCACTGAAGCTGTTTGCTGATGTAGTTCATCAATTTTGCCTGTAAAATGTAAGAAGTATGTTACTAGGTTGCATCATAAATTAAAAATAAAACAGAATGCACAGCTTGTTGTACAAGTAATGTTCCAAATAAATACATTCTTGATTAATTAAAGCAGATGTCCATGCAAAACTTTTTAAAAGGCATTTTTTTTTAAACCTTTTACCAGGAATGGCAACTCTCCTGACAGCTTTTGGATTCTCTACAGAGTACTTTCTTTTGTGTACCACTACGAAAAATCCACTGGGGGGGACATAAAAAATGTACTCCTGAGAAGCAGTAGGAAGTTCTGCTCACAGCTGAGCCGTGGCTGTCACGGGAGGACAGTAGATACGGAGGAGATCTCCTTAATGAGCTCAGGGACAACTGTACAGACCCAAGAGTAGATCAAGCCCTGCTTCACTTCATCAAACACACATACACAAAAAAGAAAAATCAGTTCTTCTCTAAGTGGTTGTAAACCCTTTCATACACCAAGTGAAGTGACTGGCCTCAGGTGATATACAGAGATGAAACAAATTGTCCTGCATAAGTTGTACCTGTTTATCTACAACCATCTGTCCCCCTACATCCATTCAAAGTGTAGCATTTACACAGGATCTCTCCTGAGCAGAAAAGCAGGGGGTGGAGTTGAAGTTACATTAGAGCTGATTTGTGGCAAGGGACACACCCACATTCATACAGCACACAGGAACAGAGCTGAGGCCGCCAATTACAGACTGTGCCCTCCCTGTCACCAGTTTCCTCTTGGTGTCAGGAAAACTTGTCAGACTCATGCTTATAGCAGAGCAACGAAGCAATGGACAGAAATTACACTTAGTGCTCTAGACAAGCACACAGTATAGAGGGTTAAGCTTTGTTCATATTTCATGGTTTTAATAACAAGCATGTCATACTTACCTGCTCTGTGCAATGGTTTTGCACAGAGCAGCCCGGATCCTCCTCTTCTCGGGTCCCCTGCCGGCGCTCCTGGCACCTCCCTCCTGCTAAGTGCTCCCAGATCAAGCAGCTTGCTCTGGGGGCATCCAAGCAAGCACGCTCCTGATCTGCGTGTCCATTCACACATACAGCCACGGCTCAGCCCCATCCCCTCCCTCTCCTGATTAGCTCACTGCCTGTGATTGACAGCAGTGGGAGCCAATGGCTTCCTCTTCTGCCTCATCCAATCAGGAGTGAGAGTGTCTTGTGGACACTGCTGGATCAAGAGGGGGGCTAAGGTAAGTATTAGGGGGGGATACTACACACAGAACCTTGAACCTTTAGAACCACTTTTAGTTTTGTGTTTTGTTTTTTTTTTTATATCAGCACATGGCACAGTATTTACATTGAATTGATTGCGAAGTGTCCCTTGTGCTGGTGGCTGACATGTTCAATCTTCAGTCCTCTGCTGCCCTAATACCTGGGTAGAAGTACTGCGAGGGTTAATACGAGCATGATGAACCTAGTACTCAGAGTGCCAACTATGCCCACTCTTTCTGCCCCCCTCCTCCATTCATAAAAGTTGTACTATTGTTTCCCACAATAAAAAGCGCTCTGCACATGGAGGACAGGCAGATAAATGAAAGATCTGCCTCCTCCGTACATATAGAACAAGGCAGATTTAAAATAATAAATGTTTATCTGCAAGACAATAATAATAATATTAATGCTGACATTCACAATATCATTGTGCTTTGTTTTTATGATAAATACTAAACCCAACTGGTATTCATTTTCTTTTATTTCTCTCACTAAAAAAAGTGTTCGTTTTGTTGACTTACTTTTGAAAAAGGTAGCAGTCTGTTCTGGATATATAGACTAGAAAAAATGAGCTCACAAATCCCATTTTCCAACATTTCTAAATCACAGATAACAATGCGTTTGTGTGCATTTCAATGTAGACACTCTCACTTGCATAGGCTGCTGAGCGTACACATGAGGAATGGTCTGATGAAACTATTTGTACTGCATACGTTATCCAAATACTCACCAGCTTGTCAGATCCCTAGTACATGTACAATATCTCAAAATCAGCAACTGTTCCTTTTCTATGCCTAGACAAATCCCAGGAGCTAAGATACTTAACAGAAACCTTTTTTCCCTTTCTGGACTTATCTTTTACGGCATACGGTCCTGGACTTTCTTTATCGATCTTGCATTACTTAGTGCATCACCAGCCTGTAGTAAGTATGAGCATATCATGTATTATGATATCCACTAAGCAGACGAGTGTTCTGAGCCAGTGACTCACCAAACAGTAAAGGAATAAAAAGCCCTGGACCTTGCATCTGCAAAAAACAAGTATGCAATATCAGCTTCTGTAATTCTACCTTGGTGTGTTACTAGTAATTAAAAAAATATATATATAGTTTTGTATCTCTAGTACATTCACATCGTTAGATGGCATGGGAATTCTATATTATGGTCCTTTATTATCTTTGTTTCGATCTTCAGCATTGTTCTTTAAAATCCATATTAACAGAGTGCATTGCTTGGGAAGAAGGATATTAGGTTTAAAAAGAAAACCGAATATGACCTCTGAAGCCTTATTCACACTGGCAACTGCATACATGTGTATTATGAACATTTAAAAATGCGTATGAATACATGTAAAGATTTTAAATGGTATAATTCACACTGTGCGTTATCGGTGTTTAATTGCCCGGGGGGCCGTACAACACAAAATGCAGGCTTATTTCCTCACCTGGGCACCACAGATGCTGCGTACAGCATCCCAAATAAATTATGTGGGTTTACACAAGTGGGTTAGCATTTGGAAAGTTGATAAAGGTTGCCTCTTCACTGCCCGTCAAATGCCCTCTGAAAAGCAATCCACCGTGGACCACTTTTCAGAGAGGCAGCAGCGGTAGCCGCATGCATAAACAACCCCGTACATTAAAGCCAGGATAGCGACAAACCCAAACAAAAATAGGTGAAACTTACCCAGAAACTCAAACTATATGAGTATAATTATAAACTGGTGGTGCGCCCTTTACAAAGTGCGTGAGGAAGAATCCTAGACAAAAACTGAAAAGGGTTTATGGGCCATTACTCTGACTTCCAGTAATATGGTCACATCATAAAAGTATTTAAGATTCGAACAGCACTGTTTAAATAACCCAAAGGCTTTACTCAAAATACACAGATCTAGCAACCCAACAGGTTGGACTACATATTTAATGTGCAAGTCATTTATGTGAACTGCACATTCTCCAAATATGATGAGAGAGGTAGAACACCCCTAGGCGCAACCTTATAAATAATTCAAAGGCTTTCAAATATAACTAAAAGAGTGGATTAGAACACCTGTCAGGTTTTTATTGCTGCCTGTGTCCCCGGGAGACTCACCCTCCCTATTTGTCAAGTTTACTGTCATCACCGAGAGCAAAAGAAAATCTCAAACTTTGGGCTGTCCCCAAAACAGTAATAGAAGGGAAAGCTTTCATTGGGGACACCAGTTTTTGTGACTTGGGTGACATCCAGGGATTCCTTCACTTTGCAGGTATTTCCTCTCACTTCCTGTTTTGGCTATGGGACAGGAAATGAAGGGAAATCTCGCCAATGGGACTCAGATGGCAAAAAAAACCACCCAAAAATCTGAAAACTGAAAAAAAGCCACATTATGTGGTATGGGACACAGCATTTAATTCGCACAGGAATCGCACCGCATTCCTGTGCGAATTACATGCAAATGTCTGTGCGGTACGATTTGAGCCATACATTTTGTAGGGTTCAAATTGCAATGTATCCGTACCAAAAAGATGCAGGACCCTTTTTCTAAATCCACACCTAAATCGCATTGCATGGGTGAGAACACCCATGCGATGCGATTTCTGGCAATCGCATCGCATTTTGCGATCTGTTTTGGGGTGTCATTAATTTATAGACACCCGCGCATGAACGCGATGCAATTGCAATGCGGTGCGGGATTTATGGCGAGTCATAATGCAGTATTTTTCTGATTTACTTTATTCTGTAGGAATGAAAAACATTCACCCTAGAGAGAGAAAATAGCCAAATAACATTCATTTTCGCTCTCATTCACAAAGAGACATGTACATGCAGTTTGTACATGCACTGGATGATTATTGCGGTTTTTATATATATATATATATATATATATATATATATATATATATATATATATATATACACACACACACACACACACACACATATATACATACACACACATATACACACATTAATACACCTGTAAATATTAATTAACAATATGCAAATGTACAACCTAACTGGCAAAGCTGCAGAGTTTAAGATCCACTCCAAGTGGTAAGTGGAAACAAGAAAACCTGACATTTACCAAAATCAGCCCTTTTACAATTTATCTATCCTCTAGTCCAAAACGTGATTGGATTTATATACCAGTACAGTAGAGATCCTTAATAAATATGAAAAAAAAAAATAGAAAAGGAGAACATGTTATAGATTTACTGAAGCCTGCTGTACTTTGAAGTCTCTGAATGGCAGAATGGCAGTTGATTTCCAATAATAAAAGAAACCTATAGTAGAATAGAGTCTGCGTCAATTCTGATCATTAGTTCTCTCAGACTGAAGGACACTAGTAGTTGGTTCCAGATACTACAACGCACGTCTTACTAAGATAATTGTATCTACAGTCCCATAATTCGCAACGCCTTCTCCCTACATTTTACTAAAAGGTCTCTATGGAAACAAAGCTTTTGTTTAGTTTAAACCATTAATGCCCTACACAAAAATAAATTGGAGCTTTTCTATAAATAATGACAAGCTAAAACCCAGATGCACATTAACTACTTGGAAAAACTCCATTTAGGTCTTAGGCTTCTAATAAAAGAAAACGGCTGCCGAAGGTTATTTTTGACCTTATTCTGACTGCAATAAAAATGATGGGCAGTTAAAGCGGAACTTTACCCATAACAGTTTGATAACAATTAATGTTCTTTAGCAAAAGAACATACATTCCACATTATTAAATAATTATGCTACCAAAATTAGTGTGTGCTACAAATTGCCTCTATCATTGCTCCTGTTTTTCTTGCTGCAGACTGCCATTTTGTTGAAGCCCAGAGCAGGAACATCCTTATTGAAAACTCTCCCCCTTTCCTGTTAAAAACAACAGGTAACTTATCGTGTGTATTTCCAGTTTTGATGTCTTGGCTCAGCTATAGATGAAGGCTGCCAGAAGCTTTACAGTGTTGAAGTTCACAGGCTGCCAGTGAACTGGGCTGAACTAGGACTGGGCTCTATAGATGCAGGCAGCACAACTCAGGATCAAGCATACATGAGTGTCGCCATAGGAAGCAGCTTGCTATGGGGGCACTTGCAGTAGAGGTGGAGCCAGGAGTGCCAACGGGGGACCCCAGAAGAGGATCGGGGCTCCTCTGTGCAAAACCGTTACACAGAGCAGGTATGATATGCTTATTATTTCTTATTTATCTTGGCATGTAATTACATGTGTTTCAGGTGTATGGCCTTTAGAAATGTATGCACATAAACTCATTCTATTGGCTGGATTAGGCACATAAACTCATTCTAATGGCTAGAATATTCATTTATTCTATCAAATAGTATGTATTTATACACATTTATGCACTCAAAGCACTAATACGCTTCTTTGGGGACACAAGTTTAGGACATTTAACACCCCTCAATGCAGCATGCAAATATGCATTTAAACCAACGTATGAATTATACAATAGAAAATGTTCAATATATGCACTGCATGAGAGGATTGTCAGAGACTGCAAACCTAATAAAGGAAATGATGGTCAGAGAGTGTGGTAATGCTACATTTTTGGACTGGAGACATGCTACAGAAGACAATATGAAACAAGTAGAGGCCAGTAGAGATCAATGCTATTACCCCTAATCAATGTTCCCACTACAGACTGCTGCGGTTCGAGGGCCGTACATCATATGCCCTTGGGCCACAGGGATTTAAATGCCTGCATGGACACAGGTACTTTAGCGAACATGCAGCTGCATTCAGAGGAATTATAAAAATAAATAAAAGCACCAGCTGCCTTTGAAAGTGGCATTTTTCACATCCATGTGCAGGAGGGCTAGCTGGTGCCCCTAAGAGTTCTGCCCATACCAAACACCGGGATCTCATGCACAGAGGCTAAGCTCCCAGTGTGTGATTGAGGCCTAAGGCTATGTTCCCACTAATGAGACTCCAAAGTCGCACGATTTGGAATGTGACTTTACACTCTGTCACTCAAGTCGCAAGAAAGTCACATCAAAGTGATGCAGGAACCTTTTCAAAATAAAAAACAAAAAAAAGAAAAATAAATAAAAGCAGGAGCTGCCTTTGTAAAAGGCATTTTTCACATCCGTGTGCAGAAGGGCTAGAGATGGTGCAACTGAGAGTTCTGCCCATACCAAACACCGGGATCTCATGCACGGCTGCTGAACTCCCTGTGATTGAGGCCTACGGCTACATTCCCACTAGTTGCACGATTTGGAATGTGACTTTACACTCTGTCACTCAAGGAACCTTTTCAAGGTCGCTACGACTTTAAGTTGCATAGGTTGGAACGGGTGCCATTGAAATGGGCTTCGGCTTGTCATGCAACTTTATGTGTCAAAAGTCACATGGCAAGTCGCACCAGTGGGAACGGAGCCTAAATTGTTTACCCCTGCTACCCAAATAACTATATAACTGAAGAGAAGAGTCACAATAACAGATCTCATTTTGTCAGTGAAATATAAAGTCATGGCTCAGGTCTCAGGGGGAGAAAAGGCAGAGGCAGGAGGATGCAAGTTCTGCTTCAAGCCAAATGACATTTTTCTTGAAACAAAAAATAAAAAGCAATAGATTGGAAATCTGGATAATCAGCTAAAAAGCTACTTTGTTGTGTTTAGACGGATGTAATATACAGCATACAGCAAAGGAGGCATTGTTCGGTTTTACAGATCGTTCAGCTTTTTTCATCACTTGAAGTCTTGATGGGAAGTTCCTTGGCACACCAGTTCCAAAACTAATTTCTCAGAAGAAAGTTTAGTTGATGCAGTGACGCAAATAAAATCTATAAACATCTCAGATTTCTGACCACAAGCTGAAAAATTGTCAGCAGCCTCTAACATGTTTAAAGTGTCCTGATACATGTGACCACTGACCAGATCAGTACTGTTACAGCTCTACACGTCTGTTATAAAACAAGAAACATTCATTACAAAAGATAGACAAGATTGGACTTTTGGATCCACAACTTTAGTCTCAGTTCACACTACTGCACCCTGAAAGTCGCACGACTTACAGTGCCACTTTTCCAGGCGACTTGCTGGCGACTCGAGTACAAGTTGATACATGACTTTGCCATGCGACTTTGCTTTTTTTTGACCAATTGGAAAATACCAGGTTTTTTTTGTTTTTCATTTAGGTTCATTTATTGAATTTCTAAATAAATCCTAATTTTCAGAACTAATGGAATTAAAATTTTGTGTAAAGAATAGCTGATTGCTAAGGAGAGGGCCAGGAAGCCGGCATCCTTGACAGCCGATCAATGACTCATCAGATGTCAGTGGCTTCCCGGCTGACAGCTGAATGTAATTTAAAAAATGCCGGCAATTACAAATTAAGAAAAAAAAAAACCTTTTTTAAAGTTGGAGCGACTTTAGTAGTGCTAATTAGGACAGCTTTCATTGACTAACATGGGTTTTCACATGTCATGAGACTTGGGGTCTCACAAGTCGGATCCCAAGTCACAGCAGTGTGAATGGCTTACAATGGCTTTACAAATCCAGATATTACCTTGTAAAAGTAGCAATGACATCTTCACTGTGCTGCATGTCGCCTGAGAGAGACACCCAGCAGATTCCACCCACTACAAGCTGCCTACATAAAACTACAGGAGGTGGCAGAGACAAGACCAGTGTCCCTGCAGAAAAAGGGAGAGCAGTGATGACTGGTCTTTATTACAGTGAGCTACTACACAGAGGCAAAGTTTCACACCAACCTACTGCACAGATCTGGAAGAAATACACATAGCACATCAAAAATTAAGTAAGAATACTTGTCTTTTTTGATTAGACATTAGCGTTCGGGTCCTTTCACACGGGAGTTCCGTATGTCCGTTTTTCCTCTGTCCGTATACGGCTGAAAAACGGACCCCCATGTATTTCTATGGACTTGCGGGTGTAAACGGGTGAACATCTTTTTACATCCGTTAATGTTAACATCCGATAATTTTCTTCTGCAAAAAAACCCGGAATGGATGAAAAATGGATTGTATGCAGCCCAGCAGGTCAGAAAGGGGGGGGAGAACGAACGAGGGCCTCTTCCCCACAACCCTGGGCTGTGGTTGTGGGGGTCTGCGGGCAGGGGGCTTATCGGAATCTGGAAGCCCCCTTTATAAAGGGGCCCCCCAGATCTCACCCCCCCATGTGAATGAGTATGGGGTCTCGCCCCTTCCATATTAACTGTCAAGCCAGCAGAGCAGTCAGATGGCTGGGAGCCAGTGTCGGGAGCGGAGCCTTTTTTTTTTTTCTTTTTTTGGACGGCAGCGTGATTTATGTTGGACCTACTGCGGGGGACATGCTTTTATTTTTCTTCTTTTAATAAAGGACTTGTCAAAGACTGTCTCCTGTCTTTTTTTACACTACACTTTTTTTTGTGAATGAGTAGTGGTATCATGTACCCCATACTTATTCACATGGGGGGCGGGATCTGGGGGGACCCCTTGCTAAAGGGGGCTTCCAGATTCTGATAAGCCCCCTGCCCGCAGACCCCCACAACCACAGCCCAGGGTTGTGGGGAAGAGGCCCTTGTCCCCATCAACATGGGGACAAGGTGCTTTGGGGGGGAGCCCCCAGCCCCAAAGTACCCCCCCATGTTGAGGGCATGTGGCCTGGTATGGTTCAGGAGGGGGGGGGGAATGCTCGCTCGTCCCCCTCCCCCCCTTTCCTGACCTGCCGGGCTGCATGCTCGGATAAGGGTCTGGCATGGATTTTGGGGGGGGGGGGGGGGGGCAACACCATTTTTCTTTAATTTTGGCGTTGGGGTTTCCCTCAAAATCCAAACCAGATCCAAAGGGCTTGGTATGGATGGAAAGGGGGAACCCCACGCCTTTTTTAAAATTATTTTTTAATTGCCGGCAATTTTTTTTTTTTTAACATTCAGCTGTCAGTTGGGAACCCCGCTGACAGCTGATGACTAAAAAGGGATATAAATGGATTAAAAAGAAAAACGGATGTAAACTCACTGTTTTTTCTTTGAAAAAACATGACTGAACTGATGAAAAAAAAATGGAACGCCTGTGTGAAAAAGGACCCTTCATATTTCATCCAGGCCACTCAAAACTGATGCTTTAGAATTAAGGTGACATCACAGGAATGAGTTTTCCATTGATTGTTGTTTTTTCTCAGGTGTTCTAAAGGCTAATTTTTCTGGTTGGGGTTACCAAAAAAGACATTTGGCCTTTTACAGTAGAGGTTTTTTTGGTTTTTGTTTTTTTAAATCAAAAAGGGTTTTATTGAACAAAATATGACAATTCAATGCAAGTACAAACTTTCATATAAGTAGACAGGTCCAGAGATTATGTAGGTCTTTTATCATGCCAGGCATAGGGGCAGACTGACAACTCATGGGGCCCCCAGGCAATAGGGGATCATGGGGCCGCTGTGTCCTTGCTCAAACTCAAAAAAGCCTACGAAAAAGGTACCAGGGGCATCTCATGGGGCCCCCTACTGACCACGGGACCTCGGGCAGTGCCCAAGTTTCCAAATGGTCAGTCCGCCCCTGGGCCAGGCATATACAATTGCACCAGAAGATACAGTCAAGAATAAGAATTTACAAAGGGTATGTAACTTGCCGCCACTCTGTCTCAGTTATGCTATAGGACATTGCAGGAGTCTCATCTGAATAAGTTCCATTGGACACAGGTCAGGTGTGTCAAGTCATGGAGCCCATAATTCCTCAAATTTACCCGGGCACTTGATGTTGAAAGATGTGTTGTAGAAGAAGAAGAGTGTTACCCATGTACATCACCCAGACCATAAAACTGTTTTACAGCCGTTTTTTTTTTTTTTTTTTTTTTAAGGAATCGGCCATCTTAGCCTCTATTTGATCTGCAGTTGCCAGTTCAGCTGAGAGCCCAAACAGCTGTGATAGTTATCATTCAACTCAGTTATCATTCAACTAGTTATCATTTAACTCAAACCTGTCATGATTAAATTCCAAAAGGCATCCAGGGAAATTTCCCGGTATGCACCACAGACTCTAGGAACTCCTAAGTCCACTTTTTTGGAAGTACCCTGCCCACACAACACATATAACTTTAAAAAGTCATCTATAAATGCTTTCCTGCAGAAATGGAAGCTAAAAATCTCATAAGCACGCACTCCAGCCCAACACAAGGGTGCTTTCCCGAGGGATTTTGAGTACCCAGCAGTAGCAGTGAGGCACAGTGACATCATCCAAACCTCCTGAAGTCTTGGGAGGTCAGGTACAAGGTAAGTATATTTAATGGTGCTAATGGTGGTCATACATACTTTGATTTTTGATAGACGCACCTAAGATTGGAGTTGATCGGTTAGGGTTGAAAATTATCAATGGTTTTGCATTGATTGACAAGGCTGAGATGGTGGCAAGGAGATGACCCAAGGTGTTCAAGCATTCGACCGTATTTCAATCCATTACCAAGGTGGATACAGATCGATCATGTTTTCCAACTACTGTTTGAAATCCACTTCCTTGTGTTAGGTAAACAAATGGGTTGTCAACTATAGATGGATTAGGTCTACCGGGAGAGAATGATTGTAAAAGAAATGAATCATTTATTGATGCTCGTATGTCCACCATTAGACGAGAGCTTGGTGCAATACATGGGTTCATCCAAATATGGGCATTCTTGGGATTGGATTTAGGTAGGATAAATGCTTTGGGCTGTATGAGTTTGAGAAGCTTCTAAGATCATTCGAAATTAGACAGGTGCATTGGACCTGCATCAATCTGCTTTTGCATTTCTAAAGACTGTGAGAAGAGAAGCAGTTCTAATAAAGACAATATCCCGTGAACAATGGCCTTAAGGGGCATTAATACACAGTGCACCTGTCCAGGGCAAATATTAGCAGACAGAACAGTTTTAGGCTAAGTCGCAGACGCAGAGATATGTTCATTAGGTCATATCATTTTGTGGTCTGAAACAAAATTGAGTAATAAATATGCAAAGTGTAAGCCTATGTACTAAGGCATGCTTTTCTCATATATGGCTAGATAAAAGAAGTTCCATAAAATGGGGCTTGTAGCAGAAAATGGAGCCGGCCCCAGACGAGATCCTGCATCGGTGGGACTGACACAACACTGAATGTTGCACATATACTTACAACACAATGTGATTCAATACTATCTTCCCCCATACTCTTTCCTTTTACAAGAGGAAGTTGTACTCCTGTGTTGCATACGGACTCACTGTAGGTGGTGCAGTAGCTCATAGAAAAGAACCCCAAGTGCATATAACTCAATATCATCCAACATTATGTTTTATTACAGTTCTCTTCAAACAGACAGATTTCATCCAGGGGCAGAGTTTGTGGCTACATACAAACCGGCCACAGCTAATCATCCAGTTTCTACGTGGTCATAGAACAGAGCACTGTTGTGTCCAGATGCAGCAGAATGAGATCGGCAACACTGAGATGTAAAAGATGGAAAGAAAAAGGTAAAAATATTATTTTAAGTAAAAGATTTTATTTGATAAACAGGGCCAAATGACATAAAAATGTCACCCAGCTGTGGTTTAAGCCTGGGTTCACATATATGCGGTTCCGTTTATCACATGTGATTCGCACAGGAACCGCACTCCTGTGCAAATCACATGAGATTTGTGTGCGGTACGATTGGAGCCATACATTTTGTATGGCGCTAATTGCACTGCACCACACTTTTTTGGGTCCACACAAGAATTGGATCGCATGGGTATTCACACTTATGCGATCTGATTCTGCACATCGCACCATGTTTTGCGGACCGCTTTCAAGGTGTTGTTAACTTAACATACACACCCGCAGCGGTTTGCATGAACGGGGTGTGATTGAGATGTGGTGCAGAATTTGCACATAAAATGCAACGAATTCCGCACCGCCTCAGTGTGAACCAGGGCTAAATCTACTAAAAAAGTGAAATTTTGTTGTAAGTAGTAAACATTTAGAGTTATTATTGGGCTAGATACACCAAATCATTTTTGATATGCACAATTACAGGTTTGTGCACCAAAATGTTTTGTTTCTATATTAGATGTAGGATGTTGCAGATTAACTGCTACAGAGAGCAAACACTTAGCCTACCTTTTTATTTAGCTGATGGGATAAAATCGCAGCCACATAGGGAATGCACTGTATTCAATAAGTCCGCCAACTCAACGACTTGCATTTTGGCTGAATCAGTAAAGCACAAGAAGTGGGAGCAAAGTCTTAATATCCAATAAGTTAAGCAGGCCATACATGGGTCGAACTCCGAACAATTTTTCGATTTAAGATCAAAAACATCGTTCATTCTGTAATCCGATGGTGCCACCAATGATTTCGAAAATCGGTAGTTTTTCACGAATTTTCCAGCATGCCCGATAACCAAATGGGGAGAAACCACAAAAATCAGCCGGTGCCCTTGCCCCACTAACAGAGAACGAAAATCGTCCGAGTATTCTTAGGTCCAATTTTCGAACGATAAATCATTCAGAAATTGACCCATGTATGGCTGGCCTTAAAGTGGAAAAAATGCCTAACATTAACTATTCTTAAACATGTCCGCGCACCCCCACATATCCTGCATACCCTGTGTAGAAAAGATCTGTGTACCTACCTTTTTTGATCCGTTCCGGTCATGTGATCTTGTCGGCTCCTCTGTGTAAGGGAATATTTGACAGAACTGTGAATTCCGGAGCTGTGACATCACCCCTAGGCTCCCATAGCTCAGCCATTGTCGGCACCCCTCCACTCCCCTGCAGCAACCTTTTGCTGACACTGGGGAGTTGGAGCTGCAGGGTCACAAGACTGAACCATTGCAGGTAAGTACACAGATCTTTTTTACACAGGGTATGCAGGATAGGTAGAAGAAGAGGGAAGAAATGTTTTTATTAGATAGTGTTAGGCCTTTCTTCCACATTAACATGGTTGCCCTCGTTGAGATATACAGTTGCAAGAAAAAGTATGTGAACCTCTTGGGATTACGTGGAGTTTTGCATGAATTGGGCATAAAATGTGCTCTGAACGTCATCTAAGTCACAACAACAGAAGAACACAGTCTGCTGAACATAATACTACACAAACATTAGATGTTGCCATGGTTTAATTGCACATTGGCCCAGTCAGAGTCCTGACCTCAACCCGATTGAAATGCTGTGGCATGACCTTAAGAGAGCGATTCACACCAGACATCCCAAGAATATTGCTACACTGAAACAGTTTTGTGAAGAGGAATGGTCCAAAATTACTCCAGATTGTTGTGCAGGTCTGATCTGCAACTACAGGAAACGTTTGGTTGAGGTTATTGCTGCCAAAGGAGGGTCAACCAGTTATTAAGTCCAAAGGTTCACATACTTTTTCCTCCCTGCACTGTGAATGTTTACATGTTATGTGCAATTAAACCATGGCAACATCTAATGTTTGTGTAGTATTATGTTCAGCAGACTGTTCTTCTATTGTTGTGACTTAGATGACGTTCAGAGCACATTTTATGCCCAATTCATGCAAAACTCCACGTAATACCAAGGGGTTCACATACTTTTTCTTGCAACTGTACAAGAACAAACAAACAGTATTTTTAAGATACTGACAAATATAAATACATTTATTTAAATCAAGCTGATACACACGGGTCTAAAAAAATAAAAATAAATAAAAATAAAGGGCGATATATTTTCTTTAAAAAGGCAGATCCCAGCACTACCTCCAGTTATGTCACTTTTCATCTGCAATCCCCAATGGCATCTACTACACATTACAAATTAAAAAGCATATTTCACGCATTCCCGGAGGAGGTAAATGTGGAATTACAGATAATGGCCCTGAAGAAAACCTTAGCAACCTTGCCAAAGCAAAGCAAACTGTAAGCTGAGGTCATGCTAGCATTGCGGGTGATCTAGCAGAATGCATTCTTCCAGAATTTTTTTTTTTTGTATGTGTATGCCTAATTTCATCGCCCTGTAACCTGGTACACACAAAAACAAACTCTTGTGAGCAACATTCAGGATGAAGAATTTGCTGTGCAGCCAACCACATGATTCGGTCTTTACAGCAGCCACTGCACCTGCTCTTGCCATAATTTATTAAGACATGGTGTTAATTAGAAATCTATTAACACACTGTTCTCGGGCTTACAGCCAGCAAAATTCAGTCATGGTCCACAACGGGTTTTACTGGTTTCTCAGTTAAAAATCAATGTGGCAAGTATGTCAGTTTATGGGGGGGGGGGGGAATCTTTTTTACCATTTTTAGCTAAACATTTGAACACAATCAGCCAAATTAATCTCATCAATGTGCTTGTTCTTGCATACATATAATAAATATTTACATTTTTAATATAAATACTTTTATTAATATATTTTTAAGTAAAAAAAACCTGCTAAATACCTTTTCTCATCAGCAGTATATAGCTGTCTTGTGACTTCTATCAGTGTCCGGCTGAGCACTGCTTAAAGCTTGTAGGAGGAGTTTTAATTCTGCTCTGACTGTCCTATAAGGTTGCATAACCCCTGACCCTCTGTCTGAGAAGTACTGATTGGCTCTGTGCTGATTACATGCACCCTGCCAAAGAAAAAAAAAAAAACTCTCTAGCAATGCACACTAAACTGAGCATGTGCAGAGTGACTCCTAGAGCTCTATACTATCAGCAGGAGGATTGGGTACAATAGAAGGGGAAGATCAGAGAAGACAGGATCAAACAGCCTTTTTACAAAATGCTGAGGATTGACTCCTTTCATTTCACAGTGAATATAACAAGCATGCTTTACTGCATATATAGACTTTTTTTTACTCTTGCGGGTTTAGTAATACTTTAAGCCCAGTCAGTCTGAATGTATTTGAAGTGTGGGAGGAAACTGAAGTACCAGGAGGAAACCCAAAGGAGCACAGGGAGAACACGCAAACTGCATGCAGAGTGCTATGAGCAGGATTGGAACTGAGGACCTCAGGTGCTGTAAGGAAGAACACATATGCATTACCCCAGCACACTAGTGTGAACAGGTCCTATATGTTTATATAGTAATGTAATTATAGC
The DNA here is from genome assembly GCF_062004578.1 of Staurois parvus. Taxonomy (NCBI): domain Eukaryota; kingdom Metazoa; phylum Chordata; class Amphibia; order Anura; family Ranidae; genus Staurois; species Staurois parvus. The sequence continues at coordinate 1,441,557 of NW_028318002.1, forward strand.
TGAGGGCAGTCACTGGATGGTGCCAATCAGTAGAGCAGTGGACGGTGTCAGTAGGGCAGAGGATGGGGTCAGTAGGGCAGTGGACTTGTCCATTTTTTATTGCTATTTTTGTTATTTTATTTTATTTTTTTTTTACCATTTTATTTAATTTTTTACAATTTTATTACTTTTTTAAGCAGCCCTGCTTAGGGCTTTGGTGAAATATCAGAAGTCTAAACAGACCCCCAATGTCTCACTTTTGAGACAGAGAAAAGAGATTGAGGACACAGTTCTCAACCTCTGTCTCTGCAGCCTTAGCTCCACAAAATGAATGAACAGAAATAGCTCTGTACAGAGCTTCCCGTTCAATCACAAACCAAAGCATAGCAAATACAGTTCAGTTATGAATAAACATAGCAAGTGATCAGTACTGATCACTCACTGTGTTCATTCAGAAAAGGAAGGTGGGCTGGTAGATTACATATTTACCAGCCCCCTTCCCCCACTCTCCATCCTGAATCATCCCTTGCAGCAGCCAGTAGGAGAGGCAAGGAGGGAAAGCTGGCAGCCCTGTGTGGAGACACAGGGAGCAGAAATCAGAGTAATCTGGAAAGGAGTGGTGAAATATACAGGAATCGATACCCTCTATTTTCCTCCTTCTGAATGCAGCGGGGGAGAGGAGGAGAAGCAGGCTTTCAATGGCTACAGGGGATCAATTCCTATATATGCCACCCCTCCTGTTCAGGTGTCAAACCAAATGTGACAGGGAGGCTGCACAGGCCCCCTGAAGCATGGAAGGGGTTGTGTAAGGGATTTCCAGCAAGACGAATCACGATTGGAAATGCACATGCGCATAGGAATTCCCGGAGAAGAATTACCGGTTGTGCGCATGCGCACAGAAATGTGAGATCGCGCACACGCATGGCGAAGATTGGCGCCAGACAGCCTATTTAAAGAGTGTCTCTGCCCATGTTGAGTGCTGACTGGTCTTCAGCTCCCCCGTGTCCTGCTTGTTCTTGTGTGATTCCTTTGTTGCTGACCCGGCTTGTTCCTCACCTGACTCTGATTGCTCTCCTGATTGATACTGGCTCCTGACTTCGGCTCTGCTCCTGACCTTGGCTTTCATTCTGATTCTGTACCGTGCTGCCTGATTGTTGATGACTCTGGCTATTCCTATGACACTGCTCCTGTCTATAACCCTCACTACCTGACTTGCTCTGGTGCACGCCTGGCAATCTACAAGACCTGCTCTGCTTGTTACTACTGTGCCTGAATCAGAAGATCATCGGTCTTCTGATTCAGACACAGTATCAAGTGAGGCCAACCTCGTCATTTCAGTCTCCCATCAGGTACATGACAGGTTGCCATTGTGTGGTATCCTCTAACATTGGTGGACAGTATAGAAGCCACCCCTTACATTGGTGGTCAGTGTAGGTGAGAGTTCACAAAACCCTAGCAAAACCTTAGGGTTTCACAAACACCTAGTTAGTAAATGCTAATCGAGATATCCTAGGTGACGACCCCATCTTTCTGCAGAATGTTCCTTTTACCTTGTGAATAATTTTACCAGTTGCTATCAAAAGACTTTGTAGATATCAGAATATAGACATGCAGCAATTTAAAAAATTATAAATTAAAAAGAAAAAAAAAACTGGAGTTCCACTTTAAGCTTTTTGGATAAGCAATTTTTCTTTATTTCTGTGTCAAGGCTCTTAAAAGGTCATCTAATCTAGATGGCGGTAAGCTGCTTAATCAGCTGCTATTCTCATGTGCTTTCACCTAGCTGCTCCTTGGCTGGCCTTGAATCCCCACAAGCACACCCGCCAACAAGACATTTTCAAGTATGAAAACTAGGTTCACAGCAGATAAATTAATGTGCAAAAGCATGCTGCTTCTGCTCAACCTCTATTCCAATATAACTGTATTACTGTACAAGAATTACTAACAAACTGAAATCACGTATTATAAATAAAGAGGTCAAATAGCATCAGAATAGACAGGACTTGTTAGGACAAGGGTATAAATGATGGAGCACTTTCACCATGATGGAGCACTATTTTTGGACAACGCAGTACACCACAACAGTCTATTTACAGTGTTGTGGTGCACTAAAAGGACAGATGCATTTCTTTATCCACTTGAAGATCAAGCTTTTTCTTACACTTTTTTGTTTGCATGTAAAAATCAGTATTTTTTGTTGGAAAATTTCTTAGAACCCCCAAACATTATAATTTTTTTTTAAAGCAGAGGCCCTAGAGAATAAACTGGAGGGTGTTGCAATTTTTTTTTAAGTCACGTGGTATTTGAGCAGCAGTTTTTTAAACACATTAAAAAAAAAATAAAATACAGTTTTTTCAATTTTAATGCAAAAAACACATTACATAGCATAACAACTTTTGCGAAAAATTGTGTTAAGTAAATAGATACCAAATATGTCCCGCTTTAAAATTGTGCATGCTCGTGCAATAGCGACAAACAATGATAAATTGACTATCCATTGGTAACGCTTTAAAAGCCTTTAGAGGTGACCACTTTAGATTTACAGAGGAGGTCTGGTGCTAGAATTACTGCCCAGGAGCTGGTGTTCGCAGGGATACCTCACATGTAAGGGATGATCACTGCATGAATGGTTGCGGAACCGACGCATGCATTTGCCTTTGAGCGCGAGCATGGTGGGAGGGAGCACTAAAACATTTTTTAGCATTATTATTTTGTTTTGTTTTTTTAGACTGTTGCTTTAAATTTTTATTATCACTTTTAATGCTGTCACAAGGAATGTGAACATCCCTTGTGATAGCAATAGGCATGTGACAGGTACACTTTATGGAGAGAACTGGGGCCAATAAGACCCCAATTCCCTCCTCTGCCCTTAAAAGCATTTCATCACACCAAGATTGCTTTGATCAAATGCTTTTCTTTTTTAAAAATGGAGCTGTTTACATCTGGGTAAACCAGACGTTTTTCAAGGTCATCGCTTCCGATTCCCTATAACATAGAGCCAAATGGAGCAGTTCTGCTCTTTGTTTGGCTCTAAGATCAGCCAGCAGAAGCACCGGCTGGTCGATCGGGTGTCCTGGTGGGACGGGACAGCTCGTTAAAGCTGTGGAAGGTGGCGGAAGGGGCTGCTTCTAATAGCAATCCACTAGCTAGATAACCACTTGGATTGCCATTACAAGGGAGCCACTGTCGGCTCTAAAAAAAAAACAAAAAAAAAAAAAAGATACTGCGATGATGCCTGCAGCTGTGGGCATCATCCCAATATAACCACTTGAAGTCCAGCTTTGTACAGGTACGTCAATGGTGGTCAAGTCAGCATGTGTAATGGGGTGACATTCAGCATTAACTTGGTGTTAAACCCAAAAACAAAACATGCAATATATTGCAACTTACAAATCCTTAGGTGTGATGGTTGCATTAGTTTACTTTTTTCGGCTTTTTCCTTTCTCCCAGTGTAGATCAGTTCAAATCTTATTGTAGTATCCAAGTCAGATATAGAATACTAATTGCATTTTACATATTCCTCTTTCCAATACCAACTTCAAAGCCAAACACAATAATTACAATTAAGTTAAATTAAGCAAAAATGAAGAATATCTGCAGAGACAAATATATGAAATGGTAACCTGTCCCAAAAAATAAGGGACAACTGGGATCTACACATGAAATATGGCTCACAGACACCTCAAAGAATGAACATATATGCGTCATCATTGTCATTTTTATTACAGTTTGCAGAGCTGGACTGTGTACATTGGGAGAAAAGCCAGCACGGTGAGATCATCCTGCAGGAATGAATTGGTTACATCATAAAGACATATGAGCCACTGATCCACTAATAGGCATTGCAGCCTCTCACTTATACTCCCTTATCGTTTCTGCAGGAAACTGCACTAAATAACTGCAGGATAATGCACTAGAAACAGAAAAGAGAAACCTCCAAACGGTCCATTATATGGGACACGGACATCTAAAAATTCTCAAATGTCAGAACAAGGTCAACTTCCTTCTCTTTATAAAACAATCACCTTTGTTACAGGATTGTTTTACAAAACCAGCAAAAAACTGCATTCTCAGTTGTTGTTTATTTTACTGAAAATAAATAAAATAAATACCTTAATGTAATAAAATTAAATTTAACCTGGCCACACAAGTAAAGATTTCCCCATCCACGCTACCAGCATGGATGGTCGAATTTTCCCTGACGGCTATTGTATTTTGACAGCTGGCACCCGCAGCTGTCAGCACACCCAAACAATGATCGCAGCTGTTTGGCTGCACCCATTCTGCCTGGAGCCTTAGGTAAGTGGTAGTAAAGCCTACCTGCTTACTTGTACCCACAGGTAAGCCTAAAATAAGGCTTCTCTGTACATACAGTAAATATCTCCTAAATGTACACCATTTAGAGGATATTTACTATAGTAGCAGCTGGTGACATCACCGGCACATGCACACTGCATATCGTCCATTGAAAGAGCCGTGCCATGGCTGTGACTCCCACGCATGCATGGGAGTGACGTCACCGTCCCTGAGCCAGTCAAACAGCTGAAGCCCGTAAACCCAGAAGGAAGACTGGGTGAAGATGGAGGTGCCTACAGCGGTGACATGCTGGAGGGCTTCGTTCTAATATAAATAAATAAAGTCTATCATAATGTGCTAGTATGCGATGAATACCAACACATTATGCTTTTATTTTGCAGGGAACTTTTGGGGGGGATTTTTTATTTTTGCAGTTTACTACCACTTTAATCAAAGCTTGTTGAGCTGGGTGGTGTCATCAGGGCCACAGATGGCTTCAACTTTGATCCATTCCTTTGAGCCATGTATGGCCATCTTTATTGTTAAAATAAAACACACACACATACAGTGAAGGAAATAAGTATTTGATCCCCTGTTGATTTTGAATGTTTGCCCACTCACAAAGAAATGATCAGTCTAAAAATCCAATGGTAGGTGTATTGTAACATTGCGAGACAGAATAGCAACAGAAAAATTCAAAAAAAAAAGCATGTCTAACAAATTATGCACTGATTTGCATGTTCCTGAGGGAAATAAGTATTTGAGTCCCTTTACAAAACATGACTTAGTACTTGGTGGCAAATCCCTTGTTGGCAATCACAGAGGTCAGACGTTTCCTGTAGTTGGCCACCAGGTTTGCACACATCTCGGGAGGGATTTTGGCCCACTCCTCTTGGCAGATCCTCTCCAAGTCATTAAGGTTTGGTGGCTGACGTTTGGCAACTCGAACTTTCAGCTCCCTCCACAGATTTTCAATCGGATTAAGGTCTGGAGACTGGCTAGGCCACTCCAGGACCTTAATGTGCTTCTTGAGCCACTCCTTTGTTGCCTTGGCCTTGTGTTTTGGGTCATTGTCATGCTGGAACACCCATCCACGACCCAATCTTGCATGGTGCACCAGACCTAGGGAGACTGACAGTTGTTTTGTGTTTCTTCCATTTGCGAATTATTGCACCAACTGTTGTCACCTTCTCACCAAGCTCCTTGGCGATAGTTTTGTAGCCCAGTCCAGCCTTGTGTAGGTCTACAATCTTGTCCCTGACATCCTTGGACAGCTCTTTGGTCTTTTGTTGTGGTGGAGAGTTTGGAATCTGATTGATTGCTCCTGTGGACAGGTGTGTTTTATACATGTAACAAAATGAGATTAGCAGCACTCCCTTTAAGAGACTGATTCTAATCTCAGCTTGTTACCTGTATGAAAGACACCTGGTATCCAGAAATCCTGCTGAATGATAGGGGATCAACTACTTATTTCCCTCATGAAGATGCAAATCAGTGCATCATTTGTTAGACATGCATTTCTTTTGAATTTTTTGTTGCTATTCTGTCTCTCAATGTTACAATACACCTACCATTTGATTTTTAGACTGATCATTTCTTTGTAAGTGGGCAAACATTCAAAATCAGCAGGGGATCGAATACTTATTTCCTTCACTGTATATATCAATCCTGATCAATTCTTTGTAAAGTCTAGGAGCCATCTCAAATGTAGCCTTGATCCTCTAAGTTTCACCCACCACCTATGGCAGCCATATGGTGTACATAGTTCTCAACTACAGGAATTATGAGCAAACCTAACTTTAGCATACATGCAGTGCTTGCTAGATAGCAATGATAGTTCACAGATTCCCATTTTGTACATCCAAGTTGTGTTTTGAGTTTACGCCCAAGTTATCTTGGTTGATCGTGGGGTCCCAAATGTAGTCACAGCCAGTTGAACATGTGCGACTCAAGGGCAAATATGGTAACGTATTGAAGGTCACTGCTTTTTCCTTTTAACACAATGACTGCAACTAAATTAAATGGTATAAAAGGAGGAAAAACATAAAGTAGCCCTGGTGACAGAACAACACATAATACTTCAACTGGACTTGGCCATAGACATTGAGCTTAATTAGATAACAAAGGGTACTGAACAAAAAATAACAGTGAAGTCATAACAATGCTGTGTGTGACATCCACTGAGACAGGTAATCACATTAACGACAGGCTGCCATAGCAACAAATTGGAGTTTGGTTGTTTGGCCAAAGGCCAAGATTCCCTTAATGCCATGTTATTTGTTTTCTTTCAGCTCTGAAACTCCGACTCTGAACTTTTTCCCATTCAAGTGACCAAAGTGCTTCTCTCTCCAGTCAGTGATTCACTTAAATCATATAATGCCAACTCATCCCTTTAATAAATGACACATCAAGGCATGCATAATGTGAATCAGAAATATATCCAACACAAATGATGACAGTATCCAGGACTTGCAACATTTTGCCTTTTTTTGCAAATCCTTCTTAATCCCATAATCTACAGATTGAAAAAAATGTCTGCATTTGTAGGTAATAAATCTACCACCAGATGTGTTGCTATTTTTCAAGTTAAAACAGGTGCCTCTCCTAGAGCAGATCTGACGCATGTTAGACAAATGCAACAATAGCTGAGACCACTAGAGGGGGGAATTCACAACATTTACTAGAAGGAAAAGGCAAACTGCAACATTGGCTTCAACTCTAAAAATATCAACTCATTTCTATATACAGTAGGTTGCTGCTATATCATTTTCAGCAATTTCCATCGATGTGCAAAGGTTCTGGACTGGCTTATTAATAAGGAAGAATTGGGAATCATGTACAAGAATGACAGAGAAACATAATGTACAGATGTTATCACAGCAACAATAACATACTTGGTTTTCTTTTTTTTAGCTAGTAGCCATTAGACATTTTAACCACTTGCCTACAGGGCACTTATACCCCCTTGCTGCCCAGGCCAATTTCCAGCTTTCAGCGCTGTTGCACTTTGAATGACAATTGCGCAGTCATGCAACATTGTACCCATATGATATTTTTATCAGTTTTTTGTGACAGATAGAGCTTTATTTTGGTGGTATTTAATCACTGCTGGGTTTTTTATTTTTTCTTAAACAAACCAAAAACCACTGAAAATTTTGAAAAAAAAATAATATTTTTTAGTTTTTGTTATAAAATTTTGTAAATAAGTGATTTTTCTCCTTCAATGATGTGCGCTAATGAGGCTGCAGTGATGGGCAATGATAGGCTGCACTGATGGACACTGATAGGTGGCACTGATGGGCACTGATGAGGAGACACTGGAAGGTGGCACTGATGGGCATTGACATGCATCACTGATGGGCACTGAAAGGCAGCACTGATATATGGCACTGATAGGCGGCACTAACACTGATAGACGGCACTGACTGGCACTGATGGGTGGCACTGAAAGGCAGCTCTGATGGGCACTGATATGTGGTATTGATATGGCACTGATGAGCACTGACAGCTGGCACTGATGGATACTGACAGGTGGCACTGCTGGGGCTACACTGATCATCAGTGCTCTGATGATCAGTGTACATGTCCCCTCCGCGGAATGTAGAGTACCGGCTCTCTTCTCGAGAGGAGAGAAATGCCGATAACTGGCATCTCCCTGTTTACATGTGATCAGCTGTGATTAGACACAAGCTGATCACATGACCAAGCCGACATCTTCGGCTCTTTCTGTGGATCGGTGATCTGCTGTGTCCGAGGGACACAGCGCACCGCCGATCGCCGCGCTGCTCGCTCCGGGAGCAGTGCATGCACGGTTAGAATGGGAGGACGTCATATGACATCCTCCCAGAACGAGAGAACCACCTTGCGTCTGTCATATTACTATATGGCGGGCGGGAGGTGGTTAAAATACACCTATCGAAAGACAGGACAATTTAATGTCCCACCTACTGAAACAAATATAACGTATGGCTCAAATCGCACCGCACAGAATTCGCATGTGATTTGCACAGGAATATGGTGCGAATCACATGCGATGTACCAAACCGCATCAGTGTGACCCTAGCCTTACTCCCTTCCTGACCAGGCCATTTTTTGCCATACGGCACTGCGTTACTTTAACTGAGAATTGCGCGGTCATGAAACGCTGTACCTAAATGAAGCTTGTGTCAATTTTTTTCTCCACAAAGAGCTTTCTTTTGGTGGTATTTGATCACCTCTGCGTTTTTTATTTTTTGCGCTATGAACAAAAAAAAAAGACTGACAAGTTTGAAAAAAAAAAAAACATTATTTTTGACTTTTTGCTATAAAACATTATCCAATAAAAAATTTAAAAAAATGTAATTTCTTCATACATTTAGGCCAAAGTGTATTCTGCTACATGTCTTTGCTAAAAAAAATCCCAATAAGTGTATATTAATTGGTTTACGTGAAAGTTATAGCGTCTACAAATGGCGGTATAGATACTGGAATTTTTATTTATTTATTTTTTTACACTAGCAAAGGTGGCGATCAGCGACTTATAGTGGGACTACGGTGGGCATTCTGACACTGGGTGGGAACTGACTAAGTGCCACTGACATCTCCAGTGACCCTAATACAGTGATCAGAGCTAATAAAAAGCATTGACACTGTACTAATAACACTGGGCAGGAAGGGGTTAACATGGGGATATCAAAAGGTTAATAGTGTGCTGTTTGTGGTTTACTGTGAAAAGTGTGTTTTACTAGGAAGACATGCTGCTTTCTATCTCCTGTGCAGAGAGATAGAAAGCAGCACGTCCATACTGACAGGAGAGAGATCTGTGTTGTTTACACACAGATCTCTCCCCTCTCAGCTTTGCCGATGATCACTGAGTCCTGGAGGGGACACAGTGATAGACATCCTAAGGCACCAATAGTAGCACGGGTAGGGCAGCATACACATGCCCCCCCCACCCGGAAATGCAAAATCATGGATATTTATGTGATTTAGCACAGCGTGGCCGCCCTGTAGCAGTACATCTGCTATGGAGTGGTTGTCAATCTGTTAAGGAGCCTACAGAGCATAGCACCTGTGATCACCAGATCGCGAGTTCAATGTCAGGCTCCTGCAGACTGTCAGCACAGCTGTCTGCCCATACCTTGTACAAGCAGCCAGTTACTTGAGAGCAGAAGGATGAGAACTACAAGCCATCAGCCTCAACAGCTGACAGCACTTGTAGGCATTCATTCACAGGAACCTGTGAATGAATGAATGAAGAGGCCGCACTGTTTTCAAACTGTGATAGCAGATGCAGGGAGAAAATCCCCCGCTCACGGTCATGAAGGGAACATGTTCTACCCTAAAAACAAGTGGAACATTTAATTGTATGCATATACTGTATCTCATACCTGGGGAACCTGAAAATGACTGTAGTAGTCAGTGGTACTAGATTAATGTGTTCTGCCACCATTCATATAACGCCTTGTATTTTTTTTTTATCAGCAGATACAAGGCAAGATGATTGTCCGCTTCCCCAGTTGCCCATTAGATATAAGATATACTGTGCCAAGCTGGACCAGTGCAAGTTTCCAAGAACATTTCTAGATCATCCTTACTTAACTAAAAGCCGGACATCAAAATAATTGATCAATAAAAGGGACATAGCTGAAGTTATTACTTGATTTTTAATTATTGTGTTGAGCTAGGCTCATCTGCCGAGCCTAGCTATCTAATGGCCTGTTAATATACTAAGAGACCTCATGACAATAGACAATAGGAAGATTCAATGGGCAGACTAAATTCAACACAGGAAAACATTTTGATTTTTACACCTGGCAATACCTTTATCTACTGATCACTTGGACGTGCAGTTTTCACGAAAAGGTAACCTAAGATTACAGTATGTCTTTTTTCTTCTCATTCACTTCAATTTAAACTTTCCAGGTTTATTCACTTTACCTGAGACTAGGTGCTTCTACTAACAAAAGAAATTGTCCAAAATGATAGGTAACAGCTGCAATTCATTTTTTTTACAAACACTGACTGCCAGGGTCCTCAGACGCGTCTAACCCTGATATTCCAATTACAGAACAGTTTACGGTATCAGACTTCACAGGGAACTTGAGCAGATGGGACTATGGGAGCTGCGATGACTGGCAGTGGGACTGGTCAACTTTATCCCTGTTTCTTACTTCAGTCCCTGATGTTAGACAAGCAGAGAATGAATGACGATGAAACTCCGAAAGACACAATTTTCACAAAGCAAACATGGGCAATTCTGACTGTGCATATGATGACAAAAGTGCATTTGATTTAAAAATGGTCGGCAGATTTAGGCCTCATTCATTCCTGTGGCAAGAGTCTGAAAATTCTCTCATTCAGGGCTGCTCATCTGTCCCTAACCATATGTAACCTCTGAACATGCCACTTTTGCATTTGCATAAAATGCCACACATGCATAGACAGGTAAATGCTGACGCAGAAGCCATCAGTGTTCACCCAAACATAGCTGCATAAGCCATTCACTTGTATTGTTAACTGTACATGACATGCACAACACTCCGGGTGCCAGAAAGCACTGGGGATTTCACACCTCAGCATCCAGGAGCTGCTAAGCGCCTGTGTGCATGAGGTCCATATCAGTATTTGTAATAATTTAAAAACCCTATTTCTGTCTAAAGTTTATAGGTATATACTAGCAACAGTGTACATGTTCACTGAAAATTAAAAGCTGAGTATACAAATATATACCCATTAAAACTGAAATCCAGGATTCTTAAAAATTTACCCTTGCAGTGGAGTACCAAGTTACAGCCATCACCAAATTACCAATAACCATATTGTGCAGAAATGTACTTCTTCAAAGTGTCTGGCTTAACTGGTTGCAGACTTTGCGTGTGCTACACATGCCCCAAAAGTAGTCATTATTGTACAAAGGACGGGTGTAGCACATCCAGTCTCTCTGCATGCTTCTGGAACTCTCAGTATACAGTACTTATCTACTGTGTTTATTCAAAGAAGAGTTACTGAGAGAAGTTGGCAGCCCTAGCTGTCAAGAAGCATTCTGAATCAGTGTTTATAAACAACATTCCTCCAGACACAATTATACAAAGATACAATATAACATATTGTTACTTTTGTATCTTTGTGTTCATTCATCTACATTTTTAATGTTTTAATGTAAAAAATGTTTTTCTGTTTAACTCCTTATCTAGGTCACTGCTACCTCTCACTGCTAGTTTCAGGAGAGTGGGAGTGAGATTTAGTGAGATCACTACAATGATCCTTATTGTTATCTTTGCTGGAGGCTGTGGCTTGAGGAATCAAAGTCCTGGACACTATGGTTGCTTCTATTCAACCTTCCTATTGGAAAGTTTCCACTCAGTGAATTCTGACAGCGGGAAAGTCTGATTCTGTCAGGAATACAAAATACACAGCAGAAGGATTCCCCCATCTACCTCGAATGTGTGAATGAGGGAAATCAAAAAAACCTCATCTATGGCTAGCTTAAAATGCTAAATTTTCTAAATTTGTGACAATGTTTTTGAGTCCCTTAACTGAAACAAGCATGCAGCTAGGGAAGTCAGACCTCTACATCTGTTCTGGGTCAAGGACTCAAAAATCACTGAATCTTTTGGATCAAGTAGTCAGACATCTAGCATTGAATCAAATAGCCAGACATCTAGCATTTCCAAATGGAAAGCTCAGTAATGGCAGTCTACCTAAAATCTCAGCACAGGTTTCCTTTAAGAAAATTCTTTGAAGATTACAAACCAGACAGCTCTTAAAAGGGCAGATTTCCAGTGGCATCATTTGTTTTATACACCATTTATAAATATGCCCTCATAAATAATTCCAACTTGGCTTTGAGTCCAACAGACAAACACTAATCAATGTATCTCCTGTTACAATTGTGGAGCACCTTCAGTAATTTCTCACCTGACCAAGGGTCACCTATAAGCCCAATGCTCATATAACCATAAAGAAAGAAGTCTGCCTGACTGTACACATTTGTCTACGAAGGCATGGGAGCTGAAACCCTGTCAGTTCACATCACATGCATTACTATCTCAACCCTTCATCTGTCAGCCACTAAATCTAAATGATACACTTTTCACGGTCATGGATACACTTAATGCAGTGCTTAGAAAAAAAGTATTTATAAGCAAAATTTAAGTTAATGCCTCAGTAGCTGCTCCAAATGTAGTAGATGGAAGAAAAAAAAAAGAAAACACTAGTTAAAATCTGTGTGCGCAAATATTATACCTGTCACAATATATTCATGCAGCATTTTGGTTGCAGTCCCTGCCATTGTTTCAAAGTAATTCCTCGCAGCAAAATTGGCTCCACAGACTTTTTTTGCAGGGACCAGAAGACATGGACATGACCAACTGGGTTCCCAGTCTCTTCTGTTCTGCATTGAAGCGTGGGAAGGTCCTTTTTCAGCTGTCCACATCACTGTCTGCTGACATGGACACTTCTCATTTGCTGTGTATGGTCAAGGTCCTCACAGGTCCTGAAAAGTGGTGGCATAGTGACATAATGAATCTAGACTGCAGCAATGGGTCACTAATTCGGCATTATAAAGCAGTTCAATTCTTTATGGTGTCCTCAGGCCTCCTGCCAAGTATATGGCCAACACTAAATAAATATTTGGCCTTATATGTGGCCTCTTCTAAACTCCAAGAAGATGAACTCAGGAGTTGGCAGATACAGACAGGCACACAGTGTTTGAGGGTGGTGGACACTTGTGATTAAATGCACATGAGCTGCTTCTCCTGCCATCAGTTTTTCTGCACATACGTGTGCACGAGACTTAAAAGCGATTCTAAAGGTTCATTTTTTTTTTTTAAATAACAAACATGTCTATACTTACCTGCTGTGTGCATTAGTTTTGCACAGAGCAACCTGGATCCTCCTCTTCTCAGGTCCCCACAAGCTCTCCTGGCTTCTCCCTCCTGTCAGATGTCCCCACAGCAAGCATCTTGCTATGGGGGCACCCACTGCTCTGTGTGTCCGTTCACACATGGAGCAGTGGCTCGGCCCCGTCCCCTCTCTCCCCTCATTGGTTGAGTAGCTGTGATTGACAGCCAACTGCTTGCTGTCTCAGCCAATGAGGAGGCAGAGACCCGGGACAGCTGAGGCTGTTGTTGACATCACTGGATCGCGATGAGGCTCAGGTTAAGTATTGAGAGGGCTGGGGGGACACTGCTGCACACAGAAGGTTTTTTACCTTCATGCATAGAATTCATAAAGGTAAAAAACCTTGAGCCTTTACAACCACTTGAAATGTGTTATATTTAATCGAACGCCTTCTTATTTTAAAGCAAAACTAAACCCGCCTATCCTTTTCAGTCAAGGAAGCTGCCTTCTTAGCCTCTGATCTTCAACTGCCATGATGCTGCACATGTGATCAGTTATAACATCAGCCATTTGATGGTTTGACAGTTTGGTTGACTGTACAAGCAAATGTGACAGATACATTCTTGGCATGTTCTGAGAATGTAACTTTCTTGTAAATGTTAAATCAATGGGTTTAGTTCCACTCTGAAGCTACATCATATTTTTAGACCGACATTCTTAAAGCGGAGCTCCACCCAAAAGGGGAAGTTCTGCTTTAAGCCTTTGTCCCCCTCTCCCCATTAAGGATTGGCACCATTGGGGAGCGGGTACCCGAATTTGACAGATATCCGCTCCCACTTCCACTGCCGATCTTTGGAGAGTGCATGTGATCAGCACAGGACCAATCAGCGCTGTCCAGACAGAGGGTCAGGGGTCCTGCAGTCTCATAGGTCAGTGGGAAGGGAATGAAAACTCTTCCTACAAGCTTTGACCAGTGCTCTGCTGGACATTGATAGAAGTCACAAGACTGCTCTAAATGCTGATGAGAAAAGGTATTTAGCACTTTTTATTTAATAAAATAATTGCATTTCCATGTTCTGTGTACTGTGGGAGAGCAGATATAATGAATGCAGGGTCCTGGGTTTAGTAACACTTTAACCCATCAAACTATATCATCTTGAGGACACTGCTCTCGACAACCAGTAGGCACAGACTTCAAGAAGTATGTAAAAAGCCTACATTGTTTAACTTTGGTCAAAGTTAGATAGTTTGTTTTTATATACAGGTGCCCTTCACCTGATTTTTTTAAAGGTGAGCTAACCTTTTAAATATACAGTTTCCGAGCCACTCATTTAAAGGTCTGCAAGGAGACACAAACACTACACACACACCTCAGCATATCTTAATGCTACGGTAGACTAAATATGGCTGCCTTTAGGCAACATATGTTCCTACTTTTAGAGCTTTAACATGGCTTACCTCAACTAAAAAATATTTTGTACATTAATTAAAAAGGAGCGGCTACATAGTACTGTATATTGTTAGGTGTGAACGTCTGGAAAGTACATGAAAAAAAAAAAAAAAGAGAAACACCTCTCAAGCTGAGCATCAACATTTTACAGCTAAAAAAGGCTCAGGTCCACTCTGTGTGTAGCACTTCTCTGAAAAGAAGTTCATGTAATTCTAGGCCTGTGCTATTACACTCAAGAAAGCCTTTCCGTGGGTTGCCACATGCGCATGATTTAGGCAAGATGTAATACTAAAGATAAAACCATCTCATTTTCCTTTCATTATCTTATAGCCTTCGGAGCAATATAACAATAGTTCACATTAGCTCCTATGTGTTACTAAACACTGCTGTTTTGAAACAGTCTGCACAATGTATTTTACCCTAAAACAGTGTAATTTACATCAGCTGGGCTTCTTTTAGTTCAAGTTTTTTAAACACAAAACTATAAATTCTGGGACAATCTGGGTTTTCTAAAAAGCGACTACAGCAGAAGCAGTTTTCCTTCAAACTTTGTCTGATCGAACACTCTACTGCTGTCTCAACAGCAAAATGAAATGAGAGAGAGAGACCAAGGGGATGATTTGCTCCCCATCTTAGCTGTGTGTGTAAACTGGACTTTAGCCATTGAGCTCTGTAAGCAATATAATACTTGTCTATGCAGAGCAGCTAAGCTTAGACAAATGTGTGAAAATGCCTCAACATTTCATTTATTATGTTCTTGAACATATTAAAGGAAATACATACAATATATATAATACAGGATATATATTTTTGTTTATTTTCAAGCCTAGCCACATGACAACAAAACAACGTAATCTACAGTATCTTTCCCATCTGAGTATTTTATTTTTGTTAAAGTGGTTATAAAGATTAATTTTTTTGTAATTAAAATAACAAACATGTCATACTTACCTGTTCTGTGCAATGGTTTTGCACAGAGCAGCCCTGTTTACCCTCTTCTTGGGTCCACTGCCGAAGCTCCTGGCAACTTGCTATGGGGCACTTGTGCGTGCTCGCTCCCTATCACCACCCCTGCCTCACTGGCTGTGATCGGGCTCAGGTATGTATAAGTGGGAGCTGCAAACTGAAGGTTTTTTTCTATGTATTAAGGTAAAAAAAAACCTTCAGCATTTAGAACCATTTTAAAGTGGTAGTACACCACATTAAAAAAAAACCCTGCAAGGTAAAGGCATAGTATGCAATGCATACTAGCACATTAGAACATTATGAAGGACTTACCTTGAAATGAAACCATCCAGCGGAGCACTGTCATGGCTCTCCGGGGCTTTCATCTTCACCCGGTCTTCCTTCCAGGTTTGCAAGCTCTGGCCGGCTGACTGGCCGAGCCGCGATGACGTCACTCCCGCGCATGCGCACAGGAGTCCTGGGCCACGGCACAGTGCTCTGAAGGAATGGCACGGGCATACCGTTCCTTCAGAGCACATGCACTGGCTATCAAAAAGGGCTAATATCTCCTAAACCGTGCTTAGGAGATATTAATTTTACCTTACCTTTATTAAAAGCTTACTTGTAAGTAAAGTTATTAAAGAAGAGTTTACTACCACTTTAGGCCTGTCTCATATTTTCTATCATGCTGGCTAACCAATCCATTGATAGAAGAGTTAGTGGAACACAGCAAATGCAGCTGAACAGACGAGCAAATGATTCGGAGATAACTGCAACAGAAAATGCCCAACACTAAAAGTTGAAGTCTGCAGAAAGCCTATGTACTTTAGGCCTGTCTCAGAAAACAGCTGACAAAAACACTTGACAGGCAGCTCCAAAGGACAGGTCTGACGTGAACAACATTAAAGAGAAACTTCACTCTTTCAATCAACATCGACTATTTTTAATCCTTATACAGAGAGCATTAGATAGGAAAGTATATCATATTTACTTGTTTTAAACTATATTTTTTCAAATTATTTCAGTTACTTCCTGGTTTTAATGCCTATGCAAATGATGTCATGCATCCCAGGAGTCTTCAGGTGTAGGGGAATGGTTTTCTCAGCTAAACACACCCTCCTGGCTGCATGCCTGAGCTACCGGCAGATGGATTCAAGGAAGTTACACGAATCATCTGCCCTTACTCAAGATGGCTGTGGCCAGAAATGCTAGGAGGTATTTTTCAAAGTGATTTCTTAGCAAAATAAAGCATTGAGATTTGGATGGATGGGGGAGATGGCTATGAATATTAAACATTAATTGAATAGTATTTTTGGTTTGTGGTACTCAGATACAGTGTGGCTCTGCTTTAATCTTCAAATTTGGATGGTAGGTTTCCTTTTTCCTAGCAGTATTTTATGCTAATAAAGAAGTTTTTGTGTGCATGAAACTTATTAGGGAAAGGCCTACAGATTAACAGAGCGCACCAACTTTCAAAACAATTTTTTTTTTGTAATTTAGTACAAATACAAAAATTCTCCATTATCAGATGATAAAAAGCTGTGCTATTTGTTTAAGCATAAAAATGAGGGAAAGCCACAATAGCGAGGTGTAGAAAAGCTCACCTCTACAGCAGATGACCATTCAACAGAACAATCAGCAGCAGACGTCAAAAACACGGAAAACATTATACGACTGATTATTGCAGCCTAGAACAATGGCTAATTAGGACATCCTGTGAGCAGCACTCTGCATAGTGAACTTTTCGACAGTCTTATGCAGGCCATAGACAGGGAGAAAACCGGCCGGTTTTTTAACGAAAAATCAGTCGTTCAATAGGCCGACGTTACCACAAACAGTAAAAAAAAAAATCGGACAATTTTCTTCCCATCATTTAATTACTTCTGTCCCTGCAGAGAGCCCTGCTATTATATTTGACATTAAAAAGTATTGCGGTTGCAACATTGTATCTATTTGTATCCATTTTGGATACAGATGGGGTTTTTTCGGATACAAATAGATACATTGTTGCAACCACAATACTTTTTAATGTCAAATATAATAGCGGACTGGAATTCTTCTTCTTCCTCTTCTTTTTCTTCTACTTCTTGCAGGTCACGGCTCATGCACAGATTTTTTTTATCGGTAAAAAGATCGTCCAATTTGTCCGCGAAAATCGTCCAATCGACAAAATCGGCCGATTTTTCCAACTTTACCGATCAAAAAAATCTGACAAAATCCAGAAAAACGGCCGACCAATTAACCCATTAACGGTGCAAAAATCGGACGATTTTTTTTTCGCCCGAAAAATCGGACGATTTTCGACTCATCTATGGCCTGCATTACACTATTTCAAGAGCACTATTAAAATCCAATGGCATGATAATCATACATTCAATTTTATACTGAGCTTCTGACAAATTAAAGTTGTCGTGCAAGCCAAAAAATAAATGTAAAAGCGTCAAATTCCTTAGCATTTCACACAGAACATCGGACATCAAAGCCGCAAAGTAAACTAATACATATGCCCAAACACATTGCTTGCATTCTTATTGGTCTGGATAAATGCGGCAATAATTCTAGGTGAAAACGGGCTTGACACCAAAAAACTTTCCACACGTGATAAGATGTGATATGTAATAAGATGGAAATATTAAAATGATTCTGCAAAACAATGTAGTGACCCTGCAAACCCTATACAATTGGCCTATATTTAAAATGATCCCCTAAACACAACTTTTGGGTATCATTCACACTTCCTACAAAAGGTCTCGACAGGAGATTCCTGCAGCAAGAAAAAGTGGAATTTAAGGTGATTGCACAGGCTTCCTATCCTCACCTGCCTACAAAGCAATGACATGCTGATAGGCATTGCAGCTGTCTGCCTGTATCTGTCCATCTAGTAGTTACCTGCAGTTAATTCCTTTCCGCCCGCCCTGGCATCCTCTTTAAAAGTTCTTAACGCCCATGGTGGCAGGAAGGATTGGCAATTACAGTATCTCACAGAAGTGAGTACACCCCTCACATTTTTGTAAATATTTTATATCTTTTCATGTGACAACACTGAAGAAATGACACTTTGCTACAATGTAAAGTAGTGAGTGTACAGCTTGTATAACAGTGTAAATTTGCTGTCCCCTCAAAATAACTCAACAAACAGCCATTAATGTCTAAACAGCTGGCAACTAAAGTGAGTACACCCCTAAGTGAAAATGTCCAAATTGGGCCCAAATTGTCAATATTTTGTGTGGTCACCATTATTTTCCAGCACTGCTTTAACCCTCTTGGGCATGGAGTTCACCAGAGCTTCACGGGCTGCCAATGGAGTCCTCTTCCACTCCTCCATGATGACTTCACGGAGCTGGTGGATGTTAGAGACATTGCTTTCCTCCATCTTCCATTTGAGGATGCCCCACAGATGCTCAATAGGGTTTAGATCTGGAGACATGCTTGGCCAGTTCATCAACTTTACCCTCAGCTTCTTTAGCAAGGCTGTGGTCATTTGTGAGGTATGTTTGGGGTCATTATGTTGGAATACTGCCCTGCGGCCCAGTCTCTGAAGGGAGGGGATCAAGCTCTGCTTCAGTATGTCACAATACATGTTGGCATTCAAGGTTCCCTCAATGAACTATAGCTCCTCAGTGCTGGCAGCACTCATGCAGTCCTAGACCATGACACTCCCACCACCATGCTTGACTGTAGGCAAGACACACTTGTCTTTGTACTCCTCACCTGGTTGCCGCCACACACGCTTGACACCATCTGAACCAAATAAGTTTATCTTGGTCTCATCAGACCACATGACATGGTTTCAGTAATCCATGTCCTTGGTCTGCTGGTCTTCAGCAACTGTTTGTGGGCTTTCTTGTGCATCATCTTTAGAAGAGGCTTCCTTCTGGGACGACAGTCATGCAGACCAATTTGATGCAGTTTGCGGCATATGGTCTGAGCACTGACAGGCTGACCCCCCAACCCTTTCAACCTCTGAAGCAATGCTGGCAGCACTCATATGTCTAATTTCCCAAAGACAACCTCTGGATATGAGGCTGAGTATGTGCACTCAACTTCTTTGGTCGACCATAGCGAGGCCTGTTCTGAGTGGAACCTGTCCTGTTAAACTGCTGTATGGTCTTGGCCACCGTGCTGCAGCTCAGTTTCAGGGTCTTGGCAATCTTCTTATACCCTAGGCCAGGGGTCGGCAACTGTGGCCCTCCAGCTGTTGGTGAACTACAAGTCCCCATCATGCCTCTGCCTTTGGGAGTCATGCTTGTAACTGTCAGTTTTGCAATGCCTCATGAGACTTGTAGTTCTACAACAGCTGGAGGGCCATAGTTGCCTACCCCTGCCCTAGGCCATCTTTATGTAGAGCAACAATTCTTTTTTTCAGATCCTCAGAGAGTTCTTTGCCATGAGGTGCCATGTTGAACTTCCAGTGACCAGTATGAGAGAGTGAGAGCGATAACACCAAATTTAATACACCTGCTCCCCATTCACACCTGAGACCTTGTAACATTAACGCGTCACATGACACCGGGGAGGAAAAATGGCTAATTGATCCCAATTTGGACATTTTCACTTAGGGGTGTACTCACTTTTGTTGCCAGCGGAATAGACATTAATGACCGAACAGTCAGCAGCTACAGTTTTTGTAGCTGCTAACTTTTTTTTTTTCAGCTGGAACTACACTTTAAGGACCCTCTTCACCCCCCTTCTGCACACACTTACAGCTATCATACCCCTATATGCACTCCTCTCCTGCACATACCGCCTTGCTGTCATACCCTCCACACTCCTCTCCTGCACATACCGCCTGCAGTCATACCCTCCACACTCTCTAGCACATACCACCTGCCTGCCTGTCATACCCTGTGCACTCCTCTCCTGCAAATACCGCCTGCTGTCATACCCTCCACACTCTCCTGCATAGACTGCCTGCAGCCATACCCTCCGCACTACTCGCCAGCACATACCACCTGCTGTCATACCCTCTGCACTCTCCAGCACAGACTGCCTGCTGTCATACCCTCCACACTCCTCTCCTGCACATACTGCCTGGAGTCATACCCTCCGCACTCCTCTCCAGCACATACCACCTGCTGTCATACCCTCCGCACTCTCCAGCACAGACTGCCTGCTGTCATACCCTCCACACTCCTCTCCTGCACATACTGCCTGCTGTCATACCCTCTGCACTCCTCTCCTGCAAATACCGCCTGCTGTCATACCCTCCACACTGTCCTGCACATACTGCCTGCTGTCATACCCTCCACACTCTCCTGCACATACTGCCTGCTGTCATACCATCTGCAATCCTCTCCTGGATATACCGCCTGCTATCTTGCCTTCCACATCTCTCTCCTACATATACTGGCAACTAAAACATATATCGTTTGCATTTTGTAATATCCCCAACATTCCTGAACACTTTTGCTAGTTACCATAAAAGTCATGCACCCATGTAATTTCGCATCAGTAGTTTGGTTGGCTCAGACAGTGACAGCTAAACCACAGGCTAATTACAAACACAGCTAGAAAGTCTCCAGACAAGATGACCCTGAAATACTTCTCAACCAAGACCATTGTGGTTTGAGCCACTAAAGGGGGAAGTGGAAGTTTATATTGCAGGAAATTATTGCATAAATAATTTGACCGTAAGGAGGACAAAATCTAAAACATTACGTGTAAAATGAGAAATGTGAAAAATGTCGATTAGCACACAGGTATAAGTCTTCATGAGACCAGGGTCATCAGTTGAATGGAGCGTCATGTCTGTCTACTCCAGGCTTCTGCCTTCTTGTCAGAAAGATCTTGCACCAAGAAAGCAGTATTACAGCACCAACAAAAGCTTGTATAAAGAGGCCAGAGAAAACAGGAAGAAGTCAGCCATAAGAGGTTTACCATGTCTTTTTTCTGCCGAATGTTACAGGGCAGGAGAATTACTTCAAGAATATGTTACTCGAACAATTCATATTCCTCATGTGTGCCTGCTGTACCATGTACTTTTGTTAAAAAGTATCCTGTTCTCTTTGTATTGCTTCCTTTGTGTGAAACACCTGGTTGTCCTGCAGTTCCCCTGCTTTCAAATTTCAAACTGTCCACACTAGGCATGAGAGCACATCCATCTCAGTTAGAGTTGCCACCTCATCCCTTTAAGAACGAACACATATTAATTACACAGGTTCGGAGGCTAATTTAATGCAGATAATGCATTAAATGAATTTAATTACCACCTTGATCGGCCACAGAACCTGTGTAATTAATGTGTTCATTTTTAAAAGGGATGAGGTGGCAACCTTAATCCCAGTGTGGTTAGTTTTCTGGCTGTGCTGGGAGCAGAGCCTGGCTGTCCTGCACTGATAGACTACTGACACCCCCCTCCCCCCAAATACAGCTATTCACTGTGATCAGTGGACTGTTGTTCCTCCTCCCCTAGCTCTCTGAGCTCCTTGTGCAGCTGAGAAAACAGGGTATGTGATAACAATTGATATACAGTCAGGTCCATAAATATTGGGACATTGACACAATTCTAACATTTTTGGCTCTCTACTCCACCACAATGGATTTGAAATGAAACGAACAAGATGTGCTTTAACTGCAGACTGACAGCTTTAATTTGAGGGTATTTACATCCAAATCAGGTGAACAGTGTAGGAATTACAACAGTTTGCATATGTGCCTCCCACTTGTTAAGGGACCAAAAGTAATGGGACAATTGGCTTCTCAGCTGTTCCATCGCCAGGTGTATGTTATTCCCTCATTATCCCAATTACAATGAGCAGATAAAAGGTCCAGAGTTCATTTCAAGTGTGCTATTTGCATTTGGAATCTGTTGCTGTCAACTCTCAAGATGAGATCCAAAGAGCTGTAACTATCAGTGAAGCAAGCCATCATTAGGCTGAAAAAACAAAACAAACCCATCAGAGAGATAGCTAAAACATTAGGCGTGGCCAAAACAACTGTTTGGAACATTCTTAACAAGAAGGAATGCACCGGAGGGCTCAGCAACACCAAAAGACCCGGAAGACCACAGAAAACAACTGTGGTGGATGACCGAAGAATTCTTTCCCTGGTGAAGAAAACGCCCTTCACAACAGTTGGCCAGATCAAGAAAACTCTCCAGGAGGTAGGTGTATGTGTGTCAAAGTCAACAATCAAGAGAAGACTTCACCAGAGTGAATACAGAGGGTTCACCACAAGATGTAAACCATTGGTGAGCCTCAAAAACAGGAAGGCCAGATTAGAGTTTGCCAAACGACATCTAAAAAAGCCTTCACAGTTCTGGAACAACATCCTATGGACAGATGAGACCAAGATCAACTTGTACCAGAGTGATGGGAAGAGAAGAGTATGGAGAAGGAAAGGAACTGCTCATGATCCTAAGCATACCACCTCATCAGTGAAGCATGGTGGTGGTAGTGTCATGGCGTAGGCATGTATGGCTGCCAATGGAACCGGTTCTCTTGTATTTATTGATGATGTGACTGCTGACAAAAGCAGCAGGATGAATTCTGAAGTGTTTCGGGCAATATTATCTGCTCATATTCAGCCAAATGCTTCAGAACTCATTGGACGCCGCTTCACAGTGCAGATGGACAATGACCCAAAGCATACTGCAAAAGCAACCAAATAGTTTTTTAAGGGAAAGAAGTGGAATGTTATGCAATGGCCAAGTCAATCACCTGACCTGAATCTGATTGAGCATACATTTCACTTGCTGAAGACAAAACTGAAGGGAAAATGCCCCAAGAACAAGCAGGAACTGAAGACAGTTGCAGTAGAGGCCTGGCAGAGCATCACCAGGGATGAAACCCAGCGTCTGGTGATGTTTATGCGTTCCAGACTTCAGGCTGTAATTGACTGCAAAGGATTTGCAACCAAGTATTAAAAAGTGAAAGTTTGATTTATGATTATTATTCTGTCCCATTATTTTTGGTCCCTTAACAAGTGGGAAGCACATATGCAAACTGTTGTAATTCCTACACCATTCACCTGATTTGGATGTAAATACCCTCAAATTAAAGCTGACAGTCAGCAGTTAAAGCACATCTTGTTCGTTTCATTTAAAATCCATTGTGGTGGTGTATAGAGCCAAAAATGTTAGAATTGAGTCCCAATATTTATGGACCTAACATATATATATATATATATATATATATATATATATATATATATATATATATATCTCAATCAATCACACAAACGAATGGGTTGTTTTACAGTGAGGGTTCACATATAGTATCCCTTAACTATTTTTACTGCACAATATTAGATCATCATTTAAAATGACAGATTTTTAGTATACGTATCCACCTCTTTGTAGGCCATATAATATATAGTGCCTGGATGTGTCAGGAATGCATATCTTTTTCTATAGAATTTTAGATAAAACATTAATCCTAACAGGAACCACATTTTGTAGCTTCCATAAGGAACTGGCAATCTGAAGACAAATGGGCATACCGACAATCAGGGCCTAAAAATAAGGATGAACACATCCGGTCCATGTAAAGAGTCGGCCTTAGGACAGCTGGGTTTTTTTAAGTATGATATTTGCAGAGTCAGGATTTATTCAGTTTGCAGGTGTACAGAAACAGGGCGAGTTAACAGGGCTATTTGTTAAAAATGGATAGCTTGTTGGCAACTCATGGAGAGCAAAGGAAGAAGGTAGGCTGAGAGCGAAGAAGGAAGCTGTAAATATGCAGCTGCTTCCTCCAGGAATTTCTAGCTGTTCATTTACAAATTACCAACTAACAAGTCATTCATTTGATCAGCACAAGCAAATGCCAGAATTGCCAGTCTGTGCCTGACTATACCCACTCTACCCACAGCTAGCCTTTTAGATCCCTGATACAACAGAAGATTGAACAGTTATTACTGTAAACTCTGCATGTTTTGTGTAAATTTTAAAAATAATCTGGATGATGTTAAGCAAAAACTGGCAATTAAGATGGTCAATCCTGCAAGTAGGGCATGTGTTTTGTACTAGTACTTCTGTTCCATGTTTTGAGCTGAAACAAAAGACAGTTCATTTATTCATTCATGACCAGGGCATTGTTTGCTATTCAGCACTGTGCTATTTCAACTGGCAATTGTGCGGTCATGCAACACATACATTAAATGTATATAATTATTTGATCACCACTGGGTTTTTAATTTTTTATTATATTAAATAAAAAAAGACCAAACATTTTGGGGAAAAAAAACTATTTTCTACTTTCTGTTATAAAACATAACCAACTAAAAAAAAAACAAATTTCTTCATATATTTACAGTGAAGGAAATAAGGATTTGATCTCCTGCCAATTTTGAATGTTTGCCCACTCACAAAGAAATGATCAGTCTAAAAATCGAATGGTAGATGTATTGTAACACTGAGAGACAGAATAGCAACAAAAAATTCAAAAGAAATGCATGTCTAACAAATTATGCACTGATTTGCATGTTCATGAGGGAAATAAGTATTTGATCCCCTATCACTCAGCATGATTTCTGGCTACCAGGTGTCTTTCATACAGGTAACAAGCTGAGATTAGAAGCAGTCTCTTAAAGGGAGTGCTGCTAATCTAATTTTGTTACCTGTATAAAAGAGCTCCTGTCCACAGGAGCAATCAAACAATCAGATTCCAAACTCTCCACCATGGCATAGACCAAAGAGCTGTCCAAGGATGTCACGGACAACATTGTAGACATCCTCAATAGTGACACAAATACAGTGATACAGTGCTAATACTGTACTAATGATATTGGCTTGGAAGGGGTTAACATCTAGGGGCAATCAAGAGTTTAATTGTGTTCCTAACAAAGTGTAATATGTTCTGCTTATACTTTACGATATAGCTGTGTTTTTCTCCCAGCATTGCAGGGAGAAAGAAAACTATCCAGATCGCAGTTGCCTGTACACAGAGTTCTGTGTTTTGTAAACACAGAACTCTGTGTGTGTGATTGGACACAGCTAATCAGCTGACTTCAGTCAAAATCATTGGCTGAAATCAGCTGACAAACTTCTGCCGTGTCCAATCACAGGTCGGATCAGCATGTGCACACCCCACAAACTCGGAGAAAGACCGATCATGACTATTTACATGACTTTGCCTTCACCTGCTGCCCTGCCACAGTAAATTTACTGTGGCCAAGCGGCAAGTGAAGGTGGGGAATTAAAAGAGTACTTATTAATACCCCTTCTTAGGAGTACTAAGTCATATTAATATCATTAAGTAATAAAGAAATAGATCTTTTTTGTAGTTCGAAAATGTGTGCATATCCTCAGTACCCCTTTAACTGCAGCTGCAGTTTTTTAGTATGTGCAGCTGTTCAGAACAGCAAGCTTCCCGTTGATTGCAAAAGTGAAAGAACACATGGTCAGGAACCCTTTAGTTGTATATGCTCCAAAGAGGGAGCTGGCTACTGGATGGTGTAGACTTTAGCTATACAGTCCACTCATCAACTGTTTGATTACATTCTAGCTCACCTGCTTCTGAACAGTAATCAAGCAACTGATCAGTGCAGCTAAAGTCTGCACTGTCTACTGGCCAGCAGGGAGGAACAGGCTCACCTAAAAGGATGCCAGGGATATGTTCTTTCACCCTGGTTTATCACACATCATAACTTTAAAAATATATAAACCCTCACCTTGTAGAGTAACCCATTTATTTTAAAATAGAGAGGAAGTAAGGACCAATTTCACCAGCTGGTTCAACAGTAAGAACATCTGTCAAAATGTCTTGCTGAGTACCAACATACAAAACATGCGACAGAACTGGTTTCTGATCCTCGAAAGGAGAAAATATATTTTGCATGTATATTTTATATATGGTTAGTACTTCCGCCTGGCAGCACTAGGGTCGTTGGTTCGAATCCCAGCCACAGCACCACCTGCCTGGAGTTTGCATGTTCTCCCTGTGCCTGCGTGGGTTTCCTCTGAGTACTCCGGTTTCCTCCCACACTCCAAAAACATGCTGGTAGGTTAATTGGATCCTGTCTAAATTGTCCCTAGTATGTGTATGTATGAATGTGAGTTAGGGACCTTAGATTGTACACCCCTTGAGGGTTATGGGCTGATGTGAATGTACAATATATATGTAAAGCGCTGTGTCAATTGATGGTGCTTTAGAAGTACCTGAAATAAATAAATTAAGAAATGAGTATAATATATTAAAGAAAAAAAGTAGCGCACTCCCTATAAAAGCCAATGCTGTGATATCGCTACATTTCTAAAAGCAAGATAAATGCATTTCAAGTGATAAGCCATTTAAACAAAATTGCTAAACATGTCAGGATTTGTCAATGCAATTTCACCCACACAGTGAAACATAATACAGTAGTTTGATTGTTTGAACATGTCATTTAAAAAGGAAAAAAAACTCTTCTGCACAGGATAGAAGCACGCGTTTCAGTGTTGTACTGTAGCAAATTGGTAATTCATTACAAGGAAGCAGCCCCCCCTCTACCTGTCACCAAGACCATTAAGACTGTTCACTTTCTATAGCAGTGAATAGACTGTGAAATTACATAAAAGAACATAATACAAACATGAGTTATTCGTGGCTGGATGACATAATCAAAATCTTATCATATAACTGGAGTTACGTGGAAGCCTTCCAATTACACAACTGAAATTTTCTCTGGCAATATAGGCATACTGTTGTCGTCTTTTATTTTTATGGCATGAACTTTACAGCGCAAGGCTGCATTCACGTTTGAATAAATACAGTAGGTAAGGCAGTGCTAATAAATATAACAACTATTTTGTGCATCATAAAAAAAAATGTGCTTGAGTGCAAAAACATCTTTATTACGTGTCTCTGTGTGCTAATACATTACACAAAAAATTGGTAAAATCAATAAAATTTAATTTCCAAGAGTGCTCAAAAGTTCATAAAAGTGCATTATTGATAATGTGTCATCAGTACTCCATGTGTAAACGTGTCCACTGATAATTTCAAACAAGTTTTGGATGTGCTCCACTCAAAACAACATTTCCAATTAGTACTGCAACCACTGTTACAATAAAAATGGACGTGATGTCACCACTGTGAAAACACACCCCAACATGTTTCGTCTATTGGACATCCTCAGTGGTGACATCACATCCGGTTTTCCAGTTTCCAGCTAGAGCCAATGTGGAATTAATTCTGGCTCTGATACTTCCAAAGGCAACAACCAGGTATTGTATTTACATGGTTACTAAATTTAACATATCCAAACAAATGAGCACACTGACAATCGGGGCCTAAAAAGAAGGATGAACACATCCGGTCCATGTAAAGAGTCGGCCTTAGGACAGCTGGGTTTTTTTAAGTATGATATTTGCAGAGTCAGGATTTATTCAGTTTGCAGGTGTACAGAAACAGGGCGAGTTAACAAGCTATTTGTTAAAAATGGATAGCTTCTTGGCCATGCATGAAGAGCAAAGGAAGAAGGTAGGCTGAGAGCGAAGAAGGAAGCTGTAAATATGCAGCTGCTTCCTCCAGGAATTTCTAGCTGTTCATTTACAAATAACCAAATAACAAGTCTTTCATTTGACCAGCACAAACAAATGCCAGAATTGCCAGTCTGTGCCTGACTATACCCACTCTACCCACAGCTAGCCTTTTAGATCATTGTATAAATGATCCCCTGATACAACAAAATTTGAATAGTTATGACTGTAAACTCTACATGGTTTATGTAAATGAAAAAATAATCTGGATGATGTAAACCAAAAACTGTCAATTAAGATGGTCTCTGACAGCTGAAACAAAAGACAGTTCGTTTAACCACTTGACATCCAGAAGGTTTTACCCCCTTCATGACCAGGGCATTTTTTGCTTTTCAGCACTGCACTATTTTAACTGACAATTATGCACTCGTGCAACATGCAAATTAGATTCATATAACTTTTTCACAAAAATAGAGCTTCATTTTGGTGGTACTTGATCACCACTGGGTCTTTATTTTTTTTATTATATAAAACAAAAAAAGACTGAACATTTTGAGGAAAAAACCCTAAATTTTGTACTATCTGTTATAAAACATCCAATTAAAAAAAAATAAAAAATCTCATTTCTATTCAAAGAGTGCTCAAAGTTCATAAAATTACTGATAATGTGCAATCATTACTCCATGTGTAAACGTGTCTACTGATAATTCCAAACAAGTTTTGGATTTGCTCCACTCAAAATTACATTTTCAATTAATAATCCAACCACTGTTACAAGAAAAACGGACATGACGATACCACTGTGAAAAACACACCCCAGCGTGTTTCGTCTATTTGACATCCTCTGTGGTGACATCACATCCGGTTTTCAAGTTTCCAGCTAGAGCCAGAGTGCAACGCATACTAGCTCAGATATGTCCAGAGGCAACAACCAAGTATGTTATTTACATGGTTACTATAGTTAAAATACTCATATCTGGAATTCTTCTTTAAGAGTCGAAGTGACTACTCTAGTGACAGGCAGTTAATTTTTGCTGCCACTGACAACAAAACTGAAAGCTGAACTCCAGGCTGGAACATTAAAAAAAAAAAATTCCTTGCAGTGCCCCAATAATATGCATGGCCCCAAAGAAAGCTGTGCTCTACTTTTTTTTGTAGGCCTGTAAACATGGCGCACATTTTTGTTTGAATACCCTGTAGTGTGTATGGCCCCATTTATTTCTATAGTGCTATGTTTAGATGCAAACAAAACTATACACTGTATGCATTTAAATGTGTTTTGGGTACCTGTGTGAACTGGCCCTAAAGAGGACTGTCAGTTCTGCTTTGAGCTTACCTTTTATTAAAATTCAGTCTTTATAGTAAGACCCTAAGTGCTGATTCACACTGATGCTGTGCAGGATTTGCACAAAAAATCTGTGTGTTTCCCGCACGCTATCACAATCGCACCTCATTCATGTGAACCGTCATGTTAAGAGAGAAGTATGGCTTTCCTTTTGTTTCTTAAATTATACATACCTACAGTAGGTGGAGGCAGCATCAGTCCCATGCTGCATCTGTCCCCTGCTGGCTCTAAGTGTGAGAACTCAGTGATCACGTGACTGCTGATCGCTGCGTTCTCACTGCCACTGTAAGCAGAGAGCGTCGACTGTCAATGACCTCTGTCTGCTCTGCCCACCCCTGCTCTCATTGGAGTGCTGGGCTGTGAAGTGGGGGGGGTAGCTGGCTCAGGTTCTCAGCTGCTCTCTGAGTGGCTGAGCCAGGTACTGCTCCATACTCTGGGGTGGACCCCGACTTTAAAGTCAGGATATTTCCCAGGCCTAGACCAGCTGAGTGACGTTAGCCAACAGTGGCATGTTGTCAGCTGAAAAACGTATCACTGGAGTGCAGTTTTGCCTTTACTTCTTCTTTACGTTAACAACAACCTAAGAAAGGTGCAATTGGCTGAATCAGATTGCATGCATGTGAACACCCATGTGATCTGATTCCAGTGCGAAAAGAAAAAGGTGCATGTACCTTTCCTGCGAGTGCAGTACGATTGGCGCCATACAAAATTGCAAAGAACTGCATGTGATTTGAGCAAGAATGTGGTGCGCTTACTATCCGAATCGCATGCAGTTTCCGCAATAGTGTAAACTGCCACTAAAATCCTTTCCACGAGATATACTGTACATACAGTTTAAAAAAAAAATGCTTTCAATATACACCCACTCCCAGCAAAGGTTAAATTAGAAATTTGTTCCACCCTTGATGATACATAATGTAATTCTCCATTTGAAATACTATTTTACATCGGCCTTTTGCCAACTATGTAAATACATTATAAAACAACGTTAGGAAAACAAACTTCCACTTCTAAGAAACAAAATGCAAGGCCTTTCCCAATGATAACCTTGGCATTCTAGACATGATACTGAAACAAGGTCTTTGTACAGAGCTTGGGGAGAGTATAATATTGCAGCAATCATTTCTGAACATAACACCTGTTCCATAATAGACATAGAATGGTAGAACATCAAAGAGCTAACTACTGTATAGGTCTATTCTGTTATGTAGATAAAAGGTCACCATACTAAGCACACAAGTCACTTTTCACCTGGAAAAACCTATACAATTCATATTCTTCTATAACAAATTAGGATGACAAAGTATAGCATTTATTAAATGACCTGGAACCTTGTAAAATTTAAAATACTAAACTTACAAAGCCATCCACAACTCTGCCCCCAGCTACATCACTAACCTGGTCTCAAAATATCAACCAAACTGCTCTCTTCAATCCTCCCAAGACCTTCTGCTCTCTAGTTCCCATGTAACCTCCTCCCCATGCTCGCCTCCAGGACTTCTCCCGAGCTTCTCCCATCCTATGGAACGCCCTACCCCAATCTGTCAGACTATCTCCTAATCTATCCTGAAAACCCTGAAGCCTATCCTGCTTCTAACTAGTAAACCGCCTTTTATTTCCTCCATCAGCTCATCCGCCCACAGCTATTACCTTTTGTATCACTCAACCCTTCCTGTTAGATGGTAAGCTCTAACAAGCAGGACCCCCTGTTTCCTCTTGTACCAAATTGTATTGTAACTATTATATCTACCTTTATTTTGTAAAGCGCTGAGCAAACTGTTGCCGCTATATAAGCCCTGTATAATAATAATAGTAAGGCTCACAGACTGATCAGTAGGAAGCTTCAAAAACCTGTAAGCTTCCTCATTGACCTTTGTCCCAGGAATCCCAGTACCCAGGACACTATTAAACTTACATTAAAAGCTAATTAAAAAATCAAAACAGATAATAATAAAACGTACATGTATTGCCGTGTTTTCCTCTATGTTTACTTTTGAAACGCTGACACACTTCTCATTCTATATGTTCCTCTCATGCTACCCAGACCTATGCAGTCCCATAGGAGTCCCCTCTTAGTGTGCTCTTGCTCTGTACTACAACTTTCACGAAAAGTTCTGAGCGCCGCACACATAGGCAGTGCAAAGGGGGCTACGTTCTGTTGTCAATCACTGCCGTGGAGCTGGACAGGTGTGGTTTTCGTTTTGTATCCTTCTCTGGCTTGTTGTGTGTGCTCTGCTTAGAATGCTGTACATGCAATTGTAGTACAGAACAGAAGCATGCACATAGAGCGGACTTGCTAGGGGACTCCATAGGTCCTGGTGACACAGTGGGAACATATAGCAAGGGAAGTGTGTCAGCACAGCCACGGGACATTTTTAAAAGCAAATGTAGAGGAAGATTTTTTTTTTTTTATAGAAAAAAAATGCAAATACTGTACACTTACCGGCCAGTTTATTAGATACACCTTGCTAGTGCCATGAAAATATCCCACATACCAACAGCAGCCTGAACTGTTGATACAAGGCAGGATGGATCCAAGCATTCATGTTGTTTATGCCAAATTCTGACCCTACCATCTGAATGTCACAGCTGACATCGAGACTCATCAGAGCGTTTTTCCAATCTTCTATTGTCCAATTTTGGTGAGCCTGTGCGAATTGTACCCTTCGTTTCCTGTTCTTAGCTGACAGGAGTAGCACCCAGTGTGGTCTTCTGCTGCTGTAGCCCATCTGCTTCAAGGTATGATGTGCTGTGCATTCAGAGATGATATTCTGCAAACCTTGGTTGTAAAAAGTGATTATTTGAGTTACTGTTGCCTTTCTATCATCACGAACCAGTCTGCCCATTCTCCTCTGACATCAACAAGACATTTTTGTCCACACAACTGCCACTCACTGGATATATTCTCTTTAAACCCAGTAGATCAGCAGTTTTTGAAATACTCAGACCAGCCCGCCTGGCACCAACAACCATGCTACGTTCAAAGTCACTTAAATCCCCTTTCTTCCCCATTCTGATGCTTGGTTTGAAATTCAGCAAGTCGTCTTCACCATGTCTACATGCCTAAATGTGATTGACTGATTAGTAATTTGTGTTACCAAGCAATTTAACAGGTGTACCTAAAAAAGTGGCCAGTGAGTGTATATGTGAGTGATATCGTAGTCGTCATCGTCAGGCTGGCTCACTCCTAGGCCTGGTTCAAACTAGTGTGATTTCAGATACAACTTGGAGTCACACAGAATCATATAACAAGAGAAATTGCATTATTTTCTATGGCAACTGTGTACGGTGCAATTTTGGAAAAGGTTCCTGTGCTGCTTTTTTGCGATTTACAGTGCAACAGACCCCATAGAAAATGCAAACCAAATCCAAAACGCAATCAAAGTTGCACTGCAAATTGCATCACAGTAGTGTGAACCGAGCCTTACCTTGCACCTAATCCTATTGGCCAGAGAGGATATCCATGAATATGATCGTATTGGGGGGGGGGGATGCGTTGATAATAGAAACAAAAGGTAAAGCATAGAATACCCTTTTCACCATATTAAAGGCTATAACAGTACACAGCCTGATCACTTCAAGTTTTGTATATGTTTTATTTTTTATTTTTATTTCTTCTCTAAGGCCCCATGTACACGGGACACTTCAGAACAATGGAAACTGACTGCTGAAAAACGTAGGTTAAGAAACGTCTGTTTAGCCGCGTTTGCATAATGTGTTTATGCACGTTTGTGTTTAGAAGCGTTTTTTAAAGATAAGCACAAGAGAACATCTCAAATGCCCAGAATGCACTGAAAAGTGGTAAATTATTAACTATTTCAGACTATTTCAGAGAAATACAGAGAGTAGAAGCAGAGACAGAAGTAGGTGTTGAGATTAGCTTAGGTGTGAGTTGCTCATTAACATTTCTTTTGTTTCCAAGGGTGGGAAAGGTGTCTGGAAGAGTGAGTCATTAAGGTCACCTTGCAGGGGGTCTTCATGAGGAATTTGAGGTGTGAATTAACATATCTGTTGTTTCCAAGGGTGGGAGAGGTCTGAGGTGTGAATTGGTCATTACAATGTGTGACAAGCTTGGCAGGAATATCCTGTGTTCAGTGTTTTGTCCATCTGAGTACCTTGAAAACACTTTGCATGCATTTTTCATGATGAAAAAAGGCTCTGGACACTATTGGGAACTGGAAGAGTTAAAAAAAAATTTCAAATGCAATTGCTTATAAATGCAATTTGCCACTTTTAGCCACGTTTTGCGTTTGACACGCTGATAAAATTGACTGCTGAACGCAAGTTTTCTGCGTTCAAAAAAATTACTGTAAACTCAAATGCCTGTAAACGAAGATGTGTACATGGACACATAGGAATACATTAGGGTGAGTTCAGGGGCTGCTGAAAAAATGCTGAACAGCTCACAGCTCCTAAACGCGAGTTTATGAGCTGCAGTGTACATGAGCCCTAAAGATTCTACCTCTCCAGAACATACACAGTATCTCTTGCTGAATGACAAAAGACATAAATGAGGCAAATTAGTTTTAATCTCCCATGGATATCTCATGCAGATGAGATAAGCCTCCATCACACCATCTGTAACCTCAAACTTAAAATTAGAGCAACTGCCAAACCCTCCTATCACCATCAGAGTCCGCACACCAATGCAGCCTTTTCTTTCAGTATGAGTTGTCTGCTGAACAGTCATATGTGAGAACGTCATCTACAATATCACAAGGAAGGCTCTATTCACGACACTGCACTGTGATGTGGTTTACATGTGCTACTGAGCTCTTACATATGCATTACAAGCAAGAACAGTTCTAATATCTGCAGAGATATAGGGCGGTAATCATGTAAGATGCTAGAAGTGTTTATGCACAGATATGTAGAGCTGTACTTATCCCCATTATCTCTGTAATCCTACAATATACTTAGGGCCTCATGCACACTGGATGTTATAAAAATGCTAGTAGCGTTGGCTGTAGAATGCCTTGTTAAAAACGTGAATTTTGTTGCGTTTTCAGCATTTTCCCATTAGCATTTTTCAGCGTTAGAGCATATTTACAGCTGAAAAACACCTCTTTAAAACTGGGATTTATTTCCAGCCTAAAAACAACCCTGCCAAAAAAACAATGATTAAAGCCTGTGTGTGCAAGAACGCATAGGATAACATGCTGGGGGGTTTACTAGATGTAGAAAAAAAATGTCTGACACCCAAAACAGCAGCTGTAAAAATGTCCAGTGTGCATGAGGACTTATACCAGTGATGGCGAACCTTTTATAGAGACCGAGTGCCCAAACTGCAACCCAAACCCCACTTATTTATCACAAGGTGCCAACACTGCAATTAAACCTGAATACTGAGGTTTTAGTTTAGAAAAAAACAACCCATATGTTAACATCTTTTGTCTTAAAAGAAAAACACAATAATGGAGTTTCCACGGACCACCAGCACAAGGGGGCAAAAGTTCCACTGACCAGCAGCACAAGGAGGGCAAAGTTCCACTGACCACCAGCACAAGGGGGCAAAGTTCCACTGACCACCAGCACAAGGGGGCAAAGTTCCACTGACCACCAGCACAAGGGGGCAAACTTCCACTGACCACCAGCACAAGGGGGCAAACTTCCACTGACCACCAGCACAAGGGGGCAAACTTCCACTGACCACCAGCACAAGGGGGCAAACTTCCACTGACCACCAGCACAAGGGGGCAAACTTCCACTGACCACCAGCACAAGGGGGCAAAGTTCCACTGACCACCAGCACAAGGGGGCAAACTTCCACTGACCACCAGCACAAGGGGAAAAACTTCCACTGACCACCAGCACAAGGGGAAAAACTTCCACTGACCACCAGCACAAGGGGGCAAACTTTCACTGACCACCAGCACAAACTTCCACTGGCCACCAAACACAAGGAGGGCATACTTTCACTGGCCACCAGCACAAGG
Source organism: Staurois parvus (assembly GCF_062004578.1). Taxonomy (NCBI): domain Eukaryota; kingdom Metazoa; phylum Chordata; class Amphibia; order Anura; family Ranidae; genus Staurois; species Staurois parvus. The sequence goes on from NW_028318002.1 coordinate 1,476,728, forward strand.
AGGGCAAAGTTCCACTGACCACCAGCACAAGGGGGCAAACTTTCACTGACCACCAGCACAAAGGGACAAACTTCCACTGGCCACCAAACACAAGGAGGGCAAACTTCCATTGGCCACCAGCAGAAGGGGGCAAAGTTCCACTGACCACCAGCACAAGGAGGGCAAAGTTCCACTGACCACCAGCACAAGGGGCCAAAGTTCCACTGACCACCAGCACAAGGGAGCAAAGTTCCACTGACCACCAGCACAAGGGGGCAAAGTTCCACTGACCACCAGCACAAGGGGGCAAAGTTCCACTGACCACCAGCACAAGGAGGGCAAAGTTCCACTGACCACCAGCACAAGGAGGGCAGAGTTCCACTGACCACTAGCAGAAGAAGGAGGGCAGAGTTCCACTGACCACCAGCAGAAGGGGCAAAGTTCCACTGGCCACCAGCACAAGGCAGCAAAGTTTCATTGACCACCAGTACAAGGGGGCAAAGTTCCACTGGCCACCAGCACAAAGGGACAAAGTTCCATTGACCACCAGCACAAGGAGGGCAAAGTTCCACTGACCACCAGCACAAGGAGGGCAAAGTTCCACTGACCACCAGCACAAGGAGGGCAAAGTTCCACTGACCACCAGCACAAGGAGGGCAAAGTAACACTGACCACCAGCACAAGGAGGGCAAAGTAACACTGACCACCAGCACAAGGAGGGCAAAGTTCCACTGACCACCAGCACAAGGAGGGCAAAGTTCCACTGACCACCAGCACAAGGAGGGCAAAGTTCCACTGACCACCAGCACAAGGGGCCAAAGTTCCACTGACCACCAGCACAAGGGGCCAAAGTTCCACTGACCACCAGCACAAGGGGGCAAAGTTCCACTGACCACCAGCACAAGGAGGGCAGAGTTCCACTGACCACCAGCAGAAGGGGCAAAGTTCCACTGGCCACCAGCACAAGTAGGGCAAAGTTCAACTGACTACCAGCACAAGGGGAAAAACTTCCACTGACCACCAGCACAAGGGGGCAAACTTTCACTGACCACCAGCACAAACTTCCACTGGCCACCAAACACAAGGAGGGCATACTTCCACTGGCCACCAGCACAAGGAGGGCAAAGTTCCACTGACCACCAGCACAAGGGGGCAAACTTTCACTGACCACCAGCACAAAGGGACAAACTTCCACTGGCCACCAAACACAAGGAGGGCAAACTTCCATTGGCCACCAGCAGAAGGGGGCAAAGTTCCACTGACCACCAGCACAAGGAGGGCAACGTTCCACTGACCACCAGCACAAGGGGGCAAAGTTCCACTGACCACCAGCACAAGGGGGCAAAGTTCCACTGACCACCAGCACAAGGAGGGCAAAGTTCCACTGACCACCAGCACAAGGGGCCAAAGTTCCACTGACCACCAGCACAAGGGGGCAAAGTTCCACTGACCACCAGCACAAGGAGGGCAGAGTTCCACTGACCACCAGCAGAAGGAGGGCAGAGTTCCACTGACCACCAGCAGAAGGGGCAAAGTTCCACTGGCCACCAGCACAAGTAGGGCAAAGTTCAACTGACTACCAGCACAAGGGGAAAAAATTCCACGGACTACCAGCACAAGGAGGGCAAAGTTCCACTGACCACCAGCACAAGGAGGGCAAAGTTCCACTGACCACCAGCACAAGGAGGGCAAAGTTCCACTGACCACCAGCACAAGGAGGGCAAAGTTCCACTGACCACCAGCACAAGGAGGGCAAAGTTCCACTGACCACCAGCACAAGGAGGGCAAAGTTCCACTGACCACCAGCACAAGGAGGGCAAAGTTCCACTGACCACCAGCACAAGGAGGGCAAAGTTCCACTGACCACCAGCACAAGGAGGGCAAAGTTCCACTGACCACCAGCACAAAGAGGGCAAAGTTCCACTGACCACCAGCACAAAGAGGGCAAAGTTCCACTGACCACCAGCACAAGGAGGCCAAAGTTCCACTGACCACCAGCACAAGGAGGCCAAAGTTCCACTGACCACCAGCACAAGGAGGCCAAAGTTCCACTGACCACCAGCACAAGGGGACAAAGTTCCACTGACCACCAGCACAAGGGGACAAAGTTCCACTGACCACCAGCACAAGGGGCCAAAGTTCCACTGACCACCAGCACAAGGGGGCAAAGTTCCACTGACCACCAGCACAAGGGGGCAAAGTTCCACTGACCACCAGCACAAGGGGAAAAAATTCCACAGACTACCAGCACAAGGGGGCAAAGATCCACTGACCACCAGCATAAGGGGGAAAAGATCCACTGACCACCAGTACAAGGGGGCAAAGGTCCACTGACCACCAGCACAAGGGGGCAACGTTCCACTGACCACTAGCACAAGGAAGGCAAAGTTGCACTGACCACCAGCACAAGGGTGGCAAAGTTCCACTGGCCACAAGCACAAGGCGGAAAAGTTCCATTGACTACTACTACAAGGGGGCAAAGTTCCACTGACCACCAGTACAAAGGGACAAAGTTCCACTGACCACCAGCACAAGGAGGGCAAAGTTCCACTGACCATCAGCACAAGGGGGCAAAGATCCACTGACCACCAGCACCAGGGGGAAAGGTCCACTGACCACCAGCACAAAGGGGCAAAGGTCCACTGACCACCAGCACAAGCTAAAATCTTGTGTTAATAAAAATGAATGTATTAAAACTCACAGCCAGTCCAATATATACAGTGGGGCAAAAAAGTATTTAGTCAGCCACCAATTGTGCAAGTTCTTCCACTTAAAAAGATGAGAGAGGCCTGTAATTGGCATCATAGGTAGACTTCAACTATGAGATGAAATGAGAAAAAAAATCCAGACAATCACATTGGCTGATTTGGAAAGAATTTATTTTGCAAATTATGGTGGAAAATAAGTATTTGGTCAATATCAAAAGTTCATCTCAATACTCTGACCTCTGTCATTGCCAACAAAGGATACATAAGAAACGTTTCCTGTAAGTCTTCACAAGGTTGGCACACACTGTTGCTGGTACAGTTGCAAGAAAAAGTATGTGAACCCCTTGGGCTTACGTGGAGTTTTGCATGAATTGGGCATAAAGTGTGCTCTGAACGTCATCTATGTCACAACAATAGAAGAACACACTCTGCTGAACATAATACTACAAAAACATTAGATGTTGCCATAGTTTAATTGCACATAACATTTAAACATTCACAGTGCAGGGAGGAAAAAGTATGTGAGGCCCTAGCCTAATGACTTGTCCCAGACCCAATTGGAGCCAGGAGTGAGCCAACCTTGACTCCAATCAGTGTGATGATATTGGATGTGTTGCTGACAGCTGTCCTGCCCTTAAAAACACACACCTGTTTTGGGTTTACTGGTTTCAAGAAGCACTGTCTGATGTGAACCATGCCTCGCAGAAAAGAGCTCTCAGAAGACCTACCATCAAGAATTGTTGACTTGCATGAAGCTGGAAAGGGTTACAAAAGTATCTCCAAAAGCCTTGATGTTCATGTGTCCATGGTAAGACAGACTGTCTACAAATGGAGAAAGTTTAGCACTGTTGCTACTCTCCCTAGGCGTGGTCGTCCTGTAAAAATGACTGCAAGAGCACAGCGCAGAATGCTGCATGAGGTAAAGAAGAATCCCAGAGTGTCAGCTAACGACCTACAGAAATCTCTGGCACATGCTAACATTTTTGTTGACACATCTACAATAAGGAAAACATTAAACAAGAATGGAGTACATGGGAGGACACCACGGAGGAAGCCATTGCTGTCCAAAAAGAATATTGCAGCACGTTTGAAGTTTACAAAAGAGCACCTGGATGTTCCACAGCACTACTGGCAAAATATACTGTGGACAGATGAAACCAAGATTGAGTTGTTCGGGAAGAACACACAACACTATGTGTGGAGAAAAAAAGGCACACCACACCAACATCAAAACCTCATCCCCACTGTAAAACATGGCGGAGGGAGCATCATGGTTTGGGGCTGCTTTGCTGCCTCAGGGCCTGGACGGATTGTTGTCATTGATGGGAAAATGAATTCCAGAGTTTATCAAGACATTTTGCAGGAAAATGTACGACCATCTGTCCGCCAACTGAAGCTCCGCAGAGGATGGGTGATGCAACAGGACAATGACCCAAAGCATACAAGTAATTCAACAAAACAATGGCTGCAACAGCACAGAATACACCTTCTGGAGTGGCCCAGTCAGAGTCCTGACCTCAACCCGATTGAAATGCTGTGGCATGACCTTAAGAGAGCGATTCACACCAGACATCCCAAGAATATTGCTACACTGAAACAGTTTTGTGAAGAGGAGTGGTCCAAAATTACTCCAGATCGTTGTGCAGGTCTGATCTGCAACTACAGGAAACGTTTGGTTGAGGTTATTGCTGCCAAAAGAGGGTCAACCGGTTATTAAGTCGAAAGGTTCACATACATTTTCTTCCCTGCACTGTGAATGTTTACATGTTATGTGCAATTAAACCATGGCAACATCTAATGTTTGTGTAGTATTATGTTCAGCAGAGTGTGTTCTTCTATTGTTGTGACTTAGATGACGTTCAGAGCACATTTTATGCCCAATTCATGCAAAACTCCACGTAATCCCAAGGGGTTCACATACTTTTTCTTGCAACTGTATATTGGCCCATCCTCCATGCAGATCTCCTCTAGAGCAGTGATGTTTTGGGGCTGTCGCTGGGCAACACGAACTTTCAACTCCCTCCAAAGGTTTTCTATGGGGTTGAGATCTGGAGACTGACTAGGCCACTCCAGGACCTTGAAATGCTTCTTACGAAGCCACTCCTTCGTTGCCCGGGCGGTATGTTTGGGATCATTGTCATGTTGGAAGACCCAGCCACGTTTCATCTTCAATGCCCTTGCTGATGGAAGGAGGTTTGCACTCAAAATCTCACGATACATGGCCCCATTCATTCTGTCCTGTACATGGATCACTGGAGTTCATCAGATAAAAGCAGACCTCATTTATGTATTACAGGTATTTTTATAGCACCTACAGTTCATGCTGCGTTTTACATACTGTGCATTCACATCAGTTCCTGCCTTCAAGCAGCTTACAATTTGAGGTTCCTAAGGTCTGGTTCACACCTATGCTTTTTTTGGGGGCTTTTTGCAGAAATGCACTATAGTCCATTTAGCATGGTTTCCTATGGGACACAGTCACATCTATGCTTTTTTTCAGCTGCTGCATTTTTGGAAAGGGTTAGGGACCTTTTTTTTATTTTAACACAAAACAGGTAATTTCTGGTTTAATAGACTTGAATGGAGACGCTGGAGAAAAAGGATGTAGTGTGTTTTTGATGCATTTTGCATTTCTTAATCTGCCCAACAATAAATTGACCAAAAAAAGCATTAAAAATGCAACGCGTGTGAAAAACTAATCAACAACGAGTGTGCAAAAATGCAAAAGGCACTGCACAAAGCACTGCAGAAACAGATGGAAAGCCAACTGCATAGGTGTAAAGCAAGCCTAATGTAGGCCATACATGGGTCAAATTCCAAATGACTTTTCATCTGAAAATCGAAAATGTTGTTCGCTCAGTAATCCAATGGTGCCATCAATGATTTTGAAAATCGGCCGACCAAGTCATCAAGTTCACCCCATATGACAGGTGAAACTTCTGTTCCTTCCAGGTCACGGCTCATGCGCATATTCTTTTCGCAAAAACAATTGCACGATTTGACCATCGAGTCGAAAATTGGATGTTTTTCATGACTTTTCCAACATGCCTGATCACCGAAAAGGGGAGGAACCACGAAAATCAGCCAGTGCCATTGACCCACTAACAGAGTGAAAATCAGCCGATTATTCTTAGGTCTGATTTTCGGACGAAAAAAATTGGTCGAATTTCGACCCATGTATGGCCGGCATAACTCACATTCATACATGCTGGAGCCAATTTTAGACAGGCTCCAGGAAGATCAAAGAAGGTCTAAAGTTACCTGTGAGTACTGTTACAATTAGAAGACACCTATGTGAAGCCAAGCTATCTGCAAGAAGCCCCCGCAAGGTCCCACTGTTGCAAAAAAGACATGCTGAAGAGGTTACAATTTGCCAAAGAGTACATTGACTGGCCTAAAGAGAAATGGCGCAACATTTTGTTGACTGATGAAAGTAAGATTGTTCTTTTTGGGTCTAGTGGCCGGAGACAGTTTGTCAGACGACCCCCAAACACTGAATTCAAGCCACAGTACACTGTGAAGACAGTGCAGCATGGTGGTGCAAGCATCATGATATGGGGATGTTTCTCATACTACGGTGGTGGGCCTATTTATCGCATATCAGGGATCATGGATCAGTTTGAATACATCAGAATACTTGAAGAGGTCATGCTGCCTTATGCTGAAGAGGAAATGCCCTTGAAATGGGTGTTCCAACAAGACAACGACCCCAAACACACCAGTAAACGTGCAACATCTTGGTTCCAGACCAACAAGATTGACGTTATGGAGTGGCCAGCCCAATCCCCGGATCTTAATCCAATAGAAAACTTGTGGGGTGACATCAAAAATGCAGTTTCTGAGGCAAAACCAAGAAATAGAGAAGAACTGTGGAATGTAGTCCAATCATCCTGGGCTGGAATACCTGTTCACAGGTGCCAGAAGTTGGTTGACTCCATGCAACACAGATGTACAGCAGTTCTCAGAAACAGTGCTTATACAACTAAATATTAATTAAGTGATTCAAAGGAAAGCAAAATATTCGAACATTTTTCAGTTTATATAGTGAATGTTTGAGTTTGTAAAGAAGAATACAAACACTGCTATTTTTTTGAACAGTCTAATATTCACTTTTCTTCAATTTGTTTAGAGGAACAACACAAATTTGATATTTTTCTTCATGTTTTGATCTGGAATAGAATGTGTAGTGTTCCCAATGCATTTGTGTATATGGAAATAAAAGCTATTAGAAGGATTTCAAGCTTTATTCACTTTTTTCAACACACTGCCATAATTTTGAACACAACTGTACAAACCCCATGCAGATAAGTTTCCTGACCAGGTTTTGAACAGTGACCCCAGAGCTGCAAGGCAGAATGCTAAGCACCAAAACACTGTGTTGTCCTACTAATTTGTTATTTTCTCCCCAACCTAAAAGACAGTTTCACATACCTTTAGAAGAATTCCTTGTTCATCTTTTTGCAGGCTGGCATATAATCAAAAAAGACACCACCATACAGTACATGAGCCCCATGCCTTCCTTCACACAAGCAACAAAAGTTAATGCTTGACATTTTCTAATTTCTGCTAAACTCCTCCAAATGGTACACTGAATGTATGTTAGCTGGACCCCCTTTAAAAAACAAAAACAAAACAAAAAAAAAGCAAAAAAAAAAAACAACACATTGAAACATGTTTTGCATATCTGTTTTATTTAAAGCTGGATTCCAGATATGACAATTTCAGCTTGGACCAATGGGAGTATGTATGCTCCATACCTGACCGATCCCCATGGAAGCTGGAAACCATTGTAGAAGACATTGCTACTGCAGTGATTGCAGCTGGCTTCTAAGTCTTGTGTTAAGTGGGTACTCTACTACTTAGTACACACAGGAGAGGTTGCTCTCTCAGCAGCCATTGAAAGAACACAAAAACACTTTGCATTTTCTCAATTAATGCAGAGTGTTCACTGACTGGACGAGGTGGAGATTGCAATGTCACATCCCCACCTTGTCCAATCAGAAAACACTTGGCATTCATCGAGAAAGTACAAAGTTTTCTCCAAAGGGCTGCCAAGCGAGCGACCTCCTGTGTTTACTGTGCAGCAGGTACTTGCTCACCACAAGACCCAGAAACCTGCAGGATTTGATGTAGTAGTGTTGTCTGCTACAATCATTTCCAGCTTCCGTGGGGATCGGCCAGGTATGGTATATATGTACACAGTTATATTGATCCAAGCTGAACTATGCAATAATGGCCAGAGCTGGATTTCAGCTTTAAAGTGAGACTACAGGCAAAACGTTTTTTTTCATTTCATATAGAGTAAGGGAGGGCAGGGATCTTTTTGACATCTATTTCCCATTGCGGAGATTTCCCTTCACTTCCTGTCCCTTAGCCAAAACAGGAAATGAGAGCAAATCCATGCAAATTAAGGGAATTCATGGGGACCTCCCAGGTAACCAAAACTAGTGTCCCCATTGGAGAATTTACTCTCTATTATTGTTCTGGGGACAACCCAAAAATTGGGATTTTTTTTTTACTTTCAATTTTGGCGAGAACCATAAACAGGACAAATAGAGAGGGTGAGTTTATCTAACAAAGGCAGAGGTAACAATAAAAACCTGGCAGGGGTTTTAATCCTCCACTCTGTTCAAAACAAAAAAAAAAGAAGTTATACTTTAACAGCTATGCAGTTATAAGGGGTTCTTGGAGGAAAACCATCATATTAAAGTGTTACTAAACCCACAACAGTAAAATCAGTCTGTATATGCAGTAAAGCATGCTTGTTATATTCACTGTGGAACCTAAGGGGTTAATTCTACAACTTGTCATACTTATGGACTATGTCTATATGGACTTTTTGTTATTGTTTTTTTACATTTTTCTACTAACCTTTATGTATATTTGAGGTGAATTTTTTGCACAATGAGATCTGACATATCCTCAACCTCGATCACTCTTCAGAGGTGTGAGGGTCTTCATAGGGCTCATAGATCATGTATGATATTTTAGGTTAATTAGACCACATATCACAGTTTCTTACACGCATTTGTGATTACTGTACTCACTCAGTTTATTCAATCCATTTTTTTCAAAACTGATTGCCCTTCACAGGGGTGAGGGTCTTCATAGGGCATATGTATGTACTTATTTAGTTTAACTATTACAGTGTTTTATTTAAAATTTTTGATCATTTTTCAGAGGTGTGAAGGCTTCCATAGTGCTCATAAAGTTTTTAGGGTTCACCTAGCGCAGTATCCATTTGAATTAGCCTTTTAAGATACAATATCCTCTTATATACTTGCAGCTTTGGGACTTCAATTTATTGGGGATTTGCATGGTTTAATCTTACATACAGTAAAGCATGATTGTTATACTCACTGTGGAAGCTAAGGGGTTGATTCTCTGCCTTGTGAAAAAATGCTATCTGATCCTGATTTCTCTGATCCTCCCCTTCTTTCAGTACCCCCCTCTTATTTCCTGATGAAAAATATTGTGTGGCGTCACTCTGCACATGCTCAGTGTGGTAAGTATTGCTAGAAAGGTTTGTATTTCTTTTCTCCGGAGAGTGCATGTGGTCAGCACAGGGCCAATCAGCACTGTCCAGACAAAATTCAGGGGTCCTGCATCCCACTAGAGCAAAATGAAAACTCCAACAACCTTTAACCAGTGCTCTGCTGGGCACTGAGAGAAGTCACAAGACTGCTCTAACTGCTGATGAGAAAAGGTATTTAGCAGTTTATATTTACTAAAATAATTGTACTTTCATGTTGTGTGTACAGTGGGAGATCAGATACAGTGAATGCAGAGTCCTGGGTTTAGTAACACTTTAAAGACCAGTGACTTTAGTCCTCTAGTATACAAGCACAAACCTAACTAAATACAGAAGCTTTAGAGAAAGTCATGGCAGGTAGATTAGACGTTCATTTGTATATTCTAGACGCAGCGGAGGGAAATGCTGAAAACAATGCAGGCTAAAATTAGAAACTGCCGATCTACTTCAACTTCTCAGACACCAACTGTACAGGGAAGAGGGCTCCACATCCTGTAAGCAGATTTGTACCACCAGAACACAAGCACACACAGATAACCAGATCACTTTCCTTTAGAAATCAGGAAGGCCAGAAAAGAAAAACAAACTGCCACACTCGAAATAAAGCAATCCTTTAAATATCAAGGAGTAATGCTGACTATACAGAAAACGATAATCAACTGTAGATTGATGTGAAAGCTACAAGTCAAAATGATTGCTATATTTAAGGCTCCATGCACACGGGCTTAAAAAATACTCTGCTCCTAGGTAGTCTACAAGTGTTTTTTAAGCATAGCGTATAGAGGCAGAAAAAAACCCTTCTGTTTTGCATTTTTTAAAGCATTTTTCTGGCAAAAAAAAAGCATAACGTTCCTAAACGCTAGTTTGTACGCTCTAAATTAGTGGTAGTGGTGGTGGTGGGGGGGGAGGGGGGTGTTCTGCCAAGAGCACTGGTGTACATGGAGCCTGAAAGTGGTTGCAAAATGCAGAAGGTTTTATACCGTAAAAGCTTAGCGACTGCCCCATGTACACTTATGCCGGCCATACATGAGTCGAAATTCGACCGATTTTTTAATAATCGGCTGATTTTTGCTCTGTTAGTGGGTGAATGGCTGATTTTCATAATTCCTCCCCTTTTCAGTGATCAGGTATGTTGGAAAAGTCATGAAAAATGACCGATTTTCGACTCAACGATGGTCAAATCGTTTTTCCAAAAAGAATACACGCATGAGCCGTGACCTGGAAGGAACAAAAGTTTTACCTGTTGTATGGGGTGAACTTTATGACTTGGTCGGCCGATTTTCAAAAACACTGATGGCACCATTGGATTACGGAGCGAACGGCGCTTTCGATTTTCGGACGAAAAATCGTTCGGAATTCGATTCATGTATGGCCTGCATTCGTTTTCATGCACACTGAACGCTTTGATAATGCTGGTAACGTTGGCTGTGTAAAGTCATGTTAAAAATGTGAGTTTTTTTGCTTTTTTTAGGGGTTTTGTATTAGCATTTAGCCCGCGATTAGCGGTGTTTTCCCGCGTTTACGTTTTTTAGAGTTTTTTTTACTAAAAAAAAAACGGGGGGGGGTCAAAAAAGGTCCAAAAAATGCCGGTTTGTAGCGTTTTCACGCATTTTTCAGCGTGAAATGTATGGCCTGCATTAGTTTTCATGCACACTGAACGTTTTGATAATGCTGGTAACGTTGGTAAAGTTATGTTAAAAACGTGAGTTTTTCAGCTTTTTTTAGGGGTTTTGTATTAGCATTTAGCCCGCGATTAGCGGTGTTTTCCCGCGTTTAGTTTTTTAGAGTTTTTTTTACCAAAAAAAAAAAAAAACAGGGGGGGTCAATAAAGGTCCAAAAAATGCCGGTGTGTGGCGTTTTTATGCATTTTTCAGCGTTAGAGCATTTTTACAGCTAAAAAACTCCTCTAGAAACCCACCAGTCCTGGGTTTTTTTCCAGCCAAAAAACATTGATTACAGTCTATGTGTGCATGGACACATAGGATAACATGCTGGGGAGTTTACTGGCTGTAGAAAAAACATCAAAAGCCAAAAACAGCAGCTGTAAAAACATCGAGTGTACACGAGGACTTATTTTGGCAGGACAGCCGCTGTGCATTGGATCACTTATCTTGTAAGTGAGCAGCACTTCTGGGTAAATTGCACGCCTGCCACCCCAGCTGTGCTGTGATTTAGCCAATAATTGATAGCCGGGTACCACTGATGGGCTCTGGGATCACGAAAAAGAGTTCTTTGTTTGTAAACACCACAGAGCTCTGTACACTGAGAGGTGATCTTGCTGCTTCTTTATTCCCTAAGAAGCAGGGGAAAAAACAAGATCGCTCAGTAAAAACAGCACATTTTACAATTGTTAGGCACACAGTTAAAGTGGAGCTCCACCCAAAAAGGGAAGTTCCGCTTTAAGGACAGCTCCCCTGCTCCCCATTAAGGATTGGCACCTTTGGGGGGGGGGGGGAAGCGGGTAGCCGAATTTGACAGGTACCTGCTCCCATTTCCGGTCCGATCGCCTAAACAGGTGTCCTCCCTTCCTGTAGTCTTTTGGGACACATGACAGGTCCCAGAAGACTACAGGGCCATTCATGAAGCGCAGCGCTACTCATGCATGCGCAGTGGGTACCCGGCTGTGAAGCCGCAAGCTATCACAGCCGGATGCCGGCCTTCTAAAATCCAGGACGGCCAGTGAATTGGACTGCGGGGGACACACCATGGGACTGAGGGACAGGTAAGTGGCAGTTTTTTAAAAGTCAGCAGCTACAGTTTTTGTAGCTGCTGACTTTTATTTTTTGACAGGTGAGTGAAACTCCACTTTAACCCCTTGATTGCCCCTAAATGGTAAACCCTTCCCAGCCAGTGTCATTAGTACAGTGACAGTGTATAGAATTAGCACTGATCACTGCATTAGTGTCACTATTGCTGTCAGTGTTAATCAGTGTACCCCCCCCAGGCAGCATCAGCTAGTGTCAGACTGCTCGCAACACTATCACAGTCACACTATAAGTTGCTGATCACCGCCATTACTAGTATATAAAAGAATTCCAGTATATATACACCATAGTTTTTAGATGCTGTAAACTTTCACGCAAACCAAATAATATACACTTATTTGGATTTTTTTTTACCAAAGACATATAGCAGAATACATTTTGGCCTACATTCATGAAGAAATTTGATTTTTTTTTTTATTTTTAGAATGGATAGGTTTTATAAACAGAAAGTAGAAAATATGTTTTGTTTTTTCAAAATTTTCTGTCTTTTTTTTTTTAAATAAAAAACCCAATGGTGATCAAATGCCACCAAAAAGAAAGCTCTATTTGTTGGGAAAAAATATTTACAACATCATTTACATACAGTATTGCATGCCTTGTTTGCTTCACAGTAAATACACCCCTGATGCACGCTGTGCACTGAAGGGTCAGAATATGGGTTCAGCATATACTCCACTTCCATGAAGCAAAGAAGCCTAATAGAATGTTCTGAAAGGGGCTGGAGGGGGCAGTGCTACAGGAAAAGCATTCCAGATGCGTTTCTGAATGCATGTTTTAAGCACTTTTTTTTTATGCGTTCCAGTGCATTTGTGACTCTTTTCAGGATGCATTACAGATGTTTTTTTTCTTCTTTTTCCTGCTGGGGTCCGGTGCGTTTTTGATGCATTCAGGTGCATTTTACCGTATTCCACTACAGTTCAGTACAGGAAAAATGCAGCATGTTCTATCTTTTTCTGGAACTGAAATGCCCTGGAACTGACTGCACTGGTGTGAACTATGCCATTGGACACCATATAAGCTACTTTCCATGCATTTTAGATGCAGAAAAGAAGTGCACTGTACTGCATGTGGCTTGAACCGGCTCTAAGAGCAGGATTTCTTCATGGTATCAAACAACCCACTCTTTTAAAATAGATTCATTAGCAATGTACAGTTGCAGTCTGCCAGATTTAGGCTGTTCTTGGCAAACCACATACAGGGGAAATCCTTACCTTTATGGTCCATTCACACTTCTGCTTATACATTTTAATATTTGTATCTATCATGCGTTACAAATCAACTGAAGCGTGGCTCAGCCTATATCTATACCAGCATTTACTGTATGTAGCCAGAGAAATTCAATAAAGCCCTAACACTAACCTGACAGTATGGCCCTTTAAATTGGCCTGCGCCAGATTCAAAAATCCCAGTCGCCCACAGCGACATTTGTCACCTTCACAATTCTGACCAGACATGCTCTTTGAATGGCCTAATTATGTTCCCCCATGAACAAGTGTAAAAGTGTCCCGTCCGTTTATTACAACAAATGTAAAACATGCCTTTGGTTAATGGGAAATTACAATGCTTTTATTTTATTTTGTTGACCAGCTTAGAGTCCAACTTTAAGACAGCTAAATACATTCCAAGGGATTCAAAACAGAATACATTCAAAGTCTTACAGTTTTGTTTTCTTTGAGAAGCAGCCACAGCAACAGTAAAAAAAAAAAAAAGTCTGTCCCTGCCAGCATGCTGCAGAGGAGGACCCTTGCTAATTGTTTGGAAGCAGTAATCTCACAGCAGAGGTCTGTGACAACCCTTGCTGAGTGTAACCTATAGTTCTTCAAGTTCACGTTCCCCATTGACTGAAGAGCTCTAGCTCTGACTTAGCATGGGGTGTAATGGACCTAAGCAGAGAGACCACTGCTTTCATACAAAGAGCAAGGGTGCTTCTCAGCATGCTGGAAAGGAATGCACATTTCTGTTCTGGCTGAGCCCGTTTCTAAAGAAAATTAATTTCAAGGACATTGTTTTTTTGCACTTGGAATGTACTGTATCTAGCTAATTTGAACTGGTCATTCAGCTGGGCTTTAAAGTACCCCTGTACTGGTCAAAACGGGTAATAAGCTAACCAATTTGTAGTAGATATCAAGGCAGCAGACCTTACCTTTAATTATACCCTTGCTGACAGTGCCGCCAATCAGTCTTTGGAAAGTCGATATTTGGATGGGTTAAGGCATGCTACTCCCATATGACAGCACTGGCACTTGGTGTAAAGCTGGTAAGGTATCAACTGCTGAATTGTGGGATGGAGAGGGGTATGTCTACACTGTACCCTGAAACCTGGGGTATTACTGGCTCTCCAGATGCAGGGATATTATGACAAGTAAATTAGAACCTACAACACTAGCTATCTTGACACATTTTTGAACAGCCTGTGCATCCACTGTCAGCCAGCCATCCATCCAGTCGGGACTCTGGGGGGACCAGGGGGACTCTGCTGGACATGTCTCGATATAAGGGGGGGGCTGTGTTGGGCACTCCTGGATGCAAAAGGGGTACTCTGCTGGGCTCTCCTGGATGCTAAGGGGGGATGACTCTGCAAATCACTCCTGGATGTAAGGGTGAAGGGGACTCTGCCAGGAACTCCTGGATGCAATGGGGGGGGGGAATCTCTGCTACAAGGCACTCCTGGATGTAAGGGAGGGGGGAATCTCTGCTACAAGGCAGTCCTGGATGTAAGAGGGGGACTCTAGTGAGCATTCCTGGATGTAAAGCGGGAAATTGCTGGGCACTCCTGCATTTAATTATTTTTTACAAAGGCCCAAGTAACTGTATAACATATCGATGCCGGAAATTATTCTTCAACGTGAAAATTTACTTTGTAAGTTGTACCAACAGATGAGCCTATAATAAAACTTACCCGTAGGTACAGTGAATATCTCCTAAACATGAACCACCCATTTAGGAGATATTCACACAGCATGCAGCAAGTGATGTCACCAGCACATGTGTTCTAAAGTGACGGAACAGCGTGCCAGACCTTCAGAGCTCCAAGCCTCAGCCGAGGGCTCCCACGCGGGAGTTACGTCATCGCGGTTCCAATCATTCATACTGCTGGAGTCCACGAACCCGGAAGGAAGACTGGGCGAAGATGGCGACACCGGGGAGACATGACAGCACGGCGCTGGAGGGCTCCGTGTACAGGTAACTATCATAATGTACTAGTATACGATGCATACTAGTATATTATGACGTAAACCTGCAGGGGGGCCATTATTTTGTTTTTATTTTTCAGATGGTTTACTACCTCTTTAAGAGGATGTAAGGTGAGGAGTTAAATTTCTATTTTTATTCATTCATTTATATAACTGATTTTTTTTGGTCTGCAAATATTTATAAAATATACAAGGTGGCCCTTGTTCTGAAAAGTTAGGAGACAATGTATTAATAGAAGAAAATGCTAATTTGTATACGATATGTTATACAATAGGAGAAATATGCTGCAGCAAATCTGTAGAGGGGCATAACAGCATAATTACTTTAAAAATGGTTATAAAAGGTAAAAGTTGCATTCTCTGCATTAAGGCCTGGGGGGGGAATGGAGCCTGTACAGGTGCCCCCATAGCAAGCATGTAAGTATAACATGTTTGTTTATTTAAAAAACACTTTGCAATCACTTTAAGAGGGTAAACATTATAAAATATATGAAAATATGCACTTCGGCACTCAGGATATTTTTAACAAAATACACCGTACAATAGTTTATATGTGTATGAAATGCACCTATGCACATGATGAAGATTTTACCATACAATGTCAATGTGGTTTTACAGCATGACGCAAACAGACCTTGAGACAAATATTAAGAGGCTGACACTTCAAATGACGAGGTTCAACAGTCTAACTGGGACTTTTAGAAAAGCTGTAGAAATTTTAGCGAGTAAAATGGGGAACTCCAAACCCCTTGGCTCTTGCTTTTTATCAGTTTGCAATATTGAAATCTAACATGATTTAAATATTCAAAGTACATTAAAAATGGGGAAATAACACAAAAGAGAAAAAAAAAAAAGGATTATACAATCTAATGACCAAGTTGCCTTTTGATCTTTTATATTTTAAAGCAGACCTCTAAAAACTATACTTCAATAGACACAGTGTATACCTAATGGTGGTCATACACGCTGCCATAAATGATCATTTAATTTTCCGATCAATCTCTTAGGAATAATCAATCTATTTTCGACAACACACACACACACACAGAAGTGGATTTTGATCAACAGGTAAAATGTAAATCACAAGTTAAATTGAACATATCTCTGATTTTATCATGTATTCTCATAATCTGATTACTCGAAACACAATTGTATTCATGAATGAGGTATCTCAGTGCTTAAAATTGATGCAAAAAATTTATAAGAATCTGCCTTGGCTTGTCTATTTAATTTAACCCTTTTGCTGCCAGGTCCATAAGTCTTTTTTTCATCTGACAGCCAAAAGTAGCCCCATGTATCCCGAGCTCCACTTTTTCATCTGCGGGCCTTGTTCTGGCATTGCGGGTGTTGCGGGGTAGAAGAGAATTAGGAGGGTGGACACACGTCCTCTCTCCTACCCTTCTTGTTGCTGACCCAGAAGTCCCTGCATGTCTCATTGAAGAGAACACGTCACCAAAAAGTTATCACATAGGGGACTTTTTGTTCCCACATATATGCATGTACAAATATAAAACACATACGTCGGGGGGCCCCTATGCATTGATTGTGATACACATGTTGTGTATCGCCACACACACCGGAGTGAGAGCAATATTTCCAGCACCAGCCCTCCTCCGTAATGCTAAACTGATGACCTACAGGGAGCTTTTAAAGTGTTGCTTATAGAAAATATAGGGTACTGAAGTTTGTCGCCATTTTCACAGGCACACACAAATTTAAGGTTTGATATGTTGGGTATCTATTTACTCTTTTATATTTTACCAAAACATTGGGTATTTTATTGCATTTGTGTGCCCTAGAATTAACTTTAGTGCATTTTTACAGAACCTTTGAACTGCAGTAATGCCATGTGACATAAAATATTGGAACTACCACTATTTACCACTCTGCAACATCTCCAAGATACACCCGTTCCTAACCTCGGAAACCACTAAGCAACTTATTCACTCCCTTATTATATCTCGCCTTGACTACTGTAACTCCCTCCTCATTGGCCTACCGAATCGCAGGCTATCCCCACTCCAGTCTATCATGAATGCTGCTGCCAGACTCATCCACCTTACTAACCGTTCTGTATCTGCCACCCCTCTCTGCCAATCCCTCCACTGGCTTCTCTTTGCCCAACGGATAAAATTCAAAACACTAACAATAAGATATAAAGCCATTTATAACTCTGCCCCAAATTACATCACCAATCTTGTCTCCAAATATCACCCAAACCGTACTCTCCGCTCCTCGCAAGACCTCCTATTCTCTAGCTCCCTTGTCTCCTCCTCCCATGCTTGTCTCCAGGACTTGTCCAGAGCTTCCCTCATCCTTTGGAACTCTCTACCCCAATTTATCAGACTATCGCCTACTCCGCTCACTTTTAGGCAATCTCTGAAAACCTCTCTCTTCAGGGAAGCCTATCCTGCCCTCAGCTAATAATGGAATCTTCTACTCTTCCAACCAGTCCATTCCCCACAGTTACTACCTTTTGTACCACTAGCCCCTTCCTCCTAGATTGTAAGCTCCAAGGAGCAGGGCCCTCCTTTCCCTCTTGTTTTGAACTGTATTGTTGCTGTATTGTCTTCCGTTATATTGTCAAGTGGTGAGCAAACTGTTGGCGCTATATAAATTCTGTATAATAATAATAATAATATTTTATTCTCTAGGGTATCTGTTTTCAGAAAATATATGTTTTGGGGATTTATGCAATCTTCAGGGTTGAAATTAATTTTTTTTTAAATGTGTGCAAAAAAATGCAAAAACAGCTCTGGCAGCGAAAGGGTTAATCAAATCTGATCCAAATGGAGTCTAAATCGATTGAAAGGTAAGTTATGGCTATTGATTGTTTGTGGATGCAATCATTTTGATTGAATTGTACATTGATCGGGAAAATAAAATGGAATCGAAGCATTTGTGATCACCACAAACCAATGTTACTGTAGGCTAAAGCTTGCTGTCTAATTATTTCTGTATTAACCTATTTGCATGTCTAAATGAAGATACCACCACAAGGCATATATTACCATTTAATAAAGTGTGAGCAGTCCATATATTAGCACAGAAAATGTAATGTTTGATCTTAGCACCTAGATTTATATGGCATACACTTTGCAGGCAAACACAGCAGATTGCAGACAGTGGATTGTGCACTGAAGACTGTGGCTCTCAATGTACTATTTAAAGAGATATTAAAGGCAGTTTTTTGGGGGTTTTTTTTTCAAATAACAAATATGTCATACTTACCTGCTCTGTGCGATCCTCTTCTTGGGTTCCCTTGCCAGAGCTCCAGGCCCCTCCCTCCTGCCTAGTGAACGAGTCACTGCTCCGTGTGTCCATTCACACAAGGAGCGCAGCTGGCCCCACTCTCGCCTCACTAGCTGTGATTGACAGCAGTGGGAGCCAACGGCCACTGCTGCTATCTCAGCCAATGAGGAAGGAGAGACCTGGATTGCTGGATGGGGCTCAGGAAAGTTTTTTGGCCAGTTCACACCACAAAAACACACTCTGGATGCATTCTGGATACCTTTTTGTCTTACAGATCACACCACATGCAATTCCGGTGCAGTGAAGTGCACCTATGAACATAATGAAGATTTTACCATACAATGTCAGTGTGGTTTTACAGTATGACGCAAACAGACCTTGTTCACACAGTTCACACCACACGCAGTTCCGGTGCAGTTTTGATGCAGTTTGCCATGTTCCAGTATGGTTCTGTGGAGAAAAAAATACAGCATATTCTACTTTTTTTTTCTGCGCTGGAAACTGATTGCACTGGTGTGAACTAGGGCCATTGGAATTCATGGAAAACACTGTGCATGCAGTAACCACCTCCATACAGGGCACTTTTACCCCCTTCCCTCCCAGGCCAATTTTCAGGTTTCAGCGCTCTCACACTTTAAATGACAATTGTGCGGTCATACAACATTGTACCCAAACTAAAATTTTATCATTTTCTTCACACAACTAGAACTTTCTTTTGGTGGTATTTAATCACCACTGGGGTTTTTATTTTTTGCCAAATTAATAAAAGACCGAAAATGTTGAAAAAAACCCCACGTTTTTGTTGTTTCTGTTATAAAATAAATAATTGTTCTTCATAAATCTAGGCCAAGATGTATTCTGCTACATGTCTTTGGTAAAAATAACCCAAATTAGGATGTATTTTTTAGTCTGTAGGAAAGTTATAGAGTTCACAAACTATGGTATATATCTGAAAATCGATCAATCCTGAAGTACTGACAGTACTCTCAAAGTCTTTTGCAAAGTAGACAGTCTGACGTATTTCATAAGAGGCATGGCGAGTTTTTTGAAGTTGTAATTTTTTTGTCATAATTTTTCGGAAAATAAAAAAATGAAAAAAATTATTTTCACTATTTTTTTTTTACTTACTGTCACCAGTGCAGTACAGCGTCATCATATAACTGGCATGGCAGTGATCAGGGACACTGACTGGTGACAGTACAAAAAATGTTTTATAATTTAAAAAAAAAAAATGTTCTTATTATTTTTTATTAATTTTTCTTTTTTTTAAGATTTTTTTTTCAGATTGCACTATGACCAAAGTAGTATAATTTTACCATAGTAACATTGTACTACTCTGGGGAAGTGATCAGTATTTGTTGTTTTTTTAACACAATTTGCTTATAGCAAATAATTACTTTGCTATAAGCAAGCATTTACCTGAATGAAATCGATTCATTCAGGGTTTTTTTTTTGTGATTAGCTGTAATTTGGCCACGGCTAATCACATGACACAGCTGAGCTGTGATTGGTCCAGCTTGTGCATGTGATCGCTGTGACCATTCACAGCTATACACACACACTTGTATACAATGGATGGCATGAAAGGAAGCCATCCATTGTATACAACTGTCATGTGACCTGCCGTGATTGATCACAGCAGGTCACATGGTACTAGCAACGGGGCCAGTACACAGATCTGTCATCAGCCGTGTCCGAGGTACATGGCCGGTGACAGATCTCGCAACAGCGCAGGTATGCGCAATGCTCGTTCCAGAAAGGACGTCATATGGTGTCCACCCGGAGGGACGAGCTGTTCGCCCTGCCGCCATCTGGCTATAGGCCGGGAGGCAACTGGTTAAAGCTTCCTCTGCCCCCCCCATGCTCACACAAAAATGCTCACACATGCTTAACTCCCACAGTCATATGTAAATGGTGATTGCACCACACATTTGTGGTATTGCCGCACACGTCAGAGCGAGAGCAATAATTCTAGCACTAGACTTCCTGTGTCACTCTAAAATGCTAAAGGCTTTTAAAGTGTTACCTATGGAGATTTGTTAGTAGTGTAGTTTGTAACCGCTCCACAGGGATATGCAATTTTAAAGCGCAACATGTTGGGTATCAATGTACTTGGTGTAAACTTGTTTGTGTGCATCACAACTCATTAAAGTGTAAAATTTGTGTTTACAAACAGCTGTGCAAATATCGTGTGACATAAAAAATTTGCAACAACTGTCATTTTATTCTCTAGCGTCTCTGCTTTCAAAAAAATATATATAATGTTTTGGGTTCTAAGTAATCTTTAGCAAAAAAAAAAATGCAGATTTTTACATGTATGTGAGAAATGTCAGAATTGACCTGAGGGTTAGGTGGTTAAACCACCTTTAATTGTCACTTTACGCTTTAGGGGCCAATATGAATACTGACACATTAAAAGATGGGTTGCTTTTTGTTTACATTCAGAAACAAATTAGCATAAGGAATGTGCACAATCATCGGTTCATAAGGGCTGAATTTTCCCTTGAAATAGGTTAGAGTACTTTGTGCCACCACACCACAGATAAGCATTTAACAGCTTTAAGTAAGTGAAGTGATGTAATCATTGATGTCTGTTCGGTAAAGGTCACTTGGTGAGGAGCACAACTTTGACTCCCGAGTATATTATCAAAACTGACTGCTCGTAATATCTTCACGTCCTGCAGAGCTTAGCGTGCCGAGCAGTGCAGAAACAAGAGCACCACCTTACCAGGCTTCTAGAAGTATGTCTAAAGGGTGTTGTCATGACATAAGTATGCTATCACTTCTAAAACACTTGCTAAGCAGTGTCTTACTTGTAGCACTTGACATGAGAATGGGAGTGGAAAACGCGTACTTGATCCTTTCCTAATGTCAATGATAGACATGGCCTGCAGAAATAAGAAGTCTGGCAACATGGAAATCTCTGCGTACGGGAACAATATAATACAGGGACAATCCAGAGTCTGGGATCGTCCTGTAGTATCCATTACACAATCAGCATGCAGGGCTTCCGATTGCCCAACGGATCAAATTCAAACTGCTAACACTGATGTACAAAGCTGTCCATAATTCTGCCCCAAACTACATCACCGACCTAATATCCAAATACCACCCAAAACACACTCTCCGCTCTTCACAAGACCTCCTTCTCTCTAGTTCCCTGATCTCCTCCTCCCATGCCCGCCTCCAGGACTTCTCCAGGGCATCACCCATCCTCTGGAACTCCCTACCCCAATCCATCAGACTATCACCTACTCTCCTCTCCTTTAAGCACACCCTGAAAACTTTAGGGAAGCCTACCCCACCCTCTGCTAACTGTCGATCTCCTCCACTCTTCCTACCACTCCATCCCCCACAGCTTTTCCTCCCGTACCACTATCCCCTCCCTCCTAGATTGTAAGCTCCAAGGAGCAGGGCCCTCGAACCCCTCGGGTATCGCATTGTATTGTTATTGTACTGTCTCATGTATTGTTCCCCATTGTAATGTACAGCGCTGAGCAAACTGTTGGCGCTATATAAATACTGTATAATAATAATAAAAATGTATACGGGGTGTTTGGAAAACTCTTCTGAACGATGGAATCTGACTGCTGGAAAATGTAGGTTAAAAAACGTCAGTTTAGTCGTGTTTACGTTTAGAAGCATTTTTAAAAGATAACCTCAGGAGACCCTCCCAAATGCCCTGAAAAATAGTAAATTATTATTATTATTATACAGTATTTATATAGCGCCAAAGGGTTTGCTCAGCGCTGTACATTAGCAGGGGGACATAACATGAGACAAAACAGTACAATACACTAGGGGTTCAAGGGCCCTTCTCTTTCGAGCTTATAATCTAGGACATAGGAGTAAATAATCAACTATTTCAGACATTTTGAGAGAAACAGAGAGAGCAGAAGCAGAGAGAGCAGTATGTGTTGAGATCACCTGTCTTTTGTGGTTGTATTCACTATGGATCCCATCATGAGCATAATGCAGCACATTCTACCATTTTTTTCCTGCATGCGAAACCTGGAACTGACTGCGCTGGTGTACCGGGTCCATTTGAATACATGGAAAATACTTTGCATGCATTTCTGATTATGAAAAAAGGCTCTGGACAGTATCTGGATATGGACCAGCCCAAAAACGCATCTAAACACAAATGCTTATAAATGTGGTTAACTGCGTTTAAAATCGTTTACACGCGTTTGGCACGCCAGTAAAATCTACTCCTGAACGCAATTTTGGTGCGTTCAAAAAAACAACTGTAAACAACTATGTGTACATGGACACATAGGAAAACATTTAGGCTTCATGTATTTTTGTTATTGGAAAGGATTAACTGCTGCAGAGTATACTGTACAGGATGTTACAAATAAGTAAATGTAAAACAATTACAATGTATACAAACAGGGGCGGACTGACAACTCATGGGGCCCCCGGGCAATATGGGATCATGGGGCCTGTGTCCTTGCCCAAACTCAAAAAAGCCTATGAAAAAGGTACCAGGGGCATCTCATGGGGCCCCCTACTGACCTTGGGCAGTGCTGAGTTTCCAAATGGTCAGCCCGCCCCTGTATACAAATATATCAAATAGATATTAGGCTCCATATACACAGGCACTTCTGAAGGATGGAAACTGACTGCTGGAAAACGTAGGTAAAAAAAATGTGTGTTTAGCTGCGTTTGCATACCGCGTTTATGAGCGTTTGCATTTAGAAGCGTATTTTAAAGATAACCTCAGGAGACCTTCCAAAATGCCCAGAATGCACTGAAAAACAGTAAAAAATTAACTATTTCAGACATTTTGAGAGAAATAGAGAGAGCAGAAGCAGAGGGAGCAGTATTTGTTGCTATTAGCTGGGTTTTTTTTTGTGGTGTTTGGATGTGTTCCAGCTCATTTCTGTGCAGAAATTATTGCAGCAGTGTCTAACATATTTTTTTCATGCGAAACCTCAAAGTACGGTGTACTGGGTCCATCTGAGTACCGGGAAAATGCGTTGCATGCATTTTTCATGATGAAAGAAGGTTTTGGACAGCATGTGGAAATGGAAGAGTTAAAAAAAAATTTCAAAAGCTTATAAACGTGGTTAGCTGCATTTACAAGCATTTGTCGTTTGAACCGCTGATAAAATCTACTCCTCAACGCAAGTTTGGTGCTTTCAAAAAAACAACTGTAAACTCAACTCAACTGTAAACGATTGTGTACATGGACATATAGGAAAACATTAGGGAGAGTTCAGGGATTGCGGAAAAAAAACGCAGAAAAGCTCCTAAACGTGAGTTTAGCAGCTGCAGTGAGCCCTTCCGAGATGATTTATAAAGTTAAACGCGTGGCTTGGCTGGGCCGACATTAAATTCCACCCAAACCGCAAACTCAACAGTCCCTCTAATTAGCCATTTCCTTTTCTTAACTGGAATCACTGCAGTGGTAAGTATGGAATACAAACATGTAAAACCTGTCCAACTACCTTACACCTCTAGCGTGAGCAAAAACCACCAAACCCCACCAAAGCATGAGCCATCACAGCAACCAAGACCATGCCTGCAGGAACTATTACAGTAGTTCAGTTGATTTCACATAGCAAGCTTTATTACAACATCCTCCTATTAGAACCTCACTCTCATTGCTCTTTTTAACAGCATGAGCAATGCAGACCGGCCAGATAGAATAAATGGGTGCTTTTCCTGCTCCTGCAACTTAACCGCATAGCGCACTAAACCGACGCTCATTACTTAGGGGGGCATTTATAATACATTTGCATTGCTATTAGATGATTGAAAGTAAACAGCACCGCTCCAGACGCTAATCGCCACTTATTCTCCATGGAACTGTCAAGTGCTGGCCAGGAAGCCCATCTGCGCTCTTAGTACCGTAACTGCAATGAATCAGAGAACGCACACTGATGACATCACTTTTGAACAAAACTTTATTCAGCCACGAAAGGCCATCAGCCAGACCTTGCCCAGAAGCCACCCCTCCCGGACACGTTTCTCCCAGATGAGCTTAAGTTGGTTGTGAATCCCTCCATATACCCAGTGAAGTGACAGAGATTAAACAAATCCTTCTACATAAGTTGTACCTGTTTATCCTCAGGTATCGCTTCTCTACATCCATTCAAAGTTAGGAATTTACACAGCATCTCTCAGCTCTGAAAAGGATGGGGGGGCCAGATTTGAAGTTACATCAGTGAAGAGAGCTCTGAGAGCGGGTTGGAGGGAAGGGACACAACCCACCCCCCTTCACACAGAACAGGAACAGAGCGGAGGCTGTCAATCACAAGCTGTGCCCTCCCCGTCACCATTTTTCTCTTGGTGTCCGGTATACTTGTCAGAAGTGATTCATGCTGATAGACGAACAAGGCAGCAGACAGAAATGACTCTTAGTGCCCTGGGTTGAGACAAGTACACACTATAGAGGGATATGCTTTGTTCATCTTTCATGAACCACTTTAATCATAGAGAGTCCCTCAGGGTGAAACGCATCAGTTGGGGACAGCTGGGGATCAGTGGCTAGCCGAATAAGGCTTTATCCAGAAGTGACAACATTGATGTGTGGCTTCTGATGCACTGAAATTTGTTCTGTGCGACTGTTATTAGACCATTCTCTCTCCAGGTCGAATGTTCTTCATTGGAAAAATGGCCACTAAATGGAGCTGACAATCACAGTATAAAAGAAATTGCTTCCCATGATCACCAGCCCATCTAGTGGCCATAATGCGGTATTTTCCAGATTCACTCTATTCTGTATGAATGATGAATATTCAACCTAGAAACAAAATAGACTAATAATATTTAGTTTTGCCCCATCCCCAAAGAACAAATGTGCATGCAGTTTCACAGGACGAATAGCTCTGCACATTTTTTAGAACTACACCCTTTAGTGTCTGCCTACAACATAATGCTGATTATGATGAGTACATGCAGGAAGTCCACTTGCATTGTGGGACCCGAGTTGATGTCAGAACCTGGAAGGTTGCAACTGCTAACCTCTTCCGACACGGGGTTCACGTTAAAGAGGTACGGGACATCGCATGTAATTCGCACAGGAATCACACCGCATTCCTATGTGAATTACATGCAATGTCTGTGCAGTGCGATTTGAGCCATACATTATGTATGGCTCAAATCGCATTGCATCTACACCAAAAAAGTGCAGGGCCTTTTTTTTTTTTTACCCACACCTGAATCGCATCGCATGGGTGTTCTCACCCATGCGATGCAATTTCTGGCAATCGCATTGCATTTTGCGATCTGTTTCGGGGTGTCATTAATTTAACATTGACATTTGCACCAGATCACATGAACGCCATGCGATTGCAATGCAGTCCAGGAAACACACAGGATTTGCAGCTTTTCACACACTGTATCACTGTGAACCCGGTCTGAAAATGCTACTTTTCCTGCAGGCCGCTACTTCCCTATTTTTTGCATTGGTGTAGATGACATAAAAAACGGCCACTGCTGTCTCTGAGGATGTCACATGGACACAACCCAGGAGGCAGCGTTTCTGCAAAGACCTGCAGAGCATCTCCACATGGGGGGGACCAGGAGAACTTCAGCAGCCAACACTGGACACCATGGAGTATGTATTTTTTATTCTCTGGCAGGGACTACTGTTACCTAGCTAAACATTTGTTTTATCCAGGTAGAGTGAAGTTCCTCTTTAATGTGCTTGTAAACCTCTCACATGAAAAATGAAAAAAGCATATCCCTCTATAGAGTGTACTTGCCTCAGTTCAAAGCACCAAGTGTCATTTCTCTCTGCTCTATCATTCCTCTGCCATCTACATGACTCACTTCTAAGCTTTTATGGAGACAAAAGACAACCCTGGTGACAGCCCCCACCCGTCCCCCTTAAGCACACCGAAGGTAACCGACAGCCCCAACTGTGCATGTGTACTGTGTGTGGGGGGTGTCCTTTCCCTCCACTCAGGTCTTGGATTACACCGATCTCCACCCCTGCCTGCTGAAGCTGAGAAAAAGCCTTTGAGCTGTGTGTTTTATAAGGCTGTAGAGGAGAGTGCTACAGATAAACATGTACAACTTACGTAGGATCTGTTTCACCTCTGTGTATGTAAGGGTTTCCAACCACTTTAAAGGCCTTGAATACATGGGCACCTTCGGGGTGGAAAAAATAGGCAGCTGAGCCACAGTTTTAGTATGGAAAACGGTCTGTTGCTCCTGATAGAAATCTTGAGTCCTTTTGGTGCACCAAACTGAAATCTCAAACTTTGTCATCTGCCTTCCGATTTATCTTCTGTAGACTACACAACACCACCTCATTTTGTTATAGAGATTGGGGGGGGGGGATGTGATCTGCAGTGTAAATTAGGTGCACCATCTATGGTTGACAAGGCAGCATCTCCATAGGAGCATCGTCACCCTAGGAGAGTCATGTGCTACTGGCAGGATTACCCGATGAAGCTAACGGAAAAAAATATCAGAAAACAAAATGCAGCTGTCAAATGTATTGACTGTTAAACCGCAATATAATCCATGTATGTTTAAAAAGCCAAACTTTACCCTCAGTCACCACAGTTGTGCACTGAAATCAGTAACATAGGAGCAGAAACTGTACACGAAGAGCTTCTCATAGTATACATTAGAATCTGTGACAAGTAGATGGATCCCCCCTTGTTTCCTGTCTGGAGTACGTCCAGCATCATCTAACCCAGTGATCTCCAAACTGTGACCCTGGGGACAGACGCAGCCCTTTGATTGTCTTTAACCGACCCGAGGCATTATTCCTGCCACTGACACCAACAATGGGACATCATTTCAGACACTTCTACCAACATTGGGGCACTATTCCTTCCACTGACACCAACAATGGGGCATCATTTCAGACACTTCTACCAACATTGGGGCACTATTCCTTCCACTGACACCAACAATGGGGCATAATTCCTTCCACTGGCACCAACAATGGGGCACTATTCCTCCCATTAACACCAACTATTTCTCCCTCTAATACCAAATATTGGGCATTTTTTCCCCCCACTGGGCGCAGACCCCCTAAAGTAAAGCAAACTGGCCCTTTCTTTAGATAGTTTAGAGACCCTTTATCTAACCCCCTTTCTTTCCCAGCTTAATTATCCCTGGCCTGTCCCTTCCACTCATTGGATGTCAGTTCTTTCAATCGAGGGGGCTCAGCATCACATGTGGGCATCATCTAGAGCAGCCCGCCTAGGTGTAAAAGGGGGCACTTTGATGGGGACGCCTGATGTAAAGGGGGGCACTCTGATGGAGATGCCTGATGTAGGGGGGAGCACTCTGATGGGGACGCCTGATGTAAGGGGAGGCACTCTGATGGAGACGCCTGATGTAAGAGGGGGGCACTCTGATGGGGACACCTGATCATATGTAAGGGAGGCACTCTGATGGGGACGACTGATCATATGTCGGGGGGGCACTCTGATGGGGACGCCTGATCATATGTCGGGGGGCACTCTGATGGGGACGCCTGATCATATGTCGGGGGGGGCACTCTGATGGAGACGCCTGATCACGTCGGGGGGCACTCTGATGGAGACGCCTGATCACATGTCGGGGGGGGGGCACTCTGATGGAGACGCCTGATCACATGTCAGGGGAGGGCACTCTGATGGGGACGCCTGATCACATGTCAGGGGAGGGCACTCTGATGGGGACGCCTGATCACATGTCAGGGGAGGGCACTCTGTTGGGGACGCCTGATCACATGTCAGGGGAGGGCACTCTGATGGGGACGCCTGATCACATGTCAGGGGAGGGCACTCTGATGGGGACGCCTGATCGCATGTCAGGGGAGGGCACTCTGATGGGGACGCCTGATCGCATGTCAGGGGAGGGCACTCTGATGGGGACGCCTGATCACATGTCAGGGGAGGGCACTCTGTTGGGGACGCCTGATCACATGTCAGGGGAGGGCACTCTGATGGGGACGCCTGATCACATGTCAGGGGAGGGCACTCTGATGGGGACGCTTGATCACATGTCAGGGGAGGGCACTCTGATGGGGACGCCTGATCACATGTCAGGGGAGGGCACTCTGATGGGGACGCCTGATCACATGTCAGGGGAGGGCACTCTGATGGGGACGCCTGATCACATGTCAGGGGAGGGCACTCTGATGGGGACGCCTGATCACATGTCAGGGGAGGGCACTCTGTTGGGGACGCCTGATCACATGTCAGGGGAGGGCACTCTGATGGGGACGCCTGATCACATGTCAGGGGAGGTCACCCTGATGGGGACGCCTGACGTCAGGGGGCACCCTGATGGGGACGCCTGACGTCAGGGGGCACCCTGATGGGGACGCCTGACGTCAGGGGGCACCCTGATGGGGACGCCTGACGTCAGGGGGCACCCTGATGGGGACGCCTGACGTCAGGGGGCACCCTGATGGGGTCGCCTGACGTCAGGGGGCACTCTAAGGGGGACGCCTGACGTCAGGGGGCTCTTCAACGGGAACGCCTGACGTTAGGGGGCACTCCAACGGGAACGCCTGACGTCAGGGGGCACTCCAACGGGAACGCCTGACGTCAGGGGGCACTCCAACGGGAACGCCTGACGTCAGGGGGCACTCTAATGGGGACCCTGATGTAAGGGGGCACTCTAATGGGGACCCGATGTAAAGGGGAACTCTGATAGAAACACCTGATATAAGGGGGCACAGGTTCTATTTAATTATCCTACACTAATGATAGCCTAATACATACTAGTGTTTCCCAGGTTGTGACACTGTGTGACAGGCTGTCACTGATTCACGCAGTGTTGACATTATGCCCCCTTAATTTTCTTTGTCCTTACTGCGCCCAAGATCGGATAGACTAGATTGGGCCCAGGTACTGAGGCAGAGTGCTGTATTACTTTCAGGCAGTTCTGCACTATGGCACTTTGCTAACCCCTCCCACAAGCTGTGATCTGCCTCCACTGCATAAAGAAGCACAGAGACACAGTGATGGTGTCACTGGGTCTAGAATAAGGTTTGAAAGATTTTAGCCAAAATATATTTTTATGAAGGGGGGGACTAGGAAAGGCAAACAGAAGCGGATTAAACCTCAGCTTTATGCTTCTATTGCATAACATAGTACACTAGCTGTGTCCCAGCGACCTTTGATGCAAACATACCTGCACACTTACAAACATGGTGGAGTTTCGGTGCCATTTAGAAAATGACGCAGGCAACCAAGTTTTCGCTATGGACATTGATGTGTATTTCTCTTTCCAGTCGGCTTGTTTCCTAAAGGCAGGGTTTTAGTGAAATCATTTCTAACATTCTCAGAACAGAGCAGTGAACGTTCATGACAGAAACCTCTGACTCATCTTATGAAGTATGATTCAAACCGGTCAGAAACCTAGACAAACCTGTGACCTCAGACTGCATGCTCTATGTAGGCATTTCTTGCCCTGTCACCGAACAATATGCAGGCCGACATGTCAACCCTGTAATTAAGGCGAGAAAGTTAACACCAAGGCTTCAAGCCAGTCACAGGATTTGTGACATATTTCATGACTATACAGCAGAAGAAAAATATTCTGCAATCATACGACGTCCATGGTTCCTCCTGTGGGAAACCAGTGGGGCGCCGACATGACAAGCTTTGGGAGCTCACCCTCTTCTGAAGTGACAGAAAAGTTTCCATTACTCAATTGTGTAACACACCCAGAACTACACAGCATCTATACGTAGGAAGCAGACTGTATCCAACATGCCATGCCTAATTGGGATTTCAATTTATAAAATCTAAAGATGAAAAGGGAACTCGGGTCACAAAGGAATACATCAGTTCAGGTCACTTAGGAGAAGGTGTAAGGACTGGTTACTAAATGAAGGAAACAAAACACATCACATGACCAAGACCCACCACGACTGTCTTTATTATTTTGGTTTAACCATTTCCTGTTCGGACACTTTTACCCCCTTCCTGGCCAGGGCAATTTTCAACTTTCAGTGCTATCACACTTTGAATGACAATTGCGCGGTCATGCAACACTGTACCCATATGAATTTTTTACCATTTTTTGAGACAAATAAAGCTTTATTTTGGTGGTATTTATTCACCGCTGGGATTTTTATTTTTTTTGTTATGTAAATGAAAATGTCCAAAAATTTTGAAAAAAAGTGTTTTTATTATAAATTTTGCAAACAAATAATCTTTCATCATAAATCTTGGCCAAAATGTATTCCGTTATCTTTTTAGTAAAAAAATAAAATAAGCCAAATTAGTTTATAACCAAAAATTATAATTTGTAAACATTTTTATATTATTATTTTTTTTTTTTTTTACATACTGTCACCCTAGCAGTACAGTATCACCATGGTGACACTGTACTACTTGTGGGGGGTGATGAAGATTTTTTTTTTTTTTACAGTGATTGCTTTTACACCCATATAGGATGTAAAAGCAATCATTTCTATTTCTCTCTGTCTGCATTCTTGCAGCCATTGAGAACTAATGAGTGAGCTGTGATTGGTCACAGCTTGTCACATGGTACAAGGCTGTTGTGAATAGCCTTGTACCATGTGACCTCTGTGATCATTCACAGATTTCACATGTAGTAAGCAATGATGTCACAAGCGACATCTTGCTTACTACTTTGCATGTGATCACTGATTGGCCAATCAATCAGTGATCACATGATCGGGACCTCATATAGAGGTCGCGTCCGACGATCGGTGTTTCACTGTGTCCGGAGGACACAGCGGGCACTGGATCGCGGTGCTGTGCGCTCGCAGGGAGCACGCACAGCTAGAAATGGCAGGTGCCGTTTATGAAGGGCAACCCGCCCCTGGAGTGCCACCATCCTGCCGTTTATAAACAGCAAGCAGTCGGCAAGTGGTTAAAGTAGAACTATAGGCAGAACTTTTTTTTTTTTTTTTTTATTTTGGATAGAGCAAGGGAGGGTTATAACCCGACAGATTTTTTTTTTTTTACCATCTGTGTCCCATTGTAGAGATTTCCCTTCACTTCCTGTCCCATAGACAAACAGGAAGTGGTAGAAAATCCCTGCAAATTAACCACTTGCCTACCGGGCACTTTTACCCTCTGCCTGCCTAGGCCAATTTTCAGCTTTCAACAGTGCAACAGTGTACCCAAACAAAATTTTTACCATTTTTTTGAGACAGATAGAGCTTTCTTTTGGTAGTATTTAATCACCACTGTTTTTTTTACTTTTTTGTTAAGCTAAAAATGACTGGGAAAAAAAGTTTTTTCTTATTTTCTGTTATAAAAGTTTGTAAATAAGTAATTTTTCTTCACTGATGTGCGCTAATAAGGCTGCACTGATGGGCACTGATAGGCTGCACTGGTAGGTGGCAATGATAAGGAGGCACTAGTAGGTGGCACTGATGGTCATTAACAGGCATCACTCATATATAGTACTGATAGGCAGGACAGACTGGCACTAATGGGAACTGTTAGGCAGCACTGAAAGGCAGTTCTGATGGGCACTGGTATGTGGCATTGATAGCCACTGACAGGTGGCATTGATGGGCACTGGTATGTGGCGTTGATAGGCACTGACAGGTGGAACTGATGGGGCTACACTGATCCTCAGGGCACTAATCATCAGTACCCTGATGATCAGTGTAGATGTCCCCTCTGAGAAATGCCGTTTACTGTCTCTCTTCTCCTCATGTGCTGTCAGGGTGAGGAGAGGACTGCCAATAACCAGCATTTCCATGTTTACATGTGATCAGCTGTTACTGGACACAGCTGATCACATGACACAGCCGTTGTCATCGGCTCTTTACTGTGATCGGTGATCTGCTGTGTCCCAGGGACACAGCACACCACTGATCGCCGCGTCGGGGGCGCGCATGCACAGTTAGAGTGGGAGGACGTCATGACGTCCTCCTAGAACAAGAGAACCACCGCCCGTCCATCATGTTCTTATATGGCGGGCGGAAGGCGGTTAAGGGAATTCCTTGGGGACCCCCAAGTCACCAGAACTCATTGGACCAGAGTCCCATTGGAAAATTTCCCCTCCATTACTTTTCTGGGGACAACCCAAACTTTGAGATTTTCTTTTACTTTCAACGATATGGTAAACAAGACTAATAGCAAGGGTGAATCTCTCTAACGGGGACACACACAGCAATACAAAGGTGTACTAAGCCATCTCCACTCTATCCAAAACTAAAAAAGAAGTTTTGCCTTTAGTTAGACTTGAATACCTCATTCAGACAGCCCTATTGATATATGCAGCATCTTACTTCCAACACAAAAATGGGTCTGTATACATGTAATATTTGTGCGAACATTTACATTTGCACATCACATATGGATCCTATTGGCATGTAAATATCAGCACTGTGTTACCAGTGCTGCCGCTGCTGATTATGTGCTGAGAATGTTTACATGTCAGCCCTGAATAAATAATTCATGCAGTAATGGCACATGCACAAAATGACCTCAGACAGCTCTGAATGCTCATGTAAACATCAATAGAGTGTAATCAGCAGCAGTGGCGTGGTTTGCGACATGTAGTTGACATTGACATATTGGCCTTAAACAGTGCTGGCAGTCAATAGGGTCCATCACAATGTACACAAGCAAATGTTTCTACAACCTGCTTTTAGGATCTGTTCAAACCAGAGCACTGTGCAGGAAACCTGTATTCCGTGCGCATTTCTCACAACGCGTTCAAAACACACTGCAGGTGCGATCTGCAGCGTGTGTCACGGTTATGTTAATGACACCTCAAACGTGGTGCGTTTGCCTGCACTGGATCTCATGGTACAGAAGTACCATTGATTCCATTTGCAGTGTGTTCTTTAAAGTAATGCATGGACTACTTTTGGTGCGGTCCAATGCGATTCAGCCCTATTGAAAATGAAAGGGCTCAAATCGCACCGCACTGTACTGCATGTGAATCGCACAGAATACATATCGCATTCCTGGTTTGAATCAGCCCTCACAACTTTCAGCATTTTACAACTTTCAGTGCTGCCGATGTACTGCTCCCCTGAACGTTTGGTCTGCACAGGAAAAAGTTAAAAGTTGAGTACACAACCTAAAGTCAGTCTGTTAAAGTTTTTTTTACCTTAATGTACTCTCTGCAATAAAGTGGTTGTAAACCCTCATGTATACCCAGTGAAGTGACTGGCCTCAGGTGATACACAGAGATGAAACCAATCCTCGTACATAAGTTGCACCTGTTTACCTATGGCTTATTTTCCCTACATCCATTCAAAGTGCAGAATTTACACAGGATCTCTCAGCTTTGAAAAACAAAGGGCAAGGATATGAATTTATATCTGTGAAGAGAGAGCTGATTGGAGGGAAGGGACACACCCCCTCATCACAGCTAAACAGATCTGAGGCTCTCAATCAAAAGCTGTGCCCTCCACTGTCACCATTTTTCTCTCTCTCAGGAGAACTTGTCAGAAGTGACTCATGCTGACAGCAGAGGAATGTAGCAGCAGACAGAAAAGACACTTAGAGCTCTGGATTGAGACCACACCCACTGTAAATGTAAAAAAACCTTCCAGGATCAGCTTACCTCCCCCCCAAATACTTACAGGAACCCGATCTCAATTTAGCAGTGTGCGCTGCTCTCTCTCCCCCTCTTGCTCACAGGCTTAGGTACAGCAGCAGAAATCACTGGCTGCTGCTGCTGTCAATCAAATCATACGGGCATAGAGCGGAAGCGGGGCCAAGTCACACTGTGTGTGTGTCAATGGACACACATAGCCCAGCTCAGGAGCAAGCGCTCACGTCTGCCCCCATTGAAAGCAGCTGGCTATGAGGGAAAACACAGAAGTGGATGAGTGGACAGCACCAGTCAGGGACACTCTGTGCAATACATTTTCAGAGAGCAGGTAGGTGTACCAGGTTTCTTTTTAAAAACAAAAAATCAGATTTACAACCACTCTAACTCCTATTGATGCACACAGTGCAGGGAGACACAACTCTAGTCCCTGCATACAGGGGTGGCTCCACAGGATGATGCAAAAGCAAGGAGCCACTAGGGCAGTGGTCACGTTATAAGCTTAAACTGAAAAACGGATTCAAATATAAAGAAGCTGCATAGTCTGTAAGTAAATAAAACAGCTGCTGAAGGTTTAAGATCACTTCAAACAGGTTTCTGTTAAGAACTGGGTGTTTTTTGCCTTCATCCTCCACTCTCTCTTCCCTGACCATTACCTAGTCCCTGCCAGTAGAAAGAATTCCCACAATATAATACACTACTGTGGAAAAGGTGCTCTTCAAATGATGATGGGTGTTATCCATTTACCATGCACAGCACTTTGCCCCAAGGCCAAGAAGTTCCATTTTGCTCCCAGAAGACCTGAAAACCAAGCTCCAGGGCCTTCTAGACACTGCACACAGGTAGACTCCATGCAGCTAAGGATATGGTTTTGGAAACAATTGCTTACACCACAGCATACACTGTTTACAGTGCTGGATCCAGCCTATTTAATCGTGGGGTGAAGAAAAAAAGAGTCAGGAGGCATGAAGGCACTGACAGTCTGTCACACAGTGTCATGACCTGGGAAGTACTTGTAAATATTAGACTGTTATTAAATTAGGGTGATTAAAAAGAACCTGTGCCCCCTTATATCAGAGGTCTCTATTAGAGACCCCCTTAACATCTGGTTTCCACCACAGGGTCTCCATCAGTGTACCCCTACATCAGGTATCCCCATCAGAGTGCTCCCTTACATCACGTGTCCCTGGTGGAGCACCCCTTTACATAAGTGTCCCCACCAAAGTCCTCCCTTATATCAAGTGACCCCAACAGAGTGTCCCCTTACATCAGTTATCCCCATCAGAGTGTCCTCTTGCATCAGTGATCCCCATCGGAATGTCCTCTTGCATCAGTGATCCCCATCAGAGTGTCCTCTTGCATCAGTGATCCCCATCAGAGTGTCCTCCTACATCAAGGGGTTTATTTACTAAAGCTGGAGAGTCCAAAATCAGACTCCCTTCTGCATAGAAACCAATCAGCTTCTAACCTCAGCTTGTTCAATGAAGCTTTGGCAATGAAACCTGGAAGCTGATTGGTTTCTATGCAGAAGGGAGTCTGATTTTGGACTCTCCAGCTTTAGTAAATAAACCCCCAAGTGTCTGAATCAGAGCATCCCCTTGCATGAATTGTGCCCATCAGTGTGCCTCCTTACATCAACTGCCTGCATCAGACTGGCTCATGGATCAGTGGATGCACGCTCAGAGACCTGGGGGGGGGGGGGCACCACCCCAGCACCCCCATAAATCTAGCCCTGAATGTGCGACATGTGGGACAGAGTAGCAGTGAGAGTAGGCCGGGCTATCAAAGAAGGATCCTTGTTATAGTTACTATAAAAAGAGAACATTGTTCATCAGATTTATTTTTCCGTAATATAATCATATGCCTGTCATTTTTTAGTGGAATAAGTATAATGATGTTTTTTTATTGGGCTAGTAATAAAAACCACATACAGTACACAGGTAACACTGCAATTAGTGTGATAAAAGTATATAAATTACTGAAACAGGTCTTGCCACCCTTGAAAGAAGATCCCTTTCCAAACTTGCCAACTAGTTAAGGTTCAGAGTGCAGCCTTTAGAAAAGGCATTTCAAATGGATATTCATAGCTCAAGGAAAAGCTCAAAATCATTTCAACTGGGGCAAGCATTGGATACATTTTTCTTCATGTAAATGTACGAATGCTAAGAAATGTGTACATGTAACACAAAGTGTTAGTTCACCTTTACAGAAAACAAAATGTAAAAGGTGAACTAATACCGGACACACTCCTCACCCCCCCCCCCCCCCCCTCCAGATTCCCGCTGTACTTTTCTCTGGGGTTGCTGAGCTGTCAGCACCACTACAACCACTCCAGCGGTCTGGGGATTTCTGTTGCTCTACATTTTGCCCCCACTGCCTCCCTATCCCTGTCCTGCTGCCCCGGCCCCTGTGTGCTCCCCTGGGCCCACTGCACTGCTGCCAGCTTTCCCCCTCCCACCTCCCGTCGGCTGCTGCAGGGGATACGGTCAGGATGGAGAGTGGGGAAGCGGCATTTACCAGCCCCTTCCTTGCTTTTGTTAAAAAAGTTTCATTAATTTCATAGCTGAGGCATAGTAAACTGTTTACTGTGCTTCAGGTTATAAATGAATGGGAAGCTCTGTACAGAGCTATTCCTGTCCATTCATTCTGTGCTGCTGAGGCTGCAGAGATAGAGACTGAGGTGCCCTCAGAGGGATCCTAAAAAAAAAAAAAAAAAAAATAATATTCAAAAACAAAATTGTTAAATACTAATAAAAAAAATGTTCCCCCACTGTAGGGGGACCCCAAGACGGCAGAAAGAGCACTCGCTGCAGGGACCTAATAAAGTGACCCATGATGGGAAAAAGAGCCCTGGGATCAGAGGGAAGGGACCCTTCATGGTTTCTTGCACCAGGGCCCTGAAGGTTCTAAATACCCCTCTGGTATCCAGTGTTATTTCACTTTTACATTTTGAACTAGCACTTTAAGCCCGCCATACACTGCTTAATTTTGATATGAAAATTTATACAAAGAACAACATCAGTATATTCCAGATGTCATTCGAAAGTACTTAATTTCAATTAACATTCCAATTTTTAAATGAATGGCATTAACCAAATACAAACTACAAATTTCGTTCACAAAAAATTTTTAGTTCTGCTCCTTCGATTTTTCTCCACAGATTCGACCCCATTATCTATTAAAAATGGATGAAAATTTTATGCATACCTTTAGACATGTTATCAAAGAGAACACAGTTCTCCCCTGATAAGGTCTTCATCCTCTTTTCTCCCCAGAAGGCCAGTACCATATTTGTTCAAGCATTAT
Organism: Staurois parvus; assembly: GCF_062004578.1. Classification (NCBI taxonomy): domain Eukaryota; kingdom Metazoa; phylum Chordata; class Amphibia; order Anura; family Ranidae; genus Staurois; species Staurois parvus. The sequence goes on from NW_028318002.1 coordinate 1,513,926, forward strand.
CCAGGGTCAGCAACTGCTTGCAGATCCAAGATGCTGGCACAGGGATAACACATTTATGTAAATCTAGATACCTGTAAAACAGCCGTTTTGTTCACCATGTATACACTTCTGGTAATGCTGTCCAGTCAGTGTACAAAATCGATGACACTGACAACTGTCAACCCAGGTGCCTTATCCCCTATGACATGCCTGTGTAGCAATCCATCACAGTATTACACAGATACAAGAGCCTAGGTAGAGGTTAATGGCTGGTTTTTAAAGATCAACATAAGGATACTGACGCCATTGCTGCATTTTCTTTTACTTTCTTCCATCACAGCTAAAGGAAATAGACCTCTGGAGGATCCAGAGCACTTTCCAAGTAACTTGCTTGTCATAAAACCAGATTTTCCACTTTTTTAATAGTAAACTCCTATATCTTGGTTTGCTTCAAAACACAGCCCAACAAATAATTAAAACCATAACACCTGTTATATAATGTCACCCTTTGCTGTACAACAGATTCTGCTAAAAACTAGCTGCCATTATTTGTCAACCAGCAATAACACATTAGCCATGGTCTTGTGCTCTTCGGCACTGCTCTGGGAAGAGAGCCTAAGGGAAAATATCATCGAGTCAGTCATGTCCAAAGTTATAAGGCTCCCATTAGTTCTGGCTTTCTCATGACAGACTCCTTTTTTTCTCTGTGTATACAATGGATATTTTTACTATATCATCTAGACCCCTGCCTGAGGAACAACAATTATTCTGGTCATCATGGTGGACCAGTTTTTTTATTTATTTATAAAAACAATAGGATTCCACTACCCCAGGCCTCTACTCTGGATATGTCATTGATTACTTAGAGTCTAGTAGAGAAGATGTCTCGAGCCTTAAAGAGCAAGTTCACCTTTTCACCAAAAAATGAAAAACGTTAACTCTAAGGTTCCATGTACACTGCAGCTGATAAACTCACGTTTAGGAGCTATTCTGCGTTTTTTTCAGCAGCCCCTGAACTCTCCCTAATGTTTTCCTATGTGTCCATGTACACTATGTCCTTTACAGTAATTTTTTTGAACGCTACAAACTTGCGTTCAGGGTAGATTTTATCAGCGTTTCAAATGCCAAACGCATGTAAACGTGGTTAACAGCGTTTGGAAATTTTTTTTCCAGATGCTGTCCAGAGCCTTTTTTCATTATTAAAAATGCATGCAAAGCATTTTCCCGGTACTCAAATGGACCTGGTACACCATACTTTTGAGGTTCTGCATGAAAGAAAATATGTTAGACACTGCTGCAATAATTTCTACACAGAAATGAGCTGGAACACATCCAAACACCACAAAAAAAAAAAAAGACAGCTAATCTCAACTTGCGTTGAGGAGTAGATTTTATCAGCGGTTCAAACAACAAATGCTTGTAAACGCGGCTAACCACATTTATAAGCATTTGAAATTTTTTTTTAACTCTTCCATTTCCAGATGCTGTCCAGAACCTTCTTTCATCATGAAAAATGCATGCAACGCGTTTTCCCGGTACTCAGATGGACCCGGTACACCGTACTTTGAGGTTTCGCATGAAAGAAAATATGTTAGACACTGCTGCAATAATTTCTGCAAAGAAATGAGCTGGAATATCCAAACACCACAAAAAAAAAAAAGACAGCTAATCTCAACAAATACTGCTCTCTCTGCTTCTGCTCTCTCTATTTCTCTCAAAATGTCTGAAATAATTGTTCACTGTTTTACAGTGCATTCTGGGCATTTTGAAAGGTCTCCTGAGTTTATCATTAAAAAACGCTTGTAAATGCAAACGTGGCTAAACAGACGTTTTTAACCTACGTTTTCCAGCAGTCAGTTTCCATCATTCAGAAATGTTTTCCAAACGTCCCGTGTGCATGGAGCCTAAATATCCTGGCCACTTCCCAGGACCCCATTGAACATAGCAGCCATAATGGCCCGTTCTGCAGGTGTAGCAATCCATACACCGTACAGCATAATACACAGCCCCAGAGTGATTATCCATCATAATGTTCACAATGGCAAGCACTCGTTGGTCAATACGACAATGCTGACCAAATAGGAAGCACTTATTTCTGCTAAGACACTTACTGGAAGAAGAAGCTTCAGATGTGCTTCCAGGTACCGCTACGTAGCTGTGCTAACTAGTGAGTACTTGCAATTTTATGCATTACAAGGAAGGACACTCCTTTTGGGGCTGTGTATTGTGGTGGACAGACCATTACACTGGCAGCATTGCATCATGGCCACTAGCTGCAGTGGAGTCCGGAGTGTTGGCCAGGATTTTTAGAGTTAGTTCACCTTTTCATTTTTTGTGAAAAAGTGAACTTACCATTTAAAGTGGACCTTTATACCAGAAAAGCCATGTGTGGGATTAAAAGCAGGGGGAAGTGAAGTTCCTCTTTAAGAACACTAGAGTTTTTTTTCCTACAAAGTAACCAAATCCAATAAATTGTTAGAGATCATACAAATACATTGTGGATTGCTTAGTTGTCATGTAATTTGTTATATTCTTAATGTTCAAGCTAATATACTGTATGTAGAGAACATATTTGAAAGAAAAAAAAAAAAAAAAAAAACACACACTTTCAGAAAACTTCAGTAGCCAAAACAAATTTTTTTCTTTTGGTTTAGGAGTATACAGTTGATACCTTCAGTTGATAAATGCATGCTGTGCATTTGATGGAAATAAACTCGGCAAAAATGTGTGATCATCACATGGATGACCTTTCAATGGTCATGTTGTTTGTAAAATAACAAAGTATTTAGCAATGCTTAAAGTGATACTAAAGACTAAAATGTTTTTTTCTAAAAATAACAAACATGTCTATACTTACCTGCTGTGTGCAGTGGTTTTGCACAGAGCAGCCTGGATCCTCTTCTCAAGTCCCCCACAGGTTCTCCTGGCCCCTCCCTCCTCTCAGGTGCCCCTACAGCAAGCAGCTTGCTATGGGGGCACTCGCTGCTCTGTGTGCCCATTCACACATGGAGCTGCAGCTTGGCCCCGCCCCTTCTCCATTCTCATTGGCTCACTGGCTGTGACTGACAGCAGCAAGAGCCAATGGCCCTACTGCTGTCTCAGCCAATGAGGAGAGGGAGTTCTTGGATAGCCAAGACAGTGTGCTGGAACGAGAGGGGGCTTAGATCAGGATTAGGGGGGGGCTGCTGCACAGAGAAGGATTTTTAACTTCATGCATAAAATGCATGAAGGTAAAAAACCCTGAGCATTTACAACCACTTTAAAGTTTATTTCCACTTATGTAGTTAAATTTGAGAACATCCTATTAAGTATTTGTTATGTGTTCCCATTCACATAGGAGACCTACATTGTAATTTATTTATATATATATATATATATATATATATATATATATATATATATATATATACAGTCATGGCCGAAATTGTTGGCACCCTTGATATTTCTCCAGGAAATCATGTATTTCTCACGAAACGTATTGCATTAACACATGTTTTGCTATACACATGTTTATTCCCTTTGTGTGTATTGGGACAAAACAAAAAAAGGGAGGAAAGAAAGCAAATTCGACATAATGTCACACAAACCTCCAAAAATGGGCTGGACAAAAGTATTGGCACCCTTTCACAACTGCGGATAAATAAGAATGTTACAAGCATGTGATGCTCCTGTAAACTCACCTGGGGCAAGTAACAGGTGTGGGCAATATAGAAATCACACCTGAAAGCAGATAAAAAGGAGAGACGTTCACTTAACCTTTGCATTGTGTGTCTGTCTGTGCCACACTAAGCATGGACAACAGAAAGAGGAGACGAGAACTGTCTGAGGACCTGAGAACCAAAATTGTGGCAAAATATCAACAATCTCAAGGTTACAAGTCCATCTCCAGAGAACTAGATTTGCCTTTGTCCACAGTGCGCAACATTATCAAGAAGTTTGCAACCCATGGCACTGTAGCTAATCTCCCTGGTCGTGGACGGATGAGGAAAATTGATGAAAGATTGCAACGCAGAATAGTCCGGATGGTGGATAAGCAGCCCCAAACATGTTCCAAAGACATTCAAGCTGTCCTGCAGGCTCAGGGAGCATCAGTGTCAGCGCGAACTATCCGTCGACATTTAAATGAAATGAAACGCTATGGCAGGAGACCCAGGAGGACCCCACTGCTGACACAGAGACATAAAAAAGCAAGACTACAGTTTGCCAAAATGTACTTGAGTAAGCCAAAAGCCTTCTGGGAAAACGTCTTGTGGACAGATGAGACCAAGATAGAGCTTTTCGGTAAAGCACATCATTCTACTGTTTACCGAAAACGGAATGAGGCCTACAAAGAACAAAACACAGTACCTACGGTAAAATATGGTGGAGGTTCAATGATGTTTTGGGGTTGTTTTGCTGCCTCTGGCACTGGGTGCCTTGACTGTGTGCAAGGCATCATGAAATCTGAGGATTACCAAAGGATTTTGGGTCGCACTGTAGGGCCCAGTGTCAGAAAGCTGGGTTTGCGTCCAAGATCCTGGGTCTTCCAGCAGGACAATGACCCCAAACATACGTCAAAAAGCACTCAGAAATGGATGGCAAAGAAGCGCTGGAGAGTTCTGAAGTGGCCAGCAATGAGCCCAGATCTAAATCCCATTGAACACCTGTGGAGAGATCTTAAAATTGCTGTTGGGAAAAGGTGTCCTTCCAATAAGAGAGACCTGGAGCTGTTTGCAAAGGAAGAGTGGTCCAAAATTCCGGGTGAGAGGTGTCAGAAGCTTATTGATGGTTATAGGAAGCGACTGATTTCAGTTATGTTTTCCAAAGGGTGTGCAACCAAATATTAAGTTAAGGGTGCCAATACTTTTGTCCAGCCCATTTTTGGGGTTTTGTGTGACATTATGTCATATTTGCTTTTCTGCCTCTGTTTTATATTTGTTCCAATACATACAAAGGGAATAAACATGTGTATAGCAAAACATGTGTTAATGCAATACCTTTTTTGTGTGAAATACTTGATTTTCAGGAAAAATATCAAGGGTGCCAACAATTTCGGCCATGACTGTATATAGTTCGGTACAGCTATTCAATTGCTTGGTAACACAAATTGCTAATCAGCCAATCACATGACAGCAACTCAATGCATTTAGGCATCTAGAAGTGCTGAAGACAACTTGCTGAAGTTCAAACAGAGCATCAGAATGGGGAAGAAAGGTGCTTTAATGACTTTGAGCATGGTTGTTGGTGCCAGACGGGCTGGTCTGACTTTTCCAATAACTGTTGATCTACTGGGATTTTCACACACAACCATCTCTAGGGTTTACAGAAAATGATCTGAAAAAGAGAAATATCCAGTGAGTGGCAGTTGTGTGGACAAAAATGCCTTGTTGATGTCAGAAGTGGCCGGTGAGTGTATATATATTTTTTTCTTCTCAGCTTTTAGATGTTTTTCTCTTATAAGCTGGCTGTCTGCCCAGTTTGAAAGTGAGTCTCTCTCATTAACATACAATGCAGAAGCCTGTCCTTAACATTATGTAGCAAAGGAAAATTCCGTTTTGGAGTTTTCAGAAAACAGCCAATCAAATGCAAGCAGCAATTTTTAAACACATTTTAGCCTGTCATAGATTTTGACAGGATGCTAGCAGTGGTGCTGGATGTTTTTTATTTTTTGCTCTATCAACAAAAAATTTTTGAAAAAAAACAAAACAAAAAAAAAAAAGAAAAACCACCACAATATTTTTGACTTTTTGCTATAAAGCATATCCACTAAAATGTGAAAAATCAAATTTCATCATAAATTTAGACCACATGCTACATGTCTTTGCTAAGAAAAATCCTAATACGTATAAATTAATTGGTTTACGTGAAAATTATAGCATCCACAAATGGCGGTATATATACTGGGACTTTAATTTTTTTTTATACTAGCAATGGTGGCAATCAGCGACTTATAGCGGGACTGGGGGACTGTGGCGGGCATGCTAACACTGGGTGGGAACTGACTGGCTGACACCGACATCCCTAGTGACACTGATACAGTGATCAGTGCTAATAAAAAGCACTGACACTGTACTAATGACACTGGGCAGGAAGGGGTTAACTTGTGGGAGATCAAAGGGTTAACTGTGTGCGTTTTACTGTTTTGCTACAGAGTCATGCTGCTTTGCATTTCTCTGCAGTGCTCAAAGCAGCATGTCCTTGTTTACACACAGGTCTCTCCCATCAGCTTTACACGGCGATCGCTGGGTGCCAGCAGGGACCCGATGATTGACATCCCTAGCAGCCAATGGCAGTATGGGTAGGGTGACGCACGTGCGTGCCCCCTACTTGGGAATGCAAATCACGTATATATACACACACACGTTATTTTGCGCAGCCCTGCCTTCCTGTAGCAGCAATTCTACTATAGGGTGGCAGGCAAGCTGTTAAAGTGGAATTTTGGTCAAACATTGAAGTCCTGCTGGTTCACACCTTTCTTCCAGTTACAGGGGGTTTTTTGCCCCCGCCTCACCACCGCCGAAGTACTGATTTTATCATGTCCCAGGAGACTGAAGGACCATTCACAAAGTGCCACATGAGCTTGCACATGTGCAGAGGGATGCCAGCTATGGTTCCTCAGCAAGCCACAGCCAGCTCTCATATCCAAGATGGCGGCACCAGGGACCCACAGTGGTAAGAAGAACAGGCTGCAGGAAGACAGAGCTGGACCTGAGGCACTTGTACCTGCAGATTTTTAAAAAACAAACTGAAGTTTCGCTTTACAGCCTAAACGCCCACCACACATTGCGATATTATACACATTTTCATCACAAAGATGGATGAGTTCTCAGCTGTCATGCAAACATAAGTTTCAATGTTTTCCACAATTTCTCCTCAAATGAAAACCATACCAAGTACATCAAAAACATCCTAACCATATTGCAACATGCTATTCCAGAACTGCTTGCTTGTTTCAAATATTCATAACATGTGTCTCCTAAGATTGTGATAAAAGACAAAACCATCCAATCGTCGTTGTGAAGAACTAAACCCAGTAAAATGTTACATCATATGTTTGGCATTTTAAATAAGCAGACAGCCCTAGCTGGTGACTTGGTATTTGAACATAATAATATGACAGGCAATCAAGGCCCACAACCATGATGATTTTACTCTAAGTGGGTCACCCAGTTATTACGCTAAAGGGCTCATTCACATCACATGCGTTGTTGCATTTCCCAGTGCAATCAAATATATGGCCATGGGAAAATCCATTGCTTTCAGTAGGACTTGGGGTCCTTCAAAAACGCAACAAGTTATTAAGTGCATGACTCAGACATTTTCATAGCAACAAACTTGTAAAGAGATACCAACTATAAAATATTCACTTAAAACATTAAATAACATTGATTTAAAACTGTCAAATATAAGACACATGTGCAGTAGAGTACCAGGGAAGATGCAATATTGGAGCAGTCAAGTTAGTGGTTTCAAAGAGTTGAAAAATGTCCACAATGTCCCTAAGGAACAGGACTTGCGCTTTAAGTTGCCTTAATGTTTTTACAACTTTCATGAAACAAAGTGATCAATGACTTCAATATATTTAGATACCAGTAATCAGATGATAATCAATAGTTGTGACACAAGCAATTGTAGCAAGACCTGGACATCAAAAATGGTGATAAACGTTGGCTAAGGGTTCCTTGAGATGTGGCTAACTGACCCCAGATCTGCCTGCAAAATTTTAGGTCCAATGTCACTTGGCAAAGCCAGCAGCATAACTAAAGGGGTAGCATTCTGGCCACCACTTTAAGGGGGCTATTCTTCCCACCAATGGAAAGGCCAGTTTAATGTAATGGCCATTTATCCCAAAGATTATTATTAGCAGGGGTTCCGAGACCTAAAAATTAGTTCAAGACTTCTTTTATTGTAAAGACATTGAGAAAGTTTGCTCTGTTAAAGCCATTCTCAGCCAAGTTTCTTTCTGAGGTGAAAATACACACAGAAATGGCGCAAACGCCTAGTACATTATCTTTAGCACTTTATTAGGTGAAATTAATAAAATTATACTCACAAGCCCAAAAGGCCGAAAGCATGTAAACACAAACAAACACACACAGGTATTGTATACTGATGTCCACTATCCAGCTCCAACTGGTAGATGGATGACTAAGCCGGGTGACGTGTTTCGGGGAACTTGCCCCCTTCCTCAGAGCAATGTAAGGGCCATTACGTTGTAAGGGCCACTTTTCTAAAGGCTTCAAAATGGACTAATCTTAGCAGGTCTTCCCTATGATCTGAAATTTTTTTACAGGGTTCCTTCTGGGTAAAGAGGTTGAAAAAAGTTTACTTTAATTCAGCCATTTTCAAACAAGGCTTATTAGAATCCTAGGTTTCCAGCAGAGATGGTTAGGCGTTTCTTGAGCAGTAGCTAACTGATCATCAGATAGTGTCCCTGCATAGTTTCAGGTCCAATGCCATTTGGCAGAGCCAGCGGCATGACCACAAGGGTAGCATTCCATTCACTGCATAGGAGGAATTCTTTACAATGACCCACTGATGTAAGGGCAATTTTTTCAAAGACCTCCAATGTTCTAATCTTAGCAGGTTACGATCTGAAAATTATTTAGAGAGTTCCTTCAAGGTAAAAACGTTGAAAAAAAGGTTGCTTTAGCCCAGCCATTCTCAACCAAGGCTCAGTAGAATCTTAGGCTTCTACTCCAGAGATGGTTAGGGGTTGCTTGAGCAGTAGCTAATTGACCATCTGATGGTGCCTGCATAGTTCCAGGTCCAATGCCCATTGGCATAACCAGCGGCATGTCTTCAAGAGTGACCACCACCAACGTAAGAAGCATTTTCCCAATGACCCTCAATCTTAGCTAGGGCTCCCTGAGACCTCAAGGGTTCCTCCTGGGCCAACAAGTAAAGAAAGACGCTTCAACATAGAAAGGTTTCTTGAATCAGCAACTGTCAAGAACCCCAAAATGTTTCCCAATAAAAAGTAGAACACAGAAACCACCAATAGACCCATTTGTCTGCCTTTAAGCAAAGACTGTCAACCTCTGGCCTACCTCCTTAGCCAATCTCATCAGAACTGGTTATGTGCAAGACCCAAGGTGCGACTACTGACCCCCTCATCCCATTGTATGCCCATGGCATGCACCCTACTTACATACAAGTCAGATTAACCCCTTCAGCCCTGCTCCAGGTCTGTGCTGTCAGATGTCAGGGCTGCATGAAAACAATAGAGCACATAGGCCTCCAGAGCAGGGGGAGGACTACACAAACTCGGCTATTAACCCTGGCACTGCCAGCCTTGGAGCAGTGTGGCAGGATACCCTATTAGCAGGGATGATCACCCACCTCCAGGGTCCGGATCTCCTGCTGAGTGAGGTCGTTGGAGGCGGCGCACTGAGTGCGGAGTCCCCGCAGGTTGGACATGGAGATGTCGATCATGTTCTGGATGAGCTCGCAGTGCTGCCGGGCGGACAGGGCCGGTCCGCTCTCCATCCCATTCCACCCCGGCTTCTTCTCTACCATCTTCTGAGCCTGCATCTCCTCGGCATCGGGAACACGAGCCACCCGGGGCCAAGGGCTTCTCCCTACAAAATCAGCGATCAGGGCAGCAGCGATCCGACCCCGGGAGATCGATGAGGATCACCCAGCAAAAGTGGCGATGTGCATGGGGAGAGGAGATCAGCGTGCAGCCTGGGATTGCTGACAACACAGGTCAGCCCCCTCCACCAATACAGAGGGATCACAATGCACACAAGGCAGCGATGTCAATACAAGGAGCCGAGCAAAGTAAGAAGAGTCTGACAGCAACGCCGCTCCGCACTCACTGCTGCCTCCCCTCCTACAATGTCACACTGCTCGGGTCAGCCGCAGAGGATGCTGGGCCGTGTAGTCTGCACTCTGACAGCTCCATCACATCATAGGGGAAGGCTGGACTCCCATCACCACAGCTACTTTCACTTTTACATTGCAAGCAGCCTAGGGAGAACAAGGTGGTCACACACGCTCCAATAACCAATCCATTTCTGTTCTGATCACAAGAAGCAATCTATAGTTGACATCCCATTCATCTGATATGACACACATGGGGATAGGGGTTCCACCTCATCCTTTTAAAACTGAACACATATTAATGACACAGGTTCTGGGGCTGATTATGTGGTAATTACATTCACTTAGTGCCTTATGTGCATTAAATAAGCCCCAGAACCATGGTCATTAATATGTGTTTGGGTTTAAAGGGATGAGGTGGAAATCCTACATGGGAAGCGGATTTGGATCAATAGCAAAGATATTCTAATGGTGACCATACATACTCCGATAAATTATCAATTCCTTTTCCGATCAGAATAATCTATGGTCGACAGCCTAGTCAACCGATATGACACATGTGGAACAGTGGATTTGGATCGATAGCAAATATCATAATGGTGACCATGCACACTCCGATAAATGATCAATTCCTTTTCCGATCAGAATAATCAATCTATGGTCGACAGCATAGTCAACCGATATGACACATGTGGAACAGTGGATTTGGATCGATAGCAAATATCATAATGGTGACCATACACACTCCGATAAATGATCAATTCCTTTTCCGATCAGAATAATCAATCTATGGTCGGCAAGCTAGTCAACCGATATGACATACGTGGGACAGTGGATTTGGATTAATAGCAAATATGATAATGGTGACCATACACACTCCGATAAATGATCAACTCCTTTTCCGATCAGCATGATCAATCTATTGTCGGCAACCTAGTCAACCGATATGACACACGTGGGACAGTGGATTTTGGTCGATAGAAAAGACATGATCATTATGGTGACTATGCACACTGCGATAAATTATCAATTTATTTTCAGATCAAAATAACCATTCTCTAGTCGTCAACCCATTCAACAACAGATATGCCACACATGGGAGAGTGGATTTTGATTGATAGTAAAGATATGATCATACTGTAATGGTGAGCATACACACTAATAACGGTGATCATACATGCTGTAATAATTAATGATCAATTTATTTTCCCAGCAGAATAATTGATTTATAGATAACAACCCATTTGATCGATATGCCACTCATGGGAGAGTGGATTTTGATTGATAGCAAAGATATGATCATACTGTAATGGTGAGCATACACACTAATAACAGTGATCATACATGCTCTGATAAATTATCAATTTCTTTTCCGAGCAGAATGTTTGATCTATAGCCAACAACACATTTGATTGATACACCACACATGGGAGAGTGGAATTTGATTGATAGTAAAGATATGATCATGCTGTAACGGTGAGCATACACACTAATAACGGTAATCATACATGCTCTAATTAATGATCAATTTCTTTTCCTAACAGAATAATTGATTTATAGATAACAACCCATTTGATCGATATGCCACTCATGGGAGAGTGGATTTTGATTGATAGCAAAGCTATGATTATACTGTAATGGTGAGCATACACACTGATAACAGTGATCATACATGCTCTGATAAATTATCAATTTCTTTTCTGAGCGGAATAATTGATCTATAGCCAACAATCAATTCAATCGATACGCCACACATGGAAGAGTGGATTTTGATTGATAGCAAAGCTATGATCATACTGTAATGGTGAGCATACACACTCATAACAGTGATCACACATGCTCTGAGAAATGCTCAATTTATTTTCTGAGCAGAATAATTGATCTATAGCCAACAACCCATTTGATCGATATGCCACACGTGGGAGAGTGGATTTTGATTGATAGCAAAGATATGATCATACTGAAATGGTGAGCATACATACTCATAATGGTGATCATACATGCTCTGATAAATGATCAATTTCTTTTCTGAGCAGAATAATTGATCTACAGCAAACAACTTATTCGAACAATATGACACATGGGAAAGTGGATTTAAAATGACAGCAAATATATGATCATAATGGTGATCATACATGCTCTGATAAATGATCAATTCTTTTTCTGAACAGAATAATTGATCTATAGACAACAATCAAATCGATACGCCACACATGGGAGAGTGGATTTTGATTGATAGCAAAGATATGATCATACTGTAATGGTGAGCATACACACTCATAATGGTGATCATACATGCTCTGATAAATGATCAATTTTTTTTCTGAGCAGAATAATTGAGCTATAGCCAACAACCCATTGGATTGATATGCCACACATGGGAAAGTGGATTTTGATTGATAGCAAACATATGATCATACTATAATGGTGAGCATACACACTCCAATAAATGATAAATTCCTTTTCTGATCAGAATAATCAATCTATAGTCGACAACCCATTTAAACAATATTACACACATGGGAAGGTGGAGTTTGACTGATAGTAAATATATATTCATAATAGTGAGCATACATGCTCTGATAAATTAACAATTTCTTTTTCAAGCAGAAAAATTAATCTGTAGCCAACAACACATTAGATCGATATGCCACACATGAGAAAGTAGATTTTGATCGATAGCAATGATCATAATGGTGAGCATGCACACTGCAATAAATGATCAATTCCTTTTCTGAATAAACAATCTGTAGTCGACAACCCATTCAAACAGTATGACACACATGGGAAAGTAGATTTCGATTGATAGCAAAGATATGATCATAACAGTAACTATACACACTCCGATAATTGATCCATTTATTTTCTGATCAAAATAATTGATCAATAGTCAGCAACCCATTCAACCAATATGACAGACATGGGACAGTGGATTTTGATTGACATAAAAGAAATGATCATAATGGTAACCATACACACTTCGATAAATGATCCATTTCTTTTCCGATCAGAATAATCGATCTATAGTTGACAAGCCATTTAACTGATATGTCATACATGGGAAAATTGATTTCTATCAATAGCAAAGACATGATCATAATGGTGACTATACAAATAATTGACCTATAATCAACAACCCATTAGACCAGTTGGACACACATGGGAAAGTGGATTTCAATTGATAGCAAAGATATGATCATAATGGTGGCCATACAGGCTCCAATAAAAGATCAATTTACTTTTTTGAACAGAATAATTGATCTATAGTTGACAACCCATTCAATTGATATTCCATACATGGAGTATTGGATTTCAACCAATAGTTAAGATATGATTGTAACTTACGATCATAAATCATCAAGCACATCTCTGTTTCCACCGTGTAATCTCATAATCTAATCAATCAAAACATAATCATATTCATGAACAAAGTACTGTATCTCATTGCTGTCAATCAATGCAAAATGATCAATAATTCTTCACTTTGGCCTGTATCCAATCAAAACTGAGTCTAAATCAGAAGGGAAATTATGGCTATTCCATTTTTTACAGATTCAATCAATTTGATTGAAATACAGATCATTTGGATAAAAAAAAAACTGACACATGTATGGCCACTATATCATATCAGTTGTGATCATAAGGGATCAATTGCATCTCTCTTTCCACCATGTAAATATGATCAATCAAAATATAATCATATTCATGAGTACATCATCTCAGTGCATCCAATCAAAATGAATGAATTGGCAAATAATCGAATAGTCACAACTTCTAGTCTGATGAATTTAGACTCAATTTAGATTGGATTTGATAAAACTGAGTTGAACATCCAGACACAAAATTAAAGATCACATTTGCGTCAATTGGCAGCACTGATATACTAAGGCTGGCCATACACTATACAATTTTCTGTCCAATTTCTGTCTAATTTCCTTTAGATTTACCTTCAACTATGTAGTGCAAGGGCCTGCCTAATTGGATACAATTGAAAGTGTTGTTAGGTTTGACCTCTTATTATATGGTTTTTGGTAAATCTAAACTAAAAATCTCCAGAAAATTGTATAATGTATGGCCAGTAAATTTTGTACTGTTTTTCAGTGCATTCTGGGCATTTTGGAAGGTCTCCTGAGGTTGTCTTTAAAAAACACTTTTAAAAGCAAACGCTCATAAACGTGGTATGCAAACGTGGCTAAACAGACATTTTTTAACCTATGTTTTCCAGTAGTCAGTTTCCATCGTTCAGAAGTGTCCCGTGTATATGGAGCCTAATATGTATTTGATATATTTGTATACATTGTAATTGTTTCTATTTTACATTTACTTATTTGTAACATCCTGTACAGCAGCGGTTCTCAACCTGGGGGTCGCGACCCCTTTGGGGGTCGAACGACACTTTCCCAGGGGTCGCCTAAGACCATCGGAAAGCACATATTTCCGATGGCCTTAGGAACCGAGACACCGCTCCTTGATCCGTCTGCAGGTGTGGGCGGGATGACATGCCGTCCCTGTCATCTGGACACACCCCCGGGATCAATCCTTCCTCGTCGGTGATTGGCCGCCGGAACTGTAGCTCAAGAGAGGCACACAGGCGGCCAATCACCGGCGAGGAGGTGGAGCTTGGAAAGGAGGAGCCGAGCGGCACCGCGAAGCACGAGCAAGTGAAGAGGAGGAAAGCGGCCAGAGAAGGAAGCCATCTGACCGGTAAGTGTTTGTACCATGGGAGAGGGAGGGAGCGAGCGAGCCCAGGCTGGAGCAGGGGTCAGCAAGGTAAGTATCATTGGTGTCAATGGGAGGAATAGTGCCCAATCATTGGTGTCACTATTACCAATGATGGGGCACTATTCCTCCCCCCACTGACACCAAGGATGGGGCACTATTCCTCCCACTGACACCAACGATGGGGCACTATTCCTCCCACTGACACCAACAATGGGGCACTATTCCTCCCACTGACACCAACGATGGGGCACTATTCCTCCCACTGACACCAACGATGGGGCACTATTCCTCCCACTGACACCAACGATGGGGCACTATACTTCCCTCTGATACCAACGATGGGGCACTATTCCTCCCACTGACACCAATGTTGGGGCACTATTGCTCCCCCTGATGCCAACGATGGGGCACTATTCCTCCCACTGACACCAATGATGGGGGCACTATTCCTCCCACTGATACCAATGATGGGGCACTATTCCTCCCACTGACACCAATGATGGGGCACTATTCCTCCCACTGACACCAATAATGGGGCCGTATTCCCCCCACTGACACCAATGATGGGGCACTATTCCTCCCACTGACACCAGTGATGGGGCACTATTCCTCCCACTGACACCAACGATGGGGCACTTTTCCTCCCACGGACACCAGTGATGGGACACTATTCCTCCCACTGACACCAGTGATGGGGCACTATTCCTCCCACTGACACCAATGATGGGGCACTATTCCCCCCACTGACACCAATGATGGGGCACTATTCTCCCCACTGACACCAATGATGGGGCACTATTCCCCCCACTGACACCAATGATGGGGCACTATTCCCCCCACTGACACCAATGATGGGGCACTATTCCCCCCACTGACACCAATGATGGGGCACTATTCCCCCCACTGACACCAATGATGGGGCACTATTCCCCCCACTGACACCAATGATGGGGCACTATTCCCCCCACTGACACCAACGATGGGGCACTATTCCTCCCCCCACTGACACCAACGATGGGGCACTATTCCTCCCCCCACTGACACCAACGATGGGGCACTATTCCTCCCACTGACACCAATGATGGCGCACTATTCCTCCCACTGACACCAATGATGGCGCACTATTCCTCCCACTGACACCAATGATGGGGCACTATTCCTACCACTGGCACCAAGGATGGGGCACTATTCCTACCACTGGCACCAATGATGGGGGCACTATTCCTACCACTGATACCAATGATGGGGCACTATTCCTCCCATTGACATCAGTGATGGGACACTATTCCTCCCACTGACACCAATGACGTGGCACTATTCCTCCCACTGATACCAATGATGGGGCACTATTCCTCCCACTGACACCAATGATGGGGCACTATTCCCCCCACTGACACCTATGATGGGGCACTATTCCTACCACTGACACCAATGATGGGGCACTATTCCTACCACTGACACCAATGATGGGGCACTATTCCTACCACTGATACCAATGATGGGGCACTATTCCTCCCATTGACATCAGTGATGGGGCACTATTCCTCCCACTGACACCAATGATGAGGCACTATTCCTCCCACTGACACCAATGATGGGGCACTATTCCTCCCACTGCAAAATTACAGTTATGAAGTAGCAACGAAAATAATTTTATGGTTGGGGGTCACCACAACATGAGGAACTGTATTAAGGGGTCGCGGCATTAGAAAGGTTGAGAACCACTGCTGTACAGTATACTCTGCAGCAGTTAATCCTTTCCAATAACAAAAATCTGCCTTACAATAAAGATTAAAACCACAAACCACTCTAGTGCAAGACTCCTTAGGAGTTCAAGCTCAGCCTTTTGTTTGCTCAGTCACTGGAAAACAATTGCCAGCTGCTGGGCACTAGGTCAAGACAGCTGGGGCCTGCAACAGAAAACCAGCAGAGTTTTTAAAGGAAACCTGTACTGAGAGGAATACAGAGGATGCTACTTCTGTCCTTTCTGAAAATGTTAGTTTCCTGGCTGTCATATGGATCCAGGGCCTGAAGTGCTGTCTGACTTAAGTTTAACTTCATTTTCTGCGTACATGTTCTAGGTCAGCCTGTTCACACCAGAACATGGTGTCAGAAACTTGTGTTCTGCGTGCACCGCATTCAAAACTGCACTGGGTATGTGATCTGTGCCAGCTGTCAATGGAATCCTAATTGCACTTCAAGTGCTAATTATTACTCGTGAGCTAATATGGTGAAATTCAAAAATATTATAAACCAATACAAAACAACAACCTTTTAAATATGCACAAATTGGTTCGCTAACACCCTACACCAACTCATGAACAGTGTTAATAACTAGATATAATCGATCGATTTAGTCCTAATTGCACGTCCTGTGTGATTCCAGTGTGAACCCACACTTAAAATATTGAAGTCAGAGAGCTGCCAGGCAACTAGAATTTTCAGATGTGCAGAGGTAGCCACCTTATTTCAGTCCAGTTTTCCTTCAAAAGTCTCCCATCAATGTCATAAATGGTGTAATTAAAAAGACCATCAGATCAGGAAATACTTAAATTGACTTGTAGGCCTCTTTTCTAGCAGGAGAAATGCATTATCAAAAACACACCTAAAGTTTTTGTAATTGACTTTAGGCACATCAAGCACTTGGACAAAATCTCATAAGGGTATGTGCTAAATATATATATATATATCACCATATATTAATTGTTCAAAAATAAACTAGTGTCCAAATCAAAATCAAAATATTCTCTGTGACTTCATAACACTGTGAATAATCCACCACCAAATGAATTAAATTAACTCACCAGAGCTATATGCTGATCAAATTATAGACCAGCAATAACGCTTGTGCTCTGGGAGCGGTGAATGAATGATGTCCAGATATTAGATGTGGTAATTCTTAATCACGTCCAGGTAATCAATAATGGTGAAGCACTTGGGCATTGATTAATTTCATTGGCCAGAATAATCATTTATTCTGGCCATTGAAATTAATTAAAGTTCAAGCGCTAAATGTGTCTACCGCCCAAACTCAAAAAAGCCTATGAAAAAGGTACCAGGGGCATCTTATGGGGCCTCCTACTGACCCCGGGCCCTCGGGCAGAAAACGACTTTCCAAATGGTCAGTCCGCCCCTGTAACGCCCTGCCTCTAAACGCCTGTATACGCCTATGTGTGTATGGACCCTAAGGCTAACATTGAAGGGTATTTTGAGGCACCTAAAAGTGACATTTTTAATGTCCAGTGCCCTAAAGTATATATGAACCCTCACCTTGTAAAAAAGTGCATTCAGTTTAAAATAGAAATGAAATTCAAAACATTTGTGTATAAATATATGAAAATACTATAAATACCCTTTTGCCCCTTTTTTTATAAGTGATCACATACCCTCTGTTCTGCAGAAGGAGAAGGAAAAACAGCAGTCCACTGATCTTCTCAGTGAAAGGCTGTGCAGGGTAAGGGGGGTGTGTGAGCAGAAGTCTGATCATTGGAGGAGAGCAGGCTGAGTTCCCAGAACTGACCATGGTGTGCTATCCTGCCTAGTGTGGTCAGTTTGTAATAAGAAAGCAGAGGGACTGGCAGGAACACTAGTGATTTCACAATTTCACGCAAAGGAAGCAATACAAACAGAACATGATTCTTTTTCATACAAGTACATGGTACAGAACGCACATATCAGGAATATGAAATGTTGGGTTTACACACTCTTTAAAATCACTTGAAATGCTACTGCTTCGTTGCTGAAATATTTAGGACTTCCAGATGCGGAATACCTGCAGCCTGCTATATGCTGCACCCTGAAAGGGACACTTTAACTATTTTTTTATTTCATATGTACTATTTGCTTGTTTTTTTCCATTTTAACAGTTTTATCAGATTTCAGTTACATAGATGATAACATTTTAAAGTATACATAAAGTACATTTTTCTTTTTTTGTCTTGTACAAAATGGGTAAGTAAAAAAATAAAAAAATAAAATATTTTATATATATATATATATATATATATATATATATATATATATACAGTGGGGATCGAAAGTTTGGGCACCCCAGCTAAAAATTTGTATTAATGTGCATAAAGAAGCCAAGGAAAGATGGAAAAATCTCCAAAAGGCATCAAATTACAGATTAGACATTCTTATAATATGTCAACAAAAGTTAGATTTTATTTCCATCATTTACACTTTCAAAATAACAGAAAACAAAAAATTGGCGTCTGCAAAAGTTTGGGCACCCTGCAGAATTTATAGCATGCACTGCCCCCTTTGCCAAGCTGAGACCTGCCAGTGTCATGGATTGTTCTCAATCATCGTCTGGGAAGACCAGGTGATGTCAATCTCAAAGGTTTTAAATGCCCAGACTCATCTGACCTTGCCCCAACAATCAGCACCATGGGTTCTTCTAAGCAGTTGTCTAGAAAACTGAAACTGAAAATAGTTGACGCTCACAAAGCTGGAGAAGGCTATAAGAAGATAGCAAAGCGTTTTCAGATGTCAATATCCTCTGTTCGGAATGTAATTAAGAAATGGCAGTCATCAGGAACAGTGGAAGTTAAAGCAAGATCTGGAAGACCAAGAAAAATATCAGACAGAACAGCTCGCAGGATTGTGAGAAAAACAATTCAAAACCCACATTTGACTGCACGATCCCACCAGAAAGATCTGGCAGACACTGGAGTTGTGGTACACTATTCCACTATAAAGAGATACTTGTACAAATATGGTCTTCATGGAAGAGTCATCAGAAGAAAACCTCTTCTACGTCCTCACCACAAAAATCATCGTTTGAACTTTGCAAATGAACATATAGACAAGCCTGATGCATTTTGGAAACAAGTTCTGTGGACCGATGAGGTTACAATTGAACTTTTTGGCCGGAATGAGCAAAGGTACGTTTGGAGAGGGGGCACAGAATTTAATGAAAAGAACCTCTGTCCAACTGTTAAGCATGGGGTTGGATCAATCATGCTTTGGGGTTGTGTTGCAGCCAGTGGCACAGGGAACATCTCACGAGTAGAAGGAAAAATGGATTCAATCAAATTTCAGCAAATTTTGGATGGTAACTTGATGCCATCTGTGAAAAAGCTGAAGTTAAAGAGAGGATGGCTTCTACAAATGGATAATGATCCTAAACACACCTCGAAATCCACGGGGGATTACATCAAGAGGCGTAAACTGAAGGTTTTGCCATGGCCTTCACAATCTCCTGACCTCAACATAATTGAAAATCTATGGATAGACTTTAAAAGAGCAGTGCGTGACAGACAGCCCAGAAATCTCAAAGAACTGGAAGACTTTTGTAAGGAAGAATGGGCAAAGATACCTCAAACAAGAATTGAAAGACTCTTGGCTGGCTACAAAAAGCGTTTACAAGCTGTGATACTTGCCAAAGGCGGCAGTACAAGATATTAAGTCTGCAGGGTGCCCAAACTTTTGCAGACGCCATTTTTTTGTTTTCGGTTATTTTGAAAGTGCAAATGATGGAAATAAAATCTAACTTTTGTTGACATATTATAAGAATGTCTAATCTGTAATTTGATGCCTTTTGGAGATTTTTCCATCTTTCCTTGGCTTCTTTATGCACATTAATACAAATTTTTAGCTGGGGTGCCCAAACTTTCGATCCCCACTGTATATATATATATATATATATATATATATATATATATTGATAAATAGATAGATACACACACAGAGAGAACTACCAGCCACCTGAAGTCTTAACCACTTGACTCCCGGCCAATTTGAAAATTTCTCACATATATGTAAAAGTCTGCATTTTAAAATTTTTTTCTAGAAAATTACTTAGAACCCCAAAACAGTCCTTTTTTTCAGAAGCCTTTATAATAAAATGGTGGGTGTTGCAATTTTGTTTACGTCACACAGTATTTAGAGCAGTGGTTTTTCAAAAACATTTTTTTTGGGGGGGGGGGGGGGAATATACACTTTAATTAATTATAAAACACACACAAAACTACCTAATACTCAATTTTTTTGAAAAATATAAAAAGTGATCTTATGCTGAGTAAATAGATACCTAACATTTCATGCTTTAAATTGCGTACGCCCATGCAACAGTGTCAAACTACAGTACATAAAAATCTCTATAGGCAACAATTTAAAAGTCTTTACAGTTTACTAATTTAGAGTTACACAGGAGGCCTGGAGCTAATATTATTGCTCTCCCTCTGATGTTTGCGGCAATACTTCACATGTGTGGTGCGATCACTGTTTGCATATGTGTGCAGGACATACGTATGCGTTCACATTTGTGCTTGAGCAGCGGGGGACAGGCACTTTAAATTTTGTTTTATTATTTATTTTATTTAAAACTTATTTTACACTGTCCCTTTAATTTTTTGAGTGAACTTTATTGCTATCACAAGGTATGAGGAACATCCCTTGTGATAGCATGGGCCGTGACAGGTCCTCTTTATGGAGAGAGACCCCAGCTGTCTCCTCTGGCCTTCAAAGCATCTGACCAAACTGAGTTCCCTGGTGCGGCAATTTCAGTTTCTTCCACATTTCCTAGGGAATGCGACCGAAGCTTCCCCGATGGGATGGTAGATCCCGGTAAAGATGGCGGTGGGGATCCCCTTCTGCCATCTGTAGAAGTGATTGAGTGGCTGTCTAGCTAAAAATTTAACACTGGGATGATGTCTGTAGCTGCAGGCATCATCCCGGTATAACCATTTCAATCCAAGTATATCATATGACATTGACATCCACCCGGGGAGAAGTGGTTAAACATACTGCAGCAAAAAATATACCCCATCTTGTGTTTGAGAGACCTTACCACCATCAAATGCAACCCATCCAAGTACTTGACGTGTGGTCGCAACACAGCATTTTAATAGAAAATCTCCATTTGGATGTCAAAAATGGCATTCAGAGACAGCTGCTGCTCTGGTGCCCACTGAAAAGCAATCCACTGCAAATCACTATTCAGACTGGCGGTAGAGAGTACTGTCTGTGTGAACAAGACCAAACTTTTTTGTAATCTACAATCATTTCAAGTAGGTCAACACACCTTTCAGCCTAAATGTGTGGAAGGATCAGTATGTATGTAAATACATTGTAAGCATTCCTGGAATGAGGTTATAGGTAAGGCTTTATATAGTGCAATATGATGCCAAGGTTTTGTGACCATAATATGTGTAAAATATATATGTTGTGAGAATTAGCTTGAAATAGATGTATACGCAGAGGCGTCCCTAGGGTTGGTGTCACCCGGACAATAACACGTGGTGTCACCCCTCCAGAGTGGAAGGAGCGGTGCCGGAGTAGCTGAAGCTGATCAGTTAACCCTGCATAGGTTCAACCTATATGGGGTTAACTGATTTTGCAACCCATAGTGATCTGCGGGATCAGCTTCAGCGGTTTTCAGCCTGTAAGGGGTTAACTGTGGCAGCTCTGTGCTAAAGTTGGAGATCGGTGATCGGCTTTTTTGACCTGAAACCGGCACATGTGCAGTTGCTTCAGGGGATACATATCTTCATGGGTCCAGGATGCTCATTTTACTGCTACACTGGGGGCAGCTGTCACTGTGCTGTGGATCACCCCAATAACTGGCCAGGACCTTCACAGAGCCCAGAAGCTCTGCTGGCATCGTGCTCCTGCACCCCCTGTGATGGTGTTACCCAGTGCGGCCTGCACCCCCCTAGGGACGCCACTGTGTATACATGTGGTTGGATGGCAGGGAATGGCTTAGCCACTTATGATTGGCATGTACAGTGACAGTTTCCTGGTAGGATCACTCAGGTGGCTGCACATGATTCTCCTTGGGAAGGAGGAGCACTGACATTTCAGACTGACTGCTCTTTTTTGGGGAAACCACCCACCTGACAATCATTACCCCCCCAAGGCTGCTGTTAGAAATCAGAAGGCCCCATACAGCCTACCTGAAAGGCCTCTGCACTAAAATTATTATTATTAGGAGACACAAACACAACAAAACCTCTGCTAAACCTAAAAGATAAACCTGTATTGACTTTATAAATAAATATTTGTGTGTGAATGAGGTATTAGGGTTAGAGCTGCCTGGAGCTGTGTGCAGGCGGCCTATGTTAC
Organism: Staurois parvus; assembly: GCF_062004578.1. Classification (NCBI taxonomy): domain Eukaryota; kingdom Metazoa; phylum Chordata; class Amphibia; order Anura; family Ranidae; genus Staurois; species Staurois parvus. The sequence continues at coordinate 1,536,501 of NW_028318002.1, forward strand.
TCTATGGGGACGCAGCAGCTGCAGAAACACAGCCACAGGTCCTAATTTGATGGTGCAAGTGTATGGCCCTGAACACAGATAGTGTGCATTAGGACCACTCACCCATGCCTGCACACCTACCAGATTAGGACCTGTGGCTGTGTTCATACAGCAGCTGCATCCCCTTAGTAACAGGCAGCTCAAACCGCATGAACAATCCATTCACTCACATGGCCAGAGTAACTGTGTAAATTCGTCTTTAGAGCTTACTCACACATGAGGTTGGGTGGCAGAAAATCTCCATGGCTTAGCTGCACTTTTACTGCCCACCAACTGCTTCCCCATTTGGCAACAGAGGCAGTGAATAGGGGTGTACACATGCCATGGCCACGATACTATGCTTCACAGCCATGGCAGAAATTATACCCCTCTTGAACAAGAACCATTCAAGTGAATACTACTGTTCTGCAAACATGTACAAAGCACATTGTTATGGCACGCTAGTGGGTGGGGTGGTTAAACCTCTTCACTGTCTGTCAAATGCTCTCTGACTGCTCTTCAAAGAGCAAAGCACATGTGAATGTGCTTTATTTTTTTTAGCATTTTTCCTTTTTTTACAATGTATTTATTTACAATTTTTAACAGCTCCGTGAAGCTTTGGTGAATAATCTGGGGTTTAAAGAGACCCCTAATGTCTCACTTTTGAAATGGAGAAAGGGAATGAGGAGATAGATTCCACAGTTCCTTTCTCTGCAGCCTCAGCTGCACAGATGAAGGAATGAGAAGCACTCTTATGCTTCCTGTTCATTCACAAACTGAAGCATAGTAATCACAGTTTACTATGCTTCAGTGATGAATGGACACACGAGTGATTGGTACTGATCAATCACTGTGTTCATTCAGGAAATAATAGGGCTGGTATATATGAAATAATATCCCCCCCCTCGCTCTTCATCTTGAACCCAATCTTCCTGTGACCCGCAGCAGCTGGCAGGAGAGGAGGGATGCTGGCAGTGCTGGGGGGCAGGAGGCCACAAGGGAGCCTGGACAACAGGGGGGCACAGATACTGGAACCGTATCTCCCTGTAGCACAACCAGAAGGAGGGAGAGGAGGAGAACCCAACAGCGCTGTATGAGCCACAAGAGCAGAGAAGTCAGGCTGCTCGGCAAGTGCCCGGGCTGCCCTTTGGAACTAATGGGGACTGAGTCTGGTAAAGGAGAGCTGGCTGTACTGCTTTATCAGCAGCTCTGATTACCCCCACCAGACCCTTTGCATGCTGGGCCCTGTTTAAGGAAGTTTTAGGCACTTGCAAAAAAATGCTGTAAAATGAGGATTTTAATATAATGGAATTAAAAGCTTTTTTAATTCCTAAAACAGCATCAGTTCCCTCAAGTACATGTGTACACAGTTAAATTAGTTAATTTAAGGTATACTCAAGTTAGGGTGTATGTACCATGTTATAATAGAAGAAATAGTAAAACTTAACTAACTCTAAACCTACTCTTAGCCAAATTCTAAGCCTAATCTATCTAGCCCTGCCAAGAAACAATCCCTATACTTACCTGTTCTGCAGCAGTTCTGGTCTGGTTTTAGGATAAGCTGTCTGTGGAGGCTTTAGTATGTAGGAGTGTGTAGGAGAGGCAGCCGACAATGGCAGACCCATAGCTACTCTATGGGTGACATCACTTCTAAGGCATTTCCCAGCCATTGTTGGCTGTCTCCAGTACACAGAGAGTGCCGCTGGAGACCGGACCGGAGCCTCTGAAGAACAGGTAAGTATGGTGATTATTTCTTTACAGGGCTAGATAGATTAGGCTTAGAATGTGGCTGAGAGTAGGTTTAGAGTTAGTTAGGTTTTGACTTTACTATATCTTTAAGTATGTTTGACCCCCAAAGTCCAGTTCATTTGACTAGTGTGATCGCTGTGTACCATACTCAGGAGCAGTTCAACTTACCTGCCCTGACTCACTTGAAAAGTGGCCTGGGCTCAGTTCACTTGGACTCAGGCATGGGACACATCTGTGTGATCATGGATCTCAAATGGTGGAGCAGATTAGTTCCCTTTGTACCCACTTAGATATTCAGGACCTGGCACAATGTGAGCGTAGGCCAATGAGGGAATGAGGACTATTATTCTTGGGCATGGTATAAGATAACTGTGCCTAGTGTGAGTACACCCTTAGATACAGGATAACTGAAGGCATTATCACTAAACTAAAACTGCCAATACATGTATCGAAAAATGGCTGATTCAGCAGGGACCAGACGAATTTCCTTCCATGTTTGGGCAGGCAGGTTGTACAAATGTCAATTTACTGATTGAGTTCTGTACAACCACCCTGCTGGATCTTCCCTGCTCAATAAGCACCACCAGCTATAGCCTACAGTGCTGATCAGTGTATTCTAACAGTAGGGAAGTCAACTCAGCAAAGAGGATTCCCCCCATCCACATTGAGCGTGTTGATGTTGGAATCAAGTCATTTTTTTCTTTCGTTATACCCACTGGTTAAATGAAAAAAAAAAAAAGACTCTTATGGACTGCTTAGGCAAGGTTCACACCTATTCAGTTTGCGTTTGAGCTGTTTCTGCATTGCGCTTTGCATTTTTGCCGAGTTTTTGATGTGTTTTGCATTGTTTTGTTTTTTTTTCTTGTTGCTAGGCAGATTTAAAATGCATAAAAAATGCGGAAAAACGAATCAAAACTGCAGCAAAAACGCACTACATGCTTTTCTGCAGCGTTTTCATGCGTTTTGCATTAAAAAAAGTCCCTGACCCTTTCCAAAAAACGTACCAGGTGAAATTGCGGAAGTGTGAACGTGACTGTGAAGGACAGCAGAAATATTCTTTTATTTTTGTGTTGTTTTGTTTGTGGCCAAACAGTCAACTTGTCTGCTTTGTCTACAATTTGGAGTTCTTGTGCCCCACAGGGGGTGGGACATGGGATTGATCTCAGCAGGGAGCGCAGATGGCATGGTGTTGTGTGGCTGGGAAAGCCCCTGTTGTGTGCACCAGGAGTTTGGGGGCTTGGTCAATTGAAAGGGCCATACTGTCTCTTTATGAATGGGAGAGTTTGAGTCAGGATCTCAGAGCCACTCCTGGCTGAGCCCTAACTAGGAGATGCATTGAACTGTGCTTTGTTTTGTGCACTACTGGGACTTGTGGTCCTATACTGCCTGTGGTCCTATACTGCCTGCGGCCATGACACACAGCCCTCTGAAGACTCGTGAAGAGTTGGTCCCCTGCTCGTCCGAGAGTGCTGTGTGAGGTCTGACTTGAGGCCAGAGCCCACAGCCAAGACCCGGCTGAGTGTCCCTGGAAGGTGACCGCTGTGAGTGTCCCTGCACACTGCCTGCTGAGTGTCCTTGGAAGCCAACCGCTGTGAGTGACCCTGCACACTGCCTTCTGAGTGTCCCTGGAAGCTGTCCGCTGCTGAGTGTCCCTGGAAGCCACCTGCCGTGAGTGTCCCCACAAGCCGCATGTTGCAGATTATTGTTGCCTGAACTGCCCTATGGTGTGCCCAGTTATCTTTGCCTGAACTGACCCACTGTGTGCCCGGATTATTGCTACCTGAACTGCCCCATTGTGTGCCCAGTTATCTTTGCCTGAACTGACCCACTGTGTGCCCGGATTATTGCTACCTGAACTGCCCCATTGTGTGCCCAGTTATCTCTGCCTGAACTGCCCCACTATGTGCCCGGATTATTGCTACCTGAACTGCCCCATTGTGTGCCCAGTTATCTTTGCCTGGACTGCCCCACTGTGTGCCCGGATTATTGCTACCTGAACTGCCCCATTGTGTGCCCAGCTATCTTTGCCTGGACTGCCCCACTGTGTGCCCGGATTATTGCTACCCAAACTGCCCCAGTAAATCGATACCCTTTTTTTCCCCTTATAGCTAAGCTATTGTGCCTTCTATGCATGCCTTGTATCAGACCATTTGATTACATTTAGTCTTCAATTTGAGCTATGTAGTGAAGGTTATATTGGTTTCCCCAGGCTGCTTAGTACAGATACTGGAGTTTGAACCTGTTCTATCCAGTGTTATTATGCCTGGGTGTCATAGTGTTGTCTGCCATTCTTCATATTATTTTCCACAGTCAGCTCCCACTCACACTTGAATGCTTTTTAGCTTGACTACGATCCCATTCTTTCTAATTGTCCCTGTTCACACATGTATATTCAGTTGCCCTATGCTCTACTTTCAGAAAAGAACAGTATTCACACATTTTTGGCCTCAAATGTGCGTTCTGCGCATTTATGTGCCTGAAGAACTCCTTTCCTCTAATAGAAACTGTGACGATCGCGGTGTCAGACCCCCAGCCCTACTCACCAACTCATGACCGAAGGACTAGCCAATCTAAAACTGCGCTGTCACGTGCGTAACAATACCATGCTCAGCTGCACCCTGCACAAAGATTTTCCAGCTAATGGACCACAATCTATGTACTTGCAGCCTGAGAGCGATTGTTACTGGGTCAGGTTAATTACGCAATTAACCCTTCACACTGCCACCACTGCCTTTTTGTAAAGGAGAGGAGGAAACTCACCAATATTAGCAATAACACTATGATGTTTGAATAATCGTCTGTATACCACTGTCACCGCAGGCAGAGGTATATAGAGGTTTAAAACACACAGTAGCACTCTTCAGAGACAGGTATTCTTAGTTTGCATTAAAGAGCTTTAGAAATAGTTCAACACTTTTCAGATAATAGGATTTATTACTAAAAAGGTCAAAAGGGTGCAATAATATTTACAGAAAAAGATGTAGCCAATATATATATATATATATATATATATATATATATATATATATATATATATATAAATACAGAGAGCAATAACACAGCAAAGAGATAACAGAAAGAAGTTTAGAGAGGTAGAGTACTTGCCAAATGTTCTTCAACTTACTTCTCCAAACCTGACATCCTTTTTCTAGGAACTCAGCAGGGTGTCTCCTTACAGCAGCGAGCCAATCACCTCATTTGGGGAGGGGTGTTTGAGGCGGGGGACTCAGGCCAGAACCAAAATCCCTCGCAAGTTATACCAGGGTCAATAACCTTCTCTAGGTACATGTAACATTCTATCCACGGGTAGGATAATCTGCAGAATGATATTCTGAACGTCCAGACATCAAATATGGCATAGTTCACTATTCCAGCTAGAACTATATGGCTTTCTGCTCTCCTGTATACATAATCCAGGGGTGTAAGATATCAGACAAATCGCATTAAGCTGAGCTATCCGAATATGTGCTTTATTTTTATGTATTTATTTCCTACCTTAACATATGAAATTATAGGGAGAAGTGGGTTTTAAATGTGAGGCCTATTTTACGGCTACCTAGGAATGTGTTTGAAGCCCAGTGAAGGACTGGTTTATGGCTTTACGATTATCTCAGATTGAGAAGCTAACAGACACCTGGGCACCAGCTAATTTTGGATTTATAACCATGAAGCTGTCCCGCTGTGCCTGATTGCCTGTGCACTTCTGAACCCAGCACACTAGGACCACGTGTCACTCAACAGAGAGGGAGAGGGGAAGCTGATTTGGAGTAGAAATGATACAAGATGGAGGGCCTTAGCAAGATGGATGACCGTGTCCATCTCTGTGTGCACAATTGCTACAGAAACATTCTTGTCCTCTTGCCCAGTCCAGGAAACAAATGCCTGATGCTTGATACACCTGCAAAACACTTCATCCTGTCATCTTTGTTTAAAGTATATGTAAACCCTTGCAATAAAATATATAGTCAGTGAGCGCTTAATAGTTTAGCAGCTAATGCACATAAAGGTAACCAAGTAAAAACTTTTTAATTTTAAACTACTACACTATGGACCTTTTCTTGGTTGGCTCTTTGGCAAGCTAACATTCATTTACAGAGCCCACCCTAGAAGATATAGGAGCAGAGTCTTATGTGGTACCATTCCAAGGGAGGGAGCTGTTCCAATACTGGCTGACAAGCATCCACCCATCCATTAAGGAGGTCTCTGGCGGGATTCTTTTTGCACACACCAAGGGAGATGCCTCTGTAGCTGCATACCACCCAGAGGGAGGACAAACGGCCCAACTCATCCATCCCATCCTGAGAGGGGGACCTCTGATCATAATATTTACATGCGTATTTAAAGATACGCATCTGGTGAGTGCATATTTTTACTATTATTTATTGGCACTCCACTGAAGTTTGAAGTCACCATCAACTCCTGTATCAAGCACCTTACCACGAACTGTCACTATTTTATAATTTTATATCGTTATATTTTATCCATTTGAAATAACCTTTTAAGCGCTGCACTTTCATGAATTTTAGTTATATGTAAACCCTCACCTTGTAAAACAGCCCATCCCATTTAAAATAGAAATGAAAGGCAAAACATTTGTGTGTGTTCTTTATAAACACTTTTTTCTCCTTTTTTATTAGTGATTACATATCCTCTGTTTTCAGCTGCATAAGGAGCAGTGGAGGAGAAACAGCAGAACACTGAACTTGTCAGTGAATGGCTGTGCAGGGGGGTTTGTCAGCACAAGTCTGATGACTGGAGGAGAGCAGACTGAGTTCCCAGCACAGCTAGAGAACTGACCATGCTGTGCTATCCTGCTTAGTCCTCATGCACACTGAAAATTTTTACAGCTGCTGTTTTTGGCTTTTGATGTTTTTTTCTATAGCTAGTAAACCCCCCAGGATGTTACCCTATGTGTCCATGCACATAGACTGTAATCAATGTTTTTGGCTGGGACATTTTTTGGCTGGAAAAAAAAGCCAGGACTAGTGGGTTTCTAGAGGAAGTTTTTTGCTGTACAAACGCTCTAATGCTGAAAAACACAGCAAAACATGGTAAAACGCCGCAAACTGACATTTTTGGACGTTTTTTGACCCCTCCAAAATGTTTTTTGGGTTAAAAAAAACACTAAAATAACGCAAACGTAGCAAAACGCGTCAAACGCTAATGCAAAAATTTAAAAAAAGTTGAAAAACTCATGTTTTTAGCGTGACTTTACACAGCTAACGTTAACAGCGTTATCAAAACGTCCAGTGTGCATGAGGACTTATGCCCTGTATACACGGTAAGAAAATCATCCGAAAAATTTGGCGGAACCAGTGATCGAGTGATTTTCTCTTCGTTGATGAGCAGGATGTTTTAATCGATAATGACATTGTGATAGAAAAAATCCGGTCGAACAACAGAGAAAAATGTTGTCGTTTCGCATAAGAACTACCGATTTTCTATGCGTTGGTATGACGGTCGAACGAAAAAAATCTATCAAGCACTATCACATATGAGCAGAAACAGAAGATGACCTGGATGTTTATGTCCAAGGAAACACGTCCAAGTAAACACGAACGAAAAATCCAAATGTTAAAAGTAGATTGGCCTAATGAGATAATGAAAGCAGAATTCTGCATATTCTATTTTTATGTATCACTATTTATGTATATAGTTCATGTAATAAACTATATTATACTCATTGCTGTTAATTGTTGTGTATATCGCTCGTACTGGCTGGAAGGTCGTGGTTACAAGGTCACACGCACACCGCATCACTTCCACTTGTACGGAAGACGTCAATACTACGTATTGTCTGACAAATTATTTTTTTAGATTGGTTAATGTGGGCCACGATTTCGACCAACGAACAAACACCTCTCGGTCGTCGGGTGACCAATCGGTCAATTTTCTAAACGTGTATTCCCACCTTTAGTGTGGTCAGTTTTTAATAGGAAAGCAAAGGGACTGACAGGAACACCAGGAAGGAATACAAGGAGAACAGGTACTTTTTCATACAAATACATGGTACAGCAGGCCCATATCAGGAATGTGAAATGCTGGGTTTACATATTCTCTAAAGACTGATTTCAGTCACCTCTGATTTTAGATTTTGAATAGGATTTGTCGTGAAATAATCCACATCAGTTTTTTACTTTCCTCTAAAACTCCTGAAAAATCCTTGCATTGTTTTGTAATTATAGCATAATGCAGGAGTAACAGCCCATGCTATGAATTCTCCATCACTGAGCAGTGTAACCTACCAAATTCCATCCAGCTTTGGAATTCAGTGCATGACTTTATTCTTTCACTAGAACCTATACCCTTTACTTGATTCATTCTCATTATACTTCAGTCTTTAACATCTAAGGGATAATTACACTGAAACATTGCTAAGGATAATTCCAGGATGTAAACCAAGCTGTACCACTCACAGCTCAATGATAATGTCCAAATTCCATAGATAAGTGCTCCTTACACCACAGGCTTCAGCAACTATTGTAAGATTGATTGTGACGTTTGCTTTAACCTTTTGAGTTGCTAGTAGTGATGAGTTCACAAATTTGTAGACTTTAATGTGGGCTGTGTCCGCCTCCCATCTCTAATATGACAATGAAGCCTTTGTTTAGACAGACCAATATGTACACATTACACACATACCACAAAGACTGGCTGTAAACTTCTGTGCCCTGTGTTTTTAGCACTGTACTGTGTTGTATTTCTAGTGCCATGCTTATAAACATTACTTTATATGAGCAAGCAATATTACCTTAAACTAGATCAGGGGTCTCAACTTTCTAAACAAAGGGCCAGTTTACTGCCCTTCCAACTTAACCTCCTCGGCGGTATGATTCTTTCCGATTTTTTGTGCTGAAAGCGGTACCATTTTTTTGCATGGAAATATGTAGTTTTTTATTGTAGGCTGTAATTTTTAGGAATAACTCTGACATCTGTATGAACAAGAGTCTATTGAACATTCCGGATATGATAAAATTTGAAACACAAAATCATAAATTATAATTTAATAAATAATCATAAAAAATAATAATATAATAATAATAAATTTAATTCAATAATATAATCAAACCAAAAACACTGAAATTTGAAATACAGAGGCAAATTCGCACATCGCTGAGCAAAGTTGCAAAATCGTTTTCAGTGTCTGATGACGAATTTCCCCACGAATCATTATCACTCAATTCTGCAAGTGGTTCTGATTTACTATCGCTGTTCTAAAACCGCTTTTGACGTAAAAGAACGCTTTTTGGATGCCATGGACTTTTCTAAGTTTCCAGGCAGAAAGAACATTCAAAATGTAGGCAGGGCACAGGACAAAGCAGTAGGGACAAAATATATGTGAAATGCATTGAAACAGCAATGACAGCAAAAATTAAATTTTTTTAAAATTTCAAATTTCCCGCCGGTTCCGGCGCCCGTACGTCCCGACGTCACAGGGACCAGAACACAGAAGCCGGATGCCGGCATCGGCCAGAGGAGATGGCCGGGGACGCTGCAGGGGACACATCGTGGGAGCGAAGAACAAGGTAAGTGCTGCAGGGACCCCCAGAGCAGTGCCGCATGGTAAGCCCGAGTGTAGCTCGGGGTTACCGCTCTTGGTATAGAAATTTTACCCCGAGCTACACTCGGGATTACCGCTAAGGAGGTTAAGGGGGCCGGACTGTGGCCACTGGGAGTAGAAATGGTTCCGATGTCAGTAAGGAAAAAACAATGACCCAACTTTGGTGTCAGTGAGAGGATTTGTGCCCCATTTGTGTATGTCATTGGGATAAATTGGGCCCCATTGTTGTATGTCATTGGGATAAATTGTGCCCCATCGTTAGTGTCATTGGGCCTCATTGTTGTATGTCATTGGGAAAATTTGTGCCCCGTTGTTGATGTCATTTGGGAGGAATTGTGCCCTTCCACTGGTGTCATTGAGGCAAAATATGCCCCATTAATGGTATCAGTGGATGAAATAGTGCCCCAAGGGCCTGGATAAAAGCAAGCAAAGGGACAAATCTGGCCCCCAGGCTGCAGTTTGGAGACCATTGAAGTAGATTATTAGATAAAATGCATGCTCTGTATTATATCAACATTGTGTGTGAAGCCTCACCACTGATTTGAACTGTTGCCTAGAATAATCAGCAACTTTGATTTACAAATGCATTACACTGGGTTTAAATTCTCTACTAATATAATAATGTCTGAATTTGCCTTTGTATCATATAAGAGGAAGAATTCACCTGTTTGATTCCATGTGAACTGACCCCCCCCTTCCCCCCTCGAGGCTATAAAGGGATTGCTTTTGGCTTTCCATCCTTCGACCCATGACGGTGAATTAAACCAGTATAAAAAACAAAAGCAAACATTTACTATATTGCAGCTTACCAATTTTTATACAGTATGTGAATGCTGCATTACTTTCCTTTCAAGGCTTTCTTTCTATTTTCATCTGATGATCCAGCAAGCAAATCTGTTATCTTTCAGAAGCACACGTTGTCCAGCAGAATATATCAGTTTACATGAATTGGACAGACCATTTAACACTGGTAGGGGTGATTAAAATGATCAGCTTTTATATTATGTAAAACCTTTATCCTAAAAAGAAAAAAAAACCTGATCATAAACTGTGGGCTGGAGTTTGGCTTAAATTTCTTATAGTATTTTAATTTGCTGGTTATTTAAGAATTTCCTCTCCTCCAGACTGACAATGCTGCTGTCAATTGTGCCTGCTGTGCCCATTCTTCCAAAGTTGTGTCTCACTAATACAGGAGGTATGTTACTGGCCAGATCATCAGGTGAAAACAGGGAGAAAGAAAGCCAAAGAAAAGAAAACAAATGTATCCACCACATCTAATGATTGGTAAGTTGCGGTATATTACATTTTGGGTTTTGGGTTTAATACCGCTGTGCCAGAACTGGTGCAGAAAATTGTCAGGACCTCATTAATTTAGCAGATAGAACTGTTTTAGGTCTATCTGTGCCCTCTGTTCCAGTTTATTTTTTACAGTGAGTAGAAACCGTGTGGATTCTGCAGCTCATTAACAACGAGGCTGATCAGTTTTCAGTATAGAAACCAGCTGCAGATCTCCGCAAGGTACAATATTTGAGCTGTGAGCTCACATTCCTCTTAGCTCCGGCTGTACTGCTCTGTGCTGTGTCTGTCACAGACACAGCATAGAACAGGGAGCTAATCAGTCCTAAATAACAAAAAGGCATACACTCTTTTGCAATTAGAAGTACCATCTGCTCGATTTTATACATTTAGAAGAGTGTGGCAAGTATTATCCTTGCACCACTCTTTGTTATTTCCCCATAGTTTTCTCCTGTTTAAACACAAACCCACTCTATCTACTGAGGGTATACATGGCAGAATGTGGAGCTGCTTAAGGTTTGAGATGAAGGGGCCCATTTATACTAGATGTGGTTTTGCGACTGGTTCCTTTTGTCATGTAAACCCTGCTGACATCTAGGAAAGGTAACCATAGGGAAATATTATGCACTATGCCCTAACTGTTCTATTGGTGTGTAACACCCGTGGTGTCCAGAACTGAACATCTCCTTCAACCCTGCCTAACCAGCACTGAGACACCACTCAGACTGAAAGTAAGGGGGGAAGGAGTGTTCGTTGTATGATCTTATAGCATATTATGGGCTGCATATCTAACAGTGGGCTACATTCACAAAGTGGTATTTTCCTCTTTAGAATTTGGGGCAAAATACCTCATAGTGTTTTTCAAAAATAGTTTTGCAATTTCCAAAAAAAAGCTACTAAAATAAGGCATGCAGGATTTCATCGATATATGCGGTATTTATCTCATGAAACCATGCAGTATTTTATCTAATGCGATATCCAGTGGGATAGTGGAGAAGAATTAGAGCCCCTGTCAGTTTTTATTTCTAATAAAGGTAAAATGGTTTAAATTGTAGAAATATGCCAAATCACTAATTCAGTGAGGTCCCTGCAGCATATGTATTAATACAAAAGAAAAAAGGTGACTGGAAAACCAGTGAAAGGGAAGCTGCTTTCAAAGGACACACATGGTTACATAGTTAGTCTGGCTGTAAAAAGACAAAAGTCCATCCAGTTCAACCATTAAATAAATTTAAAAAAATTATAATCCTATACTCACAGGTGATCCAGAGGAAGGCAAAAAACCCAGCAAAGCATGATCCAATTTGCTCCTGCAGGGAAAAACATTCCTTCCTGATCCCCCGAGAGGCAATCGGATATTCCCTGGATCAACTTTACCTATAAATGTTAGTATCCAGTTATATTCTGTGTATCTAAGAAACAATCCAGTCCTTTTTTGAAGCAATCCACTGAGCTGGCCAGAACCAACTCTTGAGGGAGTCTATTCCACATTTTCATAGCTATCACTGTGAAGAAACCTTTCCGTGTTTGGAGATTAAGTGTGGTGTATCAAGAACAACTAAGTTACAGAAAGTAAATACAGAATATCTTTATAAACGTCATTGAATGAAAATAGTTTTAATAAAAATCACCCACGTATATAAATATCCTACTTCTACAACGTAGTCTTTTTTTTATTAGTGGAAGAAGGGTATTTATATATTAGTGTGTGATTTTTTTTATACTATTTTCTTTTAATATTTGACATTTAGAAAGATATTCTGTATTTAAAGAAAAACTTTTTTTTAGTTTTGCATAGGGTGGGAGAGGTATTGGAACACCTATTAGGTTTTTACTGCTGTCTGTCCCCATTAGGGAAATTCACCCTCTCTATTTGTCCTGTATATCATTATCATGAAGGTAAATCTCCCCAAAGGGACAAAAAAAACTGACAAAGGTTCTAACCCTCCAATAACTCTATCCAAAATGAAAAATAAAGTTTTGTCTTTAGTTACACTTTCAAGCAGCCTTTCTTAGCCTTTTCAACACAGAGGAACCTTTGAAATATTTTTCCAGTCTCAGGGAACCCCTGCTAAAAATGACTGTATCTACAATTCATGATACATTAGTGTGAAGGTCAGTGGAAAGAATTACCCCATTATAGATAGCTAAAAAGATCAATGATGTCAGTGGGAACTTGTGAGTGGGAAGATATCTCTCAAAGTAATTGTGAAAAAGTAAAGTATCCTCACTACATATGACATATATATGTTCTAACAAGAGATTAGACCAGTGTGAAATGCATGTACATTGTATTATGTTTGGAGTGCTTGGGAGGGTTTTCTAAACTAAAAATCTGTTGAAATGACAGGAGAAAATCAATACATTTACTACATGTAATGGAGTGGATTTACTAAATGTAATGGGGTGGATTTACTACATGTAAAGGGGTGGATTTACTAAAATCACATAGACTGAGAAGTTGCTCCAGAGCTTATTAAATCAGAGGAGCTCTGATGACTTCCATCATCCAATCATGTACAAGCAAAAATGCTGTTTTTTTTCCTTGCATGTTATTGAGTATTCTTTGTAAAGGGAAGCTTTACCTCATGTACCAAGCTCTTGGAGCAACTTGCAGATTGCACCGTCTAAAAGTAGAACTATAAGCAACACTTTTTTTTCTTTTTGGACAGAGTAAGGGAGGGTTATAAGCCCTGTCAGTTTTTTTTGCCATCTGTGTCCCTATTGGAAGATGTCCCCTCTATTACTTTTCTGGGGACAACCCCACATTTGGGATTTTATTTTACTTTCACTTTCAATGATAATGGTAAACAGGACAAATAGAGAGGGTGAATCTCCCTAACAGGGGCACAGACAGCAAGAAAAAACTGACAGGTGTTCTAATCCACTTCCACTCTATCTAACAGTAAAAGAAAAAAATGTCGTTAGTTATTCTTTAAGTAAATCAACCCTGGGGATTTCTATATTTCCATATTTCGGCTTCTATGCATTACTGTTGTGAGAACTGATCCAAAAAGGCAGAAACTACTCAAAATTGCCTGTTATATTTTTACATTTCTTAAATACCAAATGCCTGGACCGCTACTTAATTACCGCATGCTTTTAATTATTTATTTCCTTCTGTGAATGGACTTTAACGCCTTTTCATGCGGTATTTACTGAGTGTTTTGAGTGGTTTGTGTACCGCAAAATGGTATAGTGAATTGACAGTTTCAGGATCGCATGCGATATTTAGCCAAATTGTGTCTAGACACCCAGGGGCGGACTGACCATTTGGAAACTCGGGCACTGCCCGAGGGCCCGGGGTCAGTAGGGGGCCCCATGAGATGCCCCTGGTACCTTTTTCATAGGCTTTTTTGAGTTTGGGCAAAGACACAGGGGCCCCATGAGTTGTCAGTCCGCCCCTGCAGACACCTAAATATCACATGTGATCTGCTTTTGTGAATGGAGCGCAGTGTATCTAAAACCATTTTTTTGGAGTTTTGGATAGGGTAGGTTTTTATTGCTGCCTCCACTGGGGAGATTCACCCTATTTTTCATGGTTTTAGAAAAATAGCCGGACTTCTGTGTTTACAAGTGATAGTGGTGAACAGGAATCAGAGGGCCTGAGCCAGAGGTGGTAGAACTGAGTTCCACCAAGTTCTAGCTGAAAATAGGTCCTGGCTATTCTACAGGGGAAAAATGGGCTAAAAGGATATACAAAGGGATGGGCAAACTGATCCATGCGAGTTATTAGTCTCAGGGTTCTCCCTCTGATGAAGTGCCATTGCACGAAAGGCCTCAGGAGGAACCAGACAGCACGTGACACTGCCGCCGGAGCCTGGAGGAAGCCCGGCGGCCATCTTAACTCTGGTTATTGTGATACATTTCTGTCATTACTGGATGTAATTACACCCTGCTTACTGCACTTTATTTGAATAAAGCTTTGAACCTACTACACTATGGGTACCTGTTCTCTGGCTCCTATATGGAGCTATTAAGCCTGCAGGTTACCCCAGCGACACATCATCTCTAGAGGAACAGGAGCATATAGGCTGAGCACCATGCCCACCTTTAAGGGGACCTCTGGATCCAACAGACAATTCATCGCAGCTTGATGACTACACCATAGGGGATAAGTTCACCGGATTGACCTGCCCATCTACAGATACCCTGATGGTTATATCACATGCGCTTTCCTTATGCGCTTCCAGTGAGTGCGCACTTTATCTATTGGTTGGCGTCACAAGCTTGTCTGCTGTCATTTTACCATCTTAAAGAGCTGTTCTCATATCCATCTATGTTTGAACTTTATCAGAGGACATTATTGCATACCTATAAGGGCTTGATATCATATACTATAATACCATCATCCATAGTGCTACACCTCATTATATTATTTCTGGTCTATTTTGAAGGTTTTATTGGTACCTTTTGGTGTTTTAGCAGCTTTTTTAGGAGCGCTCACTATCTCTATTGTTCATATTATTAGTCTCCATAGCTGTGTTTAAATTACAACTGTGACTAAAACCAGTTTTCTTACGCACATGTCCTAATCAGCTTTGATGCTTCCTGATGAGTTTTTAAGATGTCTTATCATAGTGGTGGGCCAGTAGGAATACTCAGTGGGAAGGAAGGTGGAACAGCCTTCTGTACCAAAGTGTGGATTCCAGGGAACCTATTGCACTTTAAAAGAGTACTGTACTTACATGTATTCACATATAAGTTCCTGCCCTTTAACCACTTCAAGTCCGGACACTTTTATCCCCTCCTGTCCAGGCCAATTTTCAGCTTTCAGCACTGTCACACTTTGAATGACAATTGCGCAGTCATGCAACACTGTACCCATATGAATTTTTAGCATTTTTTTGAGACAGATAAAACTTTATTTTGGTGGTATTTATTCACCACTGGGATTTTTATTTTTTTTGCTATATAAATGAAAAAGTCCAAACATTTTGAAAAAAAGTGTGTTTCATATAAAATTTTGCAAATAAATAATCTTTCTTCATAAATCTTGCCCAAAATGTATTCAGTTATCTTTTTAGTAAAAAAAAAAAAAATAACCTAAATTAGTTTATAAAATTATAATTTTTATTTTTTTTTTAAATATTATTATTTATTTTTTTTAACATACTGTCACCTTTTAACATACTGTCACTATTTGTGGGGGGTGATGAAGATTTTTTTTTTTTTACACTGATTGCTTTTACACCCATAAAGGCTGTAAAAGCAATCATTTCTCTTTCTCGCTGGCTGCATTCTTGCAGCCATTGAGAAATACTGTGCAAGCTGTGATTGGTCACAGCTTGTCACATGGTACAAGGCTGTTGTGAATAGCCTTGTACCATGTGACCTCTGTGATCATTCACAGATTTCACACGTAGTAAACATTGATGTCATAAATGACATCTTGCTTACTACTATTCATGTGATCACTGATTGGCCAATCAGTGATCACATGATCGGGACCTTACACAGAGGTCCCGTACAGCGATTGGTGTTCCGCTGTGCAGAGGACACAGCAGGCACCGGATCGCGGTGCTGCGTGCTCCCAGGGAGTGTGCACAGGCTAAAATGGCAGGTGCCATTTATGAATGTCAACCCGCCCCTGCACTGGACGGGAAGTGGTTAAATATGTGCTTAGGTGATTTTTTTTTTTTGACAGGTGTAGTTTTGAGTGTGTACATGAACATTTGAGATATGTTTACAGTACATTTTCCATGTGTTTGTAATGCATACACATTGGCTTGTATGGAGCAATAAAAGCAAAATACATCTCAAACTGACCTTCACTAATCTCATAATACCCTAAGGCCTAGTTCATACCTATGTGTTCCTTTTAGTGCATTTTGCAGAAAAGAACTACAGTCCATTTATTATGGTTTCCATGGTTTTGGAAAGGGTCAGGGACTTTTTTAAATGCAATGCAATGAATTTTTGGTTCAATAAATTTCAATGGACAAGCGGCAGAAACACATGTAGTGCATTTTTTAACCTGCATAACAAGTACAAAAAAAAAATATTAAAATTGCAAAACACATGAAAAACACAAGTGCAAAAATGCAAAACACACCGCAAAAAGCACTGCAGAAATGGATCAAAAGCAAACAACACAGGTGCGAACCAGTCCTAAGGCCACATTTACACTGTAGTAGTTTCAGAAATGCTGTGTTTCACGCACATTTTAACACACACTTTTATATATTTTATCATTGCTTTAAATGCATCTAGCATTCACGTAGAACAAAAAGTATCAGAATGCATGAAAAAAAACCCCCAACAGATTAACCAAAGCACATAAGCAGTGTTTAAACATATGCACATGAAGATGCAGTGTTTTTGAAAATGGTACATTATAAGTGGTTCCTGGGGATGAGGCTAAATAAAAAACATGTTGTCTACTGCTGTAGGCACTGTAATCAACTGTTGTATTCCTTTTGTTTTGCCTAATCATGACATCCCCCCTTCAGGCTGTAGAAGAGTAATTTTCTCCACTCCCAATTTGCCTTTTTACCTTTACTTGCCTGTAAACATAATGATCAGTTCCTTCCTCACTCTATAAAGCTAGCAGCCAGCCCAGATTCTCAACATCCCTGCAGATTTACTGTCTCCTTATATATACCTTATATACAGGGGCGGACTGACCATTTGGAAACTCAGGCACTGCCCGAGGGCCCTGGGTCAGTAGGGGGCCCCATGAGATGCCCCTGGTACCTTTTTCATAGGCTTTTTTGAGTTTGGGAAAGAACACAGGGGCCCCATGATCCCCTATTGCCTGGGAGCCCCATCAGTTGTCAGTCAGTCCCTGCTTATATAGAATCGAGCAACACCGATCAGCCCTAGGATTGTCGGTTTGAATCACAACTTCAGCACTATCTGCATGGAGTTTGCATGTTTTCCCTGTGCCTGCGTGGGTTTCCTCTGAGTACTCTGGTTTCCTCCCACACTCCAAAGACATGATGGTAGGTTAACTGACTCCTGTCTAAATTGGCCCTAGTATGTGTATATATGAATGTGATTTAGGGACTTTAGACTGTAAGCTCTTTGAGGGCAGAGACTGAAGTGAATGTACAATATATAAGTAAAGTGCTGCATACATTGATGACGCTATATAAGTACCTGTAATAAACTAAACTAAATAAATGTCCAATGTGCCAAAAGATTATACATTCTATTTCATTTTGTAAAGCGCTGCGCAAACTGTTGGCGCTATATAAATCCAGTATAATAATATTCCAATTTACAGCGAGCATTCATTCATCCTCTTTCCATCCATCTCCTAGATTGTAAGCTCTAACGAGCGAGCCCTCCAATTCCTCCTGTACTGAATAGTATTGTAACGGTACTTTCTGCCCTCATGTTGTAAAGTGCTGCGCAAAGTGTTGGCGCTATATAAATCCAGTATAATAATAATATTCCAATTTACAGCCAGCATTCATTCATCCTCTTTCCATCCATCTCCTAGATTGTAAGCTCTAACGAGTGAGCCCTGTGGCAGGCGCAGCACCATGTAGTGCCTTGTGAGCTGTGGCATTAGAAAAATTATGCAATTGCTGTTTCTTTGTTTGATAGACTGACTTTACTCTGTAATTCCTCCAATGCCGCTCTATGGATGCAGTAGGTTTAAAGAGCACACCGAATACTTTAGTTAATTTCTTTAATAACTTCAATCTTCTTCATATAACACTGCTTACAATGGCTTGTTTCGTTTATCTTACAGTGGCTTATTTCTTTCGTATTACAGTGGTTTAATTTGGTGGATTATATCGGTGGAATTACTTGGCCTTCTCTGCTTCCATAGAGCTTCTCTGACTGGAACTTTGTTTCCTCTTCTGTCTGATGAGCAAGTGACTCTAGAAAAATCTAGCAGGGAGTTTTACACAGGCCCAAATGTGAAACTGGCTGGGATTGGTTAAGGCTCTGTACAGTGTGAGGATGGCTGTGTTTGGCTCACCTATGTACTAACTCTTAAAGGCATATTTTCCTTTTCTGCTTCTGCTAACACAATGAATATATAAAAGTCATATAACATTCAAAGACATAAATTAAAGAAATGATTCTGCTTTTGGCTTTAACATATGCACATATACACTGTACTGAGGTTATTGGCAGGTTTGGTATACACATATATGTGAACCATATTAGCAACCTAGGACCGGTCTTAGCTGGCCAGCTACACTCCCACCAAAATTACCTATAATTCTATGTTCTCAGTAATAGGATTCGAACATGAATTTGAGGAATTTTCCATCAGTTTCTCAACTCTCAAGTGTCTGTTACTCTCAAGCAGAACAACTAACTTTTGTATGGACGTTCCAACTTGAGTGGAGTTGTGAGATGGTTTCCCTTTTTGTCCAGTTTTGAGTCTTCCATTTGTAACAATACTCTTCTTACTAGTCCTTCTTCGTCCTTTTGAGCTTCTATGACTTTGGCCAATTTCCATTGACTTCTAGGTAAGTCGTCTTCCTTTACTAACACTATGTCATCAACATGAACATTTCTTCTAGGTGTTTGCCATTTACTTCTTAGTATGAGATGAGCTAAGTACTCCTTGCTCCATATATTCCAAAACTGCTCTGATAGATATTGAACTCTTTGCCATCTTTTCCTTGCATAGAAATCCTCTTTGGTGAAGTTGCCAGGCGGTGGCTGTATGTAATCAGCCTTAAGGTGAAGTAGATGGTTGGAAGTTAGAGGTTCCAAGCTTTTTGGGTTGTTGATGTTGTTGACTGTAAGTTAACGACTGTTAACAATAGACATTACTTCATAGAATAGTGTCCTAAGTGAAGCATCATCTAATCTTTTGGTGTTCTTTTTCAACACTGAACTTAGTACGTTTCTTACAGTTCTGATTTGCCTCTCCCAGACTCTGCCTGTATGGCTTGCATTTGGAGCATTCATGTGAAAATCACACTGTTTCTCTAACAAGTACTCGGTTACTTTTTCTTTATCAATCTCTTTTAGAGCCTTGTTCAATTCATTCTTTGCTCCAACAAAATTAGATCCTTGGTCAGATCTAAGTTCTCTGACAGTACCTCTAATGGCTATGAAACATCTTAAGGCGTTGATAAACGCATCGGTTGACATATCTTCCAACATTTCCAGGTGAATTGCTCTGGAGCTTAGACACGTAAATATCAGTCCATATCTCTTGTACTCCTTGCGGTTTTGTTTGGTGATAAGTGGGCCGAAGCAATCCATTCCGCTATAAAGAAATGGTGGTGATGGGTTTACACGATCAGCTGGTAGATCAGCCATTCTTTGTTCTTCAGTAGGTCTACGTGCCTTTCTACAGATTACACATTTACTTATGTACTTCGCTATAACTTTGCTTCCTTTCACTATCCAGTAACCACCTTCTCTCAAGCAGCTTTGAGTAAAGCTTCTTCCTTGATGCAAGGATTTGTTGTGATAGTGACTGATAATCAATCTTGTGAAGGTAGAATGTTTGGGTAGAATTGCTGGATGCTTAACTCTGTTAGGTAACTTCGCATTTTCCAGCCTCCCTCCCACCTTCAGCATACCATCCTGCAGAATAAGATTAAGCTTGTACAATGGGTGGTTGTTTGGAAGTCTCTTAGGTTCTTGACTAAGTCTCTTCAATTCTTCACTGAAGAATCTTTGATGAATGAGTCTTATAACTGTTTCTTCAGCTTTCACTCTTTCCTCTACATTCAACGATTCTTTTTTTCTGATTTCTTTTGCTAAGCGTTGAATTCGAGCTACTATGTTTATGACTGTATTCCACTTTGAACATCTGGCTAGTCGTTCAATTATGTCATCTTGACACTTGGCGGCAGTGCACATAGACCAGCAATGGGCAAACTACGGCCCGCGGGCCGTATACGGCCCGGCGGACCTTTTAATCCGGCCCGCGGAGCTAGGCTCCTCTCACAGTCCACCCTGAAGACCGGTGTAGCATGAAAATCTGTCTCCTATGAGGATCTGTCCCCCTTGACGTATCTGCGCATGTGCCGGAGATCGCCAATTGGCTGCTAATGCCTGAAACTGGCACATGCGCAGATATGTCGAGGGGGACAGATCCTCATAGGAGACAGATTTTCATGCTACACCGGAACAGCGCGGGAACACAGCGAGAGGAACGCGCGGAGCAAAGGTAAGTGAATTGACACAGGGGGGACTTGGGGACTTAATATGGGGGATGAATTAATATGGGGGATGAATTACTATAGGGGGGATGAATTACTATATGGGGGATGAATTACTATGGGGGATGAATTACTATGGGGGATGAATTACTATAGGGGGGATGAATTACTATGGGGGATGAATTACTATGGGGGATGAATTACTATATGGGGGATGAATTACTATGGGGGATGAATTACTATGGGGGATGAATTACTATGTGGGGGATGAATTACTATGGGGGATGAAATACTATGGGGGATGAATTACTATATGGGGGATGAATTACTATATGGGGGATTAATTACTATATGGGGGATGAATTACTATGGGGGATGAATTACTATAGGGGATGAATTACTATGGGGGATGAATTACTATATGGGGGATGAATTACTATATGGGGGATGAATTACTATGGGTTATGAATTACTATATGGGGGACGAATTACTATATGGGGGATGAATTACTATGGGGGATGAATTACTATGGGGGATGAATTACTATGGGGGATGAATTACTATATGGGGGATGAATTACTATGGGGGATGAATTACTATATGGGGGATTAATTACTATGCTTACTATGGGGGAATATTACTATACTTACTATGGATGACACATACACATCATTCATCTACTCTTGGTCCGGCCCCCGGGTCCAATATATGAACCCATTGCGGCCCTCAAGTCAAAAAGTTTGCCCACCCCTGACATAGACAGTTCTGTATAACCTTCACTGGGTATGATTTCCCTTTCCCAAAGGAACTCTGGACCGGTGAACCAGTTTGAATTCTTCAATTCTATTACATTTAGGCCTCTTGAAGCATGATCTGCCGGGTTTTGCTTTGTGTCAACATAGTGTCAATGTTCTGGATTCGTTGTTTTTCGAATTTTTTGAACTCTGTTAGCGACAAAGGCGTGGAATCTTCGAGCTTCATTGTTTATGTAACCTAGGACAACTTGTGAGTCTGTCCAAAAATGCTCTTCATCTATTTTCAATTCCAATTCTTCTTTCAGAAACTGACTTACTGATGCTGAAATGACGGCTGCCGTTAGTTCGAGTCTTGGTATTGTCTGAATATTGTTGGGTGCGACTCTGGCCTTTCCCATAACCAGGGCACAGTGTATCTTTCCTTCTCCTATTGCTCTGATGTAGGAGCACTGACCATAACCATGACTACTGGCATCTGAAAAGTGATGAAGTTCTATTTTCTTGTACTTTCCGAAATCAGGAGGTACAAAACATCTGGGTATCCGAATTTCTTTAAAATGTTGCAAGTCTCTTATCCAACTCTCCCACCTTGGCCTCAAGCCTGCAGGTATGGGTTCGTCCCATCCCAACTTCTGTCTGCATAATTCTTGCAGTATTTCTTTTGCTCTGAGGATTACTGGTGCCAAGAATCCCAACGGATCATATATTGAGGCTACTGCATAAAGAATGGTACGTCTAGTTGGAACTTTCTCTTCCATGGATATTTCAAAGAAAAAATTGTGGTTTTCTACATTCTATCCCAATCCGAGTACATTCTGAACTGGATGAGGATCATAGTTAAGATCCACATTCTTCATTGTTGATGCACGTTCGGAGTCACTGATGGATTCCAATTCTCTCTCTTTCGTTTGAGATGAATTTGTAAAGACGCAGGTTTCCCTTTGCGCATAACTCTTGGCTCTCTCTCACCAATTGAATTGCAGATTCTAAGGATTCTAGGCTTATATGACCATCATCAACATAAAAGTTTTCCTTCAAAAAATTTGCTGCTGATGGACAATCCTTTTTATTCTGATTGGCCAGATACTTCATACCATAATTAGCACAACCTGGGGATGATGCTGCTCCAAACAAGTGTACTTTCATCCTGTATTCTGCTGGCTCTGTATCTCCGTCTTCCCACCATAGGAACCTCAGGAAGTCTCTATCTTCTTCCAATTGGTGGAACATCTTTTCAACGTCGCACATGACTGCTATGGGATACTTTCTGAATCCACAGAGTACTCCAGGTAAAGTGTTTGTAAGATCTGGTCCCTTTAGTAGATGATCTTTCAATGCAACATCATTGTACCTTGCTGAGCAATCAAAAACTACTCTGATCTTATCCGGTTTCTTTGGGTGATAGACACCTTGATGTGGGATGTACCACACTTCTCCATTTTTAGGCTGACCATCAACTTTCTCTGCGTGCCCTTCTTTGAGGATTTCTTTCATGAATTTCAAATAATCGTCTTTGAGTTTGGTATCTCTTCCCATCCTTTTTTTTAAGCTTTTCAATCTTGCCAGTTCAAGATCTCTGTTATTTGGCAGATGAGGTCGTTCTCTAAAAGGTAGGGGCATTTCAAGATGACCTTGTTGATTTTGCTGAATATTATATTCTAGAGCTTGTACAAACTTTATGTCCTCTTGGGATATGCTCTTTTCATTAGAACCTACGTCTACAAAGTCAGATTCTAGGATTTTGAGTACTTTCGCTGGACTTACAGTTGGTAACTCTTGGACAGATATTCTATGACACAATCCTGTCAACTGTCCTGAATCTGCAATCTGTCATTTTCCTCCAACACCCCATCCTAGATCAGTTTGGACTGCGTAGGGTTCACCCTGCGATTATCTTTCGTGGCACCAAGGCCTCGGGACAGTCGTAGCCTATCAACAGTCCAACACCAAATTCCTTCAGCAGGGACATTTCATGAGATATGACAGATAGGTGTTCCCATTTGTTGGCTGTTTCACAGGTAGGTATGCGATCTCGATCCAGAGGTATGTCGTCTTTTGTATAAGCTGGAGGTAGATCTAATATGCAGTTTGAGTGGAGTCCTCTAACTCTCAGTCCTTTGACCCTTTGACTGTTCACCAATGTGTCTCTTCCCGTCATTGTGGTGAGTTTGAGTTTCACTGGTTCTGTGGCCACTTGTAATTTCTTGCAGATTTGATCAATGAAGGTGACGTCACTCTGGGCATCCAGTAGCGCATAGGCGTATACCTTCTTGTTCTTCCTTTTAGGATTTGAAATATACACTGGTACAACCATTGACGTGCCATTGATTTCTCTTTCTCTCACTCTGCAAGAGAATACTGTCGCTTTATTTTCTTCCTCAGTGTCCTTGGGCATTAAGGATTTCTCTTTCTTTGGACGTTCTTCATGTAGTGGTGTAGGATGACGTCCTTTACAAACGCTGCAAGTGGCCTTTTTCTTGCATTCTTTAGTAATATGGCCTTTTCTTAAGCATCCAAAACACAGCTGATTATCAAGCACAAACTTCTTCTTTCGTCTGGAGACCTTTCCTTCAATCGTTGGCACTTATGTATGGAGTGATTCTCTTCACAGAACATACACTTGAAGGTAGTCTGAAGACTTGTCGGTTCTGACTCTTTACTGATCCCAGTAGTGACGTTGAACTTGCTCTCATGGGCATCTGGACCTTTAGTAGCTGTGTTGGTTGCAAAGCTAGTTGCTCTTGCGCGTCTTATCTCTCTTGCAGGCCTTTCTTCTAAGGGTTTTAAGACATAAGATGCTGTTACTGTATTACACGCTATTCGTGCTTCCTCATTGACAAATTCAGAGAACTCTTTGAAACTTGGGAAGTATTTGCCTTGATCTAACTGTTTAGTCACATAGTGATTCCATCTAGAAGCCACTTGTTCTGGTAGCTTGGCTAGCATCCTGTGGTTTTCTAGATAGTCGTTCAATACTTCTAGTCCTTGAACATGTGGGATAGCATTGCTGCATGCTTGCAGGAAGTCGCCATACTCTTGGAGCTTGAAGTGTTCTTTAGGACCTATTTTAGGCCAGTTTATCAACTTCTCTCTGAAAGCTCTTTGCACTAAGAAGGGATGACCATATCTTGCATTTAATTTTTCCCAAGCTTGCTTGTAGGCTTCTTCATCATTCCTATAGAAGTTACCTTCAAGAACCTTTTTTGCTTCTCCGCCAGTATACCACTGGAGGTAGAATAACTTGTCCACTGGACGGGAGCAATGTTGTTCAATGATCATTTCAAAACTTGCCTTCCACTCTATAAACTTCAGTGCGTCTCCGGATAATACAGTAGGTTCTGGAACAGGAAGTCTAGTGAGAAATCTTCTCTGAGGTCTCGCCGGGTCAACAGTTGCAATATCCTCGTGACCACTGCCATGACATATGAGAGTTGAATTATTTGGTTCTCCTTTTCCAATTTGTCCTGAATCAGGTGAGTCTCTCTTATTTTCTCTCTGAGCAGGGATGGAAGGACTATGACTTATTTCTTCACTACATGCTGGAGATTTCCTTCCATTTTTCTGGGCGTAAGGAAGAACGTAGGAGTCAGCTTCTCCACTTAGTACTGATTTGGGTCTATGAGTACCCTGATTCGTGGCTCACCTATGTACTAACTCTTAAAGGCATATTTTCCTTTTCTGCTTCTGCTAACACAATGAATATATAAAAGTCATATAACATTCAAAGACATAAATTACAGCAATGATTCTGCTTTTGGCTTTAACATATGCACATATACACTGTACTGAGGTTATTGGCAGGTTTGGTACACATATATATGTGAACCATATTAGCAACCTAGGACCGGTCCTAGCTGGCCAGCTACAAGCCCTCCAATTCCTCCTGTACTGAGTAGTATTGTAACTGTACTTTCTGCCCTCATGTTGTAAAGTGCTGCACAAACTGTTGGTGCTATATAAATCCTGTATAATAATAACCACTTACCAAAGCAACCCTGCCCCAAGTCAAGGAGAGCTTATTTCTTGTGCCTACTTCCTCACAGAGAATTCATGGGTTTGATTTACTAAAGCCAAAAGGCTGTTCAGTTTTCAAGGGAAGCTGCACTTTGCAAAAAAAAATTTTCTCTCACCCCTCGTACGTTGTTTGTTGTTGTTGTACTGTGCCATGTATTGTCCCCCCTATTGTACAGCGCTGAGCAAACCCTTTGGCGCTATATAAACTCGTAGTAATAATAATAATAATAACTTAGTGAATGCGGCAAAATTTAATTTTGCAATGAATACCCAATCACATACAAGAAAAAAAAAGAAAAAAAAAAAAAGAATTTTTGCTGGCACATGATTGGATGATGTAAGTCAGCAAAGCTTTACCTCATTCACTAAGCTATGGGGTAATTCATTTGCAAAGTGCAACTTCCCTTGTAAAGTCTATTCGTCTTAATAATATCTTTTACCCACTGGGTAATATCTTTTACCCAGTGCGTATTGTCCAGTTTTTTTTTAATTCAAACTCACAAAGCCAGCCAATGTCAGTTTGTCTGGCCTCTTGCATATGCTAGAGAGGGGTGGTGTTCAGCCTTGCAATGAGAATTATTCATAAGCACTAGTGGAAGGGAGGCAGACAGGGGAACCTTTATTATTGTATTGCAATAAGTGTAGAGAAGAATCAAGTGATGTATCGCTAACATGTCACATACCTGGTCAAAAGTTGGGACATAGGCCATGGGGTAATGTGTGTTAGTGACACTCATGAACTGTTTTTGTTCTGTGGGGCAACATATTTGCGACGCGCTCCCAGCATAAATACCGGGATGTCACTGAGAGTCCCGGGTCCCGTTCTAAGGATCGGGACCCAGGACTCCCGATTCCGGGTCACACGATCGCTTTGATAGCCTCTGATTGGCTATCACAGTGATCAGTCACTGTGAAGCCCGCTCTCCTTGTTTTTTTTTTCTCTCTAAATGGAGGAGAGAGATACATTGTATCCCTGTCTCTACTTGCAGAGAGGAAAAAAATTGTTTGTAAAAAAAAAAAAAAAGATAAATATTAAAAAATAAAATAAAGAAGAAATACCTAAATCAAGGTTTGATCTAGTTCAGTGCCATGGTTAGTGTTTTTGGGTCAGGATCAAAGGTCAGGATTTTTTTTTTTTGTTATTAAAATTGGTGTTAGTGTGTTTTATGTTAAAAGAAACTAAATGTGCACTATTGTTTCTGGGCTGTTCTACAGGTACAAACAACAAGTAACATACATATGTGGTATTGCTGCGAAAGCAGGGGCGGACTGACCTTTTGGAACTTGGGCACTGCCCGAGGGCCCGGGGTCAGTAGGGGGCCCCATGAGATGCCCCTGGTACCTTTTTCATAGGCTTTTTTGAGTTTGGGCAAGGACACAGGGGCCCCATGATTGCCCGGGGGCCACATGAGTTGTCAGTCTGCCCCTGTGCGATAGTCAAGAGCTGAAAAATGTAATTTTGATTGTTCTTTGGTGGTAGGTTATGGTAGGAACAAGAAACACACAGCTAAATTAAAAATAAAAAGATTTTTTTTTTTGGAGGGGGGGGGCAGTTTTCCTTTTGATAATAACAAAAATCAGGAGATATCCATTACCACTTACCACCAAATGAAAGCCCAATATGCTCTGAAAAACACGAGGTATAATTCACCTGGATGTACAAAGTAGTTGTAGTGATATGTACAGTTTTACTAACACATGTCAAAGTTGTACATTTTTACTTAGGCTTTAAGATTTGTTTTACCCTTAGGCATGCAGGGGTTAAAATAAACCTGTAGAAATATATATAGTATCAGATGCAGTATGCAGAAATCTGAAGGTACCTACTATTTATCATAAGTAAAAACAGTTAAATACAGTTCATTGTGGTTCCTTTCACTGGCCTTTAGATCCTCACTGTGTCCTCCTGTAGTGACCTAATGGCCTGCAGGTGAAACCACACAATACTGCAAGGGGTGCAATATCTGACACACCCAGAAGCATTGGATAGCAGCAATGCCTGTAGCTCTTCAAGAAAACAGATTTTACTTACTGCCTGCTGGAATGGTAAGCAGTGAACTTTTTTAAATAGTGCTGCTGATTTAATTTTTTATTTCTTTATTGTAAAGAAAAGGTTTATTTTAAGTCTCAGTGTTTTTGGGTTATTTTATGTCTCAGTATTTTTTTTGTGTGCAGTGTAGATGAAAAAAGCTTTTTAACATTTGTTTTTTTTTTATTTATGCTAACATATTGCATTTTATAATGTGTGGGTGTTTTATTTATTATGCTTTTTGCAAAAATGGAGGAAGCAAAATAGAAAAAACATTTGTAATTTTTCCAACAAAACTTTTCTGTAATTTGAGCAGCACCAGGTAGTTACCCAAAAATATCATCAACAAAGTCTTTTTATTAAAAAGATTTCACATCAGTGCAATATTTACTTAATATAGAGGTATGGTAAAGTGAACATATGACCATATTAAAGAAAAAAAACACTATACATTTGCTATAAGGTAGTTACAGGCAACTTATAGAGCCTGTGGTACAGATTGCCTTTTATTTTGATTACGTAAATGACAGGACACAGTTGCCTAAAGTATTTTTCCCCTTGCTTTCCCTTGTAGTATCTGAGCATAAAGGCATGTCCTGACTGATTGCAGCAATTGTTTATTGAGAGGAAATACTGCACATGTCCTAACCTGTTTCCTGTTCTCTTATCTTCTACTAATTGTTAATTTACTTAAGATCCTGGGGGGTCCCCACACCAGTTTATCTAGTCCATTTAGATTAGTTCAATTTCCAAACTTGTTTTGTTGTTTGGAAAGCTTACATAACACACTAATTAGTTGAAGAGCATAAATACTCACATATTGCTGAAAGGTATAAATGAATATGGCACCGAGGAGATAACCTGGTCTGCCAAGTTGTAAGTGTTCTAGCCTCATATTTTCAAGACAGAATTACTTTTTTAAAGGTTTTCTAAAATAAAACATTAATTTGTAAACTATTAAAAAGTAAAAATTAAACTATTTTAATGGCTAAGATTTGTTAATTTTATATTAAAAAACAATTAAAGGAATGCCCCCTGTCATGCAGGAATATCCTGTCTCATTGACTGGAGATGACACCATGGGCCTCAAGCCTTTTGAAGCTTGCATGAAACCTTGGTAGTGAGCCACATTAGAAAAAGAAAATAGCACTCAAAAATCCCTTTCAGGGATGTGCAGGGAAATTTTCAGGGGCAGATGCTCAAATAGAAAAAGGGGTAGAGGACCAGAATTATGTTGGTATCACAGTTCTGCATATGAAAATTAAAAAATGCAATCAATATCTTAAAAATGTGCTTATTTTAACATATGCGCGATAGTCGGCCAGGAGGAAAACTGCCACTAACACATTGCAGAAGACTACTAGATGCCACCAACATGTTACAGTAAAGTACAAAAGGCCACTGATATGTTACAAGAGACTACTAGAGACTACTAGAGACTATCGAAGACTTAAACACATTGCAGGAGACAACTGTAGGTCATGACAAATTACAATTAACTATTGGAGGTCACCAACACTTTACAGGACACAATGGATATATTTCAAAAGGCTACTAGATGCAATTTACCTATTCTAATGGACTAAAAGGATCACTCATACATTATAAAATATTACTAGAGGCCACTAGCATATTGCAGTAGACTACTACAAGCCAAGGACACACTGCAAAGGACATCTAAAGGGACCCCGAAAGGCTCAGAAATGCCAGTTTCTTATGCCTTCTAGGATACTTTCATCACAATATGCATGTAGCACTACCCCCACAGGGGCCACTTGATAATGCTTGTACCCAATGTTTGGCCTGACCTTGCAAGCCTCCTGACACCTCTGACACTCTGGGTTCAGACATAATTCAACAGTATAGAATAATAATGCAAGAGACACAATTATTTAGCAATACCTCTATAATAGACTTTTTCAAAAGCATAGGTTATGGGGATAATGAGTTTGGGATATACAACCCCAGTTAAGCATAAAAGCAGAACACTGGTAAAATAGGAATAAACAATTAGAAATTTTTAACAGGTTTTAAGAGTAATGAGTAGTAAACTTCAACTATTTAACTGCAACACCAACAACAAGAGGGGGAAAAAAAGGCTTGTCGACTTATCGGTTCCTTCCATGCCACTGGCATCACAACGGGGCATGTAGAGAATTATGTATATGTATACTCTGGCATAAATGGATATAAGTACACTAAGTTGAATAACAAATCAGAAGAGGAAAGTTCCTTTTAACTAGAGATTGCAACTTGAGTCCTGTGATGTTTTAAGTTCCTGATATGAAGGTATCCACTGTCTTCTGCTAGCAATGGTGGGGCCCATAAGCATTAGTGAATACTGGAAATTGTATGAAGTTCGACAGATAAGCTGTCGTACTGCTCAAAGCAAAGGTCTCCTGATAACTAAGGTGTAAAGGTGCCTGCATGCTCTGTCACTAGAGTAATTACAGAAAGAGCTTGGGCATCTGCCTGCTCACCAATCCTATGGATAGCACAGCCTCCTATGAACAAGAGTTCCTGCCCAGGCTCTTGGCTGTTTCCAGGGCTGTGCAGAGTTACTGCCTGATGGTCTTTCAGCACAGCGAGTTTTCTGTGTGAAGACAGTGACAGTCCTGGTGCAGAGAAGACTGGTGAGATCCCGGTGTGGGGATCGGTGTCACCACTGTGCTAAACTGATGTGCTAAGTCCCACAGCAGTAGGCCAGAAATCTGGCTCTGGAGGACAATGGCATTCCCCCCGTGTTTAGATCTGATTCCAGCATCAGGAGAGAGTCCCTTGCTGTAGAATATATCTGCTTTTCCAGCATCTTTCTCATTCACCAGCTCTGTGTTAGTTGTAGTTCAATCAGAACTCATGAATACAGGATGTATTGACTATAGGACTACAGGTCCCAAGATCCCCTACTATGAGAAAAGCTGAATCCACGCTGATAACAGGAAGTGATGTAGCAGTACCAGAACTGGGCACTATGGGGAAAAGTAATCATTGTCTCATCTGTAAATGTCCCTGAATGGCATAATGATATAGCCAGCACCTGGCTACAGCCATATAAAATGCATTCATTTGGAGTGCTTTTGACTTCACATCTTTAAAATGCACTGCAATTGGAAGAAAATCTCTAAAGCCAGGGAAGCTTCCAAATACTTTAAGCTTATTTAGCTTTGCTGACTCTTTCCCCTGTTGTTCTAAAGCATTGGCAATACTGATTTGTCAGCTGTATCCTGCCACCTCCACACC
The DNA here is from genome assembly GCF_062004578.1 of Staurois parvus. NCBI lineage: Eukaryota > Metazoa > Chordata > Amphibia > Anura > Ranidae > Staurois > Staurois parvus. Next base: position 1,567,255 of record NW_028318002.1, read on the forward strand.
TTCCCAATAAGTCATCAATGCTTTTGCATCTTTGCATCTGCTTCTAGCAAGGCAGCCTCCGTGGAATGCTCTTAAAAGGTCACGTTCTGTGAGGAGTACAGCTTCTCTTTGGACATTTTGAACAGGGGGGTTGACTACAAATACTATATATTTGTCAATTTAAATTCATGCATACCTGGCCGGTGCTTCCACTAGGCAGCTACCTAGGGTGCATTGCCACCTAGGGGTGCCTGGGCGCAACACAAGGCGTCTCTCTCTCTCTGTGGCCTATGGACCTCTTGTAAATATTCTTAATTTCTCTGCAGAATCCCCTTCTCCTCATACACAGGGAATGATGGAATCTTTACTCTGCACAATTGTCTCACAGCTTGTCCACACACACATGACCATTTAGTACATATATAATTAATTACAGGTACTTATATAGCGCCATCAATTGACACAGCTCTTTACATATGTATTGTACATTCACATCAGACCCTAACTTTCAAAGAGTGTACAATCTAAGGTTCCTAACTCACATTCATACATATACATACTAGGGCCAATTTAGACAGGATCCAAATAACCTACCAGCATGTCTTTGAAGTGTGAAAGGAAACTGGAGTACCCGGAGGAAACCCATGCAGGCACAGGGAGAACATACAAACTCCAGACAGGTGGTGCTGTGGTTGGGATTTGAACCAGTGACCATACTACTGCCAGGTGCAAGTGCTAACTATTTAGCCACTGTGCTGCCTATATGACAGTATTCCATGGAACAGTGAAGTGTTGGCTCCCCCTAGGATGGAAAGTGATGACATTAACCCAGGACCCATCAGCAGTCTTTTATCGGAGGATCGGTCTGTACATCTCTGGAACACACACTGGCACACTCCAGCTGTAACAGGGAGCCAGCTAATGACTGAATGGGGCATGTTCAGCGCTGGCCCTGCCTTCTTCTATACAGCTGGAGCCAATCAATAGGAGGGGTGTGCTCTAGTTTCAGGGTTAATCCTATGCAAGTTGGATGATCAGGGCCTGATATGTACAAGAGGGAAGCATTGTAGTGCAGGGAGGCTGCATGTCCTCACTGAGAGGTGTAGCCTGGACTCCGCACCCTGGCAGGAGTCATCAGAGAAGAGCTGAGCCTAGGAGGATGGTGGGTCATGGAGGTGACAGGAGGAGGAAGGGGGAGGACAATAGTCGGGGTGAGTGAGAGGATGGTGATTATGTGGGACACTGCCATGTCAGGAATGATCCTTCAGCTGAGGGGAGGCACGGCAGAGGGGGAGGATGAAAGGACAGAGGAAAATGCCGGGTGTCTGGGGCTAGTGTAGCAGCCGAGCTGCAGCTCCTTCTGGTGTTCCTCTCAGACTCAGTCCCTTACTGCAAGCCGGCTGGCTTTGTAACTTGTGTCTTTTTTTTTTTTTTATTTCTCATTCTGACTGGTTAATTTATATGTAGTTAATATATATTTTGTCTTTAACCACTTGCCTACCGGGCACTTATACCCCCTTCCTGCCCAGGCCAATTTTCAGCTTTCAGCGCTGTTGCACTTTGAATGACAGTTGCGTGGTCATGCAACACTGTACCCATATGACATTTTTATATTTGTTTTTACACAAATAGAGCTTTCTTTTGGTGGTATTTACTTGCCACTGGGTGTTTTATTTTTTGCACTATAAACAAAAAAAGAGCAAAAATTTAAAAAAAAAAGTTTTTCTTTGTTTCTATTACAAAATTTTGCAAACAGGTAATTTTTCTCGTTCACTGATGTGTGTTGATGAGGTTGCACTGATAGGCAGCACTGATGAGCACTGATGAGGTGGCATGGATAGACAGCACTGATGAGATGGCACAGATAGGCAGCACTGATGGGCACTGATAGGAGGCACTGATAGGTGGCATTGATAGCTGGTACTGATGATGCTGCACTGATATGTGGCACTGATGGGCAGCACTGAAGGGTGGCACTGATGGGAGGCACTGCTGGGCAGCACAGGTGGGTGGCACTGCTGGGCACAGGTGGGTGGCACTGCTGGGCACAGGTGGGCGACACTGCTGGGCACTGATTATCAGAGCATTGATCATCAGTGCCGATCCCTTCGCTGACAATTGCCGGTTCTCGGCAGTACTTTCCTCACGCTCTGACAGCGTGAGGAAAGTGCAGCCGATAATCTGTATTTACCCAGTGATCTGCTGTGTCATTGGACACAGCTGATCAAGTGGTAAAAGGCCGCTGTGATTGGCCTTTTACCGTATCGCATGATCAGCTGTGTCTGTAAAACACAGCGATCACCTGCGGCGCCAGGTGTGCGCCGCTGGGGGGGCGAGCAGGGGACGTCTTCTGGGAGGACGTCCATGGACGTCCTCCCAGAACTAGACAACCGCTCTGTAGCCATCCTTCGGCTATAGCGTGGTTGGGAAGTAGTTAATATTGGTGCTGGTGGCATCTTATGGCACTTAATTTTGAAAATTAAAATAAATTTAGCATGTTTTCATGTTTTGTTGACTTAATATTTTTTTACTGTTTTTAAAAGTGTTTATTTAATTTTTTTTTTTGGGGGTGGCAAGGGCGCAAAATAGTCTATAATCGTCCCTGCATGCCTACATGTGTACATATAACACTTGCAGAAATGTATAACCTTTAAAACAGATTGCAGCACTCTGCCTCTTTCTTTCTTCTCTAAAGTCTGGTGCCATCCAAGACTATAATTTACTTCTTGGACTAAAATGCTGGCACATAGGTGATCCCAGGACCTGAAAAATAGCCCTCATGTTATTAGCTGTGTCTGTGCTTGTTGTCTTACACAGGTCTCTGCTTCTCTCTCTCACTTTGTGAGCTTACACAACATTTCAGTGTTACAACAGGCTCGGTGAGTGATTGCTGGAAGAGAGAAACCAAGAAAATGCTCTTGTCTGCAGCAGACTGATAACAATGTCTTTTAAATGTTCCCCTCAGGCCTAGATACAGTCTGGGGGGAATTAACTAAGCTTCCTGTGCCATTATAACGTGGCAGGAAACTCTCAAAAGTGGCATGCTCCTGTTTTAAGTGTATCTGTGCCACTTACGCCAACTTCCATTTCAGAATGAAATAGAAACTAGCGCAGGTCTGCACCTGCTTAACGGAGAGAAAGCTTCAATTTACTATATAAAAAACTAGTGCCAGGGGCGGACTGACAACTCAGGGGGCCCCGGGCAATAGGGGATCATGGGGCCCCTGTGTCCTTGCCCAAACTCAAAAAAGCCTATGAAAAAGGTACCAGGGGCATCTCATGGGGCCCCCTACTGACCCCGGGCCCTCAGGCAGTGCCCGAGTTTCCAAATGGTCAGTCCGCCCCTGACTGCTGCAGATTCCAACCAGGTGTGACAACTCACATCCTTCTCTCTACTCGTGCAGTGATCGCTTTACACAAGCAGAGTCTGCAGAGTTAACACATTTTTTTCCTTCCTCTGCTCTAAGCTGAGAGGGAGGCTGGGACAGAAGAGGACTGATCACTTCTAAATTACAAAGAGGCTTGCACCCTTTTGTTACTGCTCCATTTTTTATGTTTAGAAGATTGGTTCAAGAACTGTTGCACCACTCTTTGTTAATTCCACCCAGCATCTTGACTACAGCTCAAAGACTCCTTTTTCAAAAGTACATGTAGGCTCCATGCACACTGGCTTAAAAAACGCTGCTTCTACAGGAGTTTTGCGTTTTGCCTGTAGAGGCAGATCAATGTTATTCTATGTATCCATGCACATTTGGATGTTTAGAGGCATATTTCAAGCTCAGGGCTTGGAAGAAGGAAAAAAAACTGGTTTGCTTATGTGAGAGCAGTTTTCTGGCAGAAAAAAATGCCAAATGCTCCTAAACTCTCCTAAAAGCTCCTAAACATGCTTAGGCTCCATGTATACAGGACACTTCTGAATGATGGAAACTGACTGCTGGAAAACGTGAGTTAAAAAATGTCTTTTTAGCCACGTTTGCATACGTTTAGAAGTGTTTTTTAAAGATAACCTCAGGAGACCTTCCAAAATGCCCAGAATGCACTGAAAAACAGTAAAAAATTAACTATTTCAGACATTTTGAGAGAAATAGAGAGAGCAGAAGCAGAGAGAGCAGTATTTGTTGCGATTAGTTGTCTTTTTTTTTTTGTGGTGTTTGGATGTGTTCCAGCTCATTTCTGTGCAGAAATTATTGCAGCAGTGTCTAACATATTTTGTTTCATGCAAAACCTCAAAGTATGGTGTACCAGGTCCATTTGAGTTCCGGGAAAACGCTTTGCATGCATTTTTCATGATGGAGAAAGGCTCTGGACAGCATCTGGAAATGGAAGAGTTAAAAAAAATTTCCAAACGCAAATGCTAATAAACGCAGTTAGCCACGTTTGCAAGCATTTGGCGTTTGAAACTCCTGAAAATCTACTCCTGAACACAAGTTTGGTGTGTTCAAAAAAAGACTGTAAACTCAACTGCCTGTGAACGACATAGTGTACATGGACACATAGGGAAACATTAGGGAGAGTTCAGGGACTGCTGAAAGAAAATGCAGAAAAGCTCCTAATCGTGAGTTTATCAGCTGTAGTGTACATGGAGCCTTAGATCCATGTACAAAAAAATGCTCTATATGAGCCTTTTTTTCTTGCAAGGGAACTGCTGTTTTTTTAAAGTCCAGTGTCCATGGGCCCTTAAGTTAGAAACTATTTGTAACACATACAAACCATTGCACGATCATGAAAATCCGCATCCCTTTACTTTATGGCGCTTAAGTCCCAGGTACAGGGTATATTATTATACAGTATTTATAAAGCGCCAATAGTTCACTCAACGCTGTATATTTATCAATGAAGAACTAACAGTAATAGGGGAAGAATGTCTATGAATTTGGCAACAGAGGCTAAATGATTCTTCCACCTCACAACACACCTCATGTCTCTTAACTGTTAGATTTAAAGACAAGTTCAACACTTAGATCGGGCTTTTATCTATCACAACTATTTTAGCAACCACTGAGAACCCTTTACTTCCCCTTCCTTTCCTGTTCTTCCCCCACTCCTCTTTTTCAGCTTCCTCCCTCCTTTACTATTCTTCTCCCCTTATTCTTCCCCTGCTTCCTTCAGCCCTGATTCTGCCTTTTTTCACCCCATTCTTGATTTGTCTAGCTTTATTTTTTGAGTTTTGACTTCTCAGCCCTCTAGTTCAAGATCATGCAGGAAGAGGCTCCATTCCCTCTAATATACTACTATCTCAGACTGGTTCATCAGCTATGACATGATTCTAGGGAAAGCCTTTTTTGTTCACAAAATGTCTTTATAATAATTATGGAATTGATATATACCTTGTTCTATTAATTCCTTAAGATAGCATGATCGGTTACTGCACATTTCTTTGTATGTTACTTAATTTGTCTTTATGGCCCTGCAGGAACTCTGATTGAATACACTTCAGATGAAACTGTTGAACTCATATTTCAATTAAAAAAACTTTTGGTAACAGAAATAGAAACTATTTCTGTTACTTTTTATATTGTACCAGGAATTTATTTATGCTGGTTTTAAGGTAACATTGCTGTTTAAGGCCTTGTTCACACCAGGGATTTACCGATACCGGTATCAGTGTTGCTGCTGATACTGAGTATTTTCATGAGTACTCGTTAAAATGCTCCTAATACCGGAAACCAATACTTTGCATAAATACAAATTGCACTACAAAGATTAGCATGCGACTTGAACAGGAATGCGATTCCTGTCCAAATCACGTGCGGTTTCACCACTGCTCCTGTGTGAACCCAGGCTTGTCATAGCCTGAGTTTATACAGGAGTGGTGCAGGAAACCTCTGTGCACCGACCCCATGCTGAGCAGAGAGTGGGCGTGTGGGAATTTATGCTATGGTGGCAGATGCTCCATATTCTCAGCGGTAGAAGAGGAGAGAAAGAGGTGGGCATTTCTTTCTCTCCTCTCCTTGCAGGGATGACAATTCGGGCTAGAGGGCTGAACAATCACATGCCGTCTAGCCCATACTGTCATTGCTTCAAAGAGGAGAGAAAGCCACGTGAATTTCAAATCCCCAGACCTGTGAAGCAGCTGTCTCTCCTCTCCTTGCAGGGATGACAGTACAAGCTAGACAGCATCTGACTGATCAGCACTGTCACCCGTCCATGTGGTGGTGCTGACTAACCAAAAGCCCTCTAGCCTGAACTGTCATCCCTGCAACAAGAGGAGAGAAAACTGCAGGAATTTCAAATCACAGTCGCTTTCTGTCCTCACCTGACCCTGAAAATATGGAGAATCTGCCACCAGCTATACATCCCCACACACCCACTCTCCCACTCTCTACTGCGGAAACCTCTCTGCACCATTCCCGTGTGAACTCAGGCTATTACAGCCACATTCCCGTTCAAAGCGCATGCTATTCTTTGCAGTGCAATTTGTGTCCATATATTTTGTATTGACGCAAATTGAACTGCAAAGTATCAGTAATCGTTATTGGCAAATACCTGACTGAAAGTATTGGTACTCATACTTGACAATAAAAAAGGGTATCGGTGCATCCCTAGGTCACACCATGCGTGTAGAAAAACCGATGGGAAAAACACGCAGATTTCACAAGCAGAGACACATGTTTGTATCAGTTTTCATACACGTTTCAGTTTGTTACACATTGCATATTCCTGCACAGAAAAAAATCCACATGTGATGCCAGTGTTGTGGTGTGAACAGGACACATAGAGAACCATTGTTTTCATTGTACCCTTGCAGAACTTGTGCAGAGATACTGACATCGCTGCACCATGGTGTGAATGAGGCCTTAAGGTTGTTGATCTGCTCATTGACTGTCACAAGCCAATACAAAAACTTGCAAAGAACACTTGGATCCCAAATGCACTGGTTGGAGAATGTGCACTTCGGTTACGGTAAACTCATCAATAGAATTTAGCTTGAAAAGGCTTGGTCAAACCTGATTCTTTTTAAAGGCTTAGCCCACTCAAAAATATTTTTCTGTAGATGCAGAAAGATGAATCACCCACTTACTTCTTGCATTACTTTGGAACTTCTGCGTCCTCACATGCTGGGTTGCTGGGTTGTTTCTTAATGCTTGGAACTTCCCAGTAGTTCTTATGGAAGAAAATATGTAGGTGTTTGGGTTTTGGCTTGATGATGAGTTAAAGGACACATTCAGGAACCTATAAAAATCCCCCAAGCCCCCCTCCCTAGCCCTCTCAATAAACTAGGATGTGACTCCCACCCCTTTCCCCGCCACTCTGGTCGCTACATTCTCTGATGCTTCCCTTCCTGTCTACAGCCCTGCCTGAAAAAAATGTAGTGCCCAGCTGCTCTCACCTGTACACTAACTTCCTATATATATTCAAATGGGATATATTCACATTGCAGGTACAGTACAACATGCCATTCATGTATATGGGATGGTAATGTGCAGATTTAGGCAGTCTGATACTAAATTTTTACTGGTCAGGATGTAGACAATGTGTGAGGCTGTGGCTGTTGAATGAGTTAAGTTGCAGGACCTGAAGAAGGTGGGAAAGTGTCAAAGCTGATTCATAGTTAAATTTTATTCTGTTGTTCAACAGAACCCTTTATTAATAAAGGAATTATTTTTCCCTACAAGCAAAATAATAGAGTAAGCTATTAATGATTTTATTCTGGTCAATAAATGCAAAGTTTTATTGCAAAATATTGCAAAAAAGACACACGTTTTCAATATAAGTTGCCATTGATCTTGAGATCCACCCAGTGCAAATATATTAACAATTATTTTTTCATACATTTAAAGAAATAAAGTAAACATATAAATGCTTATGAGTATAGCAGCCAGTTGAAGGCTAGCTCCACATTAACCAAAGTTTTTGCAAGCTTCCCTCTGTCACCCTCCCCATGTATATCCCAGCCTATTGACCCAAGATCAGCTGGTAATCTTTTCCACCACCTGGCTTGTGTGGCTTTTTTATCCCTTCACTAAAGTAACGTCTCATGAAGTACTAGGTTGTTTCTTCACAGGTCCTAATGGAGAAACCATCAAAATCCAGGGCTACAAAGAACAGCTTCTCTATCAAGGCCTATGGAGAAAGAACAAGGTTGGTAGACAGTGATATCTTATGGTAGGGAGTTTGATGGATGGCAGTTGGTCTGAGATTTGTTGAAAGCGGGACTATACTTTATCAAGCAAGAAATAAAAATGACACTTTTTGTAGGAAATTATCTTATTTTAGTAAATTCATTCTCTTACTACACAGATCTCTATTTATTGAGTAAACACTGGTTGAATGTACATATTGGTGCTTTAATATTTCCTTTCCTGGGAACACAGTTATGTTTCTTCACCTCATTGAATGGTATTTTGTCTGTGCTGCCTTCACAACACGAAACACATGCCTTGTTCTGACCTTCATTTCGGTTCACTGGATGAATACTTGGAAAGCGTACAACCATCACTTAGGATGTTTAAAACATTCTGCATAACAAATGTTGTAGGATTAACCTTACATAATACGCTTCTGTTTCAGCTTGGAGATAGAAAAGAACAAGCATATGCTGGAAATTAAGCCAGTAGGGTCCAACTATTATTATATTTGAAGTGTACCTGTGGGGATGTTTGTGCTCTAAAATGCCCCCTAGAGTTTATAGCAGCCTAGGAGCTCCTGAGGAAGCCCACAAATGAAACAGTGCGTAGGGCCAAGTCATTAACGTCATCAAATTCAGCTGCTTGATTTTAGCTCTCAGAAACCTCAAAGGAGAAGGAGAAATGAGACACATTAACTATTGCTAGCAATAGTACTAAAATTTTCAGCTGAGTTTTTAATTGTTGTCATACAATAAATTGAATGGTTTACCCAGTGAAGTTGCCTTGCACATCTTTGATACTTGGGAGAATTTTGCACATTGTTCTTTGGTTGCTATTGATTGCCACAGTTGTACATTTGTATAATATTATGAACTGAATTTTATTACCACAGACAGATACTTGCACAGCTTTGTGAATTGTATTGTTTGCTGATGATTACCACATATGGACATTTGCGCAGTTTTATGAATAATACTGGTCATTACTGGTTATTACTGGTTATCACAGCAGGATTTTTGCATGGTTTGATGAATTGCACTGATAGATTTGATTTTGCACTGAGATAATATGTTTTAATATGATTGCACATAGGAGCCCTTTTATTGCATTTGCATAGTACTATTTTGTTTATATATTTATTTTATTATTATTTTATTTTTATTATAAAATTGCCTGATTTTGATTTTATTCAGGTAGCATTTATCTAGACATCATTTAGGACCAATTCACTCTATATGCGGTGACTGGCATTTTTACTGCTGTGTAAAATGCTGGTCATCACTAGGATACACGGAAAACAATTGTTTTCCGTGTATACTATTCACACTGCAATGCAGTGAGCTGCGAAAGAATGCAGACATGCTGCATTTTATTGCACCACGCTATACAAAATTGCATGTCTCTGTACAGCAGTAAGTAGGTTGCATTGCTCTACAGGAATATGAATGAAATGTTCACTGAAATGAAGTTCAGTGTGATTATTATTATACAGGATTTATATAACGCCAACAGTTTGCTCAGTGCTTTACAATATAAAGGGAGACAATACAGCAACAATACAGTTCAATACAAGAGGGTTAGGAGGGCTCTGCTCCTTGGAGCTTACAATTTAAGACATGTGTGATGAGCTGAATTATACACCACCCCCTACTGCAGTCAGAATGAACAGCTTTTGGACATGTAAAGTGCTGTGGTTTACTCTCCGGCAGCTGTCTGTTTAGTGAACGGGCCCTCAAATAGTAGCACCATATTTAGGCAATTTTCTTCCAGGAAGCCAGTTACATACATCTGTTGTGTAGTGGGGAAGCATGCATGCTCTTTATCTATTTAACTTTGTCTTTGAAGCATACCATGAGCATTAGGCTCCCCCACTGAGAACTATCCTATACTCTTCTTGCAGTGTGGACACCTGTGGGACACCTTGTCCTGGCTTAAGTGATACCTGTTAACAGTCCTCTGCACACCTACCTTGGACCTTACATCAATGGACCCCACTTTTCCCTTTGAGCTCAAGTTTCACTTTCAAAGACATCTCCATATAGAGCAGGGGTGTCAAACTGGTGGCCCTCCATCTGTTGCAAAACTACAAGTCCCATCATGCCTCTGCCTTTAGGAGTCATGCTTGTAACAGTCAATCTTGCAATGTCTCATGGGACTTGTAGTTTGGCAACAGCTGGAGGACTGCCAGTTTGACACCCGTGATATAGAGGTTTGGAGGAGAAGTCCACAGCAGGAATGTGTTTTAACAGCTTACTGAATCAATAGAACTTCAGACATCTCATCAAGGTGGTGGCAGTCAGTTTAAGTTACAAACATTCCAGCATTGTTCAGAGAGATGTAGCATGAGAGAGACAAAAGACCTGTTACTCAGATTGGGTGTCCCAGAGTCAGGCATCCCAAAGCAGGGGACTGCGAATAGTATTATAAATGCATAAAGTCCTATCAGTTCTCCAGGCTTCCTTCTAAGGGGAAGATAAATGAAAAAGACCCAACTGCCTCCATGCTGATATAGGAGAGCGATCAGTCTTCAGGGAGCACATCTAGGAGACGCACTTGCAAATAGCATAGAAGCTCCGTAAGGACTTCATATTAAAGATGTGTAGCACACCCTTGGGTGATGCTTGGCTAGATATATAGGTTCAGCTCCCACCTGAGTCTGGTGACACCTCCGATGATACCAAGAACACTTTGACACTCTGAGAATATTTTGTATGGGTTTTATTGAAGAAGACAAACCCTGAAAAAGAACTAGCTGATTTAACACAGGTAATGTACATAAAACACAGATACCACTTTGCATAACACAGTTAGTAAGAAATCACTCTTCACTTGCCAAAGACTCCAAAAACTGACTAGTATCACACTGACTAGAGTGACATATGAGAGTGACACTGACACATGAAACAATAACTGTTAATGAGATTTAGCAGCTTATTGACATTTGCTATAGCGGTACTATCTAAAGCAGAAATGTCCTACCTAACCATTGGCCAGTGGGATAAAACTTAAAGTCTCTCAACGTTGGGGCCCTTCAATCAAAGGAAGAACGCTCACTCTCTGCATGGGAGAGTATTTGTAATCCAGGGGTAGCAGGATAGCACGGTCTCCTTTAAGCAGAATCTTCCAGTGAACATTGCAATAGGAGAAAAACAACACTTCAACAAAATCTTTACCATACAGGTGAAATCCTGATATACTGACACTTGCTCAGTATATTCAGAGCAGCAAGTTTCTGTGGGGACTTGGAACTAAACACACTCTTCAGCCGCAGCACAAGTCTTGAGGAGACAAACCAGTAATATACAGAGACAGAGTTCTCTCATCAATCAGCAGCAGCAGGAATAGCTAATTCTGAGCAGCTTGGGCTTTCCAAGATCTGTGTCACTCTGAGAATTAGAGAGCAGGCTTTCTCATGACCATTCTCCAGAGATGAACAGCAAATGCAGCAATATCAAAATCCCCTTTCATCACAGAGTACTCACTGTTTCTGGATTGTTCTCTAGATAGCATTAGACAGCAGTAGAAATCCTCTCTTTCAGCAGCTCCAGACTTTGAGAGACACATACACTTGAGTGGCTGTAATCCTGAGTGTCAGGCAGGACAATCCTTAGTTTGCACACTGTCCTCCTGCAACAATTTCTCTGCTACACACGCCCAGCCCATGTGCTCTAGCAGCACAGAGAGTGAGACTCTGTGATTTTACACCAGGAACCCTTGCTCCATGCAGTCCCCTGAAAATGTCTGCCTCCCCACGTGTGCTTCTTCTTCCTTTTTCCTCCCTCCTTTTCTCCACAGCCAATCATAAGTTCAGCTGCAACAGTGCTGCTATGGGTGGATCCTTCTCAGCTGTAGCAACAAACAATTATAGCACAGTCCTGCTTTTCCAGTCTGTCACTCACAAGAGAGAAAAGAAAAAAAAATGCTTTGCAACTGCTCTTTAAGATTTAAAGCAAGCAGCACATCTCTACAGATGTAAAAAGATGAATTGTATTTTTTTGTAGCACAGTGCTCTGCAAAGTACTGTGATGTGCTACAACGCAGTTCACTACAGACAAACCTCAGTACATAACCCCCATATATACACACCCACCCTTCTTTCAAGACCTCTTTAGTACAGACACACCTCCCTAAATACAGACCTCCTTAGTAAAGACCCACCAAGCACAGATCCCCCACAGTAAAGACTTTCCTAGTACAGATACCCCCTCTAAAGTCTCCACTATCCTCCATACAGTGGTAGAATTCCAACTCTTCGTGACCTCTAAGAAGGATCTACCTCTCTTCATGGAGGGATCTACCAAAGAGATGGATCAGGCTTGAAGAATCAACCTCTAGGAGATGTACTTGTAAACAGTATTATCTTTTATATGATTATATAATGCCAACAATTAATGCAGCACATACATACTATACATTCACAGTCCTAGATTAAAGTCTAGGTTCCCTATCTCACAGCATTCTGGGACCAATTTGGAGAGGAGCCAATTAACCTACTAGTATGCTTCTGCAGTGTGGGAGAAAACACACTCAAGCACAGGAAGAACATACAGAGTCTATGCAGCTCATGACCAGCCAGGACTAAAGCCAGCATTTGAGCCAAGGACCGCAGTACAGTAAAGCAGAAGTGCTAACCACTAAGATACTATGCTGCCCTAAAGTAGACATAGCCCCCACTAATGGCCAATAAGTCTTTGGATGATACAGCCCTTGATCCTGATTCCTTTTGCACAAAAAGCAAGTATCCTATCACTTGAGCTAATCCCCTTAAAGTTGATGTAGACACTGTTTATTGATTGGGTAAAAAGCACTAGCAATTTTAAGTAAACATTTTACTTTACTGCAGGGTAAAATTAAAAAAAGTAACAGAATTAGGTCGAAAAAGAAGAGCTGATTATAGATCTTCTAATTTATCCAGTCACTGTTTCAGGCAATTTCATCAGATTTGTATGACTACATTAGTCTTTGTTACGAAAGTGAACAAGCAAGAAGAAGGATCCTTAATGGCAAAGCTGAATCAATGGGATTTCACAAATACAGTCACATGGTGAAAATATAGATCCTTATCCTTCTGATTTGTGAATACAACCTATTCAGTGCTATGCAAGCCCATACACATTTATGGTGACATGTATATATACACATATGGTATATATGTATATATACATATATGTATATATACATATATACCATATACTGTAAATGCTTTTGCACACAGGCCACTGCATTCAAAAATCAACCCTTGTACCAACCAGATTTCATTTTAACATAGTCAAAAATTTCAGAATGTGAGTCTTATTTGCTGTACATTACTCTTCTTTATACATATTTATTGTGCCTACACTGATTTCAGCAAAAAGTATCAGTTTGAGGCTGCACAAAATATTTTTTAAATGTCTTCTAGTTATCTCTTATACATTTCAGCACCAGTAAAACATTTTCATAGTCAGCTGCAGACAAAAATATTCTATCAAAATATACTGTTAGCCCTCCATAAAAATATTAATTAATACAGCATTTAACTTTACAGTTACAGTTGAACATATATGTATATTTTTATTATGTGAAAATAATCTCACTGCACCAACTCATAAATCCTGAACCCCATATTAGATATTCATAATTGACCCTGCCACAAAACCTAGATGTATTTGGCTTGGAGCACATGGGTCACAAATGAGTCACAATTATTTTACAATTCCCTAGAAGGCAATGTGGAAGGAAATGAGGCAATTGCTTAATAAAAACAGCATATCTAATAAAGTCATGCACTTCCACGTGTGATTCCCCCACCCTTTTGGTAATGAAAAGCTTCCTCCACATTAGTGAAAATAAAAAGATACTAACAGAACAATTTAATACTAATATTTTCCAAAACTGTTAAAAGATAAAGAGCTCTTAGTTAACAAAAGAAAAAAAAAACATTTGCAGTACATAATTGCAATACATGCTTATTTCCTACTATATATTTTTTTCTTTAACCACTTACCTACCGGGCACATTTGCCCCCTTCGTGCCCAGGCCACTTTTCAGCTTTCAGCGCTGTTGCACTTTGAATGACAATTGTGCGGTCATGCAACACTGTACCCATATGAAATTTTTTATAATTTGTTTCACACAAATAGAGCTTTCTTTTGGTTGTATTTAATTGCCACTGTGTGTTTTATTTTTTGCACTATAAACAAAAAAGTGCAAAAAAATTGAAAATAAAAAAAGTTTTCTTTGTTTCTAATATAAAATTTTACACGCAGGTAATTTTGCTCCTTCACTGATGTTTGTTGATGAGGCTGCGCTGATAGGCAGCACTGATGGGCACTGCTGAGGTGGCACGGATAGACAGCACTGATGGGCACTGATAGGCTGCACTGATATGCAGCAATGATGGGCACTGATAGATGGCACTGATGGGCGATGCTGATGGGTGGCGCTGACTGGTGGTGACTGACAGAACTGATTGGCGGCACTGACAGGCGGCACTGCTGGGCACTGATGGGCAGCACTGCTGGGTGCAACTGCTGGGCAGCACTGATGAGTGGCATTGATGGGTGGCACTCCTGGGCACCGATGTGCACTGGTGAGTGTCACTGCTGGGCACTGGTGGGTGTCACTGCTGGGTGGCGCTGCTGGACACTGATTATCAGGGCACTGATGATCAGTGCCAATCTGTTCTATGACAATTGCTGGTTATCGGCAGTACTTTTCTCACACTGTGACAGCGTGAGGAAAGTACTGCCTATAACTGGCAATTGTATGTACTCCGTGATCTGCTGTGTCATTAAGTGAGCTGAAAACAATTTTGGGAATTAAAAAAATCTATCACAACAATTTTCTGGTGGAAGTTTCCTTAAGAACTACCTGCGCCCAATTCAGGCAAGCTTTTGTGCAGACACAAGTGACAAATTCAAGTAGGTCTTATTACCTCCAGTTTAAGAAATTGTTGATGTGGCAGTAAATAATATTCTTATTCTCAAAAAATAATTTATACACATCCACTGCTTATTGGCCTGTAATCTATTTTTCATGAAATTATTTTTCTGCTTCCTCGTAACTTCCTCTGTGAGCTCATGAACCTCTCCTTTCCCCCCTTACTAATTGTTTGAAACGAGCAGTGCATATTGGTCTAGGTTCACACCAGTGCTGCGGCATAATCATTTGTTTTTCAGTGCATTTTTGTAGCAAGTTTTTGTGTATTTTTGATATGTTTTTATGCTTCACACAGTTTGTTTTGTAGCTGTAGGAGACTGGTTGTTAAACACAAAAACTGTCCAAAGTGCACTAAAAACACATGCACATGATTTTTACATGCATTTTATGTGTGATTTCCATGGGTACCTATTAGAGTCTTTGGGGCAAAAAGAAGCACTTTGTTGCACCAAAAGAAACACATGTATCTTTTAAAAAATCACACCATATTGCATTGATATGATTAATAAGAATAATGTGATTTCCATTGCCGTGCTTGGCAGTGCAATGGCAGATGGAGGAGAAATCACACTAGTGTGAACAGGGCCTTAGCTGCTGTCATGTGTAACACACCACTCACCCCTCAGTCCATTGTCCCTAGTCTCAATTTCAGGAGCCAGCAAGGGAGGGTGACTTTGTTCCTACATAAAGACAGACCTCAGAAAACAAATGCAGTCACCTTCTAGCAGGAAGTCAGATCACAGCTGCAAATTAAAAGGAATATGGGGATTTGGAGGAGCCTAGCAGCTATCCAAGGGACTGCTAATATTTCTTCTTCTTATTATTACTATTATTATGTGCCATCAACTTGAGCCTGAGTCCTAGCGACCTGATGAATAAGAGCTCTAAAAAGAAGTCTGCTTTGTGCTAGACTTGCAAGATCCTTCAGTGTCATTCCCATAGCTGTAGTCAATGTCTCCAACCACCTAGTAGTTGATCTCCCTCTTCTGGTAGTCGGTCTCCCTCTTTGCCTGGTTCCTTCGATCTTCCCAAACATTATTTCCTTCACCAGTGATCTCTCCCTTCTAACAGTGTGACCAAACAACTTCATCATTTGGGCTTCTAGTGACATAGCCGGTTTGATTCCTTTGATTAATTGATCTATTAATTCTATGGGCTTTCCACTGCACACATAAAATCCTTCTCCAGCACCAAAGCGCAAATGAGTCGATCTTCTTTCTATCCTGTTTCCGTAGTGTCCAGCACTCACAAACGTAATTGACAACTGAGAAAATGAGAGCATAGACAAGTCTGATCTTTGTTTTCAGCGTAATTTCTTTGCATTTGAAAACTTTGTTGAGAGTCTTCATTGTGTAGCTACCAAGTGCAGTCTACGGAATATTTCATCATTGCTGGTTGCTTCCTTGTTCATGAGAGAGCCTAGGAGGTTAAAAGGATTTACAACTTCTATTCTGTCCCTGTCAAACTCAAAATTGTTGTCATCCTCTGTGATCATGATCATCGTCTTGTTTATATTCAGTTCTAATCTCATGTTATGACTTTCAACTTTAACTTTTCTCAGTAGATACAGCATATCTGATACAGCATATTTTCTGCTGGAGATAAGCATTGGGCCACCTGCATAGTGCAACTTTAATACCGACAGACTCTTCTTCCAAATGTACTTTTTCTGAAGATGGCCTCACTGTATAGGTTGAGCAGGTAAGGTGACAAGATATATTCCTGTCTGACACCACATTTTATCAAAAAACAGTCAGTGTTCACGGATTCTGTTCTCACTGCAGCGTCTTCATTTTTGTTAACGGTGTTAGGTGTTCAGGCATTCCCATTTACAGCAGAGTCCTCCATAATGTCTCATGATCCACAAAATCAATGCTTTACTGTAGTCAATGAAGCAAAAGTGTACAGTATTCTTTGCTCTTCTCTAATATCCATCTAACATTGGCAATAATGTCTCTTGTTCCTCTGCTTTCTCTGAACCCAGCCTGAGCTCAGGTAGTTCTTGCTCAACATATGATTGTATTCTCCTTTGTATTATTGTCAGGAATTTTTTGCTAGCATATGGAAATAATGCAATTGTTCTGTAATTGTTACAATCTTTGGCATCTTCTTTCTTCAATATAGAAATGACCGGAGATCTTCTCACACAGTGAGTCCGCTTTAAGGACTGCTCCCCCGCTCCCCATTACAGATTGGCACCTTTGGGGGTGGGTACCCGAATTTGACAGGTACCCGCTCCCACTTCCGGTCTGATTGCCTAGGCGATCGGAAACGGAAGGTGTCCTTCCTCCCTCCCTGTAGTCTTTTGGGACACGTGACAGGTCCCAGAAGACTACAGGACCATTCATGAAGCGCAGCGCTACTTGCGCATGCGCAGTGGGTATCCGGCTGTGAAGCCGCAAGCTGTCACAGCAGGGTGCTCACACTGAAGATGCTGGCCTCCTAGAATACAGGATGGCCGGTGAATCGGACTGCGGGGGACACACAGCGGGACCGAGGGACAGGTAAGTGGCTGTTTTTTTATAAGTCAGCAGCTACAGTTTTTGAAGCTGTTGACTTTTATTTTTTGACAGCGTGAGTGAAACTCTGCTTTAAAACATTTTTTTTTCAATTTTAAACCAGAGTTTAATGTCATTTTAAAGAATTACCTTCAGTTCTCAGATTAGGAAACTTGCAGTAAATAAGACTTGCTCTGATTTACACCAGTACTTAGAGTGGGGCATGTCTTTGCTTGAAAGCTGTCATGTACTGTATGTGTCAGCTTCCTGTACTATCTTCAGCCCAATTCAGCTGTTGGCTAGGACTTTCCCCAGCCAAAAGCTAAATGTACACAAAGAGATTGGGGATAATTGCAATGTCATTACCCCAATATCGCAATACCCATATTTCAGAAATGTCTTGTCACTGGATGGACGGAGCCTGATGGGCAACTGAAAGACTAGTTCCTCATCAGGTCCCCTATACTTTTGCTTGACAGTGCACAGCAGTGGGTGGGTTCCAAATCTGCTATAGGACTAAATATTGTCTATGGATCCTCCTCCTTTGTTCTCCAGGCTTCATCCACCCCTAGTACAAAACATCTTGGCCATATCAATGTCAGTGTAATGGACACAGTGGCCAGGGACAGAAAGAGTGCACTGAGAAAAGTGTATTCAGTATTGATACTCTGACCTCAGTGCAGGCACCTACAGATTTATGTACCTGTCTCTGACAGGTATATAAATCAGGTGTAAGCACCAATACTTTTAGTGCTGTCCCTGCTGAATTTCAAAAGGGGGTCTATGACACCCTTTATGAATTCCCCCGAATTCATTTACTGGACAGACATCACAAAGAATGGTAAGTCTTGCTCAATTGTCCTTTACTAAGCTACATAATACCTCCCCTTTCCTTAACTACACAATATGGGGGGTGGGGGTAATAGTCCAAGGAAAGAACTGAATTTCTGGAAGGGACAATGGATAATATTATCAAATGCTTTTTATTATATATTTAAAAGTCCGAAAGAAAGCACATAGGAGATGATTGTTGTTAGGGTTTACAACTCTTTAATTCTTTGGCTCCATATTTTTTGCTTTTTAGGGCTCATTCATGTGAGTGCAGAGGGTTGTACACTGACAAAACTCAGCATACTTCTGCTTTTGGGAGTCAAAGGTTTTTGTGTACAGCAGCAGTGGACAGCATGGCTGTGCGCACAGACGCAATGTCTGTCAGCCTGTCTTTGATTTTTACAGGCTGCTGGTCATGTACTCTTACAGAGTAAGAACAACAAGGAATCACAAAGCCACCAGCAGCATTCTGTAAGCATTAAAACAAATTGGTCCTGCACTAGGCCACCCCTTTTTCCTTGTCTTGCCTGTCTACAATAACTGAAAATAAACTGAATTACGATAATATTCTTACCTAAACATATTTTTTTACATGCTTTAAAGTTTTGGGGTTTTTTGTTGCAGTTGGTTCCTGGTTTCTGGCCTAGGCCAAAATTATGTTATGCATCCCAGGAGTCTTCATGGGAATTTTTTCTTTTGAGGAGGGGAGAGGGGTTTTCTTAGCTAAGCACACCCTCCTGCCTTTGTGACTGAGCTAAGGGCAGATGGATTCCAGGAAGTAAATGCTACATGAAATATCTGCCCTTACTCAGAATGGCTGTGGCTAGAAAACAAGGAGGGTGTTTTTCAAAGTAATGTCTCAACAAAATAAAGCATGGAGACATGGATGAATAGACATGGTGAGTTTGTTTTGAATATTAAAAAATAATTAAATAGCATTTTCAGTTTCTGGTTCTCAGATACAGTTTAATTCTGGTGAACAAAAGCAAAAAAGGATGCACTCTCATCGTGCATTACTGTGGTACACCACGTATTTATTGAAAAACATATAGATATATACTCACAAACCAAAGAGAATAAAAACAGAACAGGTGGTCCGCAATAGCAGTCCAATACAATACTGTGCCCTACGTAGGGATAAGCTGACGCGTTTCAGGAGACAACCCCCCTTCTTCAGAGCTCTGGGAGACTGGGAGAGGGAGGGACAGAGCTCTGATGAAGGGAGTTTGTCTCTCGAAACGCGTTAGCTTACCTTACTAAGGGTCTAGCATCACTTTGGACTGTTATTATGGACTCTTCTTGTCTGTTTTTATCCCCCTTTGCTTTGTGAGTATGCATCTTTATGCTTTATAATAAATTCTTGGTGAGAGTGCGCCCTGTTTTGCTTTTGTTCACCAGTATCAAGATTTCCCGATCTTTAAGGGCTGCACCTCTATGAATGACAGTTTCAGTTATCTTAGTCTGCATGAAGATTTGAGTGCTGGTTTCGTTTGTTCATTTGGAGGCACTAAAGCATGCTTGTTATACTCATTGTGGAACCTAAGAGGTTAATCCTCTGCATTCAGTAAAAACACTGTTTGATCCCAACTTCTCTAATCCTCCCCTTCTTCCAGTGTACCCCTCTTATCTTCTTATAAGACATATTGCGTGGAGTCACTCTGCACATGCTCAATTTGGTGTGTATTGCTACAGAGGTTTTTTTTTATTGTTCTTGGGAGAGTGCATGTGATCAGCACAGGGCCAATCAGCACTGTCCAGATAGAGGTCAGGGGTCCTCCATCCACCTACAGCAGAATGAAAACTCCTCTTACAAGCTTTAACATGTGCTCTGCTGGATACTGATAGAAGTCACAAGATTGCTCTAACTGCTGATGAGTAAAGGTATTTAACAGTTTATATTTACTAAAATAATTGCATTTCCATCTTCTGTGTACTGTGGGAGACCAGATATTGTGAATGCAGGGTCCTGGGTTTAGTAGCACTTTAACTGTATGCTTGGAATGGGCATTGGGTAGAACTCAGTCAGATTCATGTTGCATGTTGTATGTGTCACAGGAGAAGGAAATGCGAAGAACTCTCTGAAGCCGGGTCGCAAGCAACTATCACAACCTGACAATGGTTCCACCAATTCCCATCTCTACTCAGAATTTAGAAAGAAAAAGTAACTCAACTTAGCATTAGTTAAATACTAGACTTTACATTTAGACAGAATCGTGTGCCGGAGCTAGGAAAGGGAAAAACTGAATGTCATTCATACATTTTGGATATGTATAGCCAAACTCCTTTTTTGGATTTGTTAGGTTTTTTGTTTTTACTGTGAAATTTCTCTTCATTTTTCCTCCTGGAAATGTAGCAGGAAGTGTCTGGAAATCACTTCTTAGACAGTTGTCACCAGAACAGGTGTCTCCACTGGAAGATTTACCTTCACTTCTGGTTTTGGTGACAGCCCTAGATTTTTAGATTTCCCATCACTTCCTGTCTCTGTGACAAATGGTCACCAGCATACATTTCAAAGGTTTTTCTATCTAGTGACACAAACAGAAATGAAATCTTTAGGGGTTCTAATCTCTTCCTATTCTACAAGTAGGAGAAAAAAGTTTTGGCCATACATACAGTTTGTCTTATAAACAGACAGCCCAAAACTATAATAGTTTGGATCTATGCCAAGTAAGTCCTCTTCTTAGGAACCACAGTGATTCTTTAGGTTGTCAAGAGTGGTATTCACATATTGTTATTTACATCCTTTCTTCCAAGTATGCAATGTCAAGGGATGCTCTCAATGCTAGTGAATCATATTGTATATTCTATTTGCACTTGATTTTTCATTTCCATATTGGGTAAGAAATTAAAACAGTCTCAGATTAGGAATGCTGCCAGCACAGCAAGTCGACTTCACACCAAAATGGCACACAAGAGGAAGTCCTTCACATCCAGCAAGGCTGAGAAAACCTTGTAGGACAGGAAAGACCTAAAAAAAGAGGAAAAAATAACTCTTTCAACAAAGGGTTTCCTTGTGTTTGCTCTGAAGCAGTTATTTGAAAAGCGTGAAAATCCCTAAAAGAAAAAAAGGATTGTGAAAATTTAAAAAGATAAAGAGAAGAAAATAAAAGCTGAACTAGAAAAGGCATTGATTGTGTTACAAATGCTAAAAAAAAGGTAAATGCATGTATCTATAATAGGAGTCTGTGCACAGCAGGGTCAGGAAGCCATATTTAGCTGCCATGACAGTAGCAAATTCAAGCCAACTATCACAAATTAGATTTGCATTGCTTATTTAGAATTTTCTAACCAGTGCAGACTGGCTACTCTACAATAGAGTGAAACTAAGATGATTCAGCCCAGTAGTCATATCTGGATCCACTGTAGCAGAAATGTGAATTTATTAGGTGTAATATAAGATTTCTACTACTAAATGGATAAAGGAAACACTTCAGATACATTGTTATGTATAAATGATTTTACCTGTTCTGCAAATATAAAGCTTTTATTAGAACCAGAGTCATCCAGAGCAGGAGATATCAATTTAAAAACGGCAGTAAAATTATGTATATTTTGTTCATGTGTACATTTTTTCAGTATGATATTCAAACATTCCTGGAGGGTTAAGGACTAATGTGAATGTACTATATATATATATATATATATATATACATATATATATCCCTGTGTAAATTGACGGCGCTATATAAGTACTTGTACTAAATAAATAAAATAAAAATACTAATAATAAACAGTACTTACACTAAAAGCAAAAATTAACTCTGTACGGCAATAGCCATCTTCTAAACCACAAGACAAACTGTAATCCAGCACCATGGGCTAGCTGCAACTACATATATACTGTATATACAGTGGAAATTCAAATTCAAACTGCTAACACTGATGTACAAAGCTGTCCATAATTCTGCCCCAAACTACAAGTGGAGAAAATATGGCACAACAGTGACATTACCAAGAACTGGACTTCCCTCCAAAATTGATGAAAAGAGGAGAAGAAAACTGGTCTGGGAGGCTGCCAAGAGGTCTACGGCAACATTAAAGGAGCTGCAGGGTTATCTGGCAAGTACTGGTTGTGTGGTACATGTGACAACAATCTGCCGTATTCTGCATATGTCTGGGCTATGGGGTAGAGTGGCAAGATGGAAGCATTTTCTTATGAAGAAAAACATCCAAGCCCGGCTAAATTGTGCAAAAACACATCTGAAGTCTCCCAAAAGCATGTGAGAAAATGTGTTCTGGTCTGATGAAACCAAGGTTGAACATTTGGTCCTTAATTCCAAAAGATGTGTTTGGTGCAAAAACAACACTGCACATCACCAAAAGAACACCATACCCACAGTGAAGCATGGTGGTGGCAGCATCATGCTTAGGGGCTATTTTTTTCAGCTGGAACTGAGGCCTTAGTCAAGGTAGAGGGAATTATGAACAGTTCCAGATACCAGTCAATATTGGCACAAAACCATCAGACTTCTGCTAGAAAGCTGAACATGAAGAAAAACTTCATCTTTCAGCATGACAACGACCCAAAGCATACATCCAAATCAACAAAGGAATGGCTTCACCAGAAGAAGATGAAAGTTTTGGAATGGCCCAGCCAGAGCCCACACCTGAATCCGATCGCAAATCTGTGGGGTGCTGTGAAGAGGGCTGTGCACAGGAGATGCCCTCACAGTCTGACAGATTTGGAGTGTTTTTGCAAGGATGAGTGGGCAAATATTGCCAAGTCAAGATGTGCCATGCTGATAGACTCATACCCAAAAAGACTGAGTGCTGGAATAAAATCAAAAGGTGCTTCAACAAAGTATTAGTTTAAGGGTGTGCACACTTATGCAACCATATTACTTTAGTTTTTTATTTTTACTTCCCTCCACCCAAAAGATTTCAGTTTGTTGTTCAACAGAGTTGTACAGTTTATAGGTTACATTAAAGGTGGAAACAATTCTGAAATTATTTATCTCCTAGATTGTAAGCTCGAAAGAGCAGGGCCCTCGAACCCCTCGTGTTTTGCATTGTATTGTAATGTTATTGTTCTGTCCCCCATTGTAATGTACAGTGCTGAGCGAACTATTGGCGCTTCATAAATACTGTATAATAATAATAATAATCTTTGTCTCATTTTTTACATCACAGAAACCTGACATTTTAACAGGGGTGTGTAGACTTTTTATATCCACTGTATTTGCAATAAACGGCATGCAGGTTTGTCCACTACCGATTAAAAGTGAACTTTGTATTACAAGCTAGGTCTGCCTTTTTGCTGAGCATCCACTACCCCTTGTCAATACGCCACACTAAAAAAAACTGTGAGTAACAAAAAGGTAGTAAATATACTTACCTTACCCTGACTTGTGTACTACAGGGGGTGATGCCACCATCCTTCCAATACGATCCCTAGGAACGCTGTGCAGTCCAAATCAAGTCAGATGACACTTCAGCACAGCGTAGGAGCTTCTTTTCATTTTTAGACTTCTAAGCATTCCCCTGGATCTTGTCAGAAGGATAGTAATGTCACTATTGCCTAGTTTCCATGGACAAATGCTAGAAATAAGATATGTACAGTATATTAACTAACTTTTTACTTACATTTTTTTAAATTTTTTTATTTTATTTTAGTGCAGCAGCTGAGGGATTATATATTTTTCTATTTATATAAATTTTACAAATATTGGTAGTATACCTATATCACTATAGGTAGAATCATCCAGTGGACACAGTGGGTGACAGATTACGCTGCAGTACGCCCCGTGGGGCACGCCGACTGGTTACGAGGGACAGGAAAATGGGAATGGGTGCGCCTGGCGTCCTAGCAACCAATCACCTACTGGTTAACACAAAAGGTTAACTGAGGCAGCTCCAGCTTCCGCCCTCCACCCACTACTGTGCTGCCTCCCATTCTCTGCTCTGCTGTGAAGATGAAAGCAGAGGAGGCTGGGAGGAAAGAACAGCAAAGCAGGGCCGTGTTTGTGATCTAGCGGTTGGCTGCCTGCTGTCAAAGGGTAGATTGTGATCCACGGCTTGCTGACCCCCACTCTAAATGGTGTCTGTATTATTCAGAGAAAACTATTCAACCTAGGGTCTGTAAAGAAGACATGCGGGCACACAATGAGGTTGGACAAGAAGCGATTCAATCTTAAAATGTTACTAAACTCACAACAGTAAAATCAGACTATGTGCAAATAAAAGTCCCAATCCAAAGAATAAAGAAATATAAAAATCCGATGTGCTCCAAAATCAACATTTTGCAGCAAATTGGATTTTTATATTTTTTTTATTCTTTGGATTGGGACTTTTATTTGCACATAGATTTGTTTGGACATTTTTTACAATATTTTTTATTCATTTATTTCTTATTCATTTGTTAATATATTTTTTTGCGCTGTGTTTTCTATTTTCATAAATATTGTTTGATGGTTTGTCAACAAAGAACAGCAGCATTGGTTAAGGATTTAAACATTTTTTTTGGCACAGGTTTTTGATTTATAATAAAATCAGTCTGTATATGCAGTAAAGTATGCGTGTTATTTATTTATTTCAAGTACTTATATAGCGCTGTCAATTTATGCAGCACTTTACATATATATATTGTGCATTCACATCAGTCCCTAACCCTCAAGGGGTGTACAATCTAAGTTCCCTAACTCACATTCATACATACACATACTATGGACAATTTAGACAGGATCCAATGAACCTACCTGCATGTCTTTGGAGGAAACCGGAGTACCCGGAGGAAACCCACGCAGGCACAGGAAGAACATGCAAACTCCAGGCAGGTGGTGGTGTGGTTGGGATTCAAACTAACGACCCTAATACTGCCAGGTGGAAGTGCTAACCACTAAGCCACTGTGGAACCTAAGAGGTTAATACTATGCATTGTGTAAAAACACTGCTGATCCTGTCTTCTCTGACCCTTCCATTCTTCTGCTGCCCCCAATCTGTTTGCTTATAATACAGAGCTCCTAGAAGTCACTCTGCACATGTTCAGTTTGATGTGTATTGTGAGAGAGGTTTTTACTTTGGGAGTGCATATGATAAACACAGGGTCAATCAGCACTGTTCAGACAGAGGGATGGGGGTTATGCAGTCTTATAGAACAGTCAGAGCAGAATGAAAACTCCTCCTACAAGATTGACAAGTGCTGAGCTGCACACTGATAGAAATCACAAGACTGCTATATACTGCTGATGAGAAAAGGTATTTGGCAGTTTATAATTTATAAAATAATTGCACTTCCATGTTCTGTGTACTGCGGGAGACCAGATATAGTGAAGGCTGGGTCCTGGATTTAGTAGCACTTTAAGGCCGGTACATACGATATGGAAATCGTATGAACAGGTCCGTATGAGGAATGATCGGTTGATTATTTGATCGTTAGTATTGTGCTTTTGACAGCCAATTCCGACTGTTCGGACGTCAAAAACTGAAAGTTCAAGCTAGAAAATTTGTATCGTACGTGAAGACAACATCCATTTTTCACTGTATACAGTAATTGCATGGAAATGGAATAGAATCGAATAAAAAAAAATCACGCATGCTTGGAAGCATAGAACCACCCTACACTTCCTCTTCTACTACGCTAGTACTTAGATACGTTTGCCTTTGTTGGCTGACATGACACGCACTTTCATGGACAATCGGATGATCATTTGTCCAATTTTCTCATAGTGTGTACTAGGCTTTAAACTCCCTAAAAGTTCCTTTACTGTCAGAGCGGTAAAGATGTGGAACGTCCTTCCACAGTTAGTGGTGTCAGCGGGGAGTTTAGATAAAGTCATAAAACTTTTAGTTGTGTTTCTTAGCAAAACACAAAGTGCAGAGATAAAGAAATTGACAGTGACATAAACCGGCTTGAAAAGCATCTGATCAAACCAACCAATCTCGGTTTGATCGGATGCTTTTGAGGACAAGGAAGAGATCTGGGTTTTTGCGCACTAAAATTTTTCAAAGTGTATTTTTTTGTGAGAATTTGCGGTTTAAAAATGTCTGTGTAAATATTGTGCAATATAAAAAATTGCAACAACAACTATTTTATTCTCCAGGGTCTGTTTTCAAAAATGTACAGGTGAAACTCAAAAAATTAGAATATTGTGCAAACATTCATTTATTTCAGTAATGCAACTTAAAAAGGTGAAACTAATATATGAGATAGACTCATTACATGCAAAGCAAGATAGTTTGAGCCGTGATTTGTCATAATTGTGATGATTATGGCCTACAGCTCATGAAAACCCCAAATCCACAATCTCAGAAAATTAGAATATTACATGCAATCAATAAAACAAGGATTGTACATAGAACAATATCGGAGCTCTGAAAAGTAGAAGCATGCATATGTACTCAGTACTTGGTTTGGGCCTCTTTTGCAGTAATTACTGCCTCAATGCGGTGTGGCATGGAAGCGATCAGCCTGTGGCACTGCTGAGGTGTTATGGAAGACCAGGATGCTTCAATAGCTGCCTTCAGCTCTTCTGCATTGTTCAGTCTCATGTCTCTCATCTTTCTCTTACCAATGCCCCATAGATTCTCTGTGGAGTTCAGGTCAGGCGAGTTCACCTTTTAAGTTGCATTACTGAAATAAATGAACTTTTACACAATATTCTAATTTTTCGAGTTTCACCTGTATAATGTTGGGAGTTCTATGTCATTTTCTAGCAAAAAAACCCACTGATTATAACATGTATGTGAGAAATGTCAGAGTTGGCCCTTTTTTCAGGCAGTTAAATTAGTCTGGTCAATATGTGAAGCACAGCCCAGAGCTCCACCTGATGTCTGGAAATAATGAATTCACGTTCCCCTAGCTTTCCTGTCCCATCCCCCCTCCCCTTTCCTCCTTCACAACATAGTTCTTCAATGCTAGACCAGGAGCTGTTACTGTCGCTGACTAATACTCTTACTGGGTATGATGCTACTACTTGTACATTTTGCTCATCTTAGCGCTCACAGCTTTCCTTCCTCAGCCACTGTGCACATACAGTATTGTATTTATGATAGTATATTTGCCGTTTGAATTGTAATTTTCTTTTAGTTAATGCATAATCTTGCTTGTTATTTTACTGTTGAGGGTTCAACCTTTAGGCCTCATGCACACTGGACGTTATAAAAATACCAATAGCGTTAGCTGTAGAATGCTGCAATTAAAAACGCTAGTTTAGCGTTTTTTAGCTTTTTTGCATTAGCTTTTTTCAAAGTTTTTTAGTGTTTTTCAGTGTTTATGTTTTTTAGCAGTTATACTCTCACAAAAGGCTCAAAAACGCTCATAAGCACCGGATAGCCACGTTTTTCAGCGTTTTTCAGTTTTATTGGCGTTTTTAAGCTTTTATCAGCATTTTTACAGCTAAAAAACTCCTCTTGAAATCCACTAGTTCTGGGGGGGTTTTCCAGCCAGAAAACGCTCCTGCTAAAAAACGCTGATTAAAGCCTATGTGTGCATAAACACATAGGATAACATGCTGGGGAGTTTACTGGCTGTAGACAAAAATGCCAGGAGTCAAAAACAACAGCTGTAAAAACATCCAGTGTGCATGAGGGCCCAAGGTTGTAACCGTGAAAAAAATTTCAATATAGATGTACTGAAACAAAAATAACCTGGATAAAAAAAAAATCCTGCTCATAATCAGTAAACATATACAACTTCAGTATATATACAAAACATCTTTAAGGCAAAGTATCTACTTTTTTGCTCTGAAAGCTTGTAAAGTTTTATAGAAATAATGATTCCAGTAACAGATATTGTACATGCAGCTCTTTCCTAATGCGAATAAACAGATCCCTGGAACATTACCACACCATGGCTACTACTATCTCAAAATGAAAAAGCTTGCCTGGTTTGTCCTTGCATTATATAGTTTTTTCTCTTGTCCAAACTAAATGTTAAGATGCTCTACGGGCTTGTACTATTAGCCAGCAGTATCCTGGGATTTAAAGCTTATGAATTTATTGTGTTGTGCCTCTCATGTCGCACAGTGAGAATTGAACTCCTGAGGGGAGCTTGATCCACATGCTAGGATCACAATGAATCTATGATCTTTCTTTCCATATAGCATAGTGATTGTGTTTTATACTTTAGACCAGGGGTATTGAATTAAAATTCAAGGAGGTCCGGTCATTAAAATTTTCTTCTGGCCGAGGTCCAAATAGGGTGTGCCCCCTTATATTACGTGTCGCCATCAGAGTGCAACTTTACATCATGTATTCCCATCACATCAAGTGTGCCCATCAGAGTGCTGCTTTACATCAGCTATCCCCATCAAATTGCCACCTTATATCAGGTATTCCTGTCAAAGTGCCCCCTTAAACTCAAAGTACCCCCTTCTATCATATTTCCCCATGAGAGTGCCCCTTTACATCGTACTCCCCATCAGAGTGCCCCTTTGCATCACATGTGCCCATCAGAGGGCCCCTTAACATAAAATGTGCTCATCAGAGTGCCCCTAAACATAAAATGTGCCCATCAGAGTGTCCCTTAACATAAAATGTGCCCATCAGAGTGCTCCTTAACATAAAATGTGCTCATCAGAGTGCCCCTTAACATAAAATGTATCCATCAGAGTGCCACTTAACATAAAATAAGGGGCATGCTGATGGGCACATTTTATGTTAAGGGGCACTCTGATGGATACATTTTATGTTAAGGGGCACTCTGATGGGCACATTCTATGTTGTTCAATTTGCCCATCAGAGTGCCCCTGTAAGACTACACCCTACCTTGAGGTCAGACAGGAGCTGTGCCAGGATCTTTGCTGGATGCTTGTGTACAGTCAGGAAGTGGGAGCCGGAGAGAGAGTGAGCTGAAAGGGGCAGGGCACACACGTGATGTCATTGTCACGACCGCCCTGCTCAGCAGCGGATCTGTCATTGCAGACTGGCGGCAGGGCAGCAGCGCTGCTGGGGCCGTTCTCAGACCACGGTCCGCCATTTAGTGACTGCTGCTTTATACCATGGTTTTTAATCATGTGATGTTTTCCTAAATAAGCTGTACATAATAAAAAGTAAATTTAAGAATAGGTCCAGTGCTTACACTTACAATCCAATGATGGTTTGAAATACAAATAATATTACAAATTGATCTAAAAATCTCAATAACAGTGTGAAAAGTCCCGCACCACAGTGTAAAAATAAGAGGTGATCTACAGTATATAAAAGTATTTCTCCTCCTCCTTTCTATTATAACTCCAGTGCGCCTCCACATCTTACACAATGCACTCACCACAAAAGTATGACCCATTAGTGAAAGGGAAGGTCATAAGCGCTTGACCAAATATTCAGAAATGACTGCCAAATGGTTTAGTAGGCTGGTGATATCCCGTTCTTTAAACTTCTTCCCCAGTAAGCCTTGCAACTCCCTCTCAGGAGATGAATAACGCACACCAGAAAACAAATGCCATCATCGTGCAGTATTTATTAAATAGATAAAGTGCCCAGAAATGTATAAAAAAATGACAGTGGCTAAATGGTTAGCACTTCTGCCTGGCAATACTAGGGTCGTTGGTTCAAATCCCAACCATTGCACCACCTGCCTGGAGTTTGCATGTTCTCTCTGTGCCTGCGTGGGTTTCCTTCAGGTACTCTGGTTTCCTCCCACACTCCAAAGACATGCTGGAAGGTTAAATGGATCCTGTCTAAATTGGCACTAGTATATGTATGGATATGAGTTAGGGACCTTAGATTGCATGATCCTTGAGGGTTAGGGACTGATGTGAATGTAGAATATATATGTAAAGCGCTGCGTAAATTGACGGCTCTATATAAATACCATAAATAAATACACTTTATTATTATCATACAGGATTTATATAGCGCCAACAGTTTGTGCAGCACTTTACCATATAAAGGGAGACAGTATAGCTACAATACAATCAACAGCATTAAGAGGGCCCTACCCATAAAAACTTACAATCTAATAGGGTGAGGCAAGTGGTACAACAGGTTATAACTGTGGGGGATGAGCTAATGGAAGTGATAAATGTCTGAAGGTGAGACAGGCTTCCCTGAAGAGATGAGTTTTCTGGGATCACCTAAAGGCAGCCAGAGTGGAGGATAGCCAGACAGATTGATGTAGAGAGTTCCAGAGGGTGGGAAAGGCTCTGGAAAAGTCTTGGAGACAAGAAAGGGAGGAGGAGACAAGGGAGCCTGAAAGCAGGAGGTCATGAGAGCGGAGAGGACGGTTTGGGTGATATTTGGAGACAAGATTGGTGATGTAGCTCGGGTCAGAGTTGTGGATGACTTTGTATGCTGTTCTTAGTATTTCTAATTTAATTTGCTGGGCAATCGGAAGCCAGTGGAGGGATTGGCAGAGAGGGGTGGCAAACACTGAGTGGTTGGTAAGGTAGATGATCCTGGCAGCAGCATTTATGATAGACAGAAGTTGGGATAGCCTGCAGAGAGGTAGTCTATGAGAAGGGAGTTCTGATAGGTCTGCTATTTACTGTCCAATTCCTCTGCATCAATACACACAGCCAAGGATACTCGCAGCTGCTCCGCTTACTGGATCCGGTCTGTGTTCCAATTGCTGGAACCGGAAATTACGTCACAGCATAGACCAGATGTGGTGAATGTGTTACAGGAAGCTCCTAAATATTACATAATAAAAGGTGTTGGGGGATATGAAAAGTACTTTCTCTAGTACTTTGCTGTTTTATTTACATTTTTATTTTTTTTGTTGGGATTTTGGTCCTTTAACATGCAAAGGATTCATGGAGTCCAGAAATGATGGTCTCTCTTTGCAGCAATTTCCTTTTTAATTTGTACTGGCGGATTCCAAACACTTTGCTTAGTCAGAGTCCTATTGGATATTGATAATTTTTTCTCCTGAAGTTGCATGATATATAGATAGCCCCGACAGGATGAATCTACCATAGGCTTAGGAAAACATAAAACAGCAAAGAAGTACAAATGTGAAAACCAATCAAAAAGCGCTTTCAGGTAATATATACAATCATAGCTCAAATGTGTAATACCTTAAGGACAATTTACTTTTGGGACTTTGCATCAGGACCTTGTGTACTTTGGTTACTCTTTGTTGTTCTACAATATGATGAATCAGTGACCAAGTGCAATTAACCAGGAGGAAGGATGTAAAACCTCCTGAGAGTTCATAATCTACCACATATCCTAATTACAAGCATAACTGAGTGTAGAACAGCCTACTGATGTACTCTATATCATTTGGTCTGTCAAAACAACAAAGGATTATAGTTTCCAAGCATTGGAATGCAAGAATCTTAACTGGAAAATGTGCAAGTCCAATGAAATGCTGAACGACTGTTTAGAGGGATTATTTCTTTTTTCCTGTTTGTATTCGTGCCACACTCTACTTAGGCTATAGAAAAGAGAATGGCGATGTGCCAAAGCATAGTCATAAAAGAGATTTTAATATAAAAAAATAGGAAATGTCTTAAACTTACATCCTTAGCTGTACTCAGGAGGAAAGCCCTGAAAGGTAAATCAGCAATGAACTAGAAAATTACTATTATATACTATTACTATTCTGACACTGTGTCTATGCAGAGAATTGTGATATGTAAAGATTATTATTATTATTATACAGGATTTATGTAGCGCCAACAGTTTGCTCAGTGCTTTACAATATAACGGGAGACAATACAGCAACAATACAGTTCAATACAAAAGGGTTAGAAGGCCTCTGCTCCTTAGAGCTTAAATAAAGATAGATGTATCTTATTTTAAATATAACCATGGTAAAAATAATGCTCACATCTTGTTTTACTTAGTTATATATAATATATTCATAATTGTATACACAATAATCGATAATTATCCATTTAGAAACTTAGACCAAGGTATACATTAGGAATTTAATCAGTTGTAGTTGGGATGCTTTCAGTTCACGGTCCTTAGGTAGTATTTTCAGAACTAGGTACAGGTAACAGTGGGTGGCAGCCAAAGTCAGGAATTAACCAAGGTGGAGCGCGTGCCTCAAATGGTTACCCAAGCATTCTAAAGGCTGCTAGGTGTACTGAATGGTTTTTCACTAGCAGCATGCAACAGCTGAAAAAAAAATAGAGATAATTCATGTTTGAGAAGATAATCTGTGTATGACATGCAGTAGATTGCAATACATTACATTTTTACCAAGGTCAGCAAGTAATATGGTAGAAACATAATGTCTGGTACCTTCAGCACCACCCACCATTTATCCATTCATAATCAAAGGTTTTTACACTTTACGATATACCAAACAAGAACTTTTTAAAAATTGTGACAGCAGGAATGCTGCTTTTCTCAAGAATCACTGGGTTCATCTCAAAAAGTTGCTTTGTGCCAATCTATATAAAAAAGTGCATACACTAAAAATGACGTGAGTCATCCATCATCAAGCTATTCTAATAAAACAAAGGGCTGCTACTCACACTAAAAACAACTTGATGAGCATACAACAATGGGTTCCAGTAGAGAGCTCACCAAACTGTTCTGGCCCGGCCGTGACCGCAAGTGATGTTGCCTGGCTCCACCTGATGTGTTGCATCACAGATCATGTGACTTATTCTTCAGTAGTAATCCTCCTCTGTTCTGTCCCCTCCAACACTGTAATCTTACAGAGCGGCTGGGGTTAATACAACTAAGGTCCTTTCACAGGCTATCATGAATAGAGCTTGACTATGCCCACCCTTTTTGCTCTGCTGCTCCATTAATAGAGATGAAACACAATCTATGAATGGAGGATGGGTGGATGATTGATAGCACTGCCCCCTCCATTCATAGATCATTTTTCATTCATAGACATTGTAGTAGGGCTTCTATGCATGGAGCAGAGGGTTGGAAAGGGAGGATATAATTGAGCTTTCTTGATGAAAGCCCGTTACAGCCCCTTAGCTGTGTTAACACCCCCCTCACTGGAAGATTGTGCAGGGGGAAGAGAAGAGTGAAACGGAGGAGGATTGCTACTAACAGAAGTTTCTAACAGACATCAGCACAAAGGACACATCCTACTGATTGTATGTTATGCCTCTTGTGCTGAACTTTTTTTTTTGAGTTTGGCTGCACTTAGGCTTTAACAAAGAAAGACATATTTTTAGAGGGCATTTTATGGTCATATGACAAGGTATCACAATTGCATAAAATTACATCCTGCTGCTCTACTTCTCCCAAGCACTCCACGATCCTCTAGATCAACCTTTCTCAACCAGGATGCACAGGCACTCTGGGGTGCCTTGAGGTTTCTTCAGGGGTGCCTTGGCAAAATTTCTAAAAATTACCCAAAACTTGTTTACAAGCCAGCGGGTGGAACAAGCCTGCCTTTTAGTTACACAAAGCCACATGTTTTCATTGTGAACCATTACGACCTTCTAGCCGCTGGCATCCTGACAACCAATGACATCATCAGTTGATAAGGAGGATGTCAGCTGCCTGCACAGCATTCTTGTTTGACCCTCCCTGCCCCTCTACATCAGTGATGGGGTCACATTAGCTCAGTGATGGAGAAAAACTGAGGGAAAAGAGAAACATGGGAATACTCCTCAGTACCAGTGTGCAAAAGAGTATTTGCTTTGGAATAATAAATCACCTCTAATGTTGGGTGTCCTACATATGAGGATGTTGCTGTGTTATATAAAACTATTAGAATAGTTTTTCATAATTTAGAATGGGGTGCCTTAAGACTGTCCATAATTTTAAAGGGTGCTTTGACTGAAAAAAGGTTGAGAAACACTGCTCTAGATCACTGAGGGCCTACTCAGAGTGATCAGCCCTAAGATCCTGTCCTCAGCAATCCCCACTGAGTAGTCAACTCATAACAACCCAATGCTGAAGCAGAAGCTACAGTGAAAGCCTATTGCATTTAAAGGGAAGCAGCCATCAGAGCTAAAGCAGCCCAAGCCCATGCACAGGCAAAACCATAAGCTGCCTGGGCAGAAGCACAAACTGCCAAAAGCCTGTGCACAGGCAGAATTGTAACTTTCCCAGGTAGAAGGACAGATTGCCCAGGCTGAAGTACAGGCCACCCAAATCCATGGCCATGCAGAAGCACAAGCTGTTCAAGCTCGTGCACAGGCAGACGCACAAGCTTTATTGATTGATTTTGTTTTCCCTG
The DNA here is from genome assembly GCF_062004578.1 of Staurois parvus. Classification (NCBI taxonomy): domain Eukaryota; kingdom Metazoa; phylum Chordata; class Amphibia; order Anura; family Ranidae; genus Staurois; species Staurois parvus. The sequence continues at coordinate 1,601,601 of NW_028318002.1, forward strand.
AGCCCAGTGATCTTCCCCCTTCCTCCTCCTGCAAACTATAGAATTCATAGCTTTAACTTTTAACACACTTCAAAAGAACCTGTTATCAAATTAGGGACAGCAGACACCAGCACACAGGCCTTTGTCAGAGCTGTAACTTGCTAATTCAGGCCTGCAGGATATATGTTATTATGCACCATAACACTCTACAGATTAACACTTCCCTCTGACCTGTCGTAAAACAATGACAAAATCTATCCGTTCTGTCACACATGACGTTTAAGACAATTAAGGCACTAGGAACATGTAGTGTGCCATAAAACATCTACACAGAAAGCAGCCAGGCGTGATCGACCTCTCTGAGACCTATACCCAATGCAAAACTTAACAAAATCCACACACAATTCATAAAAACCAACAGGACCAAGACACATATTAACATTAATATTAAATATATATTTGAATGGGGAATATCATACCGAACAAATCAAGGTCATAAATGACTATCCAAAATACTGTGTTTGGTATCCTGCGGGGATCGTCAGCATGCAACCTATACGGGGTGACACCGGACCCGCTCCACGAAAAGGTAAGTTGTAAAGAAAGCTGACGATCCCCGCAGGATGGATCGTCAGATACCTGGATAGATACCTATCCAGCTTCTGCCTAAAAACTAACATTTACTTTCTCCATCAACTCTTCCCCACAGAGTTATCACTTTTTTGTATCACTTGCCATTCCCTTTTAGATTGCAAGTTTTCAGAAGCAGAGCCTTTCTTACCCTTTTGCCTTGAATTGTAAAAAAAAGAGCGGGAGAGATTATGTATATATTTTTATAATTAAATATACTTTTTTTTTACATTATTTTCTTCATGGCTAGCTTAGATCTAGTCAGTGGAAACCAGATCCAGAGCTCCATGAGCTTTGCATCACTTCTATCACTGGTAAACTGACATTAGCAGTGATCTACTGCTATAGGAAAATAGAGAAGAATGAGTTACAGCAGACAAAACACCAAGTGATCTACTGAATCTGCCCCATTTTTACCTTTTTTGTCTGAGGATAGATCTACGTTTGTCCCAAGCATGTTTGCATCCACTTACTATTGACTGACTCACTTCCTCTGCTGGAAATCTATTCCAAACATCAACTACTCTTTCAGGAAAATGATACTTTGTAAGATTAGTTTTGAACATTCCTCCTGCAAGTTTGAGCTCAAGTCCCCATGTTCTTGATCTTGGTTTCATATTGAAAATACTGCCCTCCTGAACCTTATTCACACCCTTGATGTATTTTATTGTTTTAATCAGGTCTCCGCTTTTCCTTCTTTTCTACAGACTGTACATATTAAGTCCCTGAAGTATCTCCTGATATGTTTTATCCCTCAGACTTTTCATCATTTTTGTTGCCCGTCTCTGGCTTCTATTTTACCACTATCTTTGAGGTCTCCAGAACTGGACACAGCATTCTAACTGAGGTCTAGCTAAAGATCTGTATAGGGGAATCAGGACCTTCTTCCTCCTGATGGTAATCCCTCTAGTGATGCAGCCTAGAATTTTCTTTTCCCACTGTATGACCACACTGTTTGCTTGTTTTGAAGTCATCTGAAATAAATACTCCCAAATCCTTTTCCTCTTAAGTACTGGCCAACAATGTACCCCCAGTATTGTAATCTGTCAAGGTATTCTTTTTCCCTAGGTGCATTATTTTAACTGCAGTTTCCACTGCTTTGACCAATCTTCCAGCAATACCAAATCATGTTCCATATGACAGAAACCTCCAGGTTTGTCAACACTATTGCACACCTTTGTATAGCAGAAAGACATACTGTAACTTACCCACCAACCCTTTAGTTCAGAGGTATTGAATTAAAATTCAACGAGGTCCGGTCACTAAGATTTTCTTCTGGCCGAGGTTATGTTGCCATGCTGTAACTATGTGATCGTTTATTAAAATGTTTGGACCCATATTGGTGATCCTCAGTGTGCTGGTGACATTTTCCCTCCCTTAACATAAAATAAGGGGCATGCTGATGGGCACATTTATATTAAGGGGCACTCTGATGGGCACATTTAATGTTAAGGGGCACTCTGATGGGTACATTTTATGTTAAGGGGCACTCTGATGGGTACATTTTATTTAAGGGGCACTCTGATGGGCACATTCTATGTTGTCCATCAGCATGACCCTTTAACATTAAATGTGCCAATCAGAGTGCCCCTGTAAGACTACACCCTTCCTTAAGGGCAGACAGGAGCTGTGCCTGGATCCTTGCTGGACACTTGTGTACATACAGGGAGTGTGAGCCTGAGAGACAGTGAGCTGCAAGGGGCGGGGCACACACATGATGTTATGTTGTTGTGACGACCGCCCTGCTCAGCGGCAGATCTGTCATTGCGGGCTGGTGGTTTAGAAGGGAGCGCTCCTGGGGCTGTTCTCGGACCGCGGTCCACCATTTAGTGCTTGCTGCTTTAGTTATATCACTTACAAATAGATTAAATTAAACAGAATCTAATACAGAATAGAAAATTAAATAAAAGTCAAGTTAAAAACTTGAGTTTTTCCACTTTTTTAAGCGGTTTTGCATTAGTGTATAGGCGCGTTCTTCTGCGTTTAGCCAGGTTTGCATTTTTTAGCACCAAAAAAAGTGCCTTAAAAAAAAACAGTTTGCTGCGTTTTACTGCATTTAGCAGTGTTGGAGCGTTTTTACAGCTAAAAAAAACTCCTCTTGAAACCCATTACTTCTGAGGGTTTTTTCCAACCAGAAAAAGCCCCTGCCAAAAAAATCTGTTTTTAACGAGTTTACTGGCTGTAGAAAAAATGTCAGCAGCCAAAAACAGCAGCTGTAAAAACGCCCAGTGTGCATGGGGGTCTTATGCTATTCAAACATAACTCATAAAAACATTTTTTTAAATACTGCAGTGCTACTTCAATGTTAAAACATGCGAATTTATATTTATTTATTTCAGGTACTTATATAGCACCGTCAATTTACATATATATATATAGTACATTCACATCAGTCCGTGCCCTCAAGGGGCATACAGTCTAAGGTCCCTAACTTACATTCATACATACACATATATAGAACTTTTGTGACAATATCAATCACAAAACCTTAAGGTGCTAAACAACATTCAGTAAATATAGTGTCCATTCAATTGTCTTTGTCTCTGTATATTTGACAGTTCCAGTTACATTCAGGCTCTGTTCAAAGGCGTGCAACGATTTCCAGTGTGACTTTGGAGTGTGACTTTGATTCCACTTTACACTCTTTGGCACTCAAGTTGCATCAAAATAGTGCAGGAACCTTTTCAAAGACGTTGGGGCTTTAAGTGGCATAGATCCAAACAGGTGCCATTGGAAACAATGGGCTGCGACTTGTCATGTGACTTTATGTATCCAAAGTCCCATAACAAGTCATACAAATGTGAATGGAGCCTTAAAAGATTCCCATGTGTTCAACATCAACTGCAAAACAAACTTCTTTGCATCTTGTGCAACACAATTCACAGTGCATTCACTCCAAATGTCCTCCACCAATAGTGCTCTTCAAATCAGATGTTCTCTCACCTTAGAACTATGATCCATATATTATGGAGGTCAAAAACAGCTTTTTTAGGGGTGCAGAGGTACCAGATAATCTCCACTTATTTCCAATGCCATTCAGAGCAAATCATAAAACGAAATATACTCACAGTGCACCTCTTTCCAGTGTACATAGATAGAAGTCAATATATTTAAAAATATTCACTGAAGCATATGCAGCCACTATATTTACAAGAGACCACTAGATGCTTCTTGGTCATCACCCAAGCTCTGCCCTTATGATTTTCAGCACAGTCACATGACGAAATGTGAGGATCCTCTTGATAAAGCCCATGTGATGAAATTTGTCAAGGAAGTGACATCAGAAGCTTGACTGGAACCAGAAGTGGGGTATCCACCAATTTATATTGATTTCTCTGTTAAAGCACACATGCCAGATTGATGTACGCACATGTGAAATACTAATAAAGTGGGGTTTTACAATTACTACACTATGGGTTTTGCGTTTTGTTTTCTGCTATGATATCTAACCCTCTGTTCACATCAAGCCAGACTTTGAAATCGCTCGACTTCACTGTAAGTGAAGTCCTGGTTCACACTGCAACTTGGCATGCGATTTGCATGCCCTGTGGCTTGCAAATCGCATGCCAAGTCGCACCATATTGTCTGCAATTGGAGCTGTCATATCAATGCGGTTTCGACTTGGTCGGTCTGCACCAATTTCAAAAGTAGTACATGCACTACTTTTGGTGTGATTTGCATAGACATCTGTATCAGATGTCTTGCAAATCGCACCTGATATCGTGGGGGATCCCCCCACTTTGAAATTGTGCGACTTCACTGTAGGTGAAGTCCTGGTTCACACTGCGACTTGGCATGCGATTTGCATGCCCTGCGAAATGGAAATCGCATCCCAAGTCGCACCCTATTGTACGCAATTTGAGCTGTCTGTATCAGATGTCTTGCAAATCGCACCTGATATCGGCGGGTCCCCCAACTTTGAAATTCTGCGACTTTACTGTTAGTCACACGAATTCAAAGTAGGGCTTGATGTGAATGAACGGTAAAGGAGCAATCCAGGGTATTGATGGAGAGAGGGAAGGACAGAGACACCTGGTGGTCTTTTATATATTGAATTATGCCTGAAATGACCCATGAAAATATATTAACTACTTGCTGACCTCCTACAGCAGTTATACTGCGGCAGAGCAGCTCCACTGTGCCAGATCACGTACATGTATCTGATCTGGAATTTCTGGGTAGGGGGCGAGCACACTGGCTGCCCTATCTGTGCAGTCATTTGCTACAGCACAAGCCGATCAGCGGGTGCTGGCTAATGATTTATGGCCAGGACCAGCTGATTGGCTGAGCAAGTAACAGAACAGAGCTCTGTGTTAACAAACAACGCAGAGCTCTGTACAGACAACAGTGATGTGTCTGGTTTTTTCAAATCAGGGAGTAAAAACAGGCACATTGCTTAGTAAAATCAGCACATATTACACACAGTACACTTTGTTAGGCACACAGTTAACCATTTGATTACCCCTAGATGTTAACCCCTTCCCAGCCAGTGTCATTAGCACAGTGACAGTATTAGCACTGATCACTATATTAGTGTCACTGGTGAGGACAGTGTCAGTCAGTTCCCAAAAAGGGGCTAAAGCTAGAGAGTGAAAAACCAGGGTCACTTCTGTATAGAAACCAATCGGCTTCTAACATCAGCTTATTCAGTTCAGCTTTGGCAATAAAACCTGGAAGCTGATTGGCTTCTATGCTGAAATGAGCCTGATTTTGCACTCTCCAGCTTTAGTAAATAAACTCCAAAGTGTCAGATTGCCTGCCTTACTATCACAGTTCCACTATAAGTCGCTGATCACTGCCGTTGCTAGTATTAAAAAATCCAGTATATATCCCATAGTTTGCAGACGCTATAACTTTCATGCAAACCAATTAATATACAATTATTGGAATTATTTTAGCAGAATAATTTTGTAGCAGAATACATTTTGGCCAAAATTTATGAAGAAATTAAATTTTTACATTTTTTAATTGGATATGTTTTATAGCAGAATGTAAAAAATATATTTTTCTTACAAAATTTTCAGTCTTTCTTCATCTATATAATAAAAAATAAAAAAACCCAGTGGTGATCAAATACCACCAAACAAAAGCTCTATTTGTGTGAAAAAAAAGGATATAAACTTCATTTGGGTACAGTGTTGCATGACCAATTAATGTGTTGCAATTGCCAATTAAAGTAGTGCAGTGCCGAATAGCAAAGAAATGGCCTGGTCATGAAAGGGGTAAAATCTTCTGGAGCTTAAGTTGTTAATAAGGTCTTAAAAGCTGGTGAGAGTCAATTCTATATGATGTTTGCTGTACAGTGGTGAATTTAAGAAATACATTTCACTTTGCTGTGGACACATTGTGGATTGAAAATATTTTTGTGCACAACAGTGTGAACACGAGGACTATATTTTGGAATAAATGTATTTTCAAATATTATAGCAAATTTATAGTTGCACTGTAGTAGGAAGTGCATGTGGGTAGTAACAGACACCCATTTGTGAGGGACAGATAGGCCTCACCCCTCTAAGACAGGAGCAGGTTGAAGACCAAGGATCACCCTGTGTATCAGAGCTGGGATCTGCCCAATTCTCCAGAACAAGCCTTGTACATTGTTGCCTATCAGCACAGCTGTCCAGTTCTAGTGGGGTTGCTGCTGTGAAGAAAACCAGTCTTTCCTGAAGTTTAAGGAAGGCAAGCCTGTGTAATCATTTGTTTGTAAGAACTGACTTATTGTTCTGTATTTATATCTGCAGTTAAACATTCCTCTGTGTACAGAAGTAGATTGGAGATGAGTAGAGATTTACTGTTTGCCAATTTTACTTAGATAAAAGCTCCCGTAAAGGAGAAGTTTTGACTTCCTACTTTTTTGTTCCACCACACCTAAAGTACTACCCACAACATGCTGTTGCTGTACCATATTTAAATGATGCGCAGGGATCACGTGGTTAACCTCCCTGGCGGTCTAACTAATCAATATTTTTGAATGTCAAAGCGGTACATTGTTTTGCATGGAAATTTGTTGTTTTATATTGTAGGCCTGTAATTCTTAGGAATAACTCACTTAACCTCCCTGGCGGTATGATTATTTCAGATTTTTGGTGCTGAAAGCGGTACCATTATTTTGCATGGAAATATGTAGTTTTTTTATTGTAGGCTGTAATTTTTAGGAATAACTCACTGAAATCTGTCTGAACAAGAGTCTAGTAAACATCCCGGGTATGATAAAATTTGAAACACAAAATCATAAATTATAATTTAATAAATAATCATAAAAAATAATAATATAATAATAATACATTTAATTCAATAATATAATCAAACCAAAAACACTGAAATTTGAAATATAGTTCGCACATCAATGAGCAAAGTCACAAAATCGTTTTCAGTGTCTGATGACGAATTTCCCCACGAATCATTATCACTCAATTCTGCAAGTGGTTCTGATTTACTATCGCTGTTCTCTAGCTGATCTAAACCCGCTTTTGACCTAAAGGGATGCTTTTTGGATGCCATGGACTTTTCTAAGTTTCCAGGTAGAAAGAACAGTCAAAATGCAGACGGGACAGGACAAAGCACTAGGGACAAAATGTATGTGAAATGGTTTGAAACAGCAATGTTTTACTATGTAAAATTCGTTTTGAAAAAAATGAAATTTTTTTTAAATTTTCAAATTTCCCGCCGGCGGCGGCGCCCGTACGTCCCGACGTCACAGGGACCGGAACACAGAAGCCGGATGCCGGCATCAGCCGGAGGAGATGGCCGGGGACGCTGCAGGGGACACATCGTGGGAGCGAAGGACAAGGTAAGCTCTGCAGGGACTCCCTATTCAGCGCCGCATGGTATTCCCGAGTGTAGCTCGGGGTTACCGCTTTTGGTACAGAAACTTTATCCCGAGCTACACTCGGGAATACCACCAGGGAGGTTAAATCTGTCCAAAAAAGAGTCTAGTAAACATCCCCGATATGATAAAGTTTGAAACACAAAATCATATATTATAATATAATAAATAATTATAAAAAATAATATAACAAATTGAATTCAATAATGTAATAAAACCAAAAACACTGAAATTTGAAATAGAGCAAGAAGTTCACACATCGCTGAGCTCAGTCACAGAATTGTTTTCAGTGTCTGATGATGAATTTCCCCACGAATCATTATCGCTCAGTTCTGCAAGTGAGACTAATTCACTATCGCTGTTCTCTAGATGGTCTAAAACCACTTTTGACCTAAAGGGATGCTTTTTGGATGCCATGGACGTTCTCAAGTTTCCAGGCAGAAAGAACAGTAAAAGTGCAGGCAGGGCACAGGACAAAGCACTAGGGACAAAATTTAGGTGAAATTGTTTGATACAGTAATGTAATACTACAAGATTACAATGTATTGTGTGTATGCCATATTTTAACTTTTTTGAATCTCCCGCCGGTTCCGCCCCCCTATGTCCCAATGCTCACAGGGAATGGAACCCGAGAGACAGATGCTGGCATTGGCCGGAGGACATGGCCGGGCACACAGTGGGAGGACATCGTGGGATTGCAGGACAAGGTAAAGATTGGGGGATCACAGAAGCAGTATAGAGTAATCCCGAGTGTGGCTCGGAGTTTTTGGTACTGTAAATTAACCCTGAGCCACACTCAGGATTACCACTAGGAAGGTTAAATATACTAATCCCCATTTTCCACCAGTGTCACCTAGGTGGGTAACATCACCATTCTTCCATCCTCTCCATGCCTTATTTTACTGAGAAATCACTTTGAACACCGTCCCCCCAACATATCTGCCTGTGGCCATCTTGAGTAAGGGCACGTGATTCATGTAGCATTTACTTGCAATCCATCTGCCTTTAGCTTAGGCATGCAGGAAGAAGTGTGTGAAGTAATGGAAGAAATGTAAAAGAAAAAAAAAGGTTAAAACAAGTAAATATGATATACAGTACTTTCCTATCTATTTACTAATGCATGCAACATAAGGATTAAAAATAGTTAATGTCGATTGAGAGAATGAAGTTCCGCTTTAATATGTAACACCATGACTATTTATTTGCACCAATGTATCTCTTAAAATAGTGTACATAATTCAAAAGAAAATACCCAGTGCACTGACATTTTATAATAGTAATTTTTTCTTAGACAATGTTAAATCATGATTATAGACATAACATATACTCAGGATGACTTCTAATCTATGCACCTGCTTGAGCAATTCAAGCTGTTTTTACAAGGATTTTATTCCCATACCTTCCCAAACACATTCAGAATACAGCAGATATGCAGAATTCATCTGACTCAAATGATATCCAGGAATGGAGCAACAACTGATATTCCAGGAGTTGGAATTTAGCTGATGTTCCTAGTTCAGACCAAAGGTGGTGCAATATTTTCCCCTTTGAGGAAAAACCATAAGCAAATTAACCCCTTGCCCTCCAGAGGATTTAACCCCGTTCCTGACCAGGCAATTTTTTGCAATACGGCGCTGCATTACTTTAACTGACAATTGTGCGGTCATGCAATGCTGTACAGAAATGAAATGTATGTCCTTTTTTTCCCCACAAATAGAACTTTCTTTCTGTGGTATTTGATCACCTGTGCGGTTTTTGCGCTATACACAAAAAATGCCGACAATTTTGAACACTCCCCCTCCAATATGTTTACTTTTTGCTATAAAACATGTCCAGTAAAAGAAATTTCAAAAATCTAATTTCGTCATAAATTTAGGCCACAATGTGTTCTGCTCCATGTCTTTGCTAAAAAAAAATCCCAATAAGTGTAAATTAAATTGGTTCACGTGAAAATTATAGCTTTTACAAATGGCGGTATATATACTGGAATTTTTATTTTTTTAATACTAGTAATGGCGGCGATCAGCAACTTATAGCGGGACTGCGGAGGCATTTTGACACTGGGAGAACTAACTGCCACTGACATCCCCAGTGACACTAATACAGTGATCAGTGCTAATAAAAAGCACTGACACGGTACTAATGATACTGGGCAGGAAGGGGTTAACATCTGGGGTGATCAAAGGGTTAATTTTGTGCTGTGTGTGTTTTACATGATGTGCTATGTGCTGTTTTACTAGGGAAACATGCTGCTGTGTATTTCTCTGCTGTGCAGAGAAATACACAGCAGTATGTTACTTCTGGCGGGAGAGAGACCTATGCAGTTTACACACAGGTCTCTCCCCTGTCAGTGATACTTGGCGATCACCGGGTGCTGGCGGGGAATCTACGACCGGGACCCGGTGATCGACACCTGTAGCTACCAATGGCGGCATGGGTAAGGCGGTGCGCACATGGAAATACAAGATCACATATATATACACATGTGATTTTGCGCAGCCCTGCCACCCTGTAGCAGTAGTTCTGCTATAGTGCAGTAGGGAAGTGGTTAAAAACATGCTAGCCAAAACAGTTATGTATTCATTTAAAAAAATCATTACAATTATTTTTAAAGGCAACTAAAGGCAGTGTAAGACACATGATTTAATATTTTTGTACAACAGTTTTTAGTCTGCTAGCGGACAGAGAAGTATCTGGAGCCAACATGTTTCATACAGATACATGTCCTTTAACGCAACATGCTTACAGGAGTAGAGGGCAGAGAGATGACCTAGTGAGTCTGTTGCTGCTCCTTCATTGCTCATTCACAGGCTGGGGACGGGGATGTTACCTAGCTACCAGGTCAGCAGCCTCCCATATATAGCGGTTTGCCTGGCGTTCAGTATTAATGCAAAAATGGTCCCTTGTTACATTCAATGGTATTCAGCTTTCAGTAGCAGTTATATAAGGCATATTATAAGCTTTTTCAACTGACAAAATCTTTACCACTTTAAATGTGCTTTTGTCACATAGCCCCTTTTTAGTTGGCAAGATCGTTGTAATGGAGAAATCTGGACAGTGTAACATATTCAAATCAGTTACTGTCTTTCCAGTTATTTTATTGACTATTGTGACGCAGCTCCCCCAGCCCTCTCAATACTTACCTGAGCCTCATTGCGCTCCAGCAATGTGAATTACAGCCTCGGCTGTCCCGCATCTCTGCCTCCTCATTGGCTGAGACAGCAAGCGGGAGTTGGCTCCCACTGCTGTCAATCACAGTCAGTCAGCCAATGAGGAAAGAGAGGGGTGGGGCCAAGCCATGGCTCCGTGTGTGAATGGACACACGGAGCAGCAAGTGCCCCCCAGGGGCGGACTGACCATTTGGAATCTCGGGCACTGCCCGAGGGCCCTGGGTCAGTAGGGGGCCCCATGAGATGCCCCTGGTACCTTTTTCATAGGCTTTTTTGAGTTTGGGCAAGGACAAAGGGGCCCCATGATCCCCTATTGCCCGGGGGGCCCCATGAGTTGTCAGTCTGCCCCTGGTACCCCCATAACAAGTTGCTTGCTGTGGGGGCACCCGACAGACAGGAGGAGCCAGGAGAGCCTGTGGGGGACCCGAGAAGAGAAGGATCCGGGCTGCTTGGTGCAAAACCACTGCACACAGCAGGTAAGGATAACATGTTTGGTATTTTACAAAAAAATAAAAAATTAACCTTTAGAATCGCTTTAATTGGAGACTGTTATTACAGTGCTTTGTGTAGCCTGTTAAATTCATTCATCACACAGAGGAAGAGGATGTGGACTGCTTGAACTGCTAAGAATGCTGGGAGGAATTGAGGATCATGGGAGAGCGAGTTCCATATAGACTCACAATATTGGCAATAGCGGATGTTTTAAATAAACATCTGTACACACACTCTCACCACAGACAGGTATATCCAAAGATTTACCATGTAGTAGTGCTCTTCAAGAGATACAGATTCTTTAAGATTTACATTAGCGCATTAGAGACAATTTTAATACTTTTCAAAATGGTGTAATAATGACAAGGTAAAAAATGGTGCAAATAAAATGTTTACAGAAAAAAAGATATACAAAGGTAACAAAGAGACAACAATGCAACAGTAAATTAAAAGGCTTGAAAAGTGAAACTACTTATCAAGCCCTGGTTTGTAGAGTCCGGTCAACAGGCAAGATAGTACAGAGGCTCTGAACAAACTTGGCAGATCTTCCTGGGATCGGAGACAGAACCTGAAATATCAAACATTCATGAAATAAACAGACGAGGAGGAACCTTGTACAGGGAATCACTACTGTTATTATGTCCCCTTGTTGTTACAGACGGTCATGGCTGTCTAGGTCCTCTGAACAGCATGGTCGCCCTTTTGGGATGCTCAGTACGTTTTACCATTACAGCGTGTGCATCTTGTTGCAGGTGAGACACTTACCACTGCATCTGAGATGGGGAGATTCAACTCCCTGTTACCTTGGATCCTCAGTGACACTGACTGGGTTGATGGCCAGTTGTTGGAGAGAGCTCTGTCTTTATTGAGCCATCGGTGGAGATGGGAGAGAGCTCCCTGTTAATACCCAGGTACAGGGAACAGTATTGCATTGGAGAAATGTTATTGTGAGTGCTCCAACATCAGATTTGGGTCCCAATGTGTTGGCCAGTAGGGAAAAGGGTTTACTATAAACTGCTGAACTATTATTTTGGTACTACTCCCTTTAGGCAGGATTACCCCTAGCACAGGGTTTAGGGACTACACTCTGTTTCACTTGTCACCAATTGTATATCATACTTTCTATTGTTTTATATATTTTCTGAGCAATTATTTTTTTCTGTTGGGTTAATGTATATACAGTATTGGTAGTACATATTCCTCCTTAATCCCAGGTGTGTAGTGCAGATTGCACAGTCACGGGCACAGGAAACCTGGGAAGCAGCGTCTCCTTCGGGGTAAGCACTACAGAAACAAGTATAAACTTTGAGATTGTACATATAACTTGTTATGGTGTGCTCATAAATTCATCAAAAAATAACTTTAATCCCTTTTCACACATCATGATAATTATTTCACAGATGTTTTATTGAGTATTTTGTTTGCAAGCAGCAGAAAAAAAGATAAAGTTGTAAGCTTACAATTGCAGTCAGTGAAATAAAAAACAATGGGGAAATACAAAACATGTAGAGTGAGATACATAATATAATCAAGAGGTCAGTACAGCTTTAGATGGTTCTTCATACTTGTCAGGATAGTCTAAGGTGAGAAACATGTATCCGTGTGGAAATTCTCCTTGAATGAAACAAGAAACAAATGATATGTGGAATGGGGGAAATGTTTATTTATGAGATTTCAAGGGATTGCGAAGCATAGAAGAGAGAATGGAAAAAATAGGAAAGAGAGAAAGGAAAGAAAGGATATTTAGGGAAACAAAGAGGGGTTTCAAAGGGTGGTGGTCGGGGTGCAGAGCATGAAGGTCCGCAGGGCCCAGCCAGGCACTCAACTCAATGTAAGCCTTCTGATCCAACTGCAAGCAAAGAAGGGAGTGATTGAGATTCATGTGGCTATTGTAGTCCAACCATGGAGTTCAGATCTAGTGTGGGTATTGTTATTGTTAAATATTGTGCATAGTTCCACACGTACCATAATACCCATCATTCCTGTTTCCATAGTTGATTGTTTGCATGCTTTGGCCAATTCCGAATTTTTCTCATTTTTCAAAAGATATATTTTTATATCGTCAAACCTATAACCTGATTCAGTGGGAACTGCTAGAAAATATTGCACTCCACTAAAGCACATTCATTTTACACACCTCCAATTTAACTTTTATTAAACCATATTCTGCATAAACCATCTTAAGAAAATGTTTATTTGTTTCAGTCAGTAGTGTTCTGTGCTGGGAATGAAGACTTCAAATCTTACTAAAGTGAAATTCCAGTTTAAACCAGAGGCTGTAGCTTTTGTGACCACAGATAATAAGATTCAGATATGCGGCATGACAAGTTTCTGGACTAGTTTGACATACGTGAATGTGTGTTTAAAGAGAAATGGCAATGCATTGCCAGCATTATGAACGTCCTTTTTCATGCTTATTTCATACAAATTTGTAGATTCTCCCTCTAGAAACTTGTTGTATGTCAGACAGTTCAAACTGCATGCTTGCTTATCAACTGATAAGAACATAACACTGATAAAATTATTTCCAATAAGCTATTCACATATTTAGCAACAAAACCTTTAAAAGACAATTGTTCACCTTTAAAGTGGTTCTCTGCTTTTAATACACATAAGATGAGTGAAAGTACACGCTAGCCATATATGTGACAATTCCATCTAATTAAAGTGAAAAAATATGTATACATAACAACAAACATATACAGCGGGTAAAAGAAGTATTGAACATGTCACCATTTTTCTTGGTAAATATATTTCAAAAGGTGCTATTGACATGAAATGTTGTTGTTATGTTGGTAACTACCCATGCAATCCATACATACAAAGAAACCAAAACAAACAAGTTCAGAAATGAAGTTATGAGTGATAAAATGGAATGACACAAGAAACAACTATTGAACACATGAAGAAAATTAGGTGCAAAAAAGGCATGGAAAGCCAAAGGACCAGCTGAAATCTATCAGTAATTAGAAAGCAATCCTGCCCCTTGCCAGTGCAAATTAATATTAGCTATTTCATTCTCAACTGATGGCCTATAAAAAAAAAGATGTCTCATTACCAAGGTGTCACATAAGAAACATTTCATGATGGGTCAAAGAAAAGAGCTCTCTCAAGACCTTTGCAACCTTATTGTTGTAAAACATACTGATGGCATTGGTTACAGAAGGATTTCTAAACTTCTGAATGTTCCAGTGAACACTGTTGGGGCCATAATCCAAAAGTGGAAAGAACATCATTGCACCATAAACTGGCACCGGCCAGGGCCAGGTGCTTCTCGCAAGATTTCTGACAGAGGAGTGAAAGGAATTATCAAAAAAGTTGTCCAAGAGCCAAGGACCACTTGTGGAGAGCTTCAGAAAGGCCTGGAATTAGCAGGTACAATTGTTTCAAAGAAAACAATAAGTAATGCACTCAACCGCCATGGCCTGTATGCACATTCACCACACAAGACTCCATTGCTGAAGAAAAAGCATGTTGAAGCTTGTTTAAAGTTTGCTACACAACATTAAGACAAGCCTGTGAAATACTGGGAGAATATAGTCTGGTCAGATGAGACCAAAATTGGACTCTTTGGATGCCATAATACACACCATGTTTGGAGGTCGAATGTCACTGCACATCACATCACATCATAAAATAAAAATGTCAAAAATGTTTTTGAAAAATTATAATTTTTGGTTATAAACTAATTTGGGTTATTTTTTTTACCAAAAAGATAGATGAATACATTTTGGCCAAGATTTATGAGGAAAGATTATTTATTTGCAAAAAACAAAGAAAAACACTTTTTTTTTTCAAAATGTTAGGACTTTTTCATTTATATAGCAAAAAAATAAAAATCCCTGTGGTGAATAAATACCACCAAAATAAATTTTAATCTGTCTAAAAACAATGCTAAAATATTCACATGGGTACAGTGTTGCATGACCGCGCAATTGTCATTCAAAGTGTGATAGCGCTGAAAGCTGAAAATTGGCTTGGACAGGAAGGGGGTGAAAGTGTCCGGACTTGAAGTGGTTAAAAGATGAAATTGAAAGAAACAAACTATATAAACTCACATATTGAAGGTTGCAGAGGGGGCACCAACATAAACAGCTCACTAGGGGGATTCCTCTCTTCACACCGCCTCTATTCTATTTGCGTTCCAAAAACTGGATGCGACATCAGAGCAAGACTGGAAGTGACGTGTGCGGATCAAGCCTCAATGCATTTTGAGCTATGCGCATCTTGAAGTTAAAAGGGATAGTTTACCTGTACCAAAAATCTGCCTATGCAGATAAGGGGTGAATGTAGATAAAAACAAGCTGTGCAGCACTGAATAAAGTTGAATAATACCCTTGCTATAGGTGTAGACTATTTACATACCTCCTGAAGCCTGACTGCAAAATTCCCAGAACGTTGCTAGGTGAGGCCTAGTCATTACTTTTCACCTCCACCATCACAAGAGTGAGCTCTAAGACGCTGAGCTCAGAGCTACTGCATCAGGGGAAAGAAAATGCATGTGAGGGGCTTTCATTCAGAGAAAGAACCCACTCCTTTTATGGTGGAGGTGAGCAGTAATGACTAGGCCTCACTTAGAAACATCCTGGGAGTATTCCAGTCAGGCTTCATGAGGTACATCAATGACCACCACCTATAGCAAGGATATTATTCAACTTTAGTCAGAGAGACACACAGTTTATTATCTGCAGACACCCCTTATCTGCATTGGCAGGTTTCTGGCAAAGGTGAACTAACACGTTAAAATGATAAGGTGTTCCAAAATAACAGAAATTGAGGTCTCTTAGGGCTCATGTACACTGCAGCTGATAAACTCACGTTTAGGGTCTGTTCAGTGGTTTTTTCAGCAGCTCCTGAACTCACCCTAATGTTTTCCTATGTGTCCATGTACACATCTTCGTTTACAGTCATTTATAGGCATTTGAGTTTACAGTTGTTTTTTTAATGCAGAAAATGTGCGTTCAGCAGTCGTTTCAAATGCAAAATGCTTGTAAATGTGGCTAAACGCATTTTAAAGCGTTTTAAATTTTTTTTTAACTCTTCCAGTTCTTGATGCTGTCCAGAGCCTTTTTTCATTAGAAAATACATGCAAAGCGTTTTCAAGGTACTCAGATGGACAAAAAACTGAACATAGGATGTTCCTACCAAGCTTGTCACACATTGGAATGACCAATTCACACCTCAGACCTCTCTCACCCTTGGAAACAAAAGATATGTTAATGACCATTCACACCTCAAATTCCTCATGAAGACCCCCTGCCAGGTGACCTTAATGACTCACCCCACCAGACACCTTTCCCACCCTTGGTAACAAAAGAAATGTTAATAGCAACTCACACCTAAGTTAATCTCAACACATACTGCTGTCTCTGCTTCTACTCTCTGTATTTCTCTGAAACAGTCTGAAATAGTTAATAATTTACCACTTTTCAGTGCATCCTGGGCATTTGGGAGGTTCTCCTGTGCTTATCTTTAACCACTTCAAGTCCGGACACTTTTACCCCCTTCCTGTCCAGGCCAATTTTCAGCTTTCAGCGCTATCACACTTTGAATGACAATTGAGCGGTCATGCAACACTGTAACCATATGAATTTTTTAGCATTGTTTTGAGACAGATAAAGCTTCATTTTGGTGGTATTTATTCACCACTGGGATTTTTATTTTTTTTTTGCTATATAAATGAAAGTCCAAAAAAAAAAAAAAGTGTTTTTCTTATAAAATGTTGCAAATAAACAATATTTCATCATAAATCATGGCCAAAATGTATTCAGTTATCTTTTTAGTAAAAAAAAATAACCCAAATTAGTTTATAACCAAAAATTATAATTTAAAAATTTTTTTTTTACATTTTTATTTTATTTTTTTATATTATTATTTATGTTTTTTTTACATACTGTCACCCTAGCAGTACAGTGTCACCATGGTGACACTGTACTACTTGTGGGGAGTGATGAAGATTTTTTTTTTTTAGACTGGTTGCTTTTAAACACTTGTGGGGGGTGATGAAGATTTTTTTTTTACATTGGTTGCTTTTAAACCCATAAAGGCTGTAAAAGATATCATTTCTCATTCTCTCTGGCTGCATTCTTGCAGCCATTGAGAAATACTGTGTGAGCTGTGATTGGTCACAGCTTGTCACATGGTACAAGGCTGTTGTGAATAGCCTTGTCTCATGTGACCTCTGTGATCATTCACAGATTTCACACGTAGTAAGCAATGATGTCAAAAGTGACATCTTGCTTATTACTCTGCATGTGATCACTGATTGGCCAATCAGTGATCATATGATCGAGACTTCGCACAGAGATCCCTTCCGACGATTGGTGTTCCATTGTGTTCGGAGGACACAGCGGGCACCAGATCGTGGTGCTGTGCGCTCCCAGGGAGCACGCACAGTCCAAAATGGTGGGCGTCATTTATGAACGGCAACCCGCCCCTGAACTGCCACCGTCCGGCCATTTATATACAGTGGCCGGACAGCAAGTGGTTAAAAAACGCTTCTAAACGCAAGTGCACATAAACGCGTTATGCAAATGCAGCTAAACAGATGTTTTTTAACCTACGTTTTCCAGCAGTCAGTTTCCATCGTTCAGAAGTGTCCCGTGTATATGGGGCCTTATTCTTGTTAATCTGTTACCTGGCAAATCCTTAAGTGAATGTGTTAATATGCAAATATTTTTAGAGATTCTACACGGTGACTGTCGAAGATTGGATCCTAAAAGCCTCCCTATTTGGTGAAGATGCTAGGAGATGACATCAATTAAACCCTTACAAATATTACAGTGACATTTTGTCTAGCGTAGACGAATTCTTCTTACATTCATTCAGCAAATGTTTTATAAATAAATCCCTTAACGTCAAGCCTCCACAAGTGAGTTAATCTTTTTACTTTCTAAACTTTACCTTTACTTTGCCAAGGCTGGTACATACAAGCTGAATATCATCCAGTATCGGTCAGTTCAACAGAAACTGACCGACATTCAACCAGTGTGTACAGCAACCTGTCCAACAGAGGCCGGTCTATTGACTGACTTCTGTGGAATGGACATGCTGGAAAACCAGCCAATGTACTAAGAGAAATATGGGGACTGATAATGATGGAATTCTTCTTTGTATTCTAGTTGCCTGGCTGTGTCTGTTCACAATTCATGTGGCTGCTTACAGTGAAGTCAGGACTCATTGTCCATAAGCAGGAAGCATTGAATCCATTGGATCAGTATACCAAGCCAGGCAACCAGCAGTCACAAAGGCAGACTTCAGCAATGGCAGCCTATGTTTAATTCTCACTAAATGTTTTCTTTAAACTAATGCAGCTCAAAAATTTTATATATTATATATATATATATTTTTTTGTTTGTTTGTTCAACTAGCAGGCTGAATGAAAAAAACTGACTTGATTCCTCCAGCTACACACATTCCCACCATCAGAATACACTGATCAATGTTGCAGGTTATAGCCAGGGATGATGGCTGAGCGGGCAAAATTCAACACGACAGTTGTACAGAAGTTGACTGGTAGACTGAATTATATATAACCTCCCTGCCTAAGCATGGATCGAAATTCAGTTGGTCTTTTCTGAGCCTGCCGAATTTTGATCCATGTATGGCTGGCTTTAGTGACGAATCTCTAGTTTTTGGGATTACAATGATACTAAATAAGATGTCAAAGGGTGTCGTTATACTATATACACATAACTTATACAAAGAGATTAAAAAATGGTAGTAACAGATACAGAAAGTGAAATAAACTGACCCATCGGCATGAGACTTGGGGCCTTTTTGCTTTGCACTACATGTCCGGCATCATGCCATGGTGTGAATATTGTGTGTATGGATTATAATTTTTTGTAGTGTTTTGCATTACAGGCTGGATTATACCCTGAAGCCTAGTACACGTTAAGTTTTCATTTTCGTTCAATCCAGCGAAGAGATGTCACCTTGTTAACTATGAAGTGCTAGTGCGGCTGTGAGATGGGGAAACAGCTCTCATTGTTTGAACACTGTTTGTGTGCAGTAAATTATGGTGTGGAGTAAATTGATGTTTTGACTGACATTCTGCAGTTTAGCCACAAGATGTCACTATTTTTCTAACACAGGCTCAGACTGCATAGATATTTGTATATTCATGAAGAGGTGGGGTTTTCACACAGAGTTGGGGTTTTTAGTGAACAGGAAGAGGAGACTGCAGCCATGTTTTGGACAACGCTGAATGCAGGAGCCATGTTCTGGAGAATGCTGAATGAAGGGGCCATGTGAGCTGCAGCTGGGTGAAGCTGATGAGATTGCTGCCAGGAAGCTGATGAGAGCCAAGGAACAACGCAGCATACACTACAATATCGCAGGCCTGTTGGAGAGACATTTGTTCTGTTCAGAGTCACTAGCGGATGAAAAGCAGACCCGGATCGGTAAGATCGTGCACGCACCTCATTTCAGTGTTGGTGCCTATAAACTGCGATCAGGCCTATAGTTAGTTAGTTAGGGTCTCTGTTTGTGTCAGGCCACATGTGTTGTTACTTATTATTGGAAGGACTCCACAACATAAAGTGACATATCACATTGGAGAGCTGATAAAATCCTACAAACTCAAGCCAGACTGGCGTTTTGCTCAGAAGGAATACTCAGGCACGTGCTACAGGACCAGTTATGAGAGGGGGAATACTGTACATTTGTGTAAGATTGTAAGCTGTTGTGCTGCACCACAGGCTAGCCCATACCATACACCCATACACTGATTCCTGCTCTTTTAGGGTAATAATAGGTAAGGTGTGGCAGCTTATTTGTGCCCGCCAGTAGGTAAATTACTTCACTTTCTACCTTCATCCATCAGAACGGTCTCAGCCTTTGGGCTGGGTGTATGTAAATTTATTTTATGTTTCCAGCATTTGTGGTTGTGTTTATTTGCCACATCTAAGTAAAATTCTGTTGTGGCAAAAGCTGGTGTTGAGGTTGCTTTCCTCATTCGTGACTTCACTGTATCCTGGGGAGCCCACCCCGGTACACGGCTTACAACTTGGCGTAGTCGGCAGGATACAGGGACCGCTATGGATGGGAATGCGGCGGGAGATCTTCCCCCGGCGCCAATGGCACCGGTCCAGGACCCAGCTCAGGGTGTGCCGGTGCAAGGCTAAGTTGTAAGTAGGGTACATTCCCGTGGGGGCGCTGTTGAGTCACCTGCCAAAATTTGACGGTAAATATATGACGTTGCAGGACTGGACTGAAAGAGTGCGAAGTGCGGTTAGAATGTGTAACCTGACGTCCGAGCTGCGGGCAGAGGTGACATCAGACGGACAGTAATGGTAAGGCCCGAATCTGAAAGAGACACCCTAGAGAAAATCTTCTCCCTGCTGGAGAGAGCCCAAGGGGGGCTTGCTAAACTAGTGCAACTGCGGAGCCACTTCTTCAACCGACCACAGCAAGAGGGCGAGACCCTGATGCAGTACTCCAATGCCCTACAGGAGACGCTAAATGAAATACAGTGGCGAGATCCAGAGGCCATGGGAGCTTTCCGGGAGGTGGACCGGCTACTACGAGACCAGTTCATAGTGGGGCTCTCCAACAAGTTCTTACAGGACAAATTGCAAGAGATGACCTGGACGGCGCCCAACATGACATTCTACAGCATCTACTTAGCCGTCGTGGAGAGAGAGGAGGAGTGCATACCTGTGGCGGCAAGAATAGTGAGTAGTACCCATGCTACAAGAGGTCAGTCTGAATCTAAAGACTCAGAATCCTTAAAGGATGTGGTCCAGGCCCTGCAGACAGAATTAAGAGAACTTCTGCTGGAATTGTCCCAGATGAAGGCAGAATCTCCCGGTCTCCGGAAATGACCTCAGCACCTCACGTCACTCCACTCAGGAAAACTCAGCTGCGGGGGCACGTCAAAAGGGGACCCCTCTGTTGGGCTTGTCGACAGTACGGCCACATGGCCAGAGAGTGCCCAGAACAGATGAAGTCCGAGCCCACGTTAAACTTCCGACCGCCGCAGTAGCTGGGCGTCCTGCAGCGGCACACCAGAAGCTAAGCCCTAAGCATGAGGAACACGACCTGTATGCCAGCAGCCCTATTATGGAAGCTGAGTTGGAAGGCCAGAAGGTACGCTGCCTAGTTGATACAGGGTCGGAATGCACCCTTATGCCTCTGGAGTTCTTTGAAAGACACTTTGGACATATGAAGGAGCCGGAAGACGGGAGTGTCATCAAGCTGACGGCTGCCAATAACAGAGACATGGACGTCCAAGGTATAGTCTGGATGCGGGTCCGGCTGTGTGGGCAAGACGTCGGCAAGAAGGGGGTCGTGCTGGTGGATCATTCGTCCCAGAGAGGGATGGACATGACACTAGGTATGAATGTGCTGAGGTTCCTAAACCACCAACTCTATGCCAAAGAAGGGCCGAGGTATTGGCAACGGGCCACCACACACCGGCCAACCCATAAAGGTTCTACAGCAGATGGTGAGGAGCTGTAGTCTGCGAAAGGGCGACATGTCCAGTTGGCACATTGGACACGTGAGGGTGCCGCGGAGGACTCCGGTGAAGATCCTGCCTCGACATGAGCGAATATTGATGCTACCGGTTGGGGCTGGACAACGACTGAATGGACTGGAGGTCCTGCTCAAGCCCGCTTCCCAAGAAGAAAAGCAGACTCATCCATTGGTAGCCCGGGCCCTCGCTATTGTGAAGGATGTATTTGTGCCTGTACGCTGCCTCAACGTTGAAAACTGTGAGTTATTATTATTATTATTATACAGTATTTATAAAGCGCCAATAGTTCGCTCAGCGCTGTACATTAAAAGGGGGACAGAACATGTGACAGAACAATACCAATACAATGCAAAACATGAGGGGATCGAGGGCCCTGCTCTTTCGAGCTTACAATCTAGGAGGGAGGGGGTGGTGGCACAGGAGGAGATAGCTGTGGGGGATGGAGTGGTAGGAAGAGTGGAGGAGGTCGGCAAGTTAGCAGGGGGTGGGGTAGGCTTCCCTGAAGAGATGGGTTTTCAGGGTGTGCCTAAAGGAGAGGAGAGTAGGTGATAATCTGATGGGTTGGGGCAGGGAGTTCCAGAGGATGGGTGACACCCTGGAGAAGTCCTGGAGGCGGGCATGGGAGGAGGAGACCAGGGAACTAGAGAGAAGGAGGTCTTGTGAGGAGCGGAGTGTGCGTGCTGGGCGGTACTTGGATATTAGGTCAGTGATGTAGTTTGGGGCAGTATGGTGGACAGCTTTGTACGTCAGCGTTAGGATTTTGAATTTGATCCGTTGCGCAATCGGAAGCCAGTGGAGGGATTGGCAGAGGGGGGTGGCGGAGACAGAGCGGTTGGAAAGGTGAATGAGTCTGGCAGCCGTATTCAGGATGGACTGAAGCGGGGATAGCCAGCGGCGAGGCAGGCCAGTGAGGAGGGAGTTGCAGTAGTCGAGTCGTGATATGATGAGGGAGTGGATGAGCTGTTTAGTGGTTTCTGGGGTTAGGAACGTGCGGATTTTGGCGATGTTGCGGAGGTGGAGTCTGCACGAGTTTGTTAAAGATTGGACTTGGGGCTGGAAGGATAGGTTGGAGTCCAGAATGACACCCAGTACTCTGGTCTGCAGGGCGGGTTTGATGGTAGCGTTGTTGGATGTGACGGAGAAATCAATGGGGGGTGGTGTCCGGGCTGGGGGGAAGACAAGAAATTTGGTTTTGGAGAGGTTCAATTTAAGGAAGTGGAGCGACATCCAGTCTGATACGTCGCTCAGTAGGTGTGTGATTTGGGCTGAGACCAAGGGGGTGAGGTGGGGGGTTGAGAGATAGATTTGTGTGTCGTCGGCATAGAGGTGGTAGTTGAAGCCGTGAGAGTGTATGAGTTGGCCAAGGGAGGAGGTAAAGATGGAGAAGAGAAGGGGCCCGAGGACAGAGCCTTGAGGGACCCCAACAGAGAGGGGGAGTGAGGGGGAGGTGGTAGCATTATAGGTAACGCTGAAGGAGAGTTGTGACAGGTAGGATGAGAGCCAGGAGAGAGAAGAGTCTCTGAGGCCGAGGGAGTGTAGTTTTTTGAGAAGGAGGGGGTGGTCGACTGTGTCGAAGGCCGCAGAGAGGTCAAGGAGTAGGAGCACTGAATAGTGGCCATTAGCTTTGGCGGTTAGCAAGTCGTTGGAGAGTTTGAGTAAGGCAGTTTCGGTGGAGTGTAGGGGACGGAAACCGGACTGTAGAGGATCGAGGAGGTTGTTGTCGTTGAGGTGAGAGCATAGGCGGGTGTAGACTAGGCGCTCGAGGAGTTTAGATGTAAATGGGAGCAGGGAGATGGGTCTGAGGTTGTTCGGGTCATTGGGGTCCAGGGAGGGCTTTTTAAGTATGGGGGTGATGTGTGCATGTTTCAGAGGGGAGGGGAAAGTGCCTGAGGAGAGGGAGAGATTGAAGATGTGGGTGAGGGAACGTAGGATGGAGGAGGAGGAAGGTCGTAGGAGTTGTGAGGGGATAGGGTCGAGGGGGCAGGTGGTGAGGCGGGCATCAGAGAGGATCTTGGAGACTTCCTCGATGGTAGTAAGGTCAAAGGTGCGGAGTGTGGGGGGAGCTTCAGTATGAGGAATGTAGGGTGGGGTGGAAGAGGAGGTCAGAGCAGTGGTGGGGCCGTGGGAGAGGGGTGATGAGGGGGTAGCTGAGTGAGGGTGAAGGGGGTTGGAGAGAGTTTGAGCAGCGACGAAGTCCCTGCGGGTTATGTCGAGGGGGAGGGGGGATAAGGGGGTAGCTGTGTGAGAGGGGACGGGTTGAGAGGGCGTGTGAGTTGCGGCAATGTCCTTGCGAATTGTGTCAATCTTGTTTTTGAAGTGATTGGCAATCTCAAGGGCAGTGAGTGAGGTGCTGGGTGGAGGTGGAGAGAGTAGAGAGTTGAAGGCAGAGAAGAGTCGGTGAGGATTGGAGGAGAGGGCCTTGATGAGGGTCAAGAAGTAGGCCTGTTTGGCAGCATGAAGGGAGGAGGTGTAGGTGAGGAAGGCGGATTTATAGCGGGTGAAGGCTTGTTGGGATTTGGTTTTGCGCCATAGTCGCTCTAGGGCACGACTTTGTCGTTTGAGGGTTTTGGTGTGATCAGTCTGCCAGGGCTGGAGCGGTCGGGGTCTGATGTTGCGTGTGGTTAAAGGCGCTAGTGAGTCAAGGGCTGTTGAGAGCGCATTGTTGTAGGCGGTCAAAGCCAAGTTGGGGCAGGACAGGGGGAGGATGCGGTCGTGGAGTTGGTCAGCTGCAGAGTGGAGGGAGGCAGGGTTAAGGTTGCGGAGGTTACGGCTGGTAGTAGTGTGACATTTGGAGGGGGTAGGCGTTGGAGGACGAGGAGATAGAGAAGGTGATCAGGTTGTGGTCAGAGAGAGGGAAGGGGGTGTTAGTGAGGTTGTGGGGAGCGCAGCGGTTGGAGAAGACAAGGTCCAGGATATTTCCGTCAGAGTGGGTGGTGGATTGTATGCACTGTGCAAGTGCAAAGGAGGAGGTTAGGTGGAGGAGACGGGCTGTGTCTGGGTTGTCGAGGTTGACAGGGATGTTGAAATCCCCAAGGATGATGGTGGGTAGCTCAGAGGAGAGGAAGAAGGGTAGCCAGGAGGAGAAGTCATCCAGGAAGCGGGGTATAGATCCAGGAGGCCGGTATATCACAGCAATCTTAAGGGGGGTTGGGGAGAATAGTCGGACGCAGTGGGCCTCGAAGGAGGAGAAGGATAGGGAGGGGGGTTTGGGAGGACTCGGAAGGTGCTCTGCGGTGACAGGAGCAGACCAACCCCACCACCTTTACGACCGTTAGGCCTGGGTGAGTGGGTCCAGGTGAGACCTCCATAGGAGAGTGCAGCAGGGGAGGTAGAGTCAGTGGGCTGGATCCAGGTTTCCGTGATCGCTAGGAGGTTGAGGGAGCGGGAAACAAAGAGGTCGTGGATGGCGGTAAGCTTGTTGCACACCGAACGGGCGTTCAGGAGTGCACATGAAAAGGGGGGGGAGATTTTAGGGAGCAGGGGGACAGATACTAAGTTGTGGGGGTTGCAGTAGGACGTGGAGGTGGGAGGGTGTTGAGCGGGTGAGGGAGGTGGAGGGCCAGGATTCGGGGAGATGTCCCCTGCGGCTAGGAGGAGGAGAAGGGTGAGAAAGGTGGCATGGGAGCGGGATGTGCAGGAGCGTGAGAAACTACTAGTGGAGGTGTTGGGGTCAGTAGGAGAGTGGAGTAATAGGAGGAGGTGGTGGGTGCCATAGAGGGGCGAAGGAAGCAGTGAGGACACAATATACAATTGTTTGGGAGGGGCAGAGGGATATAGTGAATGGATTTTGGGAATGGAGGAGAGGAAAATGAGAAGGAGGAGTGGAAGAGGCATTTTGGGGAGGTGAAGAGAGCAATAGTAAGGAGATGATAGCAGTGAGGGGGAGATGTACAGGTTGTGGGGTGGAGCAGAGGGGTAAAGAAATGAGATTTGGGAACAGAGGATAGTAATATGATAGGGAGAAGAGGGGCGTATTATATAAAAGGTACACAGAGTGGGTCTCAGGCATGTTAGAGGTTTCCCACGGTGTTTGCTTGCAGTCTTCCAGCATGCAGTAGAGTTTCTTGCTGTTGTTGTGTCTTCCTGCTGCTTATGTTCTCCTGCTTTAGTTCAACTGCTGCGTTTAACTGCTTCTTCTATGCACTCTTTCAAAGCAGCACTCAATCTGAAGCAGCACCCCCATCAGAGACTGTGCCCCCCATCAGAGATCTCCCCCATGAGCTGATCTAAATTTATAGGGAGATGCTCAAATGAGCATTCAACTCCACCCCAATTAGAAGCTGATAAGGATCACATGAGTAGTGAGGGATGTTTCTCTCAGGAAACAGACACCAGTCGTAAAACGGGTGCAGTTGAAGGTGAGAGCTGGTCAACATATACACAAATATAAATACACCATTTGTTCTGAATATAGCAGGAGACAATGCGTTTTGGAGTTAAGGGTGAGTTAACCGTCCCTGGGAATACCTTGCTGGCCGAAGTTTATGTGTCCGAAGGGGATATTCCTCGACGGAGGAGCTTCACGATATGGGCAGATAGGAGATCAGCCTGGACCTATGCTGTAGAGGTCCATCAAAGGGAGATCCCGACAGCGGAGTGGAACGGTCGAGTGACCATGGCCCGGATGGGGGTGGACTGCAAGATCCTGACTCCAGGACAACAGAAGTTGCTGGAAGACACCCTTTGGGAGTTTCAGGAGGCCTTCTCGAGACATGATGAGGACTTCGGTTGTGCCTCCACCATCGAACACGAAATCCCCACCGGCAATGCTGCACCAATCAGGGAACGTTACCGGCAAATCCCCCCTAAAATGTACCAGGAGGTGAAGGATATGGTGACCAGTATGTTGGAAAACCAGGTGATCCAGGAGAGTCAAAGTCCTTGGGCTGCTCCAGTAGTCTTGGTGCGGAAGAAAGATGGGAGTCTCCGTTTCTGCGTGGATTATCGGAAGCTGAGTGCCCAGACCATCCGGGATGCCTAACCCCTTCCACGGATTGAGGAGTCGTTGTCTGCCCTGAGTCATGCGAAGTTCTTCTCGACTCTTGACTTGGCCAGTGGTTATTGGCAGGTACCGGTGGCCAAGAAAGACAAAGCGAAGACGGCCTTCATCCTACCTATGGGTCTCTACGAGTTCAACCGGATGCCATTCGGCCTGTCCAATGCCCCGGGAACATTCCAGCGGTTGATGGAGCACTGTCTTGGAGATCTCAACTTCGAGTCGGTATTGATATACCTGGACGACGTAGTAGTGTTTGGGGCCTCTTTTGAGGATCACCTCCAGAAACTGTGACAGGTCTTAGGACGGCTGCGAGACCATGGCCTCAAAATCAAGCCCAAGAAGTGCCAACTGTTTCGACAGCAGATAGAGTATTTGGAACATTTGGTCACCCAAGAGGGGGTAAAGCCAACCCCCGAAAAGGTGAAGGCCGTCCAGAAGTGGCCCCAGCCGAGTACACTACGAGAGGTGTGGGCGTTCATTGCACTGGCCGGCTACTACAGGAGGTTTATACCCAAGTTTGCTCATTTGGTGGGCTGGGTTAATGAGTTGTTAAGGGGCACTGCAGGGGGCCCGAAGAATTGTCCCATCGAGTGGGGACCCCGGCAACAGGGGGCCTTTCAAGCAGTGAAGGGGGCGCTGATCAGTGCTCCGAGTCTGGCTTATGCGCGGTTCGATAACCCATTCCTGCTGTACACTGATGGAAGTCTACATGGCCTGGAGGCTGTGTTATCCAAAGTCCAGGATGGATGTGAGAGAGTCATTGCCTATGGCAGCTGGGCTCTGAGGGAGTCAGAGCGCAACCCTGACAACTACAGCTCCTTTAAATTGGAACTACTGGCACTGGTGTGGGCCATGATTGAAAAGTTTGCGGAGTACCTGATCGGTGCAGAGGTGACCGTGATGTCGGATAACAACTCGTTAGCACATCTGGAAAATGCCAAACTCAGTGTGCTTGAGCAGAGGTGGTTGGCTCGCCTTTCTAAGTACCAATACCGCATCAAGTTCCGGTCAGGTAGGGAGAACGGCAACGCTGACGCACTCTCCCGAGTCCCTGTAGGGTTGTCGGCTCAGAGTGCCGATGAGGAGCTAGAGGACACTGAAACTCCTGACCTTGGTCGATTACCCATGTTCCAGGACGTGGCACATTCAAGTGGGGTGGCGTCCGGGATGCCATTGGTGCTGGGAAAGACATTGGCTGATTGGGAGAGGGTCCAGGATAGCTGCCCGTACCTGTGGAAAGTGAAAGAATGGGTTCGGACCAAGATCTGGCCTTGGTCAGAAGAGCGGGCTCGTCTGACTCCCGAGGGCCAAAAGTTTTTGAGGCAATGGGATAGGCTAACTGTTACCCAGGGCCTTCTGTGTCGGACCATATACTTGCAGTCAGAGTTGCAGTATCGGTGACAGATTGTCATCCCCATGTCATTGGGATGCCCAGGAGGCCCATGAGAGGGGTGCCCATTTTGGGAGCGATAAAACGTTCAAGTGGCTCAAACGGCTCGTGTACTTTCCCGATTTGGCAGACATGGTGGCCGAGACATGTCTTAAGTGTCGGCCCTGCGGGCTGAGTAAGAGTACTAAACAGCGGGCTCCTGTTCAGGCCATCTGGACATCAGCACTCCTAGAGCTCCTTATGATCGATTATGTACAGATTGGGAGGCGGTTCCATACACGGTGAAGAGGAGGGTAGACCCTGCCATCCCGGTCTATGAGGTAGAGCCAATAGGGACTGGGGGGCCCTCACGAAACTTGCACCGTAACATGTTGAGGCGTTGTAATTTTGATGAACCAGTGTGCGTGGAGGGGATGGCTCCTCCTGCTCAGAGTACAGAGGAAATCCCCTTAGAGGAGGGGGAGGAGTGGTGCGTTGTCCCTGCCCCGGTACCCACAGAGGCTCCAACCATAGCAAGTTTGCCACCAAGGGAAAGTGTTGGGCGGTCAGCAGCTCCTCTCCCAGTAAATGTGCCTGACATCCCCAGTGCTTCTGAGCCTGTCACTCTACGAAGGTCAACAAGGCCCAATGCTGGTGTGCCCCCACAGCGCTATGCCCAGAATGAGTTTGTATGGGGAGGATTGCCGAGTACGACAACCTCTAGTGCATTCCTTCTTTTTAAGAATGTTCCAAACAGTTGTTTTGGCCACGCCTAATGTTTTTGCTATCTCTCTGATGGGTTTGTTTTGTTTTTTTCAGCCTAATGATGGCTTGCTTCACTGATAAAGACAGCTCTTTGGATCTCATCTTGAGAGTTGACAGCAACAGATTCCAAATGCAAATAGCACACTTGAAATGAACTCTGGACCTTTTATCTGCTCATTGTAATTGGGATAATGAGGAAATAACACATATCTGGCCATGGAACAGCTGAGAAGCCAATTGTCCCATTACTTTTGGTCTCTTAACAAGTGGGAGGCACATATGCAAGCTGTTGTAATTCCTACACCGTTCACCTGATTTTGATGTAAATACCCTCAAATTAAAGCTGACAGTCTGCAGTTAAAGCACATCTTGTTCATTTCATTTTAAATCCATTGTGGTGGTGTATAGAGCCAAAAATGTTAGAATTGTGTCGATGTCCCAATATTTATGGACCTGACTGTATATAATGCAGCAACATCCACACATGTAGGACACTCAACATTAGAGGTGATTTATTCTTTCAAAGCAAATACACTTTTGCACACTGGTACTGACTAGTATTCCAGTGTTTCTCTTCTCCCTCAGTTTTTCTCCATCACTGAGCTAATGTGACCCCAGTGTTGATGGAGAGGGGCAGGGCAGGGTCAAACTAGGATTCTATGCAAGCAGCTGACATCCTCCTTATCAACTGATGATGTCATTGGTTGTCAGAACGCCAGTGGCTAGCAGGTCATAATGGTGCACATTAAAAACCTGTGGCTTTGTGTAACTAAAAGGCAGGCTTATGAGTGACTAATGAATGCCACTGATGCAATTCAGTGAATACAACAAGCCAATCTCTCACAGTTCATAAAGTGAACTGATCCTCTAAGGCAGTGGTCGGCAAGCCGCGGCTCTTGTGTGCCGGGCGCCCGCTCCCCTCCCTCCTCTTGGGCAGCAGGGACTCTGCAGCGTGATCCAAAAAAAAACAGCCAGGGCAGCGCGCTCAAATGCAATGATTGGCCAGTCTCGCTGCCACTCACATCCTGATAGCCAGTGATTGGCTGTCAGGATGTGTGTAGGCGGGGCAGCGTGACGAACGTGAGAGGAGCTAGGCTCCTCTCACAGTCCGCCCTGAAGACCGGAACGGCGCGGGAACATGGCTAGAGGAACGCGCGGAGCAAAGGTAAGTGAATTGACACAGGGGGGACTTGGCTTACTACTTGCTACTTATTTACTACTACTATATGAGGGATGAATTAATATGGGGGATGAATTACTATATGGGGGATGAATTACTATATGGGGGATGAATTACTATAGGGGGGATGAATTACTATATGGGGGATGAATTACTATAGGGGGGATGAATTACTATATGGGGGATGAATTACTATATGGGGGATGAATTACTATGGGGGATGAATTACTATGGGAGATGAATTACTATATGGGGGATGAATTACTATGGGGGATGAATTACTATGGGGGATGAATTACTATATGGGGGATGAATTACTATATGGGAGATGAATTACTATGGGGGATGAATTACTATATGGGGGATGAATTACTATATGGGAGATGAATTACTATGGGGGATGAATTACTATATGGGGGATGAATTACTATATGGGGGATGCATTACTATATGGGGGATGAATTACTATGGGGGATGAATTACTATATGGGGGATGAATTACTATATGGGGGATGAATTACTATATGGGGGATGAATTACTATGGGGGATGAATTACTATATGGGGGATGAATTACTATGGGGGATGAATTACTATGGGGGATGAATTACTATATGGGGGATGTATTTTCAGTTTTAAAAATGTGGCTCTCAAAATAAATTTCAATCGTGGTTTTGGCGAGATTTGGCTCAGTTGAAAAAAAAGGTTGCCCACCACTGCTCTAAGGGATCCATAGTGGAACAAAAAATGAATAGATAATGTGTAGATAAAGTAATGCCAGTGAAAGAAAAAGCCCTGATGGGACTTCAATATTTATGAACTATAATAAACATAAAAGGTGAATCCCTAAATGTGGGATTAATAATCACACTAATAGTAATGGTGACCACAAAGGCTGTAAATTAGCCAAAAATTAGTGAAAAATGGTGAATCCCTGAATATGGGATTAAATATATTAAAATAGTGACAAGTGCAGTGATAATAATAATCAACATCAAAAGGGAATCCCTAAATGTGGGATTAATAAATATATTAATAGTGACCACAAAAGCTGTAAATTAGCCAAAAAGAGTGAAAAACATCAGTGAATCCCTGAATGTGGGATTAAATATATCACACTAAAGTGACAAGTACAGTAATTATGAGACCAAAAAAAAAATAAAATTAATAAAATAAAACAAATATGTGGTATCACAACAAAAAGTGATATTCAAAAAAAGTGTCACATAAAAATTGTCCAAAAAAATAAAGTTCAATGGTGCGTATAAAAACACCAAATAATACAACGACTCAGAAGGTGCAGGTGATATAGTCAAATTCGCATGACAACCAGAAGGAAATAATCCATAAACGGCTGAATTGTCCCCTCACCTGCTTGTTGCGACCCAAAGGGCCAAAACGCCTGTTAGAAAACAAGAATGACCATCTATGGCCTGGTCCACCCTTCTCGGATAGTATTGGTCCGCAACGGTGGTATCCCCTTCACGGATTAGTGAACGAAGCAGCAGGATCCCCCTCAGGGATTATATGGTATAATACGGCCAGCTCACATCAAAAGGTCAGGATAGAAAAGAAAGATATCTCCCATAGTGTAAAACTTGAAATGTGGTTGCAACTTGTAGCGTCACTGACCTTTTGATGTGAGCTGGCTGTATTATACCATATCATCCCTGAGGGGGATCCTGCTGCTTCGTTTGATTAAGCGCGTAGCTCATTTGTATTTTATTCACGGTAATTCCAATATATGGACTTGACATATGAGAGATTGATATGCTGTAAGAGAAGTTTATACACAGTTTATTGTTTATGAATAGCACAGACAAGAAAGAGAGGAAAAAAATTGGTTCTATGTCTTAATTAACCACAACAGGGTATTGCACTTTATATACCGAGCATTGCATTTTATTAATTAGTGGGACTGCACTTTACTTATTGGAGGGCTTTGCACTATTTTGTTTGCATATTACGGTATGTAGGACCACTGTTTTCTTAATGTGAGGAATTGTAATATCTTGTCATCTGTCCATAACTTGGCCTTCAGGAACAAACAATTATTCGAGAGCTAAATAATTTTACTATTCTTAAACTCCTCTGTATTAATACTTGATAGAAGAAAAGAATATTTGTTAGACAATTGTTTTCATAAGCTCTGCTTAGCTCTCCAAGTGTACAGTACTTCTTATAGTTGAGCTTGGGCTGGATTCACACGTGTGGTATGTTTTTAAAGGTTCTTTTTCACAGCGAATTACAAAGTAGTTGTTCAGGGTCAGTTCAGATGTGATTCAGGACAGGATTTGAAGAGAACATACCATGCCGAAATCGTGTTCAAAAACTGATCATGTGCAATCTAGAAGTGGTTCCTATAGAAGTCAATGAGCCTGAATTTGCACCTGAACTGGACTGCACTGTTCAAAAAAATGAACAGAACTCTTTTACTTCACACTGAATTCGCACTTCGGCTGCACTGGATATATGTGAACAGGCACAATAGAAAGCAATGTTCTTTCACATGTCCTGCGAATTGGATGCGGTTCAAAATGCATCCAATTCACATATGCGTGAACCACCTCTTACATGTTTCATCAGCAGCAGTTATACATTTCACAGTTCTTTTCCACAGATCAGATAAATTATCAAACATTTCTGCTTGGTTTCATAATTCTCTTTAGGCTTCAAGGAAGGCTTAATTGTACGTTTGGGTCTAGCAGCTATCTCTACCTGTTGCAAATCAGCATCACCAAAGGGAAGTGAATACCTTACAAACTGGCCACTCTCCAATGACATCAGTCTTAACAAAGCTTTCTTATTCTAGGACTAGATCACAAGAGTTGGCCCAGAACAAACCACACTTGTGTTTCACTCAAAAAGGGCTTAACCGTATGAGAGCATATCTATGCCAATTTAAAAAGTGTTTCTTAGCACTTTTCCATCCTGTGGCAGATATGATTCACAAGAGAAACGCTTACAGTTGAGGCATAAGAGATAAAAAAACAGACCACAGTTGCTTTTTGGGTACACAATCTGAATGCTAAATCTGTTACTTTCTATGCAATACAGATCCAAATATTCATGTTAACATTTTAGCTGGAATATTGCACATTGCAGAAATACTGCTACAGGGCGGTACGGGTGCGCAAAATCACATGTGTATATATACATCACTTTGCATTTCTGGGTAGGGGGCACGCGGGTCCCGGCTGGTGACTACCGAGCGTCTCCAACGGGGAGGAGAACTGTTTTGTTTACTAGCAGTTCTCCTTCCTGTCAGCTCGGGCACACCTGCTTTAGATGGCTGTGCACAGCACAGCCATCCAAAGCAGTGTGCTTACAGTGAAGCACACAGATGCCGCCCCCTAGTAAAACGCACACAGTTAGCCCTTTGATCCTCCCTCCCCATTAGTATAGTCAGTGCTTTTTTTTTTTTTTTTTTTTTTTTTTTTAGCACTGATCACTATGGTGTCACTGGGGATGTCAGTGACATCAAATCAGTTCCCCCCAGTTTTAGCACTGATCACTATTGGTGTCACTGGGGATGTCAGTGACATCAAATCAGTTCCCCCCAGTGTCAGAATGTCCGCCGCAGTCCCGCTAAAAGTTGGTGATCACCACCATTACTAGTAAAAATTGAAAAAAAAAAAAACCCAGTATACATACCGTCATTTGTAAATG
Organism: Staurois parvus; assembly: GCF_062004578.1. Lineage (NCBI taxonomy): Eukaryota > Metazoa > Chordata > Amphibia > Anura > Ranidae > Staurois > Staurois parvus. The sequence goes on from NW_028318002.1 coordinate 1,635,159, forward strand.
CTATAACTTTCACGTAAACCAATTAATTTACATGCATTGGGATTTTTTTTAGCTAAGACATGTAGCAGTATACATTTTGGCCTAAATTTATGAGGAAATTTGATTATTTAAAACGTTTTACTGGACATGTTTAATAGCAAAAAGTAAAAAATATTGTGTTTTTTCATCAAAATTGTTTTTTTTTTTATAGTGCAAAATATAAAAACCGCACAGGCGATCAAATACCATAGAAAAAAAGCTCAATTTGTTGGAAAAAAAGAACGTAAATTTCATTTGGGTGTAGTGTTGCATGACCGCGCAATTGTCAGTTAAAATAACTGAGCACCGTAACATAAAAAATGGCCTGGTCAGGAAGAGGGGTAAATCCTCAGGAGGGCAAGTGGTTATAGCATATGTCCACTCTAACAATAAATGTTTCATTTGCTCCTGTTTAGTATACTAAGCATAGCATTGAAAGTGTTGTATTAAAAAAAATAGCTGTTCATCCAGCCCAACTGCCTGTACTGTCTGCCTCTGGATTGCAATCAGTTAGAACCATTTCTTGGTACATCCTTGGACTACAAAACACCTTGCACTGTTATGCAAAAGAGAGGGAGGTGTTATGTACTTACAACACAGTGGGATAGATTTACTAAAGCTGGTTCACTCAGAATCTTGTGCACCAGTGCATGGTAGCCAGTCAGCTTCTAACCTCAGCTTGTTCAGTTAAACTTTAGCATTAACACCTGTAAACTGATTGGTTTCCATGCAGAAGTACACGTGATTCTGGGAGAACCCGCTTTAGTAAATAAACCCCACTGGTATTTAGCCCTAACACACTCCCTGTCCCACAGTGACAATGCTGCTCAGTACAGTTGTCACCCTAAAACAGGAAGTGGGATGATAGTAGAATTTCCAGTTTAAAATAAGGGGAAAGTGTGAAAAAAGAAAACTAATGCAGCTACCGCATCAAAGGACTGGTAATATGCAATACTATCATTGTTTGTTTGCTCTTGATAGGCTTTAATACACAACTGCTTTAATAAATGTTTACCAGTCTTGGATAGTCATTAACAGCTATCTTTAATTTTTTGAAAAATGTGCAAAACACATAGTGACTTAATAGAGTGTAAAACAAACTGTTCAATAATCTGGCTATCTGTTATCAATGTGTTGGTGCCCTCTACTGTCAGCTCAGTGTTGAAATAGTCACACTAATGGCTTGTAATTAATGACCCCCACTAAAAGATTATATAATGAGAACCTGGCAGGAAATGAGTCACTGCTTACTGCTAAACACTGTTCTTACTAGGTATGTGCACTCTGTAACCGGAATATTGAACAAAAGCAGGAAATGAAATATTAGATCCTAGAGGGAAACAGTTATTTCCAGTAAATCGGTTTTGCACAGCTTATCTCTATTTGTTATTCAATTTTTTTTAAGTAAATTTCACACAATGACATTAAAAGTACCATGCTTTGGATCCAACAGTCAAAAAGGTGGCATTCATCCTAAAACAAACCTTTTAATGTGTTCATTCTTTACAGATATATTTTTGCAAATCCTTCCTTTCTATGAAAGTGTAAAAAGCTGGGCTTAAGTTACCCAAAGATGTTTCTCCAATTAATGGCTGGGTGGATGTCTGATCCTGTATGGCCATTCCTTGTGTGACTCATTCAGTGGTTGGCTTGCATTCCTTTCTTCCTGCACTTGTTAAAAAATCTCCTGTTTTGGTAAGCCTAATGCCCCATACACACAATAAGAAAATCATGCGGAACCACTATCGATAACGATATTGCAAACGAAAAAATCCGGTTGAACAACGGTGAAAAATTTTGTAGTTTCGCATACAAATGACCGATTTTCTATGTGGTGGTATGACGGCCGTACGGAAAAAATCTATCAAGCACTATCATGCATGAGCGGAAACAGAAGATGACCCAGATGTTTATGTCCAAGGAATCTTCGTAAACACGAATGAAAAATCCAAATGTTAAAAGTAGATTGGCCTAATGAGATAATGAAAGCAGAATGATGCATATTATATTTTTATGTATCACTATTTATGTATATAGTTTATGTATATAGTTAAACTATATTCTACTCATTTCTGTTAATTGTTGTGTATATCGCTCGTTCTGTCCAGAAGGTCGTGGTTACAAAGTCACACGCACACTCCATCACTTCCACTTGTACGGAAGACATCAACATACATATTGCTACGAATGATTTTCTTAGATTGGTTAATGTGGGCCACGATTTTGACCAATGAACGAACGCCTATTGGTCGTCGGATGACCAATCGGTCGATTTTCTAATTGTGTATTCCCACCTGTAGGGTCCATTCATACCAGCCAGTGCTTTATAGCAAAGTGGCTTGTGTGCAATGCGGTCCAACGGGAATCACCAATCTGTACTGCACCATTCCTTTTTATTTATTTTTGCATGAACTTTATTGTAATGTCACACAGATATTTCATAAAGTTCAATTGGCAGCAGCGGAGTGTGAGACAGTGCCTCACGTTGCGCTGTAGTACACCGAAAAAAAAGTAGTGCATACACTACTCTTTTTCGGTTCACTGTGCCCACACACAGGAGACAAGACATTTTGCCTTGGTATGTGGCATAACTGAGCTAGAATAACCAACCAATGCAGGCCCACTGCATCTGGTTTGAATTTAGAGCAACCATAGAAATAAAATGGTTGGCTTGTTGTAAACATTGCATATAATCCATGATTTTGCATGTGTTATTTGTAAAAATATATCCAGACACAAGATTGCATCAAAGGACATAACAATGAGCTTACCTACTTGGCTACCTTATTCAATACGCCAACGGGGCTTTTGAAGAATATAAATGGTTCAAGAATGGATGACCAAGAAAGGTCAACAAGCCTTGTTTTAAAAGGGAAATTATGAAGAAGTTACTGTTTGACAACTACTTAGTTTACACTTTTATCGTAAGTGAAGAAGTTACCCAGTTAATCATCAATCGACCAGCAGCACCAAGTCCCGGTTCACACCTATGCGGGTTGCAATCTGCTGTGGGTGAAAAAGTCCCTGACCCTTACCAAAAATGCATTGGTTAAAAACATAAATGTGAACATATCCCATAGTAAACCATGTTAAATAGGCTGTAGTGCATTTCTGCAAAAAGCACTAAATACACTAAAAGGTGTGAACCAAGCCTTATGGAATGCAATGATGGACGTATAAGAAGAAGTGTGTGAAGTAATGGAAGAAATGTAAAAGAAAAAAAAAAGGTTAAAACAAGTAAATATGATATATTTTCCTATCTATTTTCTAATGCATGCAACATAAGGATTAAAAATAGTTAGTGTCGATTGAGAGAATGAAGTTCCACTTTAATATGTAACACCATGACTATTTTCACCTATGTATATCTTAAAATAGTGTACATAATTCAAAAGAAAATACCCAGTGCACTGACATTTTATAATAGTAATTTTTTCTTAGACAATGTTAAATCATGATTATAGACATAACATATACTCAGGATGACTTCTAATCTATGCACCTGCTTGAGCAATTCAAGCTGTTTTTACAAGGATTTTATTCCCACACCTTCCCAGACACATTCAGAATACAGCAGATATGCAGAATTCATCTGACTCAAATGATATCCAGGAATGGAGCAACAACTGATATTCCAGGGGCTGGAATTAAGCTGATGTTCCTAGTTCAGACCAAAGGTTGTGCAATATTTTCCCCTTTGAGGAAAACCATAAGCAGATTAACCACTTACCCCCCTTCCTGACCAGGCCATTTTTTGTGTTAGGGCGCTGTGTTACTTTAACTGACAATTGCATGGTCATGCAACGCTGCACCCAAATGAAATTTATGTCCTTTTTTTTCCACAGATAGAGCTTTCTTTTGGTGGTATTTGATCGTGTCACAAGTTAGCCTGCAGCCTCTTGTTTGTTTACTCTTACCTCCTTGCTGTTCTTGTTTCCTTCACATGTGTGTTTGTCTGTGCTCACCTGTGGGCATTGGCTGCTATTCCCTGGGTTTTATGTCCTTCCCTTTCATCACTTCCTGACTCGCCTCCTAGCTGGCTTGCCTATTTAGGACATGCTCTGTCTGGCTCACTTTGCCTGAGCAACGTGTTGTTGTTGGAACTCCCTTGTGTTCTACTGAGAATCCTTATAGTCTATCTGTGTACCAACCCCGACTTCGTTCCTGACATTGCTAGCTTTCCGCCTGTCCTGACCTCGGCTTGCCAACTGGATCTCCTGTGTCTACTCCCGTTGTACCCTGTTCCCGCTAGCGGTCTCCTCTACCTCAGCTGGGTGTACCTGGGGGACGCGACATGGTTCCAGCCTGCTCCAAGTCCATCCCCACCATCAGGGGCTCTGGTGAACAAGCAGGCTGGGGCTTAGACTCTGCGCCCTGGGGAACCCCAAGTTGTGGATCAAAGAGCTCACCACAACAGATGCTGACAGTTTGCTCAGACCATGAGCTCCTCGGAGACACCGCGGCCTCTTCTGGAACAACTTCAGGGTTTGGTGCAGAGAGTTAATGTCCAGCAGGCCTATCAAGAACAGATTATGCAGGAATAGTCCTCACGGTTGGATCAGCTACAGGCTGGGGCCAATTCCTCACCCTCTGCTTTGGCTTCGGTTCCGGCCCCTGCTGCGGCTCCAGCTGTTCCACCTTCCGCTGTTCTCCCAGTAGAACACCATCCTTCGAGACTCCATCTGCCTCCTCCACCTCACTTCTCTGGTGATCCCAAGGCTTGTTGAGGTTTCATCAACCAGTGCTCGATTCATTTTGAACTAGCAGCTGATCATTTCCCTACTGATCGTTCCAAAGTGGCATACATGATTTCCCTGCTTTCAGGTGAAGCACTGGCTTGGGCCTCGCCACTGTGAGAGCATCAAGATCCCACTATCTCCAGTCTCCCAGCCTTCCTGCAAGCCTTCCGGAAAACCTTTGATGTGCCCGGCAGGACTTCATCTGCTGCGGGTAGCATGACTGTTGGTCAGTATGCAGTTCAGTTTCGCACATTGGCTTCGGAACTTTTGAACTAGCAGCTGATCATTTCCCTACTGATCGTTCCAAAGTGGCATACATGATTTCCCTGCTTTCAGGTGAAGCACTGGCTTGGGCCTCGCCACTGTGAGAGCATCAAGATCCCACTATCTCCAGTCTCCCAGCCTTCCTGCAAGCCTTCCGGAAAACCTTTGATGTGCCCGGCAGGACTTCATCTGCTGCGGGTAGCATGACTGTTGGTCAGTATGCAGTTCAGTTTCGCACATTGGCTTCGGAACTTGCATGGAACTATGAGGCCCTTTCTGCAACCTTTTGGCAAGGTCTAGCGGACCGTATTAGCCGGAATTAGCCGGAAGAAACATACCCACCGTCCTGGATGACTTGATTGCGCTTAGCATCCAAATGATGTCCGCTTCCAGGAATGAGATCTGGAAAAGTCTGGTCCACGTCACTCCCAAGTGGGCTCGTTTGCTCCTGTGTTCCAAAAGTTACCTGAACCACCTACCTCCACAGCCGGGCCGACTTCTGAGGAACCTATGCAGTTAGGCCAAACACGCCTCACTCCACAAGAGCGATTGCGTCGCTTAATACTTGGTCTATGCCTTTACTGTGGGGCTAAGGGTCATGTAATTAAGTCTTGTCCAGTCCGTCCAGGAAACTCTCGGGTCTAGGTCACTTTGAGGGAGGTGATCTAGACCAGAACCTGAACTCTGCCTTCTTCCCTTGATTTCTTATACCTGTCTCCATCCATTGGGATCTGAACTCTTATCAAGTTTCGGCTTATGTGGACTCTGGGGCAGCCGGAAATTTCATCGAACAATCCTTGGCCGCTGAATTGGGCATTCTTCTTGTTTCTTTGATGACACCCCTATCAGTATCTAAAGTTGATGGCTCTATCTTGGCCTTAGGACCTCTACGCTTTTGAACTGACAGCATAACTATGCATGTGGGCGTTCTTCATTGTGAGGAAATCTCCTTCCTGGTCCTTCCGAAGTCTTCAAGTCCTATCATTCTGGGATAGATGACAGATCGTCTCTGTGGTTTTTATTTTATTTTTTTTCAGTTTGTGGGGTGTCAACCAGTACACTGAAGTCTATGGCCCTCTTGAGCACTTCGAATGAGCCCTTACTGACAAAAAGCTCCTATTCATTTTTAAAATTTGTATTTATTTTTTAACATAAAGTGTCCTTTTTTAAATTATGATATGGAGGGGTTGATGGGATTCAAGCTCATGGTGCTTACTGATAAAGGCTCCTATGAATTAACATTTTTATGTATTTCTTTTTTACAATAATGTGTCATTTTCCATCAATTAATTTTATGGTGGGGTTGGAACTCATGACCCAATGACTATATTGAAATGACATGAGAGATGAAATGCTGAGGGCTGGGTTCTTGAGTTTGCAGCCTGTCATACTATCTTTCAGGTCTATCTTCTCTTCTCTTTCAAATCCCACTGACTACTCTAGACCATTTCCAAAACCAAATCTCAGTGACTGATAAGGACACAGTGCAAATCATTCTGGCCACCGCATGTATACAATGTAATTTATGCAAATCTAAGGAAATACCCCTTTTCAGGCCTATAGTGCACTTTTGGTAGGTATGGTAGCTAACCCTAGTCAATCACTTTTTAATATATTTATAAATAATATAGGGTCTGGGATTAATAATACCATTTCCAGTCTTTGCAGTTGACACCAAGCTGTGCAGTAGAATAACGTCCTGACAGGATGTTTCCAACTTAAAACCGACCTCAATGCACTGTTTAATTGAGCAATGTGGTACAACTGGGGGAATCAATGGTAGAGAAGGATCTGAGGGTACTGGTATATCAGAAGCTTAATAATGGCATGCAATGCCAAGCTGTGGGTTCTAAAGCGAGCAAAATCCTCTCTTCTACTAAAAGAGGTATAGACTCCAGAGAGAGAGATATCATATTACCCCTGTACAAATCATTAGTAAGACCTCATCTGGAATATGCAGTTCAGATTTGAGCACCAATTCACAAAAAGGATAATTGGGGAACTGGAGAAAGTACAGAGAAGGGCAACCAAACTTATAAGAGGCATGGAGGAGATCAGCTATAAAGAAAGATTAGAGGAACTGAATTTATTCTCTCTTGAGATGAAGAGATTAAGGGGGGATATGATCAACATGTATAAATACATCAGTGCTTCATATAGTGAACTCAGTGTAAAGTTATTCACCCTGAGGTCATCACAGAGAACAAGGGGGCACTCTTTACGTCTGAAGGAAAAGAGATTTAATCTCCAAATATGGAAAGATTGCTTCACAATAAGAGCTGTAAAAATGTGGAATAGGCTCCCTTAAGAGTTGGTTCTGGCCAGCTCAGTGGATTGCTTTAAAAAAGGCCTGGATTCTCTCTTGGATACACAGAATATAACTGGTTACTAACATTTATAGGTACAGTTGATCCAGGGAATATCCGATTGCCTCTCGGGGGATCAGGAAGGAATTCTTTCCCCTGCAGGAGCAACTTGAATCATGCTTTGCTGGTTTTTTTTTGCCTTCCTCTGGATTAACTGTGGGTGTCGGATTATAACTTTTTTTTATGGCTGAACTGGATGAACTTTTGTCTTTTTTCAGCCAAACTAACTGTAACTATGTAATCCCACTGCTTGCTCACCCAGGGGACGCCCCAGTAAAATTTACTTTATACTTAATTGGCCCTCTGTCCCCCTCAGTCACATTCAATTTTTTTAATGTGGAGAATGCTTGGTAAGAAAATGGGAGGTGATTACCCAGGTGATGCTTGCGCCAAGCATAGCCAATATATACATGGCTCAATGGGAGGAGGAGGTTGTTTTAAAAGGAAATATTCCACAGATAAAATTATACTGCAGGTTTATTGATGACTTTATCATCATGTGGGATGGGAGGTCACAGTATCTGGAGGAACTGTTAGTTAAAATTAATGATAACAATAGGAATATTAAATTGACATGAGTATAGTAAAAGTAATATACATTTTTTAGATTTGGAGCTCAGTAAATATGAGGGTGGTTTGAGAACTAAGACTTTTTTAAAAACACAGACAGAAATTCTTATATACCCTCCACTAGCTGCCATTGCCTTGGCTGGTTAATGTCCCAAGGGACCAATTTATGAGGATCAAAAGGAATTGCAATAATGAGGAGAAAATATGTACAACAATCCAAAATGATAACCCAGAAATTTAATATAATAATAAAATTCGACAGCTGAGTAAGAGGGAGTTCTTTTGGATTCATGAGTTAAGAACTTTGGCCCCTAAGGGATTAAATAAAGACTTAGATTTAAATTGTTTCTTAAGTTATTATTAGTTGTATATGAGTTGGGATAAAAAATGTTTTAATAATTTTGAACAATCTTAATGGTCTTAGTTTTAAAATCTGTCAATCTTGGATGAGTGATGTCAGTTCCTTTTTAGGGTAAGAAATGATATTATATTATTTAGGTTGGGGTTCTATATATTAGGGCTTTATATAATTAAACCTATATGGGTATAATAATATATTTGACATTTTTTTAATTGTATTTCACTTTATTTATATTTTATTTTATTTTGCTCTTGATTTTTATTTTTAATTTTCAAATGTATTGATGCTTGCATTTATATTTATAATTGCACTGATGGCCAACATTGTGGATACACCTTACATTTTTACAAACTTTTTCAGTTTAAAGTACTTTTTATATAAAAATCTCTAAAAATGTCATAGCACAAGTAAAATTTAATATAGTAAATGGATTTAACAAAAAATCTTTAAATAAGTTCAAGTTTGGCTGGAAATGTACTATAATGCATCTTGGCTATTATATAGCATAAAAATTATAATTTCAAGTTTGTCACAATGAGTTTTTTCAATAACGTGTTGGATAGCCTTTGGCCTTAACTACTGCCTGACACCTTTTAAGCATTGACTCTACAAGTCTTTTAACATCCTCTTCTGTGATCAAATGATGCCAGGAATTGATTATAGCCTCAATGAGTCCTCGCTTGTTGCTTGGATTCTTGCTTGAGACCATGCATTTCAATCTTGACAACAGATTTTTGATGGGATTCAAGTCAGGGCTTTTTCCAGGCCAGGAAAGCAGAGGAATTTTCTTGTCATTAAACCATTTAAGGCATTTATGAGCTGTATGGCATGGAGCTCCATCCTGTTGAAAAGTAAATTCTGTGCCTTTGTCCGCTAAGTCGCTTATTGATGGGATCAACTTTGGTGCCAGAACCTCTGATGTATCGCTCTGCATTAATAATCCCATCAATAACCTGCATTTGTCCAACACCATACCAAGACATGCAGCTCCATATCATGACTCTTTGAGGGTGTTTCATTGTTGCTGTCATGCACTCAGGAAGGCATTCTTCATCTGACCTTCTTCGCACATATCGAACACCATCGCTTCTGAAAATAGAAATTCGTGTTTCATCACTCAAAATAAGTTTTTTTCTAATTTTCTGTTGTCCAATTTTGATGTTCCTTGGCCCTTTCGACTCTTTTCTTTCTTTGTCAGTTCAAAAATGTTTTTTTTCCTTAGTATTCAAGCTCTTAATCCAGCAGCATCAAGTCGACTTCTTACTGTTTGGTTAGACACTGACAGTCCTCCATCTGACAACATCCTTGGCAGAAGATTTTCTATTTTGCAAAGCAAGTCTTGCAAATCTTTTGTAAGTTTTGGGTGTTGTAGCTTTTTTCCTTCCTCTGTCTTGCTGTGTTTCGATACTTTTGGTGTTCGTAAATCGTTCACACAGCTTCTGGACTACGGATGCAGAAACTGCTTGACCCATTTTCCTGGCAATTTCACGAAAACTATAACCTTCATTTCTTAATGTTATTGCTGTTGCTCTTTTCTTTGGTGACCAGTCTGACCTTTTAATTGATGGCATCATTCATTTCTACAAATATAGTTGTTTAAGTACATTTTAGGTCAAAACAGCACAATATTATTTTAATTTATTTAATTATTCTAATATAATTTAAATACATAAAATGGAAAATAGTTTCCTAAGCTATATATAAAATTGCAGGTATTGCAACTAGAATCTATGTTAGGCAGCATAATGCTTTATTCTGACCAAATACTATAACATATACACAATAATATACAAACGAAAATTGGCAAAATTTCATAACATTTTCACCAGTTAGCTTTCTGTCTATAATTTTCAGTAAATCTGCTCAAATTAACTCAAAGCTTGTATCATATGTTGTCAAAAATATTTTGTTTACCATTTGCATAGAATAGCTAATGTCTAGAAGGAAAAAACAAGGGAGTAAGTAAAGATATCAACCAAAACTGACAAAATCAGAAGGTGTATCCACAATTTTGGCCACCAGTGTATATGCATTGATAATATTTTTTTTATTTATGTGTAATTAAATTTCTAGGTAGGAGGTATTGTCTGTTTAAGCTGGAAGAGGATGGGAAAGAGGGGTTTTTGATTAGAATGTTTTGATTTTCTTGTCTTGGTATATATACTCATTAGAGGATGTAATGTATGTTATCCCAGAAACCCGATGTTCCTGTGCAATGGTGTGACTGTTAATTGAGGTTAGAATACTGGAATGAAGTTAGTAGTTTTAGGTCAATTGTCCCTCAGTCATGGACCCCAGTAATATGGAGTGGATTAATTCAAATTTACAGAACAAAATGGTGCTGGAGGTCTATATAACTGAGTATAGCGTTGTGTGGTCCAATCACAATCCCCTTGAAAAAGTTATGTGCTGAGTGACGAAATGCATTGGGGCGAGGCCTTGGATGACATCATGACGCTCCACGGAGCTAGCGCTGTGCACAAAGTGAGGCCACTGTAACCATAGCAGATTATCCATTGCACAAGTCCGCAGATCTCAGGCATATACTGCATATAGAGGCTGATTTTATTTGGTGCGATTGGGCACCAATCACATGTGAGTGCGCATTTTATTTTGGTATAGAGATATTGAAATGTTTTAAAGTGTACGCATTATGTGGAATCTTTTATTTATGAGGTGATATGATGGATGGAGTGTAAATCCAGAGAAGCTGTGAATGGTAATTGGAGTCCATCAAGTTGAACTTCAGCATCCACATTGGAATGAAAAGCGCAGTTAGACCAGACATAATACTATGTAAGATCACACTGCTGGAAGTGAACAGATATCTGGTGGCGGAGTTTTTGCACCTTTTTATTTTGGAGGTATTGGTGTTTATATAAGGAAAGAAGGATGGAAACACTGCAATGAAGACAAAATAAATTGTTTACATATTTTTGTGATTTATATGTTTGTGATTTGTTATTGACGTTGTAGCGCTGCACTAATCACTGTCTTTGTATGTTATACCTGATATGAGACAGGGTTTTGGGTGCATTAGCAGCTATATATTGCTTGAATTAGGTTATACATTTTGTTTAATACACATTGTGGTGATTTATTAGGGGTGAAGTAGATTTCCATAGAAGCGCGCAAGACTAATTGATTTATCAAACTAATCTTTGTTTTTAAAAACTGTCAGTTGTCCAATGTAGAGTGGCTGTAGTGTACTGGTTAAGGTACCAGTCCAGTAAGTGCATGGTCAATGATTTGAGGCATACTTCAGTCTGCAGGGTGGCAATCAGTACGATGAAATCTATAGCCCTTTCGAGCTTACTGAAAAAAGTTCCTATTCATTTTTTAAAATAAAGTGTCATTTTCCTTCAATTCATAATATGGTTGGGTTTGAATGAGTGCTAACTGATAAAGGCTCCTATGAATTTTTATGTATTACTTTTTTATAATAAAGTGTCATGTTTCCATCTATTCATTATATGGTGGGTTGGTGGGATCCAAACTCCTGACTCATATGACTTTATTGCTGGATTTTTGAGTCTGCAGCCTGTCATGCTGTCTTTCTTCTATATTCTTTAAAATCCCACTGACTACTCTAGATCATTAAAAAAATCAAATCTCAATGACTGATAAAGACACAGTGCAAAGCATCCCGGCCACAGCATATATACATGATAAAGGCTCCTATGAATTTATTACATTTTTATGTATTTATTTTTTACAATAAAGTGTCATTTTCCATCATTTAATGTTATGGTGGGGTTGGAACTCATGACTCCAATGACTATATTAAACTGACATGAGAGATGAAATGATGAAATGCTGAGGGCTGGATTCTTGAGTCTGCAGCCTGTCGTTATCTTTCAGGTCTATCTATCTTCTCTTCTCTCTTTGATAAAGACACAATGCAAAGCATTCTGGCCACAGCATTTATACAATGTAAGTTCTGCAAATCTAAGGGTGACCCCTTTTCAGGCCTATAGTGCAATTTTGGTAGGCATGGTAGCTAAACCTAGTCAATTCCACTGTTTGCTCACCCAGGGGATGCCCCAGTAAAATTTACTTTATACTTAATTGGCCCTCTGTCCCCCCTTTGTCACATCCAATCCTTTTAATGTGGATAGTGCTATGTAAGAAAATGGGAGGTGATTACCTGGGGGATGTCCCTATTAACTGTACCTTGTAGGTAATAGGCCCTCTGCCCCCTTCCCCCCCAATACACATGCAGGCCCACTAAATTGGAGAGTGCTGGACCCTTGTCAACTTGCAAGGTGCTTCTACTGCATCACTGCATCTCTTTTTATTCACTGCTATCCTGGTTATTAGTGGAAGGAGCATTGGCTCCTCTGCAGGAGGTTATTGCACTTGGGCTCTTGCCATGAGCTCCTGATCAATGCACTTACTGCCCAGGGACCCCAAATTTAATTAGTTTTTGAATCTGAATTTGTTTCGATTTAGATTTCAGTTCTATTTGATTTCAAACAAAATGTTTCTTTCATTATAATTTCAGATTCATTTAAATTAGTTTCTATTGTGATTCGGATTCATCAGAATTTCCGAATATCAAAAAATTTGTCAGAATGGAATGAAACCAACTGCACTTGTCAAACAAATACTGTACTTTTTCACTTTTGTGTAAGTGGCCAATATGATAAAATAGTAGAAGTAACAAAAGTTTGTTTTTCTAACTGTATGTAGTGTATGTCAATAATTGCATTACAGGAGGGCACAAATGGCACTGGGATACATAAAGAATGCTTGATCTGTAGACTTGGATGTAGTTTTGTAGGTATTAGCAATAAATTAACACGTATTCAAGGATAAATGAAAATTAGTAAAGATGGGTTCCATATTTCAATGGGCCATTAGATGGCAGCAATGCTCTGTCAGAAATGTGACTGGTAATGATACATTTGCTAAGTTTTAGTTTGAATTCTGGTAGCTGTAAGGGCTACACTTTTTGATACACTTTTTATGCATTTGATCTGCATTTGAAGTGCACATCATACAAAGTCTGCAGATTTCCATTTACTTTAATGGTGTAGTGTAGTGAACTTTATGAGACTTTTGGCCCTATGTTGCCTTTCTTTGAAATAAATGGGCCCATTGAGATCCATTTGATTTCCAGGCAATGAGACAAAGTAGATAAATCTCATTTTAACCTGCATTTCAGTTGAACAGCTAAGTTTGAGTAGTGCTCCTTGAAATGCAAAAAGCAACATTTATTAAAGTGGTTCTAAAGTCATAAGGTTTTTTTACCCTAATGCACATATGTCAAACGCAAGGTCTGCAAGGGTGGAGTACCCAATTTTGCAGAACGTGGCAGAATGGAGTGTCAGTGTAAAGACAGAAGCCTTATGTGTTTACAAGGACAAATTTGCTTTCAGAGGCTTCCACATGTAACAGTTCCCTCATGGCGGGGGAAGCTCTCCAGAATTTGAGAGCAAGAACAATCTCCCTGAAACTAAACCCTGCATTCTGCACATAGTGCATCCCTGAACTCTGCATTCTGTACATAGCATACCCCTGAACTCTGCAGTCTGTGCATAGCATAATCTTGAACTGTGCACTCAGTATGTAGTGTAATCCTGAACCCTGCACTCTGTACATAGTGCACCTTAGATACAACTTTTTTTTTAGGACAACCATACTGCTGATGTGGCATGCAATGCAATTGAGTTTGACACCCCTGCCTTAATGCATTCTATGTCAGGCTTGGGGACCAGTAGCTATAGCAGTAGAGAGGCTTTCACTAACCAACAGGATAAGTACACAAACAGGTCACCCTGGTAAATGATGCAGGCACAACCAAGGTGTGGGGTCTAAATACTACTGGATCTCCTCAAAAAATCAAGGAAAGGGTAAATGGGAAACGCTGGGAGTCCACACACAATATCTAAAAAATGAGGTGCCACCAGAGTATCTGGAAGGGTGCTACCTATTCAGCTATGAAAAAACAAAGAAAAGGAAGAAAAAAGGCTGCACATCTAATTGGCTAACCTCAAATGAGTTTTATTATGCACCATAAACAGTAATAACCATCGGAGGTATGACAATCCTATATGGTGCATATTAAAACTCATTGAAGGTTAGCCAATTAGGTGTGCAGCCTTTTTTTCTGTCTCTTCTTTGTTTTTTCACTACCGGATCTTCACCAGAGCTCCAGATGGTGGAGATGGTGTAACAATTGTGTGCAATAGGGACATGGAACCTACATGAGACAGCTATTATTGTTTTTCATGAGCAATGACCTTCCTCCCCTCTCTCCTCCTGAAAACTGTGAAATTTGTAGCTGTAAGTTTTAACGAATTTCAAAAGAGCCTCTTATCTTAACTAAAACACAGATTGACCAGAGCTGTAAACAGCTAGTTAGTCTTGGCAGGATGTCTGTTTCCAGGAACCATGGAAAATACTTTCCTATGCCCTATCGTAAAACAATAATAATTCAGTCAAGCCGTCACACATGATGTGTAAGGCCATTAAGGCTCTAGGCACAATGTAACAATTCCACATACAATAGAATTCATAGAATTGAACAGGAACAGGACACCTTAATATTAGGTATATATTTGAATAGAGAATATCATACCGAACAAATCGAGGTCATACATGACTGTGTTAGCACATAGGAAAGGGGAGAAAGCAGCCTCGTGGATGACAAGGTACGCTGTGTTTGATATCCCAGGGTTCGAAATACAATTCTGAATATTAATCTGCCATTTGCTAGAATACCACCTGCACATACTGGAAGTTATTAATATTAGTATGAAACTGTAGTTGGGACTTGGTCATAAATTTGGTGACCTCCTAGCACCCATTTGCAACCACCCTCCTATGAAAAATCGTTTGACACAGTTCCCCATACACGGCTTATGTGTAAAGTAAAGTTTACAGGCTTGGAAAAATCTGTATGTAAATGGGTAGAAACTGGCTAAAATATTTTATTCAGAGAATAGTGGTTAATGATTCATACTCTGAATGGTCTAGGGTTGTCAGTGGTGTACCCCAAGGTTCATTGTTGGGACCCTTACGTTTTAATATACTTATAAACGATATAGGGTCTGGGATTAAAAATCCCATTTCAGTCTTTGCAGATGACACCAAGCTGTGCAGTGGAATAATGTCCTTACAGGATGTCTTCAACTTACAAACTGACCTCAATGCACTGTTTAATTGGGCAACTATGTGGCAAATGAGGTTTAATGTTGATAAATGTAAGGTTATGCACTTGGGGGCTAAGAATATGCATGCATCATACATACTAGGGGGAGTGCAACTGGGGGAATCAATGGTGGAAAAGGATCGGGGAGTTCTGGTAGATCACAAGTTTAATAATGGCATGCAATGCCAAGCTGTAGTTTCTAAAGCAAGCAAAATCCTCTTTTCTATTAAAAGAGGTATAGACTCCAGAGAGAGAGATATCATATTACCCCTGTACAAATCATTAGTAAGACCTCATCTGGAATATGCAGTTCAGTTTTGGGCACCAATTCACAAAAAGAACATTGGGAAACTGGAGAAAGTACAGAGAAGGGCAACCAAACTGATACAAGGCATGGAGGAGCTCAGCTATGAGGAAAGATTAGAGGAACTGAATTTATTCTCTCTTGAGAAGAGGAGATTAAGAGGGGATATGATCAACATGTATAAATACATCAGTGGTTCATATAGTGAACTTGGTGTAGAGCTATTCACCCTGAGGTCATCACACAGGACAAGGGGGCACGCTTTACGTCTGGAGAAAAAGAGATTTAATCTCCAAATACGGAAAGGTTTCTTCACAGTAAGAGCTGTGAAAATGTGGAAAAGGCTCCCTCAGGACTTGGTTCTGGCCAGCTTAGTGGATTTCTTTAAAAAAAGGCCTGGATTCTTTTTTGGATACACAGAATATAACTGGATACTAACATTTATAGGTAATGTTTATCCAGGGAATATTTGATTGCTTCTCGGGAGATCAGGAAGGATTTTTTTCCCTTGTAGGAGCAAATTGGATCATGCTTTGCTGGGGTTTTTTTTGCCTTCCTCTGGATCAACGGTGGGTGTAGGACTATAACTTTTTTTTTTTTTAAAGGTTGAACTAGATGGACTTTTGTCTTTTTTTCAGCCAGACTAATTCTGTAACCCAGCCCCTAAACCGGATGATTGGTCAGTTGTTCTCGGTCTACAACCCTTTGATAACACAGAAACGGGACTGACAGGGCTTGTTAAGGGACAGCTCTTGTTTTACAATCAACCAAGGAACATCGTAACGGACTTGACAGCCATGGCAACATTTTTGCTTGGACAAACGGACTCTGCAAAAACCAAGACATTGTAAGTATTCTGCCTTCTTAACTCCTTTCTTTTATTTCTCTGTTGCTTTATTGTTTTCTTTATTTCGTTCTACCATCCCTTTCTGTAAATATTTTATTTGCACCATTTGACCTTTTCATTAATAAACCCTATTTTGAAAAGTGTTAAAATTATCTCTAAGGCTTTTAATGTATAATAAAGAATCCCTGTCTCTTGAAGAGTACTACTGGAATCTGATTGCTCCTATGGACAGGTGTCTTTTATACAGGTAACAAAATGAGATGTTTATTATTTTAAGAGACTGCTTCTAATCTCAGCTTGTTACCTGTATGAAAGACACCTGGTAGCCAGAAATCCTGCTGAATGATAGGGGATCAAATACGTATTTCTTTCATGAACATGCAAATCAGTGCATAATTTGTTAGACATGCATTTCTTTTGAATTTTTTGTTGCTATTCTGTCTTTCAGTGTTACAATACACCTACCATTTCGTTTTTACACTGATCATTTCTATGTGAGTTGGCAAACATTCAAAATCAGAAGGGGATCAAATACTTATGTCCACTGTATAATAATCCTCTTAATATACCCATCTGTGGTGACAGTGTGTATGTTACAGACATTTATTGTTCCCATTTGTTCTTGCTAACATTGTGAAGGGTTGATAGTCCCAAAGCTATCTGGTGGCAGTTTGGAGTTTGAAGGGTTAATTGTGTAATTAACCTAACCCAGTGACAATCACGCTCAGGCTGCTGGCACCTAGATTGTGGGCCTGCAAGCTGGAAAATCTCTGTGCAGGGTGCAGCTAAGGGTGGTATTGTTACGCAAGTGACAGAGCGGTGTGAAATTGGCTGGTCCTTTGTCACGAGTTGGCGAGAAGGGCATGGTTCGAACACAGACCCGTTTTGGCTGCTAGTGCCAGATCACGGTTCTCAGGATCGTCCCACCAGGAGGTGAGCAATCTGGGGTTTGATGGCAGATGTAGCAGGTAGGGATCACACAGAAGCATAGTCAGTAAACAAGCCAAAGGCCAATAACAAATGGTTGCCAGTAGGGATCATATTGAAATGTAGTCGAGTAACAAGCCATTGACGAGTGGTAGTGAAAACAGATGGCAACAGGAGTGACAAGAGCAAGATATGGGATGAACAACAGCACAATAAACTGGCAAACAGGAAGTGCAGAGACATGGCTTAAATCAAGAAGTTCATGCAAGGGCAATGAGTTAAAGTTTCATCAGAAACAAGGTACAAGGCAAGATTGTTCAAGGGATCAGACAGGAAGCTGTCCAGCATCTCAGATGGCACATTGAGAAGAGCCACAGCCAAGTACCACAGTCGCAAGTTCAGATCTGGAACCCTGAAAAAAATCTTTCAGTGCCTGTTTCTTTCCCCTCACCATACCTAAATACTTACCTGAGCCCTGTATCGATCCAGTACTGTGCTCAGCTGCAGGTTTTCACTCTGCTCTCTCACAAGCTTGGCTGAATACAATGGGAGACATTGATTTCTGCTGCTGTCAGTCAAAACCAGTGAGGAGGGGGCCTAGCTACACTGTGTGTTTCAATGGACACACACAGAGCCCAGCTCAGGAGCAAGCTCGCATGTGTGCCACCATAGGAAGTGGCTTCTTATAGTGGCACATGCAGAAGAGGAGAAGTCAGGAGTGCCCCTGGCTTGCACAGAGCAGAAAAGAATAACATGTTTATTATTTTAAGAAAAAAAAATTAGGCTAACAGTCACTTTAACAAAGCCCGTCTACACAAGAACTAAGACAGGTGCAAATGTATTGGCATCAGAAAGGTCACTACAGTATGGAAGACGGCACTTCTGTATGAGCAGGTACAGGTTGTCTTGTAGCCTTACACCAGGGGTAACTGTGCATTAATGCGGGGGCGTTTGAGAATGTGTGCACAAACATGTATTGCTATTGTTGGCGCCAACCGATTTTATAAACAGTATAGCTACACAGTAAGTCACAGTAACGACTTATCTTCAGCCGTACCTGTTAACCTGTCATGAGTATTTCCTAATTAAGAGAATAGTACAATATATAGTAAGCGCTCTCAATACTTATAGCAGCTGAACATTAAAGGAAAACGCATAAAAAGTCCCAAAATTCATATGTAAACAAAATGCAGCGCTTTTTAAAAGATCAAAGGAATAATGATAAAACACAGTCCAATAAAAAGGGTGCTCCTTGATTCCCAGTGCAAATGGTAGAAATACACACTAACCAGAAAGCGTATAAGTAATACGCATGTGAACATATATCCTGAAGATCCCCATCTCCTTTCTGGTCTGGTCAAGGAAATAGCTGGGAAAGATGGAGATCCTACGCCCTCATGTGGTGAAAGAATGGTCCAGCAGGTCAGAGAAGAATCAATCTAGATAAGCCTCCCCCTTCCCCATGCTCTACCTCTGAAGAAGTGCGTGCGCACGAAACGCGTCAGAGGGAGCCCAGGACGCCGTTGACACTAAGCCGCCGGTGCCAAGTGGAGGCCCGGCGGCCATCTTTATTCCTAAGGGGTCAGTGTGTTCATTCATACTTGGCACTACTATGTTTTACTGTGCACCTGTGTTTTTCAATAAAACCTTTACCTACTACACTATGAGTGTTTCCCTGTGTCTCCTGTGAGGAGCTTCTTCAACCCTTACAGCCCTAAGTGATCCCTGTGTCAGCTCCTCTGCTGTCTGCTGCATGCAGTTGTAGCACTCACCCCTGAATTGTACTGGGTCTCTTCTGCCCTGCACCTGTGATGATCCGCCCCTTTCCTGGACCTGAGAACACCAACACACCTTGAAGGTTTAAATGTGCTCTATTTAACGGCAAAGCCCTAGAAAGGAATGGGTTAATTACAGTTTATGATATACCAATGTAAGAGCCTTGTTAAGTGACACAATTCAGAGGGTCTCACTGTTCGTGCACAGCATCCGCCTGGGAAGTGACTGGTGCACAAATACGCACTAGGCAGGTACTAGTGAGCAATACTGGCTTGTAATTGCAGATTAATGGCAATCCAACACAATACAGCAATACAAATGGCAATACATCGTGCCTACTACCTATTGCAGAGATGCCTGCCTAACCACTGGCCAGTGGGACTATGTAAAGAGTCTGCCAGCAATGGTGCACTTGCATTAGAGCACTCAGTAAAGTAAACAAGATGGTGGCTGGAAGCCTCCCACCACTGATGACTGATTCTTGACTTGAGGGGGTCCCTCAGTGGCTGTTCAAAGGGTCCTCCTTGAGCCAGTGCACTACAGCTTTAGCAGATAGCTGGAACACATGGTCACTCTGAGCAACTGGAATGTACTGGGATGGAAGCACAGTCTCATCCTTCACTGCAGACAGTAGTGATCAGCATAGCAGAAGCCCAAAGCCTGGTCCCTGCACACAGTTTTGTATGTGATTCAGACACTGCACACTTTTCCTGGAAGAACAGATCCTCTGGCAACAATATGTGGTCAGCAGCAGGGGCGGACTGACCATTTAGAAACTCGGGCAGTGCCCGAGGGCCTGGAGTCAGTAGGGGGCCCCATGAGATGCCCCTGGTACCTTTTTCATAGGCTTTTTTGAGTTTGGGCAAGGATACAGGGGCCCCATGATCCGTTATTGCCCCATGAGTTGTCAGTCTGCCACTGGTCAGCAGCTCATAACAACAGTCCTATGGCTTCATGCAGCCCTGAGCCCTGTAACACAGACTTCCAGGCTAACACCCTCTGGGCACACAGCACAGTTCAGCTCCCAGGCTCCTTAACCACTTGCCCTCCTGAGGATTTACCCCCCTTCCTGACCAGGCCATTTTTTGAGTTATGGCACTTCGTTACTTTTAACTGACAGTTGCACGGTTATGCAACTCTGCACTCAAATGAAATTTATGTCCTTTTCCTACGAATTGAGCTTTCTTTCGGTGGTAATTGATCGCCTGTGTTTTTTTTATTTTTTGTGGTAACTATATTTTTGACTTTGCTATTAAACATGTCCAGTAAAAAAATTTTAAAAATCAAATTTCATCATAAATTTAGGCCAAAATGTACTCTGTTACATATCTTTGCTAAAAGAAATCCCAATAAGTGTAAATTAATTGGTTAACATGAAATTTATAGCATTTACAAATGGCGGTATATATACTGGGATTTGTTTTTTAATTTTTACTAGTAATGGCGGTGATCAGCGACTTATAGCGGGACTACAGCGGGCATTCTGACACAGGGGGGAACTGACTAGGTATCACTGACATCCCCAGTGACACCAATTCAGTGATCAGTGCTAAAAAAAAGCACTGATACTGTACTAATGGCACTGGGCAGGAAGGGGTGCTACATTGTGATATCATTCCCTACACAGTGGGTGAAGTGTGGGAAAAGTGTTCTACATAGTTGCAGCTGTTTAGGTTCTGCATGCTGGCAATACTGTGCTGAAAGCTGTCCTGACCAAGGTGTGCTGACACAATTGCAGAGATGTCAGCATAGCTCCATTAGGGAGCTTGCTGGTAGCAGACTCCAGCAATGTTGAACTCCTCCTTCCGCACTCCAGCAGCATGGTGCCTGGAGTGATTTTACTGCACACAGTTGCATCATGCTGCAGGAAGGTAGCAGGCTCTGACGATGGTCCAGATTGACCTGTGGCACGGATACAAACTGCAGGGAAGGGTTGTAGCTTTGCTGGCATTAGACTCGGAGATGAGCCAGATTGGTAGCGTCAGATCTAGGGTGAAGTGCACTGGTCCCAGGCTCACCTTCTGCTAGTGCTTCTGGCACTGGACACGCATGTTATGAAGAGTGTACAGCTAAGCACCGCCTATTCCCACAACATTGCACCTAGAGCCACTGCCCCACCCATGTCTATGTCCTGTTTCCATCCATTGGCATCAGTATCATGAATGTAGGAAGGGGTTAGGTGAGGGTTCCCCTTTAATAATGGCCACTCCCCTTTGCATGCATGCTTTTAGGATTGGCTCAGCCCTCTACTTTATCTTGTGAAGAGAGGAGTCGATCTAGTGCTAGGATGTCACAGCGAGTAGCGAGAGAGTAGTTCCTGTTTGCAGGAAAGCTCCCCTTGAAGTATGGGGGGAAGCAATGGAGACCAGTAGAGGCCTATTGCCTGTATTGCAAAGAGCAGCGTGACTGAACTGTAAGTAGAACTATAGAATCTCTCCTGAAAGTTGTGGGACAGTTGATATAACTCCAGAACTTGGGAAGTCATTTTAATGCACTTTATTGCCAAATGTATAAATCATTACATACTATATCTTTTACATTGAAGTGTTGCTAATTTATGGAATGCTGAAACCTGTTAACTATCGAAAGAAATTCGGTAAAGTTCAAGCAAAGAGAATCCTTGTTTATTATTGTCTTAGTTGGGGGAAAATTGTGTTTAATACATGTTGCCTGTTATGTTTACGTGTTTTGTGACAATGTGATAAAGTGTTGCTTAGTGTTACTAAACCCACGACCCTGCATCCACTATATCTGGTCTCCCACAGTACACACAACATGGAAATGCAATTATTTCAGTAAATATAAACGGCTAAATACTTTTTTTCATCAGCAGTTAGAGCAATTTTGTGACTTCTATCTATCTGTCCAGAAGAGCACTGGTTAAAGCTTGTAGGAGTTTTTATTCTCCTCTCACTGTACTATGAGACTGCAGGACCCTTGACTCTCTCTCTGGACAGTGCTGATTGGGCATGTGCTGATCACATGCACTCTCCCAAGAAAAAAATGCTCTCTAGCAATACACACCAAGCTCAGCATGTGCAGCTTGCCCCCAGGGCTCTGTTTTTTTCAGGAGATGAGTCAGGGGCAGTGGAAGAAGGGGATAATCAGAGAAGACAGGCTTAAACATCCTTTTTACACAATGCAGAGAATTAACCCCTTTAGTTCCACAGTGAGGTTAACAAGCATGCTTTGCTGCATATACATATTGATTTTACTATTGTGGGTTTAGTAATACTTTAACTTTGCATGCCTGGTTGTCTCGAGTGCGTGGTGGATAGTGGACAGGAATCACCCTCGTGGTGGCGAGGGAAGTTCCCTCTCAAGTATCATGCGCTAGGTAACCTGGGACCCAGTATGACATAGGCCCAAGGTGTTTGGATTGATTCCCCAAGCTCAAACCTAGAGCACCAGTGATCAGGAGGATGGGTCAGTGTGTCTTCAGGTCCACATCTGTGCTTGGGCACTGGAACCAATGGGCAAACACTAAACACTAGTAAAGGTCAAAATAAAAAGTACAATGCTTACCAAGGTGTCTTCAAACAGTCAGTACAGACTCCCAAGATATATGATTTAAAATTTTGACTGTAGATTCACTTTAGGCACAGATGGACTTATGAATGTTGCCTATGAAATTTTGCATACAGTATCTATCCTATATAGTATTTTTTTCCCTAATGGAGCTAAAGAGGATTGATGTAAAATCAGATATGTGGACTTCTTCAGAGTAGAATTATACACACTCTTTGGGACTGTCAGTCTCTATTAGAACCTGTATTTTACCATCAGCTAAGGATTTTAACATATTGATATCCCAGATCCCACTCTTAGCACAAGGCTGTTAATTTTCTGCTTGTGGACTTGCATATCCCTGTTTTTAATCCTCCCTCTCTCCCTGTCTGAGGGTGTTTCCAGTGATCCTCCACCTAATTACCTATTATACATATATAATATTAAACCTAAAGCAATCTTACCTCCCCTCCTGCTGAAGCAGATCCAAATATTCTGAGCAACGTTGGAGCAAGCCCTAACCCCACCAAATACATGAACCTAATATGTTAAATTCATTGTTATTGTGAGATATATTGATGGGGTAATGAATGGTTATTTGAGGTCTTAGCTCTTGTTGTTTACGAGTTACTATTACATGGGTGCAGCTGGCTTTAGGCTCTTCAAAATCAATTTTATATATTGTAATATACATTTTACATTTATACGTTTTAATCATAATTTTTGTGTAAATCATTGTAGCACCTTTAAAAGTCCCAACCCATTAACAATACATTTTTGAGGATGTACCATACCAATAATTTCTGAAAACAATGACATGTCTTGTGCATGTTTTTTTTTCTACCAAAATTCTGGTAAGTGCAATCACTGCATATTTGTGCAAAACATCCTTGTTTTTAGATTGTTCCAAATAGTAAGAAAAAAAAATGAAAGCTAAAACAAAAATAAGAAAACTATGTTTCTTCGTACTTATTTTATCATGTACTGAGCTGTTTCTAGAACCCTCAATGCATACATCAGTATAAAGGATATGAGTGGTGCCTTGTAGCCTCTGACTGGTCATCAACACTTCAGCAACTTTTTGGAAGCAATGTTGGAGGCTGTTCCCTCATTACCCTTTAACAGGGCATCACATGGGAAGCAGTGAGCAGCCCCTGATAGAATTGCTACTCTAATTTATGAAGTGCAGATGCAGAAAAGTGATCACTAAATGAGTGTAGGTAGCATAGGCAAGCATTTGAGCAATGCTGCAATATGTTCCCTGATTATTTTAGGGTTTCTTTGCTTGAAAATATTAGACTATGGGTGAGTGGTGTGTAAATCCAATTTTAAAGCAGAGAATAAGACGGAGCCCAATGCTGTTCATTAGGGGAGTGCAAGGGTATTGATCTTTTGATGTCTGTTTTTAAACATATGTTGCGCATATGATGACTAAACCCACAATACTGCAGGGTTGGTTGAAATTAGGGTGCTTGTAATGAGGATTAGCAGCAATTAAATAAAAGACAAGAACATCACTTTGATGAAACAGAGGTGAACCTGGCTAAATAATAATACAGTACATCAAACTATTCAGGCACAGTACAGAATGATTCTAAATAACATAACACTGACAAAGTGCAAAACTTGCATGTGGTCTATGTTTTAGAAACCTCTTCCTAGAAAACTATACAGAGAATGATGCAGCTGTTCCTATATAACCACACCATAGTTGCTTTCATGCATCACAGGAACATGAACTAGATCCTTTTAATCTATTATAGTACAGTTGTGTTCAAAATATTAGCAGTTAGACATCACTAACTTGATCAATCACTGTTTTTGGTAGAAATTATATTTCTACATGGCAAATAATTTACTAGCAGGTGCAGTAGAGTAATAGAAATACAACAGACCCAGCAGTCATGACATGCATGCTGCTGATTCTGTGTAATTGAATCACTAATTGAAATTGGCATGTTCAAAATAATAGCAGTGTGGAGTTCTATTAGTGAGGTCATTCATTCTTTGAAAAACAGGTGGCAATTATTGCCCTTATTTAAGGAAAGAAGGCAGCAAATGTTGTACATGCTGGTTAGATTGCATTTCTCTCTGAAATTCTGAGGAAAATGGGTTGTTCCAGACATTGTTCAGAAGAACAGCGTACCTTGATTAAAAAGTTGATTGGAGAGAGGAAAACATATAAAGAAGTGCAGAAAATGATAGGCTGCTCAGCTAAAATGATGGCAAATGCTTTAAAATGGCAACCAAAACCTGAAAGACGTGGAAGAAAGCGTAACACTACCATATGAATGGATAGAAGAATAGCCAAAATGTGAAGGACTCAGCCAACAATCAGCTCCAGGAAGATCAAAGAAGGTCTAAAGTTACCTGTGAGTACTGTTACAATTAGAAGACGCCTATGTGAAGCCAAGCTATCTGCAAGAAGCCCCCGAAACGTCCCACTGTTGAAAAAAAGACATGTGCTGAAGAGGTTACAATTTGCCAAAGAGCACATTGACTGGCCTAAAGAGAAATGGCGCAACATTTTGTGGACTAATGAAAGTAAGATTGTTCTTTTTGGGTCTAGTGGCCGGAGACAGTTTGTCAGACGATCCCCAAACACTGAATTCAAGCCACAGTACACTGTGAAGACAGTGAAGCATGGTTGCGCAAGCATCATGATATGGGGATGTTTCTCATATTACGGTGTTGGGCCTATTTATCGCATACCAGGGATCATGGATCAGTTTGAATACATCAGAATACTTGAAGAGGTCATGCTGCCTTATGCTGAAGAGGAAATGCCCTTGAAATGGGTGTTCCAACAAGACAACAACCCCAAACACACCAGTAAACGTGCAACATCTTGGTTCCAGACCAACAAGATTGACGTTATGGAGTGGTCAGCCCAATCCCCGGATCTTAATCCAATAGAAAACTTGTGGGGTGACATCAAAAATGTAGTTTCTGAGGCAAAACCAAGAAATAGAGAAGAACTGTGGAATGTAGTCCAATCATCCTGGGCTGGAATACTTGTTCACAGGTGCCAGAAGTTGGTTGACTCCATGCAACACAGATGTACAGCAGTTCTCAGAAACAGTGCTTATACAACTAAATATTAATTAAGTGATTCAAAGGAAAGCAATATCTTCAAACATTTTTCAGTTTATATAGTGAATGTTTGAGTTTGTAAAGAAGAATACAAACACTGCTATTTTTTTGAACAGTCTAATATTAACTTTTCTTCATTTTTTTTTAGAGGAACAACACAAATTTGATATATTTTTCTTCATGTTAGATTTGGAATAGAATGTGTAGTGTTCCCAATGCATTTGTGTGTATGGAAATAAAAGCTATTAGAAGGATTTTGAGCTTATTCACTTTTTTCAACACACTGCTATTATTTTGAACACAACTGTACAAGTTATGGCTCAGAGAATGATCTATTTTACCTGCAATAAAATAGAAGTTTGGTAGCTTTACTGAAATGTGCAACAGGTAGTTCTTAACACTGCTTTTACAAAGTGGCTCTATGGCTACAGTAAATTAAAAAAAAATTACCTTCAGTTTGTAGATAACAAAATTGGAGGTAATTAAGATAAAATCTAAGTTGGCATACAGAGACAGGCAGTTGCCTGTCTCTGTACACTATGTAGCAAAGCAGAATGTATACCGCTGCTACCCCCTCCCTTCCTCACTTTTCACTGATTGTCAAGGATGCTGTCAGTTCATGGTCCGTAGTCTCCTAGAAACCAATAATGCTGACACTAGGTGGGGAACGTAAAGAACTAGTTTCCCATAAAGTCCGCTCTCTGCTTGTTTTTGACATCAGGCAGTGAGCAGATTCCATAGCCAATAGCAGACTGTCTTTTGGATATGGAAACCATCGACTGCCAGTTTTCAATCACAAGAGGAACAGACCTGATGAGGAACTAGTGTCTCTGAATGCCCATTAGACTCCACCCACACAGCTACAAAACTCCTCACCCACTGCACTGTCTATGTGGCAACTGCAGTGGTGGGGAGGAAGCAGAGGCACAAGTGAATTCTAAAAAGTGCTGTAGACACTCTATGCAAATTCCCAATGATGTGTCCTGTCTGTAAAGACTGAGTCTTAGTTCCAGGGTGTGATCACTGGGAATAAATTAGAATTTATTTTTTGGTGGGGGTTAGGGGGGTGACTATTTTTACATGCTTCACACCAAAACTGAACTCTTGTTTTAAATGGTTTATACTTAAAGTGGAACTTCCCTCTCCCAATCAAAGTTGACTATTTTTAATCCTTATGCTGTTAGCATTAGTAAATAGATAGAAAAATACATTACAGTAAATAGATATACAAGTACAAGTAAATGTTTTGTTTCACATTTCTTCAATTACTTCCTGGTCTCCAGGCCTAGGCGAACGATGTTGTACATCCCAGGAGACTTCATGAGGGGAGAAGGGGTTTTCTCAGCTAAGCACATCCTCCTGTCTATATGCCTGAGTTAAGGACAGATGGATTCCAGGAAGTAAATGCTACATGAATCATCTGCCCTTGCACGGCCAGAAAAGGTAGGGGGTATTTTCAAAGTGATTTCTCAGAAAAAAAAGCATGGAGACAAGGATGGATGGGTGAGTTTGCTTTGAATATTAACAACTATTACATTTTTGATTTGTGGTGCTCAGATGTAGAGTAGTTTGCTTTAAGTTGAAAAAATTGATTTGCAGATCATGTCATTATACAGTATGATCCAAGTCAAATTCAACTGGATGGGTTAATTCATCTCCATTAAAAACTAGAGAACGAAAATCCAGGGAAATCCTGTAGCTATTATTGTTCATGAATATCTGCATTATTGTAGCACTATTTAGTGATCAGTGGTGATGATTGAGACATTATATGTGTAATTTTGCCGAGGTGTTTTACAGTGTCATATTCAGTTTTAATCAAGACAGTTTTCATAAGCTGCAATAAATCTCCAATATAGAGATAAATATAGAGTTGATACAGTCCATCGAAAAATGAGGATGCTGCTAGAGTTTATCTTACTATCCTTGGAAGTCTGTAAAAGAGTTTTTGTCTTATTACAAGATTAGGATAGAAGGTCGTGGGATTAACTCAAGAAGCATTCTGATAATACAAATAAAACTCAAGGTCATGGGAAGAAGGCTGTGAATAGGCAATGCATATTTCCAGTAAATTCTGACTGATACTTCTAGTGTTCTATATATACATCTCACAGACTGTTTTCTCTTATGCAGAAGTGGGGCCCAATTGCAATTGTGTGGTCTTTGCATGGGCCTTTGAGTATAATATATATTAACACAATAAATCTATCTATAAAAATATGGAAGCACAGGACTTCTAGTTGCTTCATTATTCTAAACCAGCTATCGCCTCAAAATGAACAATATGTCATAACTAGACTTTGAAAGCTAGTAAATCAAAGAAATAGGCTTGGCATTAAACAGTACGGCCAAATATGGGGTAATATTCTACAAGGTATGCAACAGGGCCATGTTATATACCTATAACCTCAAAATTTATTAGGAAAAGGACAGACAGTTATACCCCCGGATGCCCTACCTATATGAAGACTAGTGGCAAAATTGTTTGGCAACTTAAACCGCAGTTCGAGAAGGATTACCATCTGTATGTAAATAATTTCTACATAAGTCTTCCACTAGTATGCCATCTCTATCTAAAGCAAACTGTGGATTGGTCGCCACAAAACTAAAATGGGAGGGGGGGGGGGACTGCCAGTTTGAGGAATGAAGAGATACTAGCCCTAAAGTGGAGAGATAAAAGAGATGTCAATATCCTTTCCTCAATCCATGATGACACCTTGGTGGAACTTCATACAAGACAAGGTCCTATCCAGAAACCAAAATGCATATTCGACTATAACCAGTTCATGGGGGGCGTGGATATGAGCGACCGGATGTTACTGCACTACTTAACTTCCAGGAGATCAATCTAGAGATATAAAAAGAAAAAGGTTGCCATCTACTTATTTCAGTTAGCCCTGTACAATTCTTACGTTATCTTTTCTAAGTGCACACAAATATCCCTATCCTACCTGAAATACTAAGAGGACCTTCTCTATCCAGATGGTCATGCCCCTGAATAAACTCACTCTGATTCAGCAACCAGACCTCATGAAAAGGCATTTTCCCAATATCCTCCATCTTACCCAAACAAGACGCAAACCCAAAAGAAAATGTTGTGTATGTTCCAGTAACAAAATTCACCATGACACCTGGTGCTACTGTCCCCAGTGTCTCTCCCAGCCAGGCTTCTGTATTGGAGAGTGCTTCTGGATCTATCACACATCACTACACTATTAGTGAAGTATGACTGAAGTGAATATGTTTTTCCAGTGTACACTATCTGCTATTTCCCTGTATGACCTGGACTGTTTATTGGCAATGCCTCTGCCTGCTGCCTAAACTGACCCCGAACTGTTTATGCCTCTGCCTGTTGTTTGAACTATCAACCATTTTTGGTTTTCCTTGGATTTTGTAATTCTTGGATTAGGGTCTGCAGACCGGAGGCTTTGAAGAGATTTGGGTGGGAGGAAGCCTCTGCCCCTGTGTCCAGGTTTTACCTTACTGAGTCCCTAAGCCTGATGTTTCTGCCTGCTGCCATCTAACCCTGGCCAACCATGCCTCTGTATGTGGCTAAGCTATGAAAAAGTCTCACACATGTGGTATTTCTCAGCAGGCCATACTCAGGAGAAGTAGCAGAATATATTTTGGGGTGTAATTGCAAATGTAGCACCCTGCTATTTAGCTAGGGGGAGCCAGCTAATTATTTTTTATTAGTTAGAAGGCTGAGTAGCAGCCTGGGTGATAGAGGGGTCATACTTGGGTCAGGGCTGAGAGACTCTGCAGATCAGCTCACTGATGCCTCCCCCTCATCTAGAGACTTGGAGAATTCCCTATAACTCAGTGGGCAGGAGTGAGGAGGAGATTTTCTGCGTTCTTGAGGGATCCTGGCCAAACCCCCAGGCAGGAGGCTTGGCATGGGTCAGGACAGCCCTTAAGAGTGACTGAACCTGCTCAGCAGCAGGAGAGTTAGGGTTAAAGATGTAGAGAAGGCTGAGATGTAGAGGCCTGGGAGAGGCTCAGTGGGAAGGGACCTACCTCCAGGCAGGGTTGCTGGAGAGGAGAATCACTCAACCTCAAGAGGCCCCTGAGAGAGAACCACCTGTGCAGTAGGGAAGGAGCCAGCCCAGCAGAAGGCCTGAAGGCAGCCACCAACCCAACAAGCACCCTGGAAAGGAAGAGTGAATAATTCTACACATCTCGGGCAAGTTAAGGGGAAAGGGGCATTCTGGTGGGAAACCTGACTAGCTCATTACCCAGGATTGTTTGACTTAAAGTTGCAGGCACTGGATCCCCTTGTCTAGGGATATCCTCCAGACAGCTGGATGAGAAGAGGATTCATCTAGGGGGGTGGTAAACCAGGAAAGGCAGGAGAGCTCTCCATCAAGAACTTTGCTGTAAGAGGACTTGTACATAATTGCCAGGAAGTTGTCTTCAGTTTACTGTTCCTTAGGCATCCCATGCACACCTTACCCCATCCAAGTTCAAATACCCCTAATAAAACTTAAAAAACTGTTTACTGTGTCCTGTATGCAAGCTGGAATGCAAGTCTGAAAAAAAAATGTATGTTGCCTGTCTGTGCAAGACTGTAGGGGGACCCAAATCTTTACCGACTCTTAAGGGGGTAGTGCTACATAAGTATCCCTATGGCATGTGTGAGAAATAACTTGTTAATATTACAATTTTGTAGGGAAAAAAAATTACAACTTCAAAAACCTTACCATGCCTCTTACTAAACACATTGGACTTTCTACTTTCCAAATAGGGGTCATTTGGAGGGTATTTGTACTGTCCTGACATTTTCAGGCCTCAAGAAATTAGGCAGTCAGTACATCAGGAATGATCAATTTTCAAGACGTTTGATACATAGCATAGCTTGTAGATACTATAACTTTCACACATACCAATTAATATATACTTATTGGGGTTTTTTTACCAAAGATATGTAGCAGAATACATTTTGGCCTAAATTTATGACGAAATTTGATTTTATTGGATAGTTTTTGGAACAGAAAGTAGAAAATATTGTTTTTTTTTCAAAATTTTTGCTCTTTTTTTGCTTATATCGCAAAAATAAAAACCCCAGTGGTGATAAATACCACCAAAAGAAAGATCTATTTGTGTGAAAAAAATTATAAATATTTAATTTGTGCACACTGTAGCTTGACTGAGTAATTGTCATTCAAAGTGCGAGAGCACAGAAAACTGAAAATTGGTCAAGGCAGGAAGAGGGTAAAAGTGCCGATATTGAGGTGATTAACCACTTGAAGTCCGGACACTTTCACCCCCTTCCAGTCCAGGACACTTTTCAGCTTTCAGTGCTATCACACTTTGAATGACAATTGTGCGGTCATGCAACACTGTACCCATATGAATTTTTTTAGCATTTTTTTGAGGCAGATAAAACTTTATTTTGGTGGTATCTAATCACCACTGGGATTCTATTTTTTTTTTGCTATATAAATGAAAATTCCAATAATCTTGAAAAAAAACGTGTTTTTCTTATAAAATTTTGCAAATAAATAATCTTTCTTCATAAATCTTGGCCAAAATGTATTCATCTATCTTTTTAGTGAAAAAAAAATAACCCAAATTAGTTTATAAGAAAAAATTATAATTTTTTAAAATTGTATTTATTTTTTTAAACATACTGTCACCATAGTTACACTACTACTTGTGGGGGTGATTAAGATTTTTGTTTCTTTTTTTACACTGATTGCTTTTATACCCATAAAGGCTGTAAAAGCAATAATTTCTCCTTCTCTCTGGCTGCATTCCTGCAGCCATTGAGAAATACAGTGCGAGCTGTGATTGGTCACAGCTTGTCATATGGTACAAGGCTGTTGTGAATGGCTTTGTACCATGTGACCTCTGTGATGTGGCCAATCAGTGATCACATGAATCGGGACCTCACATAGAGGTCCCGTACAGCGATCTGTGTTTGGACACAGCAGGCACCTACCGCTGTGCCATGCGCTCCCAGGGAGCTTGCACAGGCAATGGATGTGGGGGGATGTTTGGAAACCCAGCAACTACAGAAAAATATGTGTTAACCTGTCAGAAATGCACTCAGCTCTATTTTCTGTTGCGGGCTGACAACACACAGCATTTTTGTGGACTGAGTGGTGTCAGCCCTGCCCATTTTGCTTTTGCTAAGCTGCTCAGACACTCCCACTACTCCATCTTTATCCAACATAAAGGCTAGATTTTTTTTGTGGGTGCCAGATATGAATTCAGAGGGCTATTTCTCTTTGAAATAACACAGGAAGTGCACAAGATACAGGACAGCTCCTAATTTCTGATATGGCCAACAGGTATTTTTTTTTACATTTATCAAACAGTTATAACAAAATACTTTCAGTGATATATTTAACAGACCATAAGGCAGCAAATATGTTAAGCTTGTTGTTAGGATTTACATAAACTTTTAAGGTTCATGTGTTATGTTTTATAGTTTGCTGGAAAAAAAAAAAGATGTATTAGAGTATAGACCTATGCCTGTCCCAAGAATGTTTGAAATTATGTACTGTTGACTGTCTCACTACCTCTGCTAGAAGTTTGTTCCAAGCATCAACTACTCTCTCAGTAAAATAGTACTTTTTGAGATTAGTTTTGAACTTTCCTCTAGTTAGTTTAAGGCAGTGTTTCTCAACTCCAGTCGTCATGGACCCCCAACAGGTCATGTTTTCAGGATTTCCCTCAGATGAAACAGCTGTGGTAATTACTAAGGCAGTGAAACTGATCAAATCACCTGTGCAAAATAATGGAAATCCTGAAAACATGACCTGTTGGGGGTCCATGAGGACTGGAATTGAGAAACACTGGTTTAAGGTCATGTCCCCGTGTTCTTGATTTTGGTTTCGTGTTGAAAATACTGCCTTCCTGAACCTTATTCACCCCTTATTACCCGTCTCTGGACTCGTTCTATCTTATCAATATCTTTTTGTAAGTGAGGTCTCCAGAACTAGACACAGTATTCTAAATGAGGTCTAACCAAAGATCTGTATAGGGCAGGGGTGGGCAACTGTGGCCCTCCAGCTGTTGTAGAAGTACAAGTCCAATGAGGCATTGCAAAACTGACAGTTACAAGCATGACTCTCAAAGGCAGAGGCATGATGGGATTTGTAGTTTACCAACAGCTGGAGGGCCCCAGTTGCCCACCCCTGTTATAGTGGAATTAGACCTCATTCCTACTGCTGGCGACCCCTCTAGTGATGCATCCTAAAATTCTATTCGCTTTCCCCACTGCCTGGTCACACTGTTTGCTCATTTTGCAATTATCTGAAATAAGTACCCCCAAGTCTTTTTCCTCTGAAGTGCTGGGATTCAAGGGGTTCCTTCCCTAGGTGCATTGTTTTACATTTAGAAACCTTGAACTGCAATTTCCACTTTTTTTTCCAATCTTCCAGCAATGCCAAATCACGTTCCATGTTACAGACACCTCCCGAAATATCAACCCTATTACATACCTTTGTGTCATCAGCAAAAAGACATACCTTACGCAACAAATCTTTCGTTATATCACTTACATATAGATTAAATAGAACAGGACCTAGTACAGAGCCCTGTGGTACACCACTAGTGACTGGTCTCTGTTCTTAGTGAACCCCATTTACAACCACATTTTGGTATCTATCCTGTAGCCAGCTGCATATCCACTCAACCACCCAAGGGCTAACTCCTAACTTAACGTGAAGCTCTATTGACTTCCATCATCCAATCGTGCAAACAAAAATAAAATTTTTATGAATTTCCTTGCATGCGATTGATTATTCATTGCAAAGTAAAATTTCACCATATTCATCAAGCTCTAGGGAAAATTCCCTTGCAAAATGCATCTTCCTGTACAGAGTAAACAGCCCATTTGCCTTTGGTAAATCAAACCCTTTGTCCAGAAATCAAAAGACACAAAAGAACACAATCATATGAATGATATTGACAGTACTTTCAGTATTACAAACTTTTATATAATTAAGCACCATTACGGTCTCTAAAGTATAACTTGTAACTCCAACAAAACTCCAACAAACAACTCCAACATGATATTTGTCTTTCAGAAAGTAACTACACATCTGCTGATATATTGCTCAGAGAAAATGTTAAATATTAAGCAATTTATTTACATTCTTACATATAAACCTATGCCAGTTTTTCTACTAATTTGCAAAATTGTGACATTTTTAAAGACAATTGTACTGTAGTGAGCTGGTGTGTATAATGTGATGGGACCGCTCCAAGCTGGAGCTCAATAATCACCTCTCCGGTAAGAAAGGGGGAGCGGTGTCCTCAAATGTCTCCAGTCATGTGGGTGCAATGTGAGAAAGGACACCACTCTAACCACTCGTGTGGTCCTATTTAAAAATGGCCTCAGCCGTTGCTCCGGCCCCACCCTCTGATGCATTTCACCCTGCCCACTGGGGCTTGGTCACAGAGGCGTTGTACTGTATTTGAAAATACTAGATGCCTGACTGTAATGATGATCCCATAAATTCTTTACTTCCTCTGGCCCAGAAGTATGCAAAATAGGAGTTTTGATTTCACTGCACACGTGCTCATTTCAGTTCAGTAATGTTTTGTACTCGGTTTCCTTTATTTTACAGTCTGCCAATGTGTAAATGGTTACTTCAATTTAACTTCACATGCTATCTGTTGTTTATCGTTCACATCGGCAAGTGATACAGGCCTTCTTATGGTGAAGATTCGGTTCAGCAGAGTACAGGATTTTACTAGGCAGTATCCGGAAAACCAACTTGTTTACTAAGTGAATGGCTCTGGAAAATTCTCGTCCAGCATCAACATTGTTCTTGTCTGGCTGCCAAGTTCCATGTCAGCAAAGATATGATATATGAGGTGATTTAGTGTATTTTCCTCCATTTGTTATTTCCTGAACCGGGGTGTACTAATGTCTTGTACATCTTCATAGGTCTTTTTCATTTACTGGTATTCATGCAGTATCTTAAAATTGGAACGTGGAATATAATATATTCACTTGTAACACATTTTTCTCCAAGTAGTACATTACTATTTGTACTTTTAAAGCAGGGCTAAAATTATATATTAGAATACTGGTAGCCAATGGGCATCCAATGGCTATAAAAAACAGAAGACTCTGGTTCCTGAAGAATATTAGGGAAAGATGTCAGCAGCAGTGCCTGGACATGGTCATCCAGCGCCCAGGGCAAAAATGCCCCCCTTTCTTCATGATATGCAAGCTTAGGGGATCCTATGCCCAGCAGTACCTTGTTAAAATCAATCTGCAGCTTCTGACCTGACCAGTCAGATTTTGCATTGACCTGAAAGTACGCAGTTTTTCCAACGCAGTCCCTCCACAAGAGGCAGGAAGGAGGGGGAGAGAGAACACTGCCAGCACCCAGCTCTCTCCTTGCCACTCCCAATGCTGGGCTGACAGGAGAAGTGATGCCACTGTCACTACTCCTGTCAGCCTTGGAAGGAAGGTGCCCCCATCCCTACAGTAAAACATTGTTCCCAGGGCAGCCGTCCCTCCTACCCACCTCTTGACAGCAGTGGTGACAAAGTGGCGAAGAGGAGTATGGATCTGGCTTGAGGAAAGCACACAAATGGCTTGATCACACAACTTCAGATTAACCGAGTTGATCTGCATAGATTAATGCCCACTGAAACCAAAGTACAATGAAAACAATTGTGTTGATGTACCCTGTTCACATCACATAGCTGCCTTGGGGTGGGTTGCAGTGTGTTGCATAAAAATGCAGACATGCTGCATTTCTCTTAAATGCACAGCAGCTCAACTGAAGTCACCATGGGCCAGCAAACTGCAGTTGTGCATACAAAATGTTATTTTGTGAGACTTTAATAAAGTTAAAAAGACAATGCATCCCCCAAATGTCTGTACACAAAAAAAGTCTTGTTTTAGCCTGGGAGTTGGTGTAAATTGGCCCCTAAGGTGACTTGCACATTAACTGCTTTAAGTCCACCCTATAGCAGCAATTCCACTACAGGGCGGACTCTCTGCGCAAAATCACCTATATATACGTGACTCGTGGTCCTGCTGTGATTGCGAGCCATGATTTGGTGCCTGACCAATCAGTCAGCAGATTCAGGCCAGTGATGTTCATACTGGATCTGCTAATTGATCCCTGGCCTATCACACATCATCCCCCCCCAGTTAACCCCTTCACTGCCCTGTCACCAGTGTCATTAGTACAGTGTACAGATTTTTTTTTTACTGATCACTGTATTGGTGTCACCGGCGACTTCAGATAGCGTTAGCGACAGCGTCCCTCCCTGATAGCGTCAGATTGCTACATCAGTCATCACATTTAACCCTTTGATTGCCAGGAACACGCTCACATACACAATAAACCTCCATTGCTAGTATAGTGTCTGAACGGATCAATATCTTTTGATCAGATCAGCACTATACCAGCATTACCCCCAGTAGATCACTGTCACTTGATACATGGCACACAAAACCGCAGTGTGCGCAGAATCAGGCCTGATCTCTGTTAGCACTTGCAAGTACATTTGTTTTGTAGCAGTTCAAGCAGTCCCTGACAGCCAAGTGCTCTTTTTCCCATGAGTTGCACTAGGTACCTATAAATTTAGTGGCCAAAATGTCCAACGAAAGGTAGTGACGAAGCCTACTGGATTCTGAGCATGTCAGATGAGAGCAAAGGGGAAGCCTTACTGACAGAATCTGCCTCAGAATACAAACCTGTAGACAGCAGCCACACACTGACAGATAGCTCAGACGATGGAGTAGAGGTCCCTGCTAAGGTCAAGTGTACCTGACCCCGTTCCCAGGTTGCTGAGGTGGTACAGTTGCATGATGATTCTCATATGCAGCAGAATGTCAGTACTAGTGCTGCTCTACCTTTTGGTGAACTGGGGAGCACCATTGGCCTAGTACATCCTGGTCTTATACATACCAGCACTGCAGTATCACTTGGTGATGCGGCAAGTCCCATAAGTGCAGTGCAAGCTGATGCGGTGGCGAGCACAAGTAGGGTCCCACAGCCACCAAGAATTTGAACACAGGCCCGTAGAGCCCATAGTGTCCTTCCGGATGTGCTTGCAAATCCTGGTTGGCAGCCCACAAATTCTGCAGCACCCGTACTTCCCCCGTTCACTGCCCAACCTGGAATTCAGGTGGAAACAGCAAATTTAACTACTCCCCTTGATTTTTTGGAGCTGTTTTTCATGGAAGATCTGTATGTATTGATTGTGGATCAAAGCAATTTATATGCACAACAGTTTATCGCCGCCAACCCAAATTCAAACCTTGCCAGACCATTTGCATGGAAATCATTACAGTTTCTGAATATAAAGCTTTTTTTGGGCCTAACCCTCAACATGGGCATTACTAAAAATAATGAATTGTGGTTGTATTGGTCCACTGACTCGATTCATCATATGCCCGTTTTCTCTGCTGCCATGGCCAGGCATAGATATGAGAACATAATGCGATTTATACATTTCAACAACAATACACTCTGTAGTTCTCAGGGTGACCCTGAATTTGACCGATTCCACAAAATTCAGCCCCTCGTAAATCATCTTAACCAAAAATTTGCAGATGTCTATATTCCCAAGCAAAACATCTGTGTTGATGAATCCCTCATTAGTTTTTCTGGCAGCCTTGCATTCAAAAAATTTCCCCCAAGCAAGCATGGCAGATATGGGGTCAAGTAGTATAAGACCTACGAGAGGACAACAGTCTATACATGTAAGTTTCGGATTTACGAGGGAAAAGATAGTCACGTGCAGTCCCCCGGATGCCCAGACTACATGGGGAGCAGTGGCAAGATAGTTTGGGACTTGGTGTCATCCTTTTTCCACATGGGGTACCACTTGTACAAGGACAAATTTTATTCAAGCGTGTCACTATTTAGACATTTGTACAATCTTGGAAATGGTGCATGTGGCACCGTGCGACCTAATCGCCGGAGCTTCCCCTAACGGCTTGTAAAAACCCTGCTTGGGGGGAAAAGCCTGCTTGAAAAATTATAAATTGCTTGCAGTTAAGTGGAAGGACAAATGGGATGTTTTCATCCTGTCTTCCATTGATGCACACATGACCATCCAAATTTCTGCATTTTGAGAGACCCTACCATTGGTTAAAAGAAGTAAAAAAAATGTAAAAGGTAAAAACAAAAATAGTTGTCGCTTTATTGTTGTCGAGTTATTGTTACGGTTTTACTGTTACTGGTTTTTTGAGTTACTGTTTTGTTGTTAACCATTGCTGTTTTCAGCTGCATTCAGCTGCAGCACGGATCTATTTATTCTGACAGCAACAGGGTCTTGCTCTCAGAATATACATAAGTAAGTGTGTGCAGCGCTATATTGCTTACACATGCCATGGGTATATGTGGATTTACTCCCCAAAATACATTCTGCTACTGAGTATGGGGATACCACATGGGTGATACTTTTTGAAAGCCTAGCCACATACAGGAGCCTGAAATCTATCACAGTTTTGGAGGCCCTGAAATGCCAGAATAGTATGACCTCACGCCCCCCCCCCCCCCCAATGACCCCTTTTTGAAAAGTAGACACCCCAAGGAATTTTATAAGAAGCATGGTGAGTACTTTGCAGTTCTTGTTTGTTGCCAGAAGTTTTTGGAAAATAAAGAAAGAAAACAAAAACATATTTCTTTTTTATATTTTTTAAAACCTTGTGAGGAAAAATGAGATCTGCAAAATACTCATAATGCCTCTTTTTAAATTCCTTTGGGTGTCTACTTTCCAAAAAGGGGTCATCTGGGGGGGGGGGGGGGTTGGTGCTATCCTGGCATTTCAGGGTCTCTGAAACTGTGATAGGTAGTGAGGTAGTGAAATGAGGAAGTTATGCACCTTCAGGCTTTCAAATTGGTCAGTGGATTTCAGGCTCCTGTATGTGGCTCGGCTCCCAAAAAATCTCACACATATGGTATCCCCATACTCAGTAGTAGCAGAATGTATTTGGGGAGTAATTCCACATATAACTATGACATGTGTCAGCAATATATCATTTAAGTGACAACTTTGTGTAAAAAAAAAAAAGAAAATGTTTTTCTAATTTTACAAAAACTTGTGGAAAAAAAAAATCTTCCGTGCACTCAACATGCCTCTGAGCAGATAGCTTAGGGTGTGTACTTTACGAAAAGGTGTCATTTGGGGGTGTTTGTACTGCCTTGGTATTTTAGCTCCTCAAGAAATGTAAAAGCTGTGTAAATTCCAGTATCTATACCATAGTTTGTAGATGCTATAACTTTCACACAAACCAATTAACCTCCCTGGCGGTATTCCCTAGTGAAGCTCGGGGTAAAGTTTCAGTACC
This sequence comes from Staurois parvus, assembly GCF_062004578.1. NCBI lineage: Eukaryota > Metazoa > Chordata > Amphibia > Anura > Ranidae > Staurois > Staurois parvus. The sequence goes on from NW_028318002.1 coordinate 1,674,366, forward strand.
ACAAGCGGTAACCCCGAGCTACACTCGGGCTTACCATGCGGCGCTGCTCCGGGATCTGCTCTTCTCTTACCTTGTCCTGTGCTCCCGCAATGTCCCTCCTGCAGTGTTCCCTGTAATGTCCTCCGGCGGATGCCGGCATCTGTCTTCGGGTTATGTCCCCTGCAACGTTGGGACGTACGGGGATGGAACTGGTGGGAAATTTGAAAATGACAAAAAGTGACATTCACTAAAATAACAGTAAAACATTACTGTATCAAACCATTTCACATACATTTTGTCCCAAGTGTTTTGTCCTGTGCCCTGCCTGCATTTTTACTGTTCTTTCTGCCTGGAAACTGAGAAACGTCCATGGCGTCCAAATAGCGTCCCTTTAGGTCAAAAGCGGTTTTAGACCAGCTAGAGAACAGCGATAGTAAATTAGAACCACTTGCAGAATTGAGTGATAATGATTTGATGGGAAATTCTTCATCAGACACTGAAAACGATTTTGTGACTTTGCTCAGTGATGTGCGAACTTGGCGCTAAATTTGGCGCAAAATTTCGAGTCCAGACCTACTAGCCGGTCACAAAACTTACTCTCCACCAGTTGCCCCACCCAACCTTGCCCAGGTCCGCCCCAAACCCACCCCAGGCCCGCCTCAAACCCCAGGCCCACCCCTGGCCCGCCCCCAACCGTGCCCCCTTAAAGCTTATCAAATTACATTTTTCTTTAGAATAAAGAGTCCAAAATATAAAACTGTACACAGTAATGTATATCCCAGCTCCCCTGTACTCCATTATATGGTATGACATGTATACAGTAATGTATATCCCAGCTCCCCTGTACTCCATTATAGTGATATGAAATGTATACAGCATGTATATCCCAGCTCCCCTGTACTCCATTATAGTGATATGACATGTATACAGTAATGTATATCCCAGCTCCACTGTACTCCATTATAGTGATATGACATGTATACAGTAATGTATATCCCAGCTCCCCTGTACTCCATTATAGTGATATGACATGTATACAGTAATCATTACTGTATACGTCATCACTATAATGGAGTACAGGGGAGCTGGGATATACGTTACTGAGTAATCTATATCCCAGCTCCCCTGTACTCCATTATAGTGATATGACATGTTGTATACAGTACTTACTCCTAGTCCCTCCGAGTCCCCCGTGGCGGTGGAGAGGGTGTCTCCTCTCAGTAGAGCTGAAGAAACCAGAAGTTGTAAACCAGAACTCGGCTTCACAATGAGGCTTGGAGCGCAGGTGCAGTCGCTCCATGCTTCATCTGTGCTTGCTGCTCGCCACAGAGGAATTTCTCCTCGCATTTGGCGAGCAGGCGAGTGGCTCTGTTTTATATAACAAAAATGAAAAAAAATCAGGATTTTTTTTTCAAAATTTTTGGTCTTTTTTGTTTATAGTGCAAAAAAAAGCACAACCCAGAGGTAATCAAATACCACCAAAAGAAAGCTCTATTTGTGTGAAAAAAGGGCATAAATTTCATTTATGTACAGTATTGCATGACTACGCAATTGTCAGTTAAACTACTGCAGCACCATATAGCAAAAAATAGCATGAATTCCAATATCTATACCGCCATTTGTAGACGCTATAACTTTCACACAAACCAATTAATATACACCTATTGTGACTTTTTTTTACCAAAGACATTTAGCAAAATACATTTTGACCTAAATTTATGACAAAATTTAAGTTTATTGGATATTTTCTATAACAGAAATGAGAAAATATTGGGTTTTTTTTTCAAAATTTTCGGTCTTTTTTGTTTATAGTGCAAAAAAACCCAGAGATGATCAAATACCACCAAAAGAAACCTCTATTTGTGTGAAAAAAAGGACATAAATTTTGTTTGGGTACAGCGTTGCATAACCACGCAATTACCGAAAGAAAACTCAATTCGTAGGAAAAGGACATACATTTATTTAGGTGCAGCGTTGCATGACTGCGCAATTGTCAGTTAAAAGTAGCGCAGCACCGTAACGCAAAAAATGGCTTGGTCAGGAAGGGAGGTAAATCCTCTGGAGGGCATGTGGTTAAAGAAAGAGCTGCAAGGACCATATGTGGATCAGTTCTTTAACAACACCACCTTGCAGCAGGAGGACACTATGGAGTTAACATATTTATACAACTTATTATTTCAGAACTGAAAAGTACAGCAAATTTTTAAAAAAGAGCAATTAAACATAGATCTGTCATGCTGAATACACTATTGCAAGGTTCTCACATACACATTTGTCAAATACACTTAAATGTATTCTGTTTAGAACACCATGATTACTTGTGTGACTTTCTTGAAAAACTAGTTATGTCAATGCCAAGGGCAAACACACTGATGGTCTAGGGGAAAATGGGTTTAAACACGCATTTCTGAACGCATTCAGAACATATGAAGATTATGTACTGATTGTGAAATATACAGTATATATAGTATAATGTATCTATTGCTGCAAAAAAATGGCCATTATAGCCAATGATGGTACCAGGCGCTCAGAGATTGTAGGAATCCATCATGAAAAGTCTGTCATCCTCATATCTCATCCCTAACTTGTTACTAAAGTGAAAAATTTTTAATGCACTTTCTAAGTCGATTGTGGAGCATAGTTGTTCTATGTGTCTATCTCACTGTCCATGAGAGAATGTTCCTTTTCCTTTAGGGTGTAGGAAGACTGATCAAAGTCTTGAACTGGACAGTTCTCCCTCCTATATAAAGACCATTTGTTGAGCGGTTGTTTTGTCTCATCAATGTATTTTGCACACTAGACTTCGGTATGTTCCTGACACTCATTAGAACTGAGAAAGCCACATACAGTACATGGATGGAATGTCTAAAACCTTACAGAAAAAGTCCAGTTAATATGCAATTGTTTGTTGATGCCCGGGGTCAACAGCTTGATTGTATGCCCCTAAGGACTGGTTCACACCCATTCATTTGATTAGGCTACAAACACACTGGACTAAAGGGGGGATAGCCTATTTAAAGTTAAGCCAATGAGGAAAGAGTTGCAGTAGTTGAGGTGAGAGATAACCAGGGAGTGACTTAGAAGCTTTATAGTGTCCTTGGTTAAGTAGAGGTGTATTTTGAAGATGTTGTAGATGTTGAGGATATTTTGACAGTGATTGGATGTGGGGCTGAAAGCAGATTCCAGGGTTACACCTAGTACCCTGGCATGCAGGGATGGATTGATAGTTGTGCCATGAACCTCTACATCAACTGAGAAGTCAGGGGAAGGGGCACATGGGGGAGGAAATATGAGCTTAGTTTTGGTTAGATTGTGTTTGAGGAAGTGCTGTGACATCCATATTGATATGTTTTTTAGTAAATTAGTGTTGCATGAGGAGACTGATGGGGTGAGCTGAGGGCTCAAAAGAACAGTTTGGGTGTTACCAGCATAATAATGGTATTGGAAGCCATGGGAGTTCTTGCATTTTCATTTCTAACCTGTGTGGTGCCAAGTGTCTATGATTTCCAGAGACTTAACCAGGTTTAAAAGTTTTGCCCTTACTCATTTTGTGGAAATGATGGTCCTTCTGTCCTACCTATTTTGATGTAAGTCAGAATGTCAGACAGTCTAGCTGACATCAGCATATGGAGAACAAGACCATCATTTCCACAATGCGTAAGGGCAAATCATATAGACCTGGTAAAGTCTCTGGAAATCACAGACATTTGGCACTGTGGGTTAAAAATGAAACTGCAGCCAAGAACTTTATCAGGTTGGACCTCATTCAGTGCATGGCTGCAGTTTCACTTGTAACCCACAGTGCCAAATATCTGTGATTTCCAAAAACTTTACTAGGTCTATCAGTTTTGTGCTTACACATTGTGGAAATGATGGTCCTGTTCTCCATATGTTGATGTCAGTCAGACTCAGAATTGATACAGTTCATGGCTACAGTTTAATTTCAAACCCACAGTGCCAAGTGTCTATGATTTCCAAGGAGAGACTTTACCAGGTTTATATGTTTTGCCCTTACTTATTGTGGAAATGACAGTCCTATTCTGTTCATATGTTGATGTCCGTGTGCCAAACGGCGGGTCAATGCTAGAGACAAATTGCCACCAAGCAGCTGCAGCAGATTGGCTAAGAGTCTTCCCTGTGGCAGTCTGTCTGTACTGTCCCTAGATGCCCTCCCCTGGATGCCTGTGGCTGTCACACCCTTGGCCCCTCCACTGATATGATTAACTACTAAAAGCTTCCACTTTGACATTTTTCCTATCCCTCCATTACTGGTCTACACACACAAGACTTACTTTATGTTTCTTTTTCCTTTCCCCTTCTACCCATTACATGAAATCATAATCTATAGCATTTAAGGGTTCACTGCCACATTTCATTCACTTTTGTTACTAGATATATTCTTGACATTATTTTATTGTTTCTGAAATATGAAGCCAAAAAATGCTATAACTTTCCCCTTCCCGCTGCTGCTCCCTGGCCCTTTAAGAGGATCTAAATGCCAGAAAGTGGTGCCGGTCATTCTGATCATTTGACCCCTGTGATTGGCTGTCAAAGCAGTCACATTACTGGAAAGCTCCTGATCGCAAGTATGCATTGGTAATTTTCCAGTACCCGTTCGTCAAAGTGTTTACATAGGGCTGCATATATGTGGTCGCTCTGCATTAAAGTCCTCCTGCCGCATATATGTGTACGCCCAGTGATTGTAAATGCTTTTCTTTTTAACCACTCCAATACTATGCACTTTCACCCCCCTCCAGCCCAGGCCAGTTTTCAGCTTTCAGTGCCGTTGAAAATTGAATGACAATTGTATGGTCATGCAACACTGTACCCATAATAAATTGTTGTAATTTTTTTTCACACAAATAGAGCTTTCTTTTGGTGGTATTTACTTACCACTGAGGTATTTTTTTTTTAATTTTTGCTAAATAAACGCAAAATTTTGAAAAAAAGTGTTTTTCTTCATTTGTTATAAAACTTTGCAAATAAATAATCTTTCTTCATAAATTTAGGACAAAATATACTACTACATTTCACTGGTAAAATTACCCAAATCGGTATATATTATTTAGTTTGTAAGAAAGTTATAAAGTCCACAGACTATGGTGTACAGTATATCTGAAAATTGATCAATCCTGATGCACTGATGGCTGATCTAATTTCTTGAGGCGCGCCAGGACAGTACAAATATTCCCCCAAATGACCTGTTTTTCGAAAGTAGACAGTATTTAGTAAGAGGCAGAACGAGGTTTTTAAAGTTGTAATTTTTTGGAAAATGAAGAAATTAAAAAAAATTGTTTTTTTTCACTTTTTGTTACATACTATCACCAGTGCAGTACAACGTCATTATACAACTGGTGTGGTGGTGATCAGGGACTGGTGACAGTATGTAAAAAAAAAAAAGAAACAAAAATGTTTTAATTTTTTTTAAATATTTTTATTCTTTTTTTATTATATCTTTTCTTTTTCTTTTTTTTTAACAATGTTTTTTTAAATACAGTGACCATAGCAATACAGTGCTACCATAGTTAGTGATTAGGATTTTTTTTTTTACACACTATGATTGTTTATACCAGTGAATTTATAAGCAACCATTTTTACTGAATGAAATCGATTCATGCAGTGTGTTCTGTTTTGATTAGCTGTGATTTGCCACAGCTAATCAGATGGTACAGATGGGCTGTGATTGGCTCTGTCTGTACCATGTGATTACTGTGACCAATCACTGCCAGCAGCACAGTAGTACACAATAGATGGATGAATCAAAGCCATCCATTGTGTACAATTGCCATGTGATCTGCTGTGATTGGTCACAGCAATCACATGGTACCTTCAGCGTCCCAGTACAGTAATCTGTCATTAGCTGTGTCCGGTGGACACAGTGCGTGACATATTGCGACACAGCGTGGCCTGCGGTCTGGGGAGGACATCATATGACATCCACCCAGAACGATGTTTGTGGTTAATAACAAACAGGTTTATACGTACCTGCACATAGCGGCCCAGAATCTCCTCTTCTCCGGTTCCCCAGTTGCACTCCTGGCTCTCCCCTGAAACGAATACCCCCATAGAAACCCACTTGTGCAGGCTCGCTCCCAAGCCTCACTGTTTGCGTCTATTGACACAGACAGCGGCGCTCGGCCCATCCTCCCGCTCCCTCATCACTGGCTTTGATTGGCAGCAGGAGGAGCAAATGGCTTCCACTACCTCAGCAAAGCTCGAGAGACCAAGAAGTAAGGGGAGAGGAGAAATGCAGAAGTGCGCAGCGCTAGATCGAATTGGTGGGGGGGGGCACTGATGCTTAAATATTTTAACCTTAGTGCAAGAAATTCATTATGGTAACAAAGTTTAGGCTTTATAATCATTTTAAGCCACATTCACACTTAAGAAAATGTCTCGTTTCCCCTTTGCCTGGCTATGCTCAAGATGCAGAATCCCACTCTTTTTCTAATTGTGCCTATTCATACGTGTATGCTCAGTTGTCTTGTGCTCTATCCCTTATGCTCAAAAAAAGTACATGAGCTTTTTTTATTATATTCAGGTGCCTTTGGCCCCTTGCATTTCAATGGGGACACCTGTAGACATACAATATGCATGCATTTTTATGCAAAAATAAGTTTCATGAGGTAGAGAAAAATGTATCCCTGATAATATCCTTAGTCCTTTTTTAATTTGCAAATACACCATATTCCTGTCTACCTTTCATTCTCAAATTTGACAACTTCACATTTTAATAAAAATCTGTACAAGCCCAAACCCATCTAGTTTGATCTTATTAAAAAAAAATCTAAAAACAGGAGCAAAAATTTCTGAAGATTTAGGATTGTTTCGGAAAACAATCTGAAAAGCCATCCCCACCACCCCCCTATCCAGGTCCTGCTGTCCCTGGGTCCCTGTGTACTCTCTTCGCTCCCCCCTTGCACCCCCACAGCACTGCCAGCATCACCCTCCCTTCTTCTGCTGGCTTTTGCGGGAGTTACTTTCAGGATGGAGAGTAGGGTCATTTACTGACCCCTTTCTGTTTCTGAATGGCTAGAGTCAGTGATCCGTACCGATCACTGACTCAGTTCATTCATAACTGAAGCATGGTAAGCTCTGTTTTCTATGCTTCAGTTTGTGAATGAACAAGAAACTCTGTACAGGGCTATTCCTGTCCATTCAATCTATGCAGTGGAGGCTCCAGAGATGAACATTGAGAACAATCTCCTTTCTCTGTCTCTTAAGTGAAATATCAGAGGTCTCTTTAGATCCCTGGTATCTAACCAAAGCACTCTCAATGGGGCTACTACAAAATTAAAAAATAAATAAGTAGTATTAGTGGATTGGTACTTTTTTAGACACACAGGAATTTTTAGGCTACGTTCACACAGGCAATTATGGACAAACCGTGGATTCTTTCAAAAAGAATAAGTAGATTCCGTAGCAGGAGTCACAAGTCTATGCAAAAAGCTGTGGCCAGGAAGCCAGTACCCATGAATGACAGTCTGAAACCACTGCATCTGTCCACATGTACTTGTAGATGAAGTGATTACCTGTGGTTAGAGTCTGGATGCAATTTTTCTGCATCCAGGGCTGATCATCTGTCCCAAACAGCAGGTAATCTCTCCATGTGCAATTACATGTGGACAGCGGTGACTGCTTGCCATTCATGTGTACAGGCTTCCCTTTAGCATCTCTTCACATAAACCAGTGATTTCTGCCACAGGAATCTGCTTAGTTTGCTGCAGAGAATCACACATGTGAATGTAGCCTTAGTACTAACCTAAAGCCGGCCATAGACAGATTGAAATTTGTCTGGTTCAGTAGGAACCAGCCGAATTTCAATCTATCTATAGACAGGCTGGTTGTACTGCATTGGATCTATTATTCCACTTCAGTACAACCAGCTTGTCACTTTTTTTTCTCATGTCAGCAGTGATCATTGTATTCTGACAGCTGGGAAACCTCCCGCTGTCAGAGTACAATAGCACATCAACACAGTAAGAATCAAGCAATTTTATTTCCTGCAACTCAGGGTTGCAGGAATTAAAAATGCTTAATGTATGGCTAATGTTCGCCTGTATCAAAACACCTGTCGCTCAAAAAAGTACTTGTGCTACTTTTCAGGAAGATCTGAGCATTTTGTTCCCATAGACTTGAATGGAAAATGCTGAAAGACGCCTGAAAAAATTGCTTGAAAATATGCCTGAAAAACGCTGAGCTCAGTGTGAATGGAGAATCGGGCATATTCAGCTCAAACAGCAGCTATTTTTATATCTATTGGCCACAGCAAAAATGCCTAAATGTAAAATGATTGAAAAAATGCCTGATATTTGCATATCTGCTCAAAAAATTGCTCAAAGATTCCTGAAAAAATTGTTTGAAAAAAAATGCCTGAAAAACGCTCAGCTCAGTGTGAATGGAGCCTCAGTAATCCAAACTGTGGAAGAGATATTATTGATTTCTTATTGCTATGTGTTCTGGACTGTTTAGAGAGTTGTTACAATGAAGGTTTACCAGATTGTGACTCCTTGTAACCTGTTCATTATGAAAAGTTAAGCACGCACAGTTTAAGCAAGTAATTCCTGGCCTAATTACAAAGATAGAGAATACATTCAGGTAAAGGATCAGTTCACCTTTTAGACAAAAATTAGTAATGCACATTATGTAAAAAATGTGCATTTATTATTTTTGTCTATAGAGGAAAGCATTGCACCAGCGATCAGTAGACTGCTGATGCCATGCAGGTCTCCTGCAGACCTGTCAGAATATCTGCTTGCTGTACAGGATGTACGAGCAAGCAGATATTCTGAGAGGAAGCTTCAATGAACTACCACTGCACTCCACAGCACCATGGTAGTTCATGGAAAGCTACAACCCCACAGCCGCTAAGGCTGTCGAAACTTGCAGTTCATTAATTCACAAAAGTCTGTGAATGAATGATGCGGTGGTGTGTTTTTAAAATTTCACAGAGTGTGGGGAGACTTCTCCCCGTACTATCTGTCAGGGAAGGGGGATGCAGCTATGGGAACATGTTACATGTTTCACCCTAAAAATGGGTGCAACATGTAACATGTTTCCAAAGGTGAACTTATCCTTTAAGAATGGAGTCATGTTAACAGTGAAGTGTTTGGTGCAAACCTGATTAGTCACATATGGTGTTTGGAGGAACAGAGTCACCCTCCTGGCGGTGAGAATGACACCATCAGGTAACATGTATCTGTTTATTCTGGCCCTTATGTAACATTGCCCCTAGTGTTCTGATTTATTTTTGGAGCTCTAGCCTGGACCAAAAGTAAGAAAAGGGCTAATGCAAAGAGGTACTCTGGCACCAATGTGTTAAAGAACTGTGATCAGGAGGATGAACGGGGGTAAATGGCCTATAGCCTGCATTTGTGCACATGGTTAAAGTTTGAGCTTGGCAAGGAAATCAGTCACGTGCCTGAAGCTGTCTATTAGCAGGGATGCTCTACGGCATGTACCTGTAGTGTTTATTTTAAGCAGTGACCCACATTCACAATGATCATGGGTGCAATGCTTTGTAGGCTCCTGTGGAAAAAATAATAAATGCACATTTGTTTTCCTGCAAAATCTGTGCATTTGTTTTTTTCTTAAAAATGAGCTTAGCCTTTGAACCAGGTGTAGGCAACCTTAAAGAGGTAGAGATCTACCTGAACAACATGGGAAAAGTCAAAGATCAGCAGGCACAGTGTCGTCCTCTGTCACCTCCAATAGCCATACTACAATGTCGCAGTCACGTACATTGCGCAGCAATCATGGGTTTAAACCAGGTGATGAGGAGGCAACATATCGCCTCATCACCACCTGTCAAAAACACTTGGATCGCTTTTCAGAGGAGCAGCAGTGCCAGCTGCACTTGTGAAAGAGCTCTTAGTTGCATTCGGCAGTTGTACTCTTATGGCTCGTTCACACGTAAAGTTGAGGGTGGTAAAACTCTGTGGTTGCTTCATGGTTTTACCGCCCCCAAATCCCTACCCCCTTTAGCTGCTGAGGCAGCAGCCAAAGGTGTACACATGCCTCAGCATGCCTACCGCCTACCAATCACAACCCATTCAAGTAAATAGGGCCACTCTGTAAGCACCCCTCATCTGTATACAGTCATTGCCAAAAATATTGGCACCCCTGTATTTCTGTCAGATAATGCACAACTTTGCCCAGAAAATTATTGTACTTACAAGTGTTCAGGCATTTTTATGTTTACTTCTTTTGTTTGTATTGGTATGACACAAAAAAATGGAGAAACAAAAAGCCAAATGTGACACATTCCACGTAAAACCCTAAATATGGACTGGACAAAATTATTGGCACCCTCAATTTATTATTTGATGGCACGCCCCTTGGGAAAAAAATAACAGAAATCAATCGCTTCCTGTAACCATCAATGAGTTCCTTACACCTCTCTACTGGAATTTCGGACCACTCTTCTTTCGCCAACTGCTCCAGGTCTGTCAGATTGGAAGGGTTTCTTTTCCCAACTGTTGTTTTGTAATCTCTCCACAGGTGCTCTATAGTATTCAGATCTGGACTCATTGCTGGCCAGTTCAGTACTCTGGAGCGCTTTGTTTGAAGCCATTTCGGGGGGCTTTTTGATCTTTGCTTTGGGTCATTGTCCTGCTGTAAGACACGTGACCTCTGACGGAGACCCAACTTTCTGACACTGGGCCCTACATTGCATCCCAGACTTCTTTTGTAGTCTTAAGATTTCATAATGCCATGTACACGGTCAAGACATCTAGAGCATGAAGCAGCAAAGCAACCCCAAAACATCAGTGAACCTCCACTATGTTTGACTGTAGGGAATGTATTCTTTTCTTTAAAGGCCTCATTTCTTTTTCTAAAAACAGTAGAATGATGGGCTTTATCAAAATGCTTTAATTTTGTTTCATCTGTCCGCAGCATATTCTGCCAAAAAGATTTTGGCTTCCTCAGGTATGTTTTGGCAAACTCCAACCTGACTTTTTTATGTTTCTGTGTCAGCAGTGGGGTCCTCCTGGGTCACCTACCATATTATTCCTTTTCATTTAGATGGTGACATATAGTGCAAGCTGACACAGTTGTGCCCTGTGCCTGAAGGTCAGCTTGAATTTGTCTGGAAGTTAATCGAGGTTCTTTATCCACCATTTGAACAATCTTACGTTGCAATCTTTGATCAAGTTTTTCTCTTTCGTCCACGTACAGGGAGATTAGCAACAGTGCCATGGGCTGTAAACTTCTTGACAATGTTGCACACAGTGGAAACAGGAACATTAAGATCTGTTAATTGATACAGGTGAGTTTAATTACAAATTGCAGGAGCATCACAAATTTTGGAATGCAATTATTTCTTATAATTTTGAGGAGGTGCCAATAGTTTTGTTCAGTCCATTTTTGGGGTTTTGTGTGGGTTGTAATAGTTTAGCTTTTTGTTTATCCACTTTTTTGTGTCATACCAATACAGACAAAAGAAACAAATATACGAATGCCTAAACGTTTATAATTGCAACAATATTTTTGGCCATGACTGTATAATTGTCTCACTGGCTTTCCTGGCTTTGTGCACAAAGCATGGGGTCAGATTACAGGTAGCCTGATCCATGAAATATGATTAGCTTGGTTATAATCTTACAGTTTGCTGACAGTTTGAAGTGCAGATACTATGAGGAGCCTGCAAATACCTCCAGCAGCTTTCAGCATCCTCTGCTTTGCTTAAATTTTGACCCGATTCTAACAGGCTAAGTTTGATCCTTCATTGTAGTGTGTGGAAGGAGCAATAGGGCAAGCAACCTTCAGCACTGTGAGAAAGTTAGGAGGAGATACCAGAAGCTGCTGTGGGTATTTGCAGGTAATTTTGAGAGCCTGCACTTCATACCTGCCATCAAAGTTAAGAATTTTAAAAGTGACAAAGTCTCCTTCTTTAAAAACCTTCCACTTAGCCTTAATAATATCCCTCATGAAAATGGCATACTTCATGTTACACTAATATGCCTTTTGAGTTGCATAGCCTACTAACAACAGCTTCAGCTTGTGTTGCACTCTGTATAAAAAGCACACATCAGTGTACACATCATAGCGATGAAGACGGAACCTGCATTAAAATAAAATTGTCAACAGCTCAGTGCATATGCCAAAAACTACTATTATATTTTAAGAGAGATACTGTTTGGAAGGGTTTCAAACTCTAAGAGAGGATAAAAATAATTAATTGGGAACAGGGAAATCCCCCACTACAGAAAAAAGCTAAGATATTGAAGAACTACAGGGGAGGGAGAATGCCCCTTATTTTGATGGTCTTTGGGGAGAAGAATGCCCCTTACATTGGTAGTCTTTAGGAGGAGGAATACCACATATATTGGTAGCCTCTGGGAGGAAGAATGGCTCTTACATCGGTGGTTTCTGGGGGGAAAATAATTATTTTAGTTGACTCTGGGATGAAAAATGCAACTTATAATTCAAGTCTCTGGAAGGAAGAATTTCCCCTTACATTGGTAGTCGTTAGAAAAAAAAATGCCCCTGACATTAGTGGTCTCTGGGAGGAAGAATGTTTCCTAAATTGGCAGTCTCTATGAGAGTGAATGCCCCTTACATTTGTAGTTTCTCTGAGAAAGAATGTCCTTTACATTGGTCAGCTTTGGGAGGAAGAATGTGCCTAACATTGGTGGTCTCTAGGAGGAAGAATGCCCCTTAAACTGGTGGTCCCTGAGAGGAAGAAGGTTTCTTACATTGGAAGTCTCTGTGGGGAAGAAAGTCCCTTTTATTGGTAAGCTCTGAGAGAAAGATTGCCAATAACATTGGTGGTTTCTGGGAGGAACACTGCCTCTTACATTGGTGGTCCCTGGGAGGAAGAATGTCCCTTACATTGGCATGCTCTGTGAAGAAAAATGCCCCTTTCATCAGTAGTCGCTGTGAGGAAGAATGTTCTTCACGTCGGGTAAGCTTATGGAGGAAGAATGCACATAACATTGGTGGTCTCAGGGGCAAAGAATGCCCTTAACATTGGTAGTCTCTGAGAGGAAGAATGTAACTTACATTGGTGAGCTCTAGGAGGAAGACTGCTGCTTACATTGTTGGTCAGTGTGAAAAAAAATCTGCATTATTTCCGTTGACCACCAAGGTGGCTTTCCCATGCAGAGTGCAACTTCTTTTGCAAAGTGAACAGCTTTTAGTAAATCAACCCCAATGACTGCAAGTTGCCCCGGCCCTTAAGCAGCAAAGCAGCCCCAAACCATAACATTTACACTGCTGCTACAAGCATATCTACTCTTACTGTGCCCAAACATATCTTTAAAGCAGAGCTCCACCCAAAAGGGGAAGTTCCACTTTAAAGACTGGTCCCCCGCTCCCCATTAAGGATTGGCACCTTTGGGGAGCGGGTACCCAAAATTAACAGGTACCCCCTCCTACTTCTGCTACGATTGCCTAGGAGATTGTAAGCGGATGTTGTCCTACCCTCCCTCCCCGTAGTCTTCTGGAACATGTGACAGGTCCCAGAAGACTACGGGGCCATTCAGGAAGTGCAATGCTACTCGCGCATGCACAGTGGGCACCCAGCACTGAAGAAGCCGGTGCCTGGAACACCAGACGGCTGGTAAAACGGGCTGCGGGGAGGACACCGTGGGATCGTTGGACAGGCGAGTGGCTGTTTTTTAAAGGTCAGCAGCTACAGTTTTTGTAGCTGCTGACTCTTATTTTCTCACACTTAAACTGGAACTCTGCTTGAATTCCCCAGTCCACAACACATTGTACCAGTAAACCCAGTCTTTGCCTACTGTATGTAATCAATGTAGTTTTGCTTTAATGTTCTTTTTTGAGCAGTGAAGGCCCAAACCTCCCATGTGTAGGCTCAATTGCTGCAATCTGATTGCAGATACATGCACTTTACCACTAGCTGTTAAAGTTACCTGCAGATCATGCCATGAAGAGTTCCTGGAGATTTCTTTTAGCATCAAATGTTTAGAACGTAGACTTAATTTGCTGAGCTGACCAGTCCTGGACAAACTAGCAATGATTTGAAATCAACATAGCTTGTAGATTTTCCTTACAGTGGAGTTATTGATTTCAACTAGTTAGTCAGACTTTTCAAATCTTTAGTCAGACTCATAGGCATCTGCATCCTTCTTTCTGAGGGCCTTAAAAAGCTCTTTTGAACTTACCATGATGACACCACATATGTCCATGGCCAAGAGATCACCAGACCCTAGATTTCTGAGGTACAGCCAGTTAACACCTGAATCACACAAGAATGCGGTCCACGTGCAATTTCTGTGTGATTCAGTGCACTGCATTTGGGAAGGGGGGAGTAGGAATATAATGACACCTATAGCAGGTCACACACCCAGTACGTTTTGAATGTGGTGTGGGAAACGTGCACAGAATGCAGGTTTCCTGCATCACGTTCTGGTGTGGAATGAGCCCTAAATAAGATATGTTCCATCTGCATACTCTATAAGAAGTTTTAATCATTGGAACACCTGATTCTCGGCTCATGTATTTGAAATAATTGTAAAAAACGGGTGTACTTATTTTTTTTGCATATGACAATTCTGCATTTTCTTTAAAATAGATTATTGGAATTAATATGCAATAGGCTCAGTTCACAAACACAACACATTGGGATAAAGACACTTATTTTTTGCCAAGTCCAATGAAATTTTAAACAGTCACAAGTATAAATTAGATGTCCTATCCTTGTATTAAAGTGGTTGTAAACCTCTGACATGATCTATGAACAAAGCATATCTCTCTATATTGTGTACTTGTCTCTATCCAGAGCACTAAGTGTCATTTCTGTCTGGTGCCTCTTTCCTTTGCTATCTTTGTGAGTCACTTCTGACAGGTTTTCCTGACACCAAGAGGTAAAAAAGTGAGAGGGGAGGGACCTTCCCTCCAATCAGGGCTCAGAGTTCTCCTCACCTAGTATAACTTTAGCTCCCAGCTCGCTTTTTGACAAGCTGTCAAAGTGCACTTTTAACCGATGTTGAGAAGAGAAGATTGCAGGTACAAGTTATGCAGGACCATTTGTTTCATCTCTGTATATCACCTGAGGCCAGTTACTTCACTGGGGTCATGTAAGGGCTTACAACTACTTTAAAACTTATACTATGAGCTTCATGTCACATTTTTGTGTAATTTGTTCAAATATGTCAATTTTAGCTGCAGGCAATACATACAATGTGTACTTTCAAAATATTTTGAAAAAGTCAACAATTTCCACGGGGTGTTAGTCTCTTTTTCACTGTATATCCCTGAGAATAATGTAGCCATCCCCAATGAGTCACTCCAGCACCAAGACTTTATATGATCCACAAAATTCCTATCCAGGGGCATTCAGGATCACCCACAATGGAGGTCAAAGAGAGTATGAATATCTCACGTGACTTCAAAACACTTAAATGCTCCTTTTGCAATATATACAGTTAGGCCCATATATATTTGGACACAGGCACAATTTTAGATTTTTTAGGTATTTTCCAAAACATATTCAAGCTATAGTTATATAATGGATATGGGCTGAAAGTGCACACTCTCAGGTTTAATTTGAGGGTAAGTACATCCAGATTGGAGGAAGGGCTTAGGATTTACAAACCTACAGAATAAGGCAGTGAGAAATATAACACATACAACAGGGTTAAAGAATAAGCCAGTGCAGAAGAGAGCACATATAGCATGTCATATGGAATAAGGCAGTGCATGGCATATGGGATGGGGTTTTGCAGACTAGGGAATGTACAGCATGGTATGTGGAATGGCATTGCAGAATACATAATTTAAAGCATGGCAAATAGAATGAAGAGATGCAGAATAGGTCATGTACAGCATAGTATACAAAATGAGGTGGTGTGGAATATTTATTTATTACAGGTACTTATATAGTACTGTCAATTTACACAGCACTTTACATGTGTATATATATATATATTGTACATTCACATCACTCCCTAACCCTCAAGGAGTGTACAATCTAAGGTCCCTAAGTCACATTCATACTAATGCCAATTTAGACTGGAACCCATTAACCTATCAGCATGTCTTTGGAGTGCAGGTGGTCCCGTGGTTGGGATTCAAACCAACAACCCTAGTACTGCCAGGCAGAAGTGCTAACCATTTAGCCACTGTGCTGCCCCGTAAGAACATGTATGGTGTGCGATAGGGAATGTAAAACAGAATTGCACAGTAATTACTTAAAAAAATGGCTTACTAGTGCTTGGGTCATACACCAGTAGCTATCCATTCAAATTTTAATACACAAAATCTGAAAAATCACTCCCCACAGCATTCAATTTTGCCATCACTGAGACTACTAATTTTATTTAAAGCCCTTAAATTTTCATCCAGGCCTGCTACTTGAATAGAATAACTGATGTGTCAAGCTGTTTTTTATTTGTGCCTGGAACATGCACATTACAGTATGTACTAAAATTCCATTCAAAGTTAGAATTTCATTCATTCGAGAAAAAATGTATCCTGCTCCTTTGAATTCTTTAACAGTTTGGTCCAAAAATTATTGTTGATTTGACCCCACTAACCATTAGAAAATCGAAGGAATGTTCTAAAAACAAAAATGTTCCAATGATATTCTACTCATGTATGGTCAGTTGTCTGACTTCTGACCTCAGTCAGCTTTTCCACTCTCTACTGTCACTTGTAAATACAGAAGCCAGGAGAGGAAATCCTCCACTACTCAGTTCCTTTGCCACAACCTGCAATAGATGATGTCTTCAGTCAGAACCACAGAAGAAGTGAGTGGTGATAGACTTCCTCTTCCAGATTCAGTAATTTACAAGTAATAGCATCAATTGAGCGAGCTGTTACTGTGCATCTGGCGCTGTTGGAGAACTGGATGGGGCCAGGTGGATAGGAGAAAAAGAAATTTGTTCTACCCACCTCCTTTCACCCTGGGGCTCTTCCTCTGGCTCGGGCTATGGTGGTAGTATCACATAGGGCAAGTAGAAAAATAACTTTGTTCTGCCCAGCTCCTTTCACCCTGGGGCTCCTCCTCTGGCTCTGGCTATTTGCATCACACCAAGTGTGTGATGCAAAAAACAATGACTATGAGCTTATATATTTTCTTATGATTTAAAGTAGAACTTCACTCTCCCAATCAACATGGACTACTTCTAATCTTTATGCTGCTAGCATTAGTAAATAGATAGGAAAGTATATTGTATTTGCTTGTTTTAAACTTTTTCCCTCATTCCTTCATTTACTTCCTGGTTTGCATGCCTAGGCAAATGATGTCATACATCTCAGGAGTCTACAGGAGGGGAGGGAGTGTTCTCAGCTCAACCAATGCCTAAGCTAACGACCGATGGACTCCAGGAAGTAACTGCTACATGAATTATCTTCCCTTACTCAAGATGGCCACTGCCAGAAATGCCAGGAGGTATTTATCAAAATGATTTCTCAGCAAAATAAAGCATGGAGACATGGATGGATAGAGTAGATTGTTTTGAATATTAAAAATGAACTATACAGCATTTTTGGTTTGTGGTACTTAGATGCAGTGCAGTTCCATTTTAATGTCCCTTACTTTTACAAGTACAATTTGTTGTCTTGTACACCCAGTGGGGTTCAGCATTTAATAATATATTTTATCTGGTTTATCATGTAGTGGAACGTTCATAGCTTTACACAAAAAAGTATTTGTCTTTGAGAATTTACAGAAACTCAGACAGCAGATGGGTTTCCTGACCTTGTTAGCCATGTACAAACTTCTTCTGTCTTAGACAGACTAGTTGTAATAAATTCTGTGAAGTAGCCAGGGCTATTCATCCTCAGTAATATTTGTTTTATTTATACTGGCTGCTTGTATAGTCTAAACTGCAGGGGATCGGCGGCTGAAGACTGCCTCCAACAAATGTTTTCATTCTTCATTCCACAGAAAATCTGATGAACTTGATTTCCTATCTCCCCTAGAATAAACTGCCAAAGAAAGCTGGCACCCTGGAAACTAGAGAATACAACATAACACTTACTGCTGAACGATAACACCTTAGGTGACTAAGCACTAAATGTTTTCTTAATCTGAGATTTTATACATTTTGATTCTCACTAATAAAAACAGAGTATTTTCCAGTTTGTTTTCCTTTTGCAATTATCACTTTGTCCTACGAAGTAAGGCAACAAAATTGTGCAAAAAATGCTGAATATTTCAGTTTTGTAAGTAGGGATTAGGTTTGACTTTGCCAGCACCATGGGTCTGAGGTGAATCATGCCTGTTTGGAGTTCATGGTGCTGACTAATAGTTTTTCAGGAATTTGCCATACTTTTTTTAACCTATTTGTAACCTTAATGCACTGCCTGGCCTTTGAATTTAGGCTAAGCAGCTCAGATGGGTCACTATAAAATTGTGGGTTTTAAGCAGCCATTTGTTATTGTGGGCTGAAATGGTTTAGGGAGCAGACAGTCCATGTAGGGAGTTGTTTGCTATATGGTGCTATACTGTGCAATATTGCATATGGGCATTTGTTTTTTACAATTTTGGGTGTGCAGCATACACTTGTTGCTGACACAGGCAAAACTTTCCTTGGCTTGCAGCGTGTCACTGCAATTTTGTGCTGTAATGTAGTTTAAATCCAAACCACCACATATTTACACCCCTTCCATTGCTAAAACTGTATTTCAGTTTAGGTAATCCCCTTTCTAAATGTCAGGCAGACCCTGTTCTGTAGGCTACAGGTATCGGTAGCTGTTTTCAGGCCTTCTACTAGGCTAGCTCCTTCCTTAGCTCCACAGATGGTCCTCTTTTAGGGGGCCGGTGAGGTACAGCTTTCCTCCTGTCAGCACCTCTTTTGAAGGCAGGCCTCTTCCCTAGGTCTCCTTCCAGGCTCCACGCTCCTACTCTCATATCTTCCAACCGAACTCTCCCTCTCCTACTGAGCAGGCTCAGCTATGCTTAAAGGCTGTCCCAACCCCTTGCCAAGCCTCGTGCTTCAGGATTGGTTGAGATCCTTTAGGCATACAGACCAGCCACTCCTCACCTCCGCCTACTGAGTTCTAGAGACTTCTCCAAGTCTCTAGATCAGGGGGAGGTTTCAGAGAGCTGAGAGTCTCTCATCCCAGGCTCAAATTTGAACCTCTGTCCATTGCACCTGGCTGCTATTCAGCCTCTTACTAAAAATAATTAATTAGCTCCCCCTAGCTTTCCTCGGAGAGTGTTACACTTGTCTGTAAATGGCAATCACATAATACATATTAGGTATTGCCCTGGATGCTGGAGTGAGAAGAATAATTCTAGAATCATCATTTATCGTTTACTCTAAGATGAAGGTTTTTTAACCCTTGACTATAGACAATTTTGGATATCGTATTTTGTCATTATTTTGTGGATAAACACAAATGTTGTGCTTGACTTATTAGGTATTTATTTATTAAACACAACCTAATCTTTTATATTTAGAAGAAAAAATGTTAACTATATTGTACTTATTCTATGCATCTTCTGCTTTTAAAAAATGTATAATATTTGGGCGTTTTTAAGTGCGTTTTCTTATAAATAAAAGTGCACATTTTAGCATGCAAGTTAAAAATTAAAATATGGCTCTAGCAGTGAAAGGGATAAATAATATGAACAAAAAGATGACTGACCTAGAATCAGACAATATAGTAAACATGGTCTACTTGTTGCATGCAATCATCTGATTAGTCATGTGTAAGTCAAAATTCAGCCAAGTTGTGGAGAGGCAGTGGGAAAGGAGCAGTATTATATAATTTGAGTCAGGTTTACTGACATCATAATCTAAATCAGGGGTCTCCAATCTTTCAAAACATAGGGCCAGTTTACTGCCCTTCAGACTTTAGGGGGGACCCAGACTGTGGTCGTTGGGAATAGAAAAGGACCCAAAGTCAGTGGAAATAAACCATGCCCCTTCTTTGGTGTCATTGGGAGTAATGGCGCCCCATTGTTGGAGTCCTTAGGAGGAATTGTGCCCCATCATTGGTGTCATGGGGACTCTTCTTTGGTGTCTTTAGGAGGAATGGTGACCATTGCTGGTGTTATTGGCAGTAATTGTGCTCCATTGTTGGTGTCATTGGGAGGAATTGTGCCCCCTAATTGGTGTTAGTGGAGGGAATTATGCCCCATTGCTGGTATCAGTGGATGAAATAGTGGCCCGGGGGCCGGATAAAAGCAAGCAAAGGGTTGCATCTGGCCCCCGAGCCGCAGTTTGGAGACCACTGATTTAAATAATAAATTCTCCCTCTAGTAACCTGAAGCAGTGGTGACCAATATAAAACATGTTCTTGGAATTTTCTTTGTGTTTATATTAATAAAAAAAATGGGACTAGGCAAATTAGGAAATATGTTTGTTGTATATCTTTCCAAATGAGACACAGGAGAGTTTACACTGGAAAGGTGCTTGATTTGCTGTGCACCTTAGGTAAAGTGTGTTTAAAACAATGCTGTATGTGTCAGTTTTGTTGCAAGCATGACTAGATTTACCATTAACCACAGTAGGCCATTGCCTATATTTCGCAAAGAGGCAAGTTTTACTGCCAAGTTATAAGCCACTCTTTTTTTATCCTGATCATAATGTAACTATAGAAAAAAGAAAAAATGATGGACTGTAATGATGATTTTAAGAAGTTGGTTTTTCTGAGCCCCCACAGTAACATACAAAATATGTTTGTGTTTATCAATATTTTAATCAGTATGTATGACCTACTACTTGTTAGAGGAATCTGATTTTTTTCTTTGTTCAGCCTGCAGGAATGCCAGCAGGATTAAAAAAACAAAATCTACTAGGGTTTAGCCAATACAGTAACAAATGTGTAAAAGAGCTGATTCTATCAGAGGGGTTTTACTTGTGGCACTGAAGCTGTTAAAGCAGAACTGAAGTTCTGCTGTAATAAACAGCATGCAGGCAGGGTTTTATTACAGAAGTACAAACAGATGGCAACCACCCCAACCTATAATTGGCCTTTGCAGCAAGAAGCACATGGAAGAGTGACACATGTCAAAAAACAACAAATAAACAAAAAAAATCACTGCTCTCTTACCAGCCAGCCTGCAACAAACCAAATTACCCTAACAGTTCACGTTAAAACAAAGGGTTTAGTTTGCACACATTTTCAAATATATGTGTTAGCTGCATATGCCACTTCAAGGCACCCCAGTGTCCTGCAATCCTAACTCTATACATTTTTAGAGTCTCCAAAGTTGGAGCACATATATAATAATAGATAGATTAAGGGCTCCTGGAGAGAGCCCACCCCTTCTTAAAGGTATAGGGACTCGCTGGACACCCAGCAATAGCACAATGGCAGCAAAGGTATCCAGTGAGTCCCCTCACCAATTCTTCAACAGTACAAACAAATGGCAACCACCCCAACCTAAGGAGGTGATTCTATCAGAGGGGTTTTACTTGTGGCACTGAAGCTGGTAAAGCAGAACTGAAGTTTTGCTGTGACAAACAGTGAACAGGCAAGCTTTTATAGCAGAAGAGACATGAGATGTCTCTCCTGCAATAAAATGCCCCAAGCCGCTTGCTTGCTGTTTTCTCCAGTGTTGCAAACTAAGCTGCTCATGTGCATCTCAGCCTAAAGCGCCAGGCCAGTCTTTGTGTTCTGAAATGATAGCCTTCTGTGCATACACAGGAGTGGTGCCATCCCATGCCAGCCAGTAAAGGCAGACAAAGTCCAGCACACAGGGGAAGATGATGGTGACAGCAAGGGACCACTGGAAAGATGAGTACCCCTTTTAGTTCCGATTTTGAAATAGCTCAGGTCTGGTTTTTTTTGTCCATTTCATTGTGTTTGGAGACAGACTGAGATTGAAAAATGAAAACAAATGAACAGCATTATAATACATAATGACTACATTTGTCTTCTTTTTTATTTATTAGGTTGCATGTGTGCAATTTGAGAACTTAAGGCGACAAGGTGTGTTTACCTGGTTCCAGACACGTATACATGTACAGTACATGAGTATGTATACAAAAGCAGGTTAGTCTTACAAGCCAAAGCTACAAAATGATGCAACCAGATGATTACTCTTCCTCCAAAAAGCAATCCAGACATAAGTTCCTGAGACGCAGTGAACATTCTTTACTTGGTTCTCACATTAAATTAATTCACTTGCATTTTTCTAAATAGGTTAACTGGGTGATTTCACACACTGAAATGTCACAATCAGTCTTCTATTTGCTTGCCAGAAAGAAGAAAACACTGGTGATTCAGCCCTATTAGCATTACATTTCCTTCAAAAAGGGATTGCTGAAGTTTACATCATCCTCTTATATTTATGAGAAGTGGAAGTTTTACATCTTCTTCTCTATTAGGTATCTTATTTCTTCAAAAGAATTTAAATATCCAAAAGCAAGCAACAAAGGTTTATGTGGGTGATGAAACATTCAGTCACTGGCTGCTTTCTAAGAATAATTGTGCATCCATTGTGTAATCTTCATCATAAAGCCCAGTGTTTATTTTTGGATTTCTGTAGGTTTAGGCTCCAACCTGAGATTCAAGATTGCATTGTTTAGTCAAGGCAACATTTTTGGAAAGGTGACATACCCCATGGCCTAAGATGGACCAGACGTAGGAGCAGTTCATATATATATATTCTCAATGGCCACTTTATTAGGTACACCTTTCTAGTGCACCATTACATTACCACCACCAGCTTGAACAGCTGATACAAGGCAGGATGGATCCATGTTTTTATGTTTTATGCCAAACTCTTACCCTACCATCTGAATGCCGCAGCTGACATCGAATGCCCATTCTCCCCTGACCTCTGACATAATTTTCACCCACACAACTGCCGCTTACTGGATATTTTCTCTATTTCAGACCATTCTCTGTAAACCTTAGAGATGGTTATGCGTGAAAATCCCAAGCAGTTTTTGAAACACTCAGACCAGCCCTTCTGGCACCAACAACCATGCCACATTCAAAGTAACTTAAATCCCCTCTCTTCTCCATTCTGATGCTCGGTTTGAACTTCAGCAAGTCATCTTTACCATATCTAGATGCCTAAATGCATTGAGTTGCTGCCATGTGATTGGCTGATCAGCAATTTGTGTTACTAAGCAACTGAACAGGTGTACCTAATAAAGTGGCCCGTGAATGTATATATACATACACTGCTCAAAAAAATTAAGGAAACACTTTAAAAACACCTCAGATCTCAATGGGGAAAATACCATGCTGGATATCTATACTGATATGGACTGCGTAATGTGTTAGGAACATAAGGATGCCCCATCGTTTGATGGAAATGAAAATGATCAACCTACAGAGGACTGAATTCAAAGACACCCTAAAAATCAAAAATTATGCAGCAGGCTAGTCCATTTTGCTGAAATTTCAACTCAAAATGGTACTCAGTAGTTTGTATGGCCCCCACATGCTTGTATGCATGCCTGACAATGTTGGGGCATGCTCCTAATCAGACGACGGATGGAGTCCTGGGGTATTTCCACCCAGATCTGGACCAGGGCATCACTGAGCTCCTGGACAGTCTGAGGTGCAACCTGGTGTCATCGGATGGACCAAAACATGATATCCCAGAGGTGCTCTATTGGATTTAGGTCAGGTGAGCTTGGGGGCCATTCAATGGTGTCAATTCCTTCATCCTCCAGGAACTGCCTGCATACTCTCTCCACATGAGGCCAGGCATTGTCATGCACCAGGAGTCACCCAGGACCCATTGCACAAGTGTAGGGTCTGACAATGGGTCCAAGGATTTCATCTCGATATCTAATGGCAGTCAGGGTCCCATTGCCTAGCCCACGGGTGTCAAACTAGTGGCCCTCCAGCTGTTGCCAAACTACAAGTCCCATGAGGCATTGCAAGATTGACAGTTACAAGCATGACTCCCAAAGGCAGAGGCATGTAGCTAGCCAGCTAAAACCAGTCCTAGGTTGCTAATATGGTTCACATATATGTGTATACCAAACCTGCCAATAACCTCAGTATAGTATATATGTGTGTATGTTAAATCCAAAAGCAAAATCATTGCTGTAATTTATGTCTTTGATTGTTATATGACATTTATATATTCATTGTGTTAGCAGAAGCAGAAAAGGAAAATATGCCTTTAAGAGTTAGTTAAAGATGAGCCAATCACAGACAGCCTCACACTGTACAGAGCCTTAACCAATCCCAGCCAGTTTCACATTTATGCCTGTGTAAAACTCCCTGCTAGGATTTTCTAGAAACACATGCTCACCAGACAGAAGAGGAAACAGACAGTTCCAATCAGAAAAGCTTTATGGAAGCAGAGAAGGCCAAATAGGTATTTAATGCACTTGTGTGTTCCTCTATTGTTTAACAGTGCAGGTAGATCTGTGTCTAAAAATGTTGTATGTGTTTACTTGTAGTTCCACCGAACTTACGAACTTATCGAATATAACGAATTTATAAATCCAAGTGAATTTATCAATCTATCGAAATATACAGAACAAATTTATCGAATCTATTGAACCTATCGAGATAAGCTATCGAATCAAACCACTGTAATATGAAAGAAATAAGCTACTGTATGATAAATGAAACAAGCCATTGTAAGCAGTGTTATATGAAGAAGATTGAAGTTATTAAAGAAGTTAACTAAAGTATTCGGTGTGCTCTTTAAACCTACTGCATCCATAGAGCGGCATTGGAGGAATTATAGAGTAAAGTCAGTCTAATGAAACAAAGAAACAGCAATTGCATAATTTTTCTAATGCCACAGCGCACTAGGCACCAAAGGGTGCTGCGCCTGCCACAAGGCATGATGGGACTTGTAGTTTCGCAACAGCTGGAGGGCTGCCAGTTTGACACCCCTGGTCTAGCCTGTAGAGGTCTATGTGTCCCTCCATGTATTTGCCTCCCCAGACCATCACTGACCCACCACTAAAACAGTCATGATAAATGATGTTACAGGCAGCATAATGTTCTCCACTGCCTCTCCAGACCCTTTCATGTTTGTCACATGTGCTCAGGGTGAACCTGCTTTCATCTGTGAAAAGAACAGGGTGCCAGTGGCGGGCCTGCCAATTCTGGTGTTCAATGGCAAATGCCAATTGAGCTCTATTATTATTATTATTATACAGGATTTATATAGCACCAACAATTTGCGCAACGCTTTAAAATATAAGGGAGACAACACAATTACAATACATTTCAGTACAGAAGGAATAGGAGGGCCCTGCTCGTGGAGCTTACAATATAAAAGAAGGGGGAGGTGATACAAAAGGTGATAGCTGCAGGGGATGATCTGGCGGAGGTGATTCAAGTACAGTTCTTAGGTGGAGGTGGGGTAGGCTTCCCTCAAGAAGTGAGTTTTCGAAGATCGCCTAAAGGCAGACAGGGTGGGGGCTGACCGGACATGCTGTGGTAGGGAGTTCCAGAGGATGGGAGAGGCTCTGGAGAAATCCTGGAGGTGAGCGTGGGAGGAGGTGATGAGTAAGCTAGAGAGGAGGATATCATGGGAGGAGCGGAGTTGGCGATTTGGGCGGTATCTGTGGATGAGGTTGGTGATGTAGTTGGGGCAGTATTGTGGATGGCTTTGTAAGCTGTGGTTAGTATTTTGAATTTTATACGTTGGGTTAGTGGAAGCCAGTGGAGGGATTGGCAGAGAGGGGCAGCAGTCGCTGATCGGTTGGAAAGGTGTATGAGTCTAGCAGCAGCATTCATAATAGACTGAAGGGGGATAGCCTGTGTAACGGTAGACAAGTGAGAAGGGAGTTGCAGTAATCGAGGCGGGATATAACCAAGGCGTGGATAAGTTGTATTGTGGTTTCATTGGTCAGGAAGGGGTGGATTTTGGAAATGTTCCGGAGGTTGAGGCGGCAGGATTTAGCCAGTGAGTGGATGTGGGCCCAAAGGAGAGGTCAGAGTCTAGGATTACGCCTACCACCCTGGCATGAGGGGAAGGACCAATAGTAGTGCTGTTGATCATATTGGGAAAGTCATCAGTGGGGGATCGGGGAGGAGGAAATATTACAAGCTCAGTTTTTGAAAGATTGAGTTTAAGGTAGTGATGTGACATCCATGCTGATATGTCGCTTAGTAGATTTGTGATATGTGAGGAGATTGAGGGGGTGAGCTGTGGAGTGGAGAGATAGATCTGAGTGTCATCAGCATAGAGGTGGTATTGGAAGCCATGGGAGGTTATCAGTTGGCCCAGGGAGGAAGTATAGAGAGAGAAAAGGAGGGGCCCAAGAACAGAACCTTGGGGTACCCCAACAGAAAGAGGAAGCGGAGGAGGAGGAGTTGTATGTGACACTGAAAGTGCGCTGAGAAAGGTAAGAGGAGAAACAGGAGAGTCACGGAGGCTGATGGAGTGGAGTTTACTGAGGAGGAGCGGGTGGTCGACTGTGTCAAAGGCAGCGGAAAGGTCAAGGAGTATGAGTATGGAGTAATGGCCGTTGGTTTTAGCAGTTAGTAGGTCATTAGGGCAGGTTCTGTGGAATGTTGTGGGCGAAAGCCAGACTGTTGGGGATCAAGAAGGTTGTTCATACAGTTGTGAACAAGGCGCTCGAGAAACTTGGAAGCAAACGGGAGCAGGTAGATGGATCTAAAGTTATTCAAACAGGTGGGGTCCAGCGAGGGTTTTTTGAGGATGGGGGTAACCAGTGCATGTTTGAATGGGGAGGGAAAGGTGCCCATGGAGAGTGAGAGGTTGAAGATGTGGGTTAGAGAGTTTAGGATAGAGCAGGAAGGAGGCTGCAACAGTCGTTAGGGGACAGGATCCAGGGGACAGGTGGTGAAGTGGGCCTTGGAAAGGAGTTCGGTAACTTCCTTGGTTGTAACAGGGTCGAAGGAGGAGAGTGTATAGTTTGGTGTTGGGCCTGGTATGTTGGTTGGAGGAGGAAGCTTGACACTGGAGATCTCATCACGTATTGTGTCGATGTTCATCTTGAAGTGACTGGCAATCTCCTGTGCAGTAAGTTGGTGGGTGGAGGCAGTGGGGGGTGGAGTAAGGAATTAAGAGTAGAGAAGAGTTGACGTGGATTGGATGAGAGGGTCTTCATGAGAGTGTTACAGTAGGTTTGCTTAGCAGTGTGGAGGCTGGAGTTGTATTTGAGAAGAGCGGATTTGTAGAGGGTAAAGTTTTTCAGGGATTTATTTTTACGCCATGCTCACTCAAGAGTGCAGCTGCGTCTCTTGAGACTTCTGGTGTCATCTGTTTGCCAGGGTTGTGACAGGCGAGGCCTGGTTCTGCGTGTAGAAAGAGGAGCAAGAGCGTCCAGGGGGGATTATAGATAGTTGTGCTGGGTAATGAGTACAGGGCCCTCATGAAGTCTTTCTGATTGTTTGGTCAGAGACATTCACACCAGTGGCCTGCTGGAACTCATTTTGTAGGGCTCTGGCAGTGCTCATCCTCCTTGCACAAAAGAGCAGATACCGGTCCTGCTGATGGGTTAAGGACCTTCTACGGCCCTGTCCAGCTCTCACCCACACCACCAGATCTGTTAATGATGACCCATGCCTCAGTTTGATAAGTATCAATTTGTACTGGATCCAGCGCCTGCATTATTAACTGTCTTTGCTCCAAGGGACCCATGCTTTATCCTGTTTCAAGGGACTGCTCCTTTCATTTGCCCACACAGTTGCTATTGGAAGACTAATTCTGTAAATGTATGAGGGAGGTCTTGTCCATTCGAATCCTCCCTGGGACAGCACCCCTACCCCTTTGGGTGCTAGAGGGAGGGTGAAGATTTGCAGTAATTTATACCATATTACATTCAAGCTTAATCTGCTTCCTCCTGTGGACTACAATCAGTCACTGTCTTCCATTTGCGCTCTGCAATTACTCTGTTCAAGATGCATTGAGTCATCTATTTAGTGCATGAGGGAGGTTGATACAGCACTAATTTCCTCCTCTGGACTGCACGTTATGTGTACACATTACCTTTCTTCTACAATATATGTCTCTTTTGAACGGTGCAGCACTACAATTCATTGATTGTCTCTCTAATGGGGGCTTCATTGGTTCAACCTTGCAATATGGAGCTGATTTAGCTACTATTGGACGATATATATCTCAATACTTGGTCCACCATATTCCCCAACAAGGGGTTTAGTATGGGATCTGTGGAGTGTGGTGCTTTATTGTTTTGTTTGTATGTTTTTAAGATGTTTTTCATTACAGAAGTCGTTCATTAGTTTTTTTTACCATCAGCCTGTTTATCTATGTTAGCACATTATGAATAAGTATACAAAAAACTCATGAGTCCTGGTTGAATCCATAAGCCAATTCTTTTAGTTTGGTATGCAACCTCTGTAGAGTCCAGGTATCACCTCATGCTACCAGTAGTGACACTGACCTTAGCCAAATGCAAAATTATTGAAAAACAGTCAGAAAAGATGAGTAGGGAAAACAATGTCAGCGGCCTCCACCTGTAAATTGATTCCTGTTTTGGGGGTAATTTAATTGTTGCCCTTCTAGTTCACCTGTTGTTAATTTCATTAACACCAAAGCAGCTGAAACTGATTAACAACCCCTCTGCTACTTAACTGACCAGATCAATATCCCAGAAGTGTAATTGACTTGATGCTATACACTAATTAAAAAGTGTTCCTTTAATTTTTTTTGAGCAGTGTGTATGTGTGTGTGTATATATATATATATATATATATATATATATTTATACATACACATTGCTCACCATAAATAGGTACTCCCCTTTAGAACTGTAAGATTTAATCAGTATCTATTGAACAAGAACAATTTCCAAAATGTTGACAAAACTGAGTTTTATAGAACATTTGTTTAGCTCATTAAATGAAAGTAAGGTTAATACTATAAGTTAGATTACAAAATATTCAGTTTTACTCAAATTAGTGGATGCAAAAATGAATACGAACAAAAACCACTACATCTAGTATTTTGTATGACCTCCGCGATTTGTAAAGTAAGCATCAAGTCTTCTAGGCATGGAATGAACAAGTTGGCAACTTGTCTCTTCAGAATTACCCATAGGTGTTTGATTGGGTTCAGATCAGGAGACCTACTTGGCCACTGAATCACTTTCACCCTGTTCTTCTTCAGAAATGTAACAGTGGCCTTAGATGTGTGTTTTCAATTATTGTCATGCTGGAAAAGTGCATGACGACCAAGGGCACGGAGTGAAGGTAGCATCTTCTCTTTCAATATAGAGCAGTACATCTATGAATTCATAATACCATCAATGAAATGCAGCTCCCCAACACCAGCAGCACTCATGCAGCCCCACAGAAAGACATGGCCACCACCATGTTTCATTGTAGGCACCATGCATTTTTCTTTGTACTCCTCACCTTTGCAACGCCATACAGTTTTAAAGCCATCAGTTCCAAAAACATTTTTCTTGGTCTCATCACTCCAGAATACAGAGTCCCAATAATATTCTTCTATTAGGCAGGCTTTTTTGTGCATGGGCTTTAGGAAAAGCTTCCTTCGTGGATGACACCCATGCATGCCATCCCTCTGCAGTGTACGCTATGATGTGTCACAGGAAACAATCACCCAGTTAGGCTTTCTACTTCTTGGCTAACTGCAGTGAACTTGCATGACACTTTTCTTCAATCCTTCTCATCAGAAAATGTTCCTGTAGGGGTGTTAACTTCTGTGGATGGCCTGGATGTCTTTGTGAGATGGTTGCAGTTCCATCTTTGTTAAATTTTTGTACCACTTTTGCTACAGTATATTGATTGAAAAGTAAAGCTTTGCTGATTTTCTTGTAGCCTTCACCTTTCTTGTGTAAAGAAATTATTTTCTTTCTCAGGCCTTGTGACATTTCTCTTCCATGTGGTGCCATTGCTCACTGCATGAAATGGGAAGGGGTTCTCTATGTTGAGTAACACCCTTTTATATTCAACTGTCTGCTGGACACCTGTTTAATGAATAATTAGACTCACCTGTCTAAGACTTTCATTGGGGTGTACTAATTTTTGCAATATAATCTTGAATTAATTTGGTAGGGAAAAATACTTTGTTGTGTGTGCAAATTAACAAAACAATAAATCTTGTTTGCAATCAATGGCCCGCATTTGTGGGAGTATTTTGTAAAATATAGTGTCCCATCGAAAATGTTGATTCTGAAAGGAAAGTAAAGGTTTTCTGACCAATCTGTTAGGGTGTACCCATTTATGCTAAGCACTGTGTATATACATATATATATGTGTGTGTGTGTATGTATATATATATATATATATTATTGTGTATTTGTGTGTACTGAAGAGAGCCGTTAACTCAGCAGAGGTAATTTACGGCAGCTTAATAAACTGACAGCTGTGTGTTTTACTGATTTCTTGTTACTGTAATCTCACTATATATCACGTGATTACAGCAACAACAGCCGTTTTCCAGAGTTCAAAGCGTTTGTAGATTGCTTCACTCCTCATCAGGAGAAGTGATCTGCACTGCTTCATAAACAGGCACTCAGGTGAGAGCTGTCTCCTCTGAGAATGCCGGAGAACTTAGCAGCAGTCATTTACCACTGCTTGATAAATGTACACCTAAGTATACACTAATTATGAGTTGATTGTAAAGGCTGGTCATCTGATCACTTTGCTCCATATGCAATAAATACTTCTATCTCTACTCCAGTATATGTACTCTTGATTCTAGCCATATAGGTATACAGTCTATATCATTACCTATGTATTTACATCTATTTGCAGTATAATCGTTATTTACAATGCGCTGTATTCTGCAGGTTTACCCTGTATAGTTTAGCTTCGGTAGGAATAGGCCTATAGTCATCAGATTAATAAATGATCATACTTTACAACAGCTGCTCTATAATAGACACTGAGCATGCATTTATATACATTGTGCGCCCCCCCCCCCCCCCAGCACCATCAATACCTCAGGGGAGCAGTAGCACCTGGTTAAATAGTATATCAAATGTGGTGGTTTGACTCCCCTCCCCAAATGTACAGGGAAAGTTGCATAATACCAAGACATGCGATTACTACCTAATTTAGCTGGATAATGTGACAATTCTTTTTAGCTGATAATTTATATGACATTGATAGCTCTGAAAGTTATGATAACTGATAACACTATGCATTAATAGCTCTCATAACTCCTCAGGTTGGAACCTCTTGAAACTCTTTGAAACTATAGACTATTTTGTACTGGCTTGTGATTAGAGTCAGATATGTGATCTTGTAGAGTTTTTTGCAGATCTGCACACCCTCCTCCTTTAACCTCTTCGTGCCTAAGAGGTAAAACAAATGTTAATGCCTAAGCACATGCTTGCAATTTTGACATGTGTTCGTAAAAAACGTACATACCACCACAACTACTTTGTGCATCTAGGTGGATTATATCTTGTTTTTTTCAGGACAAATTGGGCTTTCATTCAGTGGCAAATGGTAATGATATCTCTTGATTTTTTTTTTTATTATAAAAAGGAAAACCGGACCAAAATAGTAAAATAAAATGTGGCTTTTATATTTAGCTGTATATTTCTTGCTACTACTATAACCTTCCACCAAAGAAAAACCAAAAATTAATTCTCCTGCTCCTGACGATCACACTGATACCACATATGTGTATGGTTGTTTGTACCAGTAGTACAGCCCAGAAACAATCATGCACATTTTGCTTTTTTTTTTATTTCTACCTAGAATACACTGACACTAATACTAATTTACCATTTTTTTAAAAATCTTGCCCAAAAAAGACAGATATGCAAATATGCAGCCTCACAGAAAAAAGCCCAGTCTAGTGGGGCAGCATACTTGCGTACCTTCAGCTGGAAGGGGTTAAACAATTGTTACAACTTGTACTGTCTAACTAATCACAATTATGTGTTTCAATCAATGTCACTGTCATGATTAGTAATGAGTGATGTTTTCTTAAGCCTAGATTCCATTGATTTTCAGTGACTGGCTAAATTTAATGCTATGGGGTACAAGGGGGTCCTTGAGTGAACAGAAACTATTATTACCTAATGGCAGACGGTATGAGAATTTTCTGTTTAATATGACATCTTTACCCTAATATTGAAGTTCATACTTCTTTTTTAGATCTGGTTTACATCTGACTCTTTATTTGCTAAGGATTAAAGGCTTTGTGTATAGCTAGCTTCACTCTGTGATATACAAATACCTTCTGTGGCTACTTTTCTCACAAGTACATAAATCATTTTAATAGGTGTAGTGCAGACCCAAGACTGGTCTGGCTGTTTGGTCTCAGGTTCAATTCCTTGATAGGCACACAGCAGCCAGGCACTTGGTAATTCCCAATCACTCGAGCCAGAAAACAGGCTGCGTGTGTCTTTTTTGTGTGTTTTTTTATTTTGCTAGAGAACTGGGATAGAGTGAGGGTGAGTCTAGGGATACTCCAATAAACTTCAAACGGGTAGTAGAGGATACTAATGCTGAACTAACACTTCAGGGTGAAAGTACCCCTTTTGAAGTTTTAGACAAAGTGACACTAAACAGGGATTCTTCAACAGGAATACAGTCCTGAGTGTGCTCAGTAACAAAGTGAAACTTCAGGGTGAAGGCATCCCTTTGTGAAGTGTAGTCAAGGTGGTACTAAACAGGAATTGCTCAACAGGAATACAGTCCTGAGGGTAAATCTTGAAAAAAGGCCAAAGTCAGCCTTTAAGTCCAGAAGGCCGGTACTTACCGCATCCTGAATACTGTTTACCAGCATGCAGTATCAGTGAGCTTCTGTGGATGCTTAGGAAGCTTCTGCAAATGCTACAGGAGACCAGAACAGAGGTCCCCCAACCAAACAGTAGCCGGGATCCCATAAAAGACTCTTGTAGCTTCAGGTGGATCTCCCAGGAATGCCAAAGCTTGGGTCAAGCTCCCCCAGGAACAGTAGCCCCTCTGCTCTGGGTTCCAGCCTATTTATACCCCTGTTACTCTTTGTATTGACCAGGGAATGGCTGAAGAGGCAGTAATATGCAGGCTGGAGTCTGTGCTCTTGCACCCACTATGTCCTAGGGTCCCCTGGAAGACAGGGGGAAGAAGCCAAGCCCACAGTAGCAGAGCCCAGAGCAAACCTTACCTAACAATTGCTGCTCTACCTAATTACAGGGAGGCCAAAAACTACATTTAACCACTTGCCTACCAGGCACTTATACCCCCTTCCTTACCAGGCCAATTTTCAGCTTTCAGCGCTGCCGCACTTTGATTGACAATTGCGCGGTCATGCAACATTGTACCCATATGAAATTTTGATCATTTTTTTCTCACAAATAGAGCTTTCTTTTGGTGGTATTTAATCGCCACTGGGCGCTTTACTTTTTGCGCTATAAATTAAAAAAAGTGCAAAAAATTTAAAAAAAAAAAAAAAGTTTATTTGTTTCTTTTATAAAATTTTTCAAACAGGTATTTTTTCTCCTTCACTGATTTGCGTTGATGAGGCGGCACTGATGGGCACTGATAGGCGGCACTGATGGGCACTGATAGGCGGCACTGATGGGCACTGATAGGCAGCACTAAAGGGCACTGATAGGCAGTACTAATGAGGTGGCACGGATAGGCGGCACTGATAGACAGCACTAATTAGGGGTCACGGATAGGCGGCACTGATATGCAGCACTGATAGGCGGCACTGATAGGTGACACTGATGATGGGTACTGATAGACGGCACTGACTCGCATCACTTCTGGGCACTGACTGGCGGCACTGACTGGCACAACCCCTGGGCACTGACTGGCAGCACTGGTGGGTGGCACTGGTGGGTGGCACTGGTGGACAGCACTGGTGGGTGGGCACAGGTGGGTGGCACTGGTGGGCACAGGTGGGTGGCACTGGTGGGCACAGGTGGGTGGGCACAGGTGGGTGGCACTGCTGGGCACATGTATGTGGCACTGCTGGGCACAGGTAGGTGGCACTGCAGAGTGGCACAGGTGGGGGCACTGCTGGGCACAGGTGGGGGCACTGCTGGGCACAGGTGGGGGCACTGCTGGGAATGGGTGGGCGGGGCTAGTGGGCGCACAGCTGATCGGAACTTGCGGGGGTCACTGCTGGGCACCGATCATCAGGGCACTGATCATCAGTGCCCTGATGATCGGTGCCGATCCCCGCTCTGACAACTGCCGGTTCTCGGCAGTACTTTCCTCACGATCTGACAGCGTGAGGAAAGTGCAGCCGAGAACCGGCACTTGCATTTTCCTGTGATCAGCGTGTCATTGGACACCGCTGATCACGTGGTAAAAGGCCGGTGGGATCGGCCTTTCACCACATCTCGTGATCAGCTGTGTCCGTAGGACACAGCGATCACGGAGATCGCCGGGTGCGCGCCCCCTGGGGCGCGCAGGAGAGCGCGTTCTGGGAGGACGTCATATGACGTCCACTCAGAACTGGCCGGCCGCGGTGAAGCCGTCATTCGGCTATGCGCGGTCGGCAAGTGGTTAAACAATAGTAGTATAATGGGGCATTGCATAGGTCATTAATATTTCCATTATTTTCAAACAATAAAAGTTTACTGTACATAGGCTTAGTGTACTTTAAATAAGTTAATAATGTCATTCAGACATTAGGCAGACCAAATAATGATTAGCATGTGTATGGTAAAAAGCTAATTATCCTGTCTGCTGAAAATACCTTTAAACTTGTGGAATGGAAAACCTTGATGACAGACGTTTTAACCCACATATGCAGGAAATCATGGCTACAGATAATATAATGATTGTCTTTCTGTGCTTTTTATCTTAAACAGCTTTCATCCCAGACTTCCAACTAGAAAACGACTGCAGTGCTACCTCCTAACTATATTATAGTACTGATTGGCTTCCTGCTTTGAATGTCACAGAGCCCGCCCTGGGAGAACTCTCTGCTTGTTTTCTATGTTCATAGATTGAAAGTGCGATCTATTATTTACAAGCTTATGTCAGTATAATATGGAAGATTGCAAATGACAACGTAGTTAATTGTTGTTTTTTTCCTATGTAGTTACCACTGTATATTCATAAAGCTGTCCTCTAAGTATCCCGCAGCTATGGTGAGAAACATGTTGACCTGAGGAAGCACTGTTTCCACACAGAATAGTTTGATGTAGTTATGGATATATAGGAGAATATGTGTATTAAAGAATATGTATCCCAGACTGAAATATGGTTTACGCTGAGGTCACAGAGGCAATTCTGCTAGCGGCACATCACTAGCTGCAGAATCACTGAGGAGAGAGCTCTACTTACTGGAATTGTTCCTAGCTGGTCCAGCTAGTGAGGGAGTAACTTTGTTGAAACAGGTAAGTGGTCTGTTAGGTTTGCTTTCCCTGATCAGTTTTTGCCAGTAACAGGATCACTGTTATGGCCAAAAGAGAGCGACAAGGGTCAAACCACAGGATCAGCAACAGTTCCAGAAGACTTAAATGGGCATAGAACAGAACAGAGAACAGGCCAAGGGTCAAACAAGGATGTCAGTTAAGCAAGAGTATCCAAACCAAATCAAAAAGCAGAGAACTGGAAAACAGGCCAGGTCATGATACGCAGTTGAAAACTGTAGTTGGACATGTGCTGAGAAAGGGGAGCTTTTGTCTTTTAGGTGTCCATGGAGATAAGCATCTTGGGATCCGGCCGAATCAGATGACCATCTCATGTTCGTGTCCAGCAGCCCCCACTGTCTGGCCCACAGGGAATATGATTGGGTGGACAGAGAGTTGTTTTGTGGTGCAACCAATAAAAAAATTAAGTGGTTTATATACTAACTTTGGGGATGGAGAAGGAGAAGAGCCACATAACTGTGACCATATTAGACCTCACCCTGGAGATCATCTACCTGCTGACTGGAGAGGACTACATTGACTACAGTGGTCATTTGACACCCAATAAGCACACCTGTATGTCCAACCATCTCAACAGGACCTAAAACCTCATCATGGACCCTGCACTTGTCTTCCCAACACTTGAAAGCAATGACAAGAAGATTCTAGAAATCATCCAGAAGATCATTGAGCTGC
Source organism: Staurois parvus (assembly GCF_062004578.1). Classification (NCBI taxonomy): domain Eukaryota; kingdom Metazoa; phylum Chordata; class Amphibia; order Anura; family Ranidae; genus Staurois; species Staurois parvus. Next base: position 1,710,161 of record NW_028318002.1, read on the forward strand.
TGACGGGAGAGGTTCCTATAAGGTGTCAGGATGTCACTATCTATTTCTCTATGGAGGAGTGGGAGTATATAGAAGGACACAATGATCTCTACAAGGATGCCATGACGGAGAACAGGCCACCCCTCACATCACCAGATGGATTCAGTAATGGGAACCCACCAGAGAGATGTCCCCATCTTCTGTATTCCTGGGTCTCTACACAGGAATAACAGGAGATCCATCAGGAGGATGCCCTGATTGTTATTAAAGTTGAAGCTGTTGATGAAGACAACTCAACAGTGACTCACGGAGATGTTAACAATGAAGAAGATGAAGACAGACCCATGAAGGTTGAAGAGGAGGAAATTCCTATGGAGATCAGCACAGATGGACAATATCGAAAGTGTGACACCCATAAAGGCCCCATCATGTCTGCAGACAGTGGAAGAGAAGTTGATGACATCACACAACCTGGAGAAAATTGCATAACCTCAGATTTCCATCCATTATTTCACAGCGCAAATGTGTCTTCTGACTCATCAACCTATGTTTCCTGAACACCCATCTCCGGTCATCCATCATACACCGCATAGAGTCCTGTACATGGTGGGGAAGCCATATTCATGTCTGGAATGCAGGAAGAGCTTTGAACAGGAATCCTATCTTGTCCTCCACCAGAAAGGCCATATTAATGACCTCAAGCCCTATTCTTGTTTGAATAGTAAATAGGTAGGCGCTGTACATAAAATGAACAAGAGTTCACCCAAGTGAACCCTATATAATTGCTGGATATTGGTTATCTGTGGATGGACAACCCGTTGGTAAACTATTCATCAAACAATATAATCAATAACCATATGATCCTATTGCCATAAAAAGTCCTTGTGCTTCTACCATGTGCTGAATAAACATAAAGTGTAACAGTCCTTTTTGAAAACTCAGTAATGGTGACAAGAAGATCCATGTATCCACACCTTGGTGCAAAGACAAATGAATGGCTCACTCACCAGACCTATATGACTCCATTCCTGTGGTCATAGAATGCATATATCGCATTGTGTTTTATATGCCAAGATATTCTCTAAGGATTCTTCCAAACATGGTCTCCATCACCCACACTTCATAGTTGTATAGCCAGGAAGACTGATGTGAAATTGCCAATATATTCACCAAAATATGTATGAAGGGATTATGACAGGTAATCCTTGCTCATTATGCCATACCACTCAAAGGAATTAGAGAAATGAAAACCTTTCTAAGTATAGTATTTAATGAGGCAACAGCAAAATTATAAACAAACTCTGTACACTCACATATTAAAGTGCCTATGAAACTGGCACCAGCATGCATTGCCTGTATGATCAATTAACCTCCTTGGCGGTATGATTCTTTCCGATTTTTTGTGCTGAAAGCGGTACCATTTTTTTGCATGGAAATATGTAGTTTTTTATTGTAGGCTGTAATTTTTAGGAATAACTCACTGAAATCTGTACGAACAAGAGTCTATTAAACATCTCGGGTAGGATAAAATTTGAAACACGAAATCATAAATTATAATTTAATAAATAATCATAAAAAATAATAATATAATATTAATAAATTTAATTCAATAATATAATCAAACCAAAAACACTGAAATTTGAAATACAGAGGCAAATTCGCACATCGCTGAGCAAACTTGCAAAATCGTTTTCAGTGTCTGATGACGAATTTCCCCACGAATCATTATCACTCAATTCTGCAAGTGGTTCTGATTTACTATCGCTGTTCTAAAACCGCTTTTGACGTAAAGGGACGCTTTTTGGACGCCATGGACTTTTCTAAGTTTCCAGGCAGAAAGAACATTCAAAATGCAGGCAGGGCACAGGACAAAGCAGTAAGGACAAAATATATGTGAAATGCATTGAAACAGCAATGACAGCAAAAATGAAATTTTTTAAAAATTCAAATTTCCCGCCGTACGTCCCGACGTCACAGGGACCGGAACACAGAAGCTGGATGCCGGAATCGGCTGGAGGAGATGGCCAGGGACGCTGCAGGGGACACATCGCGGGAGCGAAGGACATGGTAAGTGCTGCAGGAATCCCCAGAGCAACGCCGCATGGTAAGCCCGAGTGTAGCTCGGGGTTACCGCTCTTGGTATAGAAATTTTACCCCGAGCTACACTAGGGAATACCGCTAAGGAGGTTAAGATGGTCGACGTGCACTCCAAGCCAGCCGGATGTGAAGACGCCGCCAGGCAAAACGTACGTCGAACAAACGTGATTCTGTCATATCCGGCCGGAACAGAAGCAAAGCTTGGATAGCACGTCGGACATCTTAATTAAGTCATCCTTGTGGAGCATCAAAGGACTCACACAGGAGAGAAGCCGTTTCGTGTGCAGAGAGCGGGAAGAGCTTTACATAGAGGAAAGCCTTTGTCAGTCACCAGAAGGTGCATATACAAGAGAAGCCTGAACTTTCTCAGCATGGAAGTCCAGTGGTATAGGGACAAGAGCTGGTCTGGTGACATTGAGCAGGTATTGTACTTGTCTTGACTATCTTTACTTTAAAGCTGAACTCTGGAAAACTAAAAAGTCCTCCCTTGCCTAAATGAGCTCAGCCCCTCTGCAAGACAGGACTTTTTTTTTAATTTTGTGGAGTTCAGTTTTACTATTTTTTTTCTAGGCGGTATTTTTCACTGGATTGTCACCACCTCTTACCTCCATGTCTTATACACAATAAGGCTACGTTCACACTAGCCTTGTGTGCAGGCGGCAGAGAGGCGTTTGGGAAGCGTTTTTACCGCTTCCCAAACGCCTCTGCCAATTCTGCACATTACAGCACATGGTGCGTTTGCGTCGCGTCGCGTTGCGTCGCGGCAAAACGGATGCCTCTGGACGAGTCAGGAGGCTTTGAAGCCTCCTATTCTCGTCTATGGTGCCGCTCCGCAAACGCCCGGCCGGCGTTTGCGGTGCGGTTGCGACGCGGTTGCGGGGCGTTTGCGGAGCGGAAACACCACTCAAACTGCATTATAGGCGTTTGTGGGGCGTTATTAACGCTCGGCAAACGCCTAGCAACCGCCGCTAAACCGCGCATGCGGCGTTTGCGGAGCGTTTGCCGAGCGTTAAAACCGCTCCACAAACACCGGACCAACGCTTGCCAAACGCTATAGGGGCGTTTGGCAAGCGTTGGCAAAACAGCCTAGTGTGAACGAGCCCTAAGACTAGTGACCTACTTGGCATTCTATAAAATAGCTGTCTGTGGCTATGACTAATGTTTCCTTTTTGTTTGCTCTTCCCTAATTATTGTGGCACTCATCCACAATCAACAGGGATGATCAACATGGAAACAAATCTGTATTAAATTACTTAGTAATAGCATCATGTTACAGAGGTGCAAATGAAATGTAGTAGTAAAGATTTAATTTAGGAGAATAATTTTAAATCACACTATTTATTTGTTAAATAAAAACCACAAAGATGTGCCAGGCAGGGACTAGCATACTTGAGCAAGCCATTTTATACATTTTTCAATGTACTGCAATATTTGAAAATAAGCCAAAAGATCAAGGAGTAATGTCATCCACCCTCTCTGCCAGCTATGTTTACATGAGGTTTGTGCAGTTTCAGTTACATAGAAATGAGAGAGTCTGAGAGACAACAGCTCCTGCTATGCTTTCTCTTTAATAATTCATAGGGGGACATTTATCAAGAAAATTAGTAACACTGTTAGTCCTCATGCACACTGGACATTTTTACAGCTGCTGTTTTTGGATTTTGATGTTTTTTTCTACAGCCAGTAAACCCCCCAGCATGTTATCCTATGTGTCCATGCACACTTAGACTGTATTCAACGTTTTTTTGGCTAGGAAAAAAACCCAGGACTAGTGGGTTTCTAGAGGAGTTTTTTAGCTGTAAAAACGCTCTAATGCTGAAAAACGTTGCAAAACTTGGTAAAACGCTGTAAACTGGCGTTTTTGGACTTTTTTTTCAGAAAAAAAAATTGGGGGGTAAAAAAACCCTCAAAAACGCAAACGCGATAAAATGCCGCTAATCGCAGCAAAACGCCACTAAACGCTAATGCAAAAATGCTAAAAAAAAGCTGATAAACACACAAACTGTGATAAACTCACTGTGAAATACATAGCTAACATTACCAGCATTATCAAAACGTCCAGCGTGCATGAGGACTTAGATGCAACATAAGCTAGAAAATTGTTGGCTGAACAGAGGCTACATTCAATCAGATGCTGTTCCTGTACTTTGACAACCAGCAGGGTTGGCTGTGAAAATACTATAGTCATGGAGAGAGATACGCCAATCCACGTTGTGTAGCCTCGGTGGAGGAATCAGCTAGATTTTTAACATCTAAAATTTATAGAAATGTAAAAACATGTAAATGTATTCGTGCATGGCCAGCCCATGTCTGCCTCTCACTTAGCAAAGTCTATGTGGCAGTTTAAGGCCTTGTTTACACTTGGACATAAGCAGTGGCAGACGTGTACACATGGCATGGCCGTGATGCTTTTCATCGCAGCATGTCAAATTTTATCCTCCCGCATGCTGTTGCAGTGCAGTTGTGTAGGTTTTTAGAGGTTAAAACAGATGGTGAGGAGACAACATAACACCTCCTCACTGCCTGTCAAATGCCCTCTGAACAGCGTTCCATCATATCGCTCTTCAGAGGACAACACCAATGTAAAAGAGCCCTAACTGTGTTCTTGCCTCACCTATGCCTATAATTCTGGGCAGTCAGCTGTAACAACTGCCAAAGTTCTGTGACACATTTTAGAAAACTGTCTGTCTATCTATATTTACACCAGCTCTGCCCCCTAACCCCTTTTACTAGTATTTAGGACAGCATAAGAGGTGGGTTCCCATGGAGGACATAAGGAGATGCAAGGAAAGGAAAATTAAGGTAAGTTTTGCTAAACAGTTTTCCAAATTCCTGGAGTCAGCTGATAATGGGACAAAACCAACAATATTATAAACATAAGGGTCGATAAATAAAGTCACCAATACATATGAAAGTGGCAGAATTCTCAGACGGCCAAGACGTGTTCATTCAAAACATCGTGTTCAGACAGCCATTTTCATACAAAATGAACATGTTTTGAATAGCCTTACAAACTGTCTCAGCTGACATCTTTGCCGCATCTGGCGCAAGGCCAGCCTGATTGTCCAATAGATTAGGAAAGGATTCTCAGGAAAGCCAACATTCCTTTCTTAGGACCCAGGCAGAAGACAAAATGGTTGTCTTTTTTTCAAAAGGTCTCATTTCTTTGTAGGTAGGCAGATAATATTGTGTGCAGATCAAAAGCGGTCCACTCCTGGCCTGAATCTGACAAACTTGATGCTATAAACACTGGTAAAACTGTTTCTTTATTGTTTGATTGTTTGTCTTTATTTGATTTGATATATGGTCCCTCATCATTTGTCCCCAATGCTTCTGAGAAATACTTTAGGAGATGTTGAACGCAGAGTATTCATTCCCACATATGATGGGAATGACCCGAAATCAGAAGATACTGAAATGGAGTGTATCAATTACGCTATACACTTCCAGGGAAAGGTATCCTAAAAACCCAAGAAAAGATTTATCACATTTGAAACCCAAACATTGCACAAATAGCCAGTGTTGTTTACTGACATTTCTTTTCATGGCAGCCAAACAGATTCTACCTAAAACAAATAATGGTCATCATCCCCTACCATAAGCCAAATGAAACAGATAAATGAACTTGTTTCTCTCCAATAAGAAATTGGCATTGTTCCAATTTCCAAGTGAATTTGAACATGCTGGATCAATAATTTAGGAAGAAGGGTCAGCCGCACACCGGAGGATAGATGAATATAGTGTGTATTTATTGATCCATAGGACCAGGGGTGGACCGACAAGTCATGGGGCCCCCGGGCAATAGGGGATCATGGGGCCCCTGTGTCCTTGCCCAAACTCAAAAAAGCCTATGAAAAAGGTACCAGGGGCATCCCATGGGGCCCCCTACTGACCCCGGGCCCTCGGGCAGTGCACGAGTTTCCAAATGGTCAGTCCGCCCCTGCATAGGACACACAAAACACCAGGACATGAATACAGGACCTGTTAACACAATCTCGTGCTTAATCATAACCTTATGATTTGGGGGTATTTTTCTACTAAGGGGACAGGACAACTGCACTGCATCAAAGGGACAATGGCTGGGTGGGAGCTGAAAGTTCGAGTTGCCAAATGTCAGCCCCCAAACCTTAATGACTTGGAGAGGATCTTCCAAGAGGAGTGGGCCAAAATCCCTCCTGAGATGTGTGCAAACCTGGTGGCCAACTACAGGAAATGTCTGACCTCTGTGATTGCTAACAAGGGATTCGCCACCAAGTACTAAGTCATGTTTTGTGAAGGGGATCAAATACTTATTTCCCTCATGAACATGCAAATCAGTGCATAATTTGTTGGACATGCATTTCTTTTGAATTTTTTGTTGCTATTCTATCTCTCAGTGTTACAATACACCTACCATTTGATTTTTAGATTGATCATTTCTTTGTGAATGGGCAAGCATTCAAAATCAGCAGGGAATCAAATACTTATTTCCTTCACTGTACACATTTATCTTTCATCACAAACCTGCCTCCTTCAAGGAGTACACACATTATTCTATATTTATTAGAACCAATTCCTATTGTCATCGGTCCAGCTCTATCACATACTGTACCTTTTTTACTAATTGGAGTTTCAGTCCTTAGATGGGATGTAAAAATAAACTTGTTTTTTTTTCCATTTAATTTTACTAGTGCAATTCTGTTTGAAATGGGGTTGTCCATCATATGCCTGGAAGATTCCTTTTTTTAAAATTCATATTCTCAATTGAACTAGCCCCTTATAACAGTATTGATCAACTTAGTATACTTAAAGTGGAGTTCCACCCAAAAGTGAAAGCTTAGCTTATCTGCCTCCTCCATTCCCTCCACTGCCACATTTGACATCTTTTGGGGGAGTGGGTACCTGGTTTTGACAGGTACACGCTTTTACTTCTCGCTCAGTTAGCTGTGGAAAACTGAGCTGGAAGACTCCCCCCCCCCCCTCCTTCCCCCTGCAGCTTTCTGGGCCATTTCACAGGTCCCAGAGGACTGCAGCTCATTCACACGGCGCAGTGCGATTTGCACATGCACAGTAGGAAACTAGCTGTGAAGTCACAAGGTTTCCCTAAGTAAAGATGGCGGTGCCATTACCCGACAGCCAACTGAAGGATTGGATGAGGACACCGCTGGATCCCTGGACAGGTAAGTGTCCTAATACTAAAAGTCAGCAGCTACAGTATTTGTAACTGCTGACTTTTAATTTTTGGGAGGGGGGGGGCAGAAACTCCTCTTTAAGGGCCTCAAGTGCAGGTTCCAATATATCCAGAAGGTCACACAATAGCTTAGTATTCAAAAATTAGCATTGCATTAAGGCATAATAAAATGCATGTCTTTTCACGTTACCATAATACACAGTAACATATGCCAGCTGTGTGTGCGTTGCAGTGATATTTATTCCGAAGGTAACCTAATATGCTGTTATGGTACTTGGCAATGCGCCTGCACTGCAGTGTACCACAATACACATGCCATGCTTTGCAATGTGTTGCATTAATGGGTGATTTTGTAGTTTGTTAAAGTGCACTGCCATCCTATTCAAAATGAATTGGCTGCTGCAATGCATTACAATGATGTGACGGGGCTCTAGGGCGCAGAGCAGTTTTGTATTTATAAGAATTAAATAAACTCACATTCATTGTAAAGAAATCTACGTTCAGTCTGACCCGATTTTCTTTTAACTTCCATCAAGTTTTTCAGCGCTCGTTCTCCAGAAGGGCAGGACTGGCTAACTCTGCGGGGCCCTACCCAGGCATGTCACCTCCTGACAGTCCATGTGACCAAGGCTGTACAGGAAGCGGACTCCCCTCACAGCCGGGAGCTCTAAGTGGCAGCCTTTCCTGTCTAGTACATTTGGACCCCGCTACAGGGATGTGGCCAGCACTTCAGGATCCAGAGTGCATGTAAGGCTTGGCAGCATGCACAATGGCTGCCTTTGTTTACATTTTACTGCACCAGCAAATGAGGAGCCCTTTTCACTTGTGTTTTCTCAGAAGGCCACTTGTTGGGCTCCAGGGCCCTAGAAGGTAAAAGGTAAGTAATACTGCAACTTGTTTCATTTAGAACTAGTAATAAGTACATTTCAATTGTTATAGTCTCTGTTGTTGCATCACAAGTATTCCTATTTATGTGATAAGAAAGCTTATATATGCAGTTGCTGGCCCTTTAAAATACTTTGTCGAAATGTAACCCAAGCCAGAAGGGTTGTGCAACAGCTGAAAGGTTAAATCAAGGCCTGGCAAAAAAAAGCAGCATGCGCTCATTGCCTAATCTCATTTGTTAGACCCTGCCTTGTAGAACTGCATCCAGGGAATTAAAGTTACATACCAGCACAGAACTCTATTGGAAAAAATTCTACTCTGCTCAAAGTTATACATTTGCCTTTGCTTAGAGTTGAGAATACCTCATATACTGTAGATTTTATACATCAATATAGTGCCCAACTATCCCATATTTCAAGGGATTGTCCCTCCTTTGAGACCAAATCCCTCTGTCCCTCATGGACCCTCAGTTGTCTGAGTTGGTCTGATGTTTATATCTATCCTAAACAAAATGTAACCACTTTTCCTCCAGAGGATTTACCCCCCTTCCTGACCAGGCCATTTTTTTGCGATATGGCGCTGCCAGGGGCGGACTGACCATTCGAGCACTCGGGTACTGCCCGAGGGCCCGGGGTCAGTAGGGGGCCCCATGAAATGCCCCTGGTACCTTTTTTTTAAAGGCTTTTTTGAGTGTGGGCAAGGACACAGGGGCCCCATGATCCCCTATTGCCAGGGGGCCCCATGAGTTGTCAGTCCGCCCCTGGGCGCTGCGTTACTTTAACTGACAATTGCGTGGTCATGCAACGTTGCACCCAAATGAAATTTATGTCCTTTTTTCCCTCAAAGCTTTCTTTCGGTGGTATTTGATTGTTCGTTTTTATATTTTTGCGCTATAAACAAAGAACACAATTTTGAGAAAAAAACAATATGACGTTTTGCTATTAAACATGTCCAGTAAAAAAAAAAAAAAATCAAATTTCTTCATAAATTTAGGCCATTCTGCTACGTCTTTGCTAGAAAAAAAATCCCAATACATGTAAATTAATTGGTTTACGTGAAAGTTATAGCATCTACAAATGGTGGTATATATACTGGAATTTTTTTTTTATACTAGTAATGGCGGCGATCAGTGACTTATAGCGGGACTGCAACGGGCATTCTGACACTGGGGGGGAACTGACTAACTGTGACTGACATCCCCAGTGACACTAATACAGTGATCAGTGCTAATGAAAAGCACTGACACTGTACTAATGACACTGGGCAGGAAGGGGTTAACATCTGGGGGGGAGCGGGTACCTAAAATTGACACTTCCGCTGCGATTGTTTAGGCGATTGGAAGCGGAAGTTGTCCTCCTACCCTCCCTCCCCGTAGTCTTCTGGGACACGTGACAGGTCACAGAAGACTACGGGGCCATTCAAGAAGCGCAGTGCTACTCGCGCATGCGCAGTGGGCACCCGGTTGTGGACTATTTATCCAACCTCTAGATTACTGCATTTGTTATGTTGAACAGCCAATATAAAGGAAGAATAGAGGTAAAAATAGCACTTGGTTTAACCAATCATTTTCTGCATATTAGAATGTTGTGGCCCTTGTAACTGGGGTTGTGGTAGGGATGTTTCCCATACTTACATGTATAAATACATCAGTGGTTCATATAGCGAACTCGGTGTATAGCTATTCACCCTGAGGTCATCACAGATGACAAGGGGGCACTCTTTGCGTCTGTAGAAAAAGAAATTTAATCTCCAAACACGGAAAGTTTTTTTCACAGTGATAGCTGTGACAATGTGGAATAGACTCCCTCAAGAGTTTGTTCTGGCCAGCTCAGTGGATTGCTTCAAAAAAGGCCTGGATTGTTTCTTAGATACACAGAATATAACTGGAAACTAACATTTATAGGTAAAGTTGATCCAGGGAATATCTGATTGCCTTCGGGAGATCAGGAAGGAATTTGTTTCTCTGCAGGAGCAAATTGGATCATGCTTTGCTGGGTTTTTTTTTGCCTTCCTCTGGATCAACTGTCGGTATAGGAATTTAACTTTTTTTTAATGGTTGAACTGGATGGACTTTTGTCTTTTTTCAGTCAGACTAACTATGTAACTATATAACTGACATACAGTATGCTAAAAGGTGTCCCTCTTTATCTATTCAGAAAGGTATATATTAAAAGGACTGTACGAGGTGGTATCAAAAGGTTTCGAGACTAGTTTTGTAACATGCCAACAGATGACATCAGCAGGTTGCACACACAGTCACAGGGAGCACCGGCCTTCATAAGTCAGTGTGCCAAAAGACATCGGTGTATATTGGGAGCTGTGCAATTGGTGCTATTTTGACCACGTGCGTTACCACGTCTGCTGTTTCATCATGGACAGCAAGTTAGAACAAAGAGCAAACATGAAATTCTGTGTGAAACTGGGCAAATTGCTGGATCTCCACAATGTTGTCAAAAACAGTGACCTTTGAGCTGGAACCTCATCTTCAGGAAGAGGGCATTTTCAGGAGTTGAGCTTGTTGAAGATCTTCCTGATCTTTTGTCATCTTCCAGTGATTTTTTACTGTCACTCAAAACACCTCGAACGACTCATTGCAGCATCGCCATAAACTTTCTGAATCATGTCAAACATCACTGTGGCAGATTTGACCAATTTCATGCAGAATTTCATGTTTGCTCTCTGTTCTAACTTGAAGTGATACTTTTCTTTAAACGCCTTCCTACCACTGTATAGTAAAAAAAAAAAAAAAGGAGAGGAGATAGACATCTATTTCTGGAGTGATGTTTATAAATGTCAGTCCAGAAATAACCCTCAAGTGGTCGTTTGTGATGTATCTAATGTATCATTACTGAGTTCCATGATTTAACACCCTCAATACCTGCATTTTCTTTTTTTCCCAAAAATTGTGTAAAAAAAAAATAAATCACCTTGGGTTGTCTACTTTCTAAAAAAAAAAAGAGCATCATGGGAGTTTTCATAGAGTTGTGACATTTTTTAAAAATAGAAAATAAGGTAAACAGATTTTTTCTGTTAAATAGTAAAAAATAAAAAAAACAATAGTTATTAAATACCACCAAAAGAAAGCTTGACTTCTTGCAAGAAAAATGTATAAACATTAATTAAGACACAGTGTTGCATCCCCAAGTAACTGTCAATTAGATGTAAAGAATTGGAACCTGAAAAATGACCTGGTAATGAAGGGGTATTACATCCTGTTACTCGAATGGTTAAGGGTTTTTTTTCCATGGCCTATGCTCCCTGCTGATTGGTGGGCATTTTTTGGTCTCCTATCACATGAGATAGTAGATGTATGGGTGGTGGATGTTGAGTGGATATGGTGTAAGAAACATTCATCCTCTTGGTTCTCTAAAGAAAGTGATGATGAGCAACCACCGCAAGGCATTTGGCTAGTGTTCCTAAAGCAAGAAAACTGTTCTTCAGATGCCTTCTCTTACAGCCTTTGTAAACAAGGACTTATCATTTGAAGCGGAGTTGGAAATTGGAAGTTGGAAACCACTTTTATTCAACATGGCCACATCAGGCATGTACATTCATTGACATTGTAAAATAAATCTGAGAACTGGAAAATTTAGCAAAAACCATCTGCATTAACATCAATATATAGAATTGTTGCATGTCTAAAAATATTTTTCGTGGCAACTTTTCCTATACATGATATTACTTTATATGTGGCGAGGGTTCAAATACATCTCCTTTATGGCGCACTAGGTAAAGTTGTTTGCAGATAGGAAAGATGAAGGATGAGGCTCACTGCTGGACCTAGTACTGCTGCCCTGCATACTGCACCCTGTTGACAGTGACAGCTTAGTCATCTCTACCCCATATTCTTCAATGGCCTTCCCAAGCAGGAGGAAGAGAAAGACTTCCTGCTGTTTCAGGAGTAGGAGGTCCCTTTCAAAACTGACTCCAGTCTTTGAGGCAGCAGTCAGTACAAATGATAGCAGGAGGAGGGTTGGGGTGTCAGGGGTGTGGAGACAGGGGCAGATTTCCAGGGGTACCACCCAACCCACAGGAGTTTTAAGTGGGTAAAGTGAGATTGTTGAAGATACTCAGCAACACTGAAGACTCAAGATCCTCTGCTGCAGGCAATTGAGGAATAGGGTCAATCATTCTTATGTGCTTGTGCAACAGGGCCGGATCTAGCCTGTCCGATGTTGGGGTACAGTAAAAAAATGTCAGGGGGGCAGAGGATGGGAGATCAGCAGGGCAGTGTACAGAAGCCATTGTAGGGAGGTGTACAGGAGACAATAGAGCTGAGAACAGGGGTCACTGCTTGCAAGGCAGAGGACAGGGGTCACTGCTGGCAGGGCACTCAGCAGAGTACCTTCTCCCATCCCTGCACTACACATAGCCTGGTCACAGGCAGTAGAGCTACTCATCCAGGGGAGTGATACGGGCAGCCTTTCCCATGCCTCTGGTCCCCCTGCTGATCAGATCATCGATTTAGCTGGGCAGTACATTTATTTGTACATTTACAAAGCTGCAAGGAGAGGGTAGCTGTCTGCAGTATGGTTCAGCAGGCAGGCAGAATGTTCAGGGTGGAGGGGGGGCAGTTGGCTTTTGAGGGGGGCACAACTAAAATCTGGCGGACATAGCCCACCCCAGCACCCCCCTAGATCCGGCCATGTTGTGCAAGCATTCAGATCATAAATGAGAGAGACCATTACTGGTTGGCCACCTTTTTGGATCTGTGATACAAGGGGTTAAATAGCAGATCTCATGCTGCCATTCCAAAAAAATAATAAATAAAAAAGTATCAAGGACAGTACTCAATTGTTTCTACAATTCAGTCCACAATCACTTCTGTTGCAAGTGCTCTAATAAGGTTACAATCACCACTACTATTTTGAATATTAGTTTAAAGTTCAGATGCATTTTTGAGACTGTCCATGTAATTCTATTGCAAATGTACCTATGTGGATGGAGCACAGATAGAGAAGTAAGCATCACATGTAGGCACACATGTTAACACATATGCCTTTTAGGATTTAGGTTTCTATTGTCAACCTCATAACTTAAACTGCTCAGAGAGAAAAGAGAGAAGAGTATCAGCATAACTGGCAACACACAGAGCGAAAAATGCTGAAACAGTAAAGGTGAAACTCGAAAAATTTGAATATCGTGCAAAAGTTCATTTAATTCAGTAATGCAACTTAAAAGGTGAAACTAATATATGAGATAGACTCATTACATGCATAGCAAGATAGTTCAAGCTGTGATTTGTCATAATTGTGATGATTATGGCTTACAGCTCATGAAAACCCCAAATCCACAATCTCAGAAAATTAGAATATTACATGCAATCAATAAAACAAGGATTGTACATAGAACAATATCGGACCTCTGAAAAGTATAAGCATGCATATGTACTCAGTACTTGGTTTGGGCCCCTTTTGCAGCAAATACTGCCTCAATGAGGCGTGGCATGAAAGCTATCAGCCTAGGGCACTGCTGAGGCGTTATAGAAGACCGGGATGCTTCAATAGCGGCCTTCAGCTCTTCTGCATTGTTCGGTCTCATGTCTCTCATCTTTCTCTTGGCAATGCCCTATAGATTCTCTATGGGGTTCAGGTCAGGCAAGTTTGCTGGCCAATCAAACACACTAATCCCATGGTCATTGAACCAGGTTTTGGTGTTTTTGGCAGTGTGGGCAGGTGCCAAGTCCTGCTGGAAAATGAAGTCAGCATCCCCATAAAGCTCATCTGCAGAAGGAAGCGTGAAGTGCTCCAAAATCTTCTGGTAGACAGCTGCGTTGACCCTGGACTTAATGAAGCACAGTGGACCAACACCAGCAGATGCCATGGCTCCCCAAATCAACACAGACTGTGGAAACTTCACACTGGACTGCAAGCATCTTGCAGTGTGTGCCTCTCCATTCTTCTTCCATACTCTGGGTCCTTGGTTTCCAAATGAGACGCAAAAGTTGCTCTCACCACTGAGCAACAGCCCAGGTCTGTTTTTGTTTAGCCCAGGTAAGACACTTCTGACGTTGTTTGTTGTTCAGGAGCTGCTTGACAAGAGGAATATGACATTTGAAGCCCATGTCCAGGATCCGTCTGTGTGTGGTGGCTCTTGATGCACTGACTCCAGCCTTAGTCCACTCCTTGTGAAAGTCCCCAACACTTTTGAATGGCCTTTTCCTGACAATCCTCTCCAGGCTGTGGTCATCCCTGCTGCTTGTGCACCTTTTTCTTCCACACTTTTCCCTTCCACATAACTTTCTATTAATGTGCTTTGATACAGCACTTTGGGAACATCCAACTTCTTTTGCAATTACCTTTTGAGGCTTTCCCTCCTTATGGAGGGTGTCAATGATGGTTTTCTGCAAAACTGTCAGGTCAGCAGTCTTTCCCATGACTGTGATTCCTACTGAACCAGACTGAGAGACCATTTAAAGGCTCAGGAACCCTTTGCAGGTGTTATGGCTTACAGTTGCAAGAAAAAGTATGTGAACCCCTTGGGATTACGTGGAGTTTTGCATGAATTGGGCATAAAAATGTGCTCTGAACGTCATCTAAGTCACAACAATAGAAGAACACAGTCTGCTGAACATAATACTACACAAACATTAGATGTTGCCATGGTTTAATTGCACATAACATGTAAACATTCACAGTGCAGGGAGGAAAAAGTATGTGAACCTTTGGACTTAATAACTGGTTGACCCTCCTTTGGCAGCAATAACCTCAACCAAACGTTTCCTGTAGTTGCAGATCAGACCTGCACAACGATCTGGAGTCATTTTGGACCACTCCTCTTCACAAAACTGTTTCAGTGTAGCAATATTCTTGGGATGTCTGGTGTGAATCGCTCTCTTAAGGTCATGCCACAGCATTTCAATCGGGTTGAGGTCAGGACTCTGACTGGGCCACTCCAGAAGGCGTATTCTGTGCTGTTGCAGCCATTGTTTTGTTGAATGACTTGTATGCTTTGGGTCATTGTCCTGTTGCATCACCCATCCTCTGCGGAGCTTCAGTTGGCGGACAGATGGTCGTATGTTTTCCTGCAAAATGTCTTGATAAACTCTGGAATTCATTTTCCCATCAATGACAACAATCCGTCCAGGCCCTGAGGCAGCAAAGCAGCCCCAAACCATGATGCTCCCTCCGCCATGTTTCACAGTGGGGATGAGGTTTTGATGTTGGCGTGCTGTGCCTTTTTTTCTCCACACATAGTGTTGTGTGTTCTTCCCAAACAACTCAATCTTGGTTTCATCTGTCCACAGTATATTTTGCCAGTAGTGCTGTGGAACATCCAGGTGCTCTTTTGCAAACTTCAAACGTGCTGCAATCTTCTTTTTGGACAGCAATGGCTTCCTTCGTGGTGTCCTCCCATGTACTCCATTCTTGTTTAATGTTTTCCTTATTGTAGATGTGTCAACAAAAATGTTAGCATGTGCCAAAGATTTCTGTAGGTCTTTAGCTGACACTCTGGGATTCTTCTTTACCTCATGCAGCATTCTGCACTGTGCTCTTGCAGTCATTTTTACAGGACGACCACGCCTAGGGAGAGTAGTAACAGTGCTAAACTTTCTCCATTTGTAGACAGTCTGTCTTACCGTAGACACATGAACATCAAGGCTTTTGGAGATACTTTTGTAACCCTTTCCAGCTTCATGCAAGTCAACAATTCTTGATCGTAGGTCTTCTGAGAGCTCTTTTCTGCGAGGCATGGTTCACATCAGACAGTGCTTCTTGAAACCAGTAAACCCAAAACAGGTGTGTGTTTTTTAAGGGCAGGACAGCTGTCAGCAACACATCCAATATCATCACACTGATTGGAGTCAAGGTTGGCTCACACCTGTTTACAATTAGCTCTGGGAGAAGTCATTAAGCTAGGGCCTCACATACTTTTTCCTCCCTGCACTGTGAATGTTTACATGTTATGTGCAATTAAACCATGGCAACATCTAATTTTTGTGTAGTATTATGTTCAGCAGACTGTGTTCTTCTATTGTTGTGACTTAGATGACGTTCAGAGCACATTTTATGCCCAATTCATGCAAAACTCCACGTAATCCCAAGGGGTTCACATACTTTTTCTTGCAACTGTAATTAGCTGATTAGAGTGGGACACTTTGAGCCTAGAATATTGCACCTTTTCACAATATTGAAATTTTTTGAGATTGTGGATTTGGGGTTTTCATGAGCTGTAAGCCATAATCATCACAATTATGACAAATCACGGCTTGAACTATCTTGCTTTGCATGTAATGAGTCTATCTCATATATTAGTTTCACCTTTTAAGTTGCATTACTGAAATAAATTAACTTTTGTACGATATTCTAATTTTTCGAGTTTCACCTGTATGTTCCTGAACAATTGGGCACTTGTCAACTGCAGAGATGCCTTCATGAAACAACATCACATTGTGTGACGTTAAAACTGCATATATAAACAACCGCCTCAAAAAACACCTACAATGCCCTTTGATTCCTGCTTCCTTTCTCTTTAGTATACACTGCAATACTGTGTCTTTGTTATGTTATCTCTTATCTGACCAAACCCCATCTGCTCATGTTTTTCCAAGTCAGATGGATAAACCCAATAGCAAGCAAAATCATTAACGCCTTTAATCCCATGAGATTTTGTTGTGACAATTATTTCACAAATGATATACTATAAGGATGATTTGATGCTGTAACATTATAACCTATACAACAATACAAAAAGGCACCTAACCATTTTCATGCTTCTTCTTTGTTGTCAGCATTTGTTAATCAGTTTTGAGGCTCATTATATTGCCCTTTTCTGGAATATATGCCATGAATTTTAAGCAATAGTGCATTTACATTGGCTCAACAATCATTTCATTTTTATGATACTAAAAAAGTCCAATACTGAATAATGTGAGTCACCCTGCTAGAACCATCAATGGTCATGTGTTTGCTCAGGAGATAGCAGCTCCTGAGTTTGTTGAAAACCTTGGAACTGCTTTGCCTTTTGGGTGCAATGCTGCCCTAGCCTTGGGAATCCCCCCACAACAATGGAAACAGCTCTAGAAAGAATGTTCATTTCTAGATCACTTTCCTACAGAAAGTAGAAAATCCACATGTGGTAGATCGCACCACACATCTATTAACCAAGGAAACAAGCAAAACTGCAATGCATTTTTCACATAGCACTGTTAATTATTGTCAACTGACAATAACATCAAGCACTGTGAATATCAATACCATTGTCAAAAAAGTATGAGGTGTAAAATAGTACTTCCTTACATCAGTTTTTCCTGACATAAAATCACCTTCTTTTACAGGTCCCACACTCTTCTGACTACAGCAATTATTTTGTTTTTGTTTTACTTGGACCAAAAGAGTCACAAACTTACCCTTTGATTTCTTATCCATTCTTTCAGAGCAAACAGGAAACAGAATTGCAACTCATGCTCTGCACGAGTCACAAGGTGCGCAAATGGAGTGGAAACTAAACCTATGACTAATTTCCCTTAAGGAAACTCCAAGAGGCAACCAAGGTACGTACATTTAAATGACCAAACACTTATTGACCAGTGCAATAATTATTTATGAAAAATTGCAATTTTGTCTAAAACCAATTGGTTATAGTAGTGTTAATAATGCACAATATATTCATTTAGTTTTCCAATTTTAACAATATTAAACCTGTATATCTCCACTATACATACTTAGCATCCAATAACTTCAACATGTGTGTTCCTGTTATTTTTACCAGTATAAAGCAATGGAATCTTTCTTATAGCAAGAAGTTTGTTTTTTAAGTTCTTGTCCTTTATTTTTACCTGGTGATCGTGCTGGTAACACGTTTCGTGTCCTAGTGTGACAACGCTCACCTTATTTATGGAGGAGCAGGGTAATCATCCCAAGACAGAAAGTGTTCTAGGAATACAGGACACCCCACTCCCTCCTCATCTCCATCATAAAGGGGGATGTGTTCTGTAGCCCTAATACATATTTCCACAACATTGTCTGAGATAAAGCTGCAGGCTGCACAGATTTTCTCTATACCATTCTGATTAAGATTACTTGACAAACATTCATCAAGAGTATGCTGACTAGTGCTAGTAATTGGTACTGGAAGACTGATGAATATACTGTACAAGTGATCTGTGCTGTATACACCCATGAACCATCTTTTCAATAGTGTTTGGGAAAGGTTTTATAACTTATCCAATTGTTAATCTGTTCAGCCCAGTCTGGTGGATTTTGTTACACATGTCAATGTACTTGGCATGCAAAAAACAAAATGTCTGGATCTGGACACTGTCATCTAATATCTAAGGAAAAAGTTACAGTTGCAAGAAAAAGTATGTGAACCCCTTGGGATTACGTGGAGTTTTGCATGAATTGGGCATAAAATGTTCACTGAACGTCATCTAAGTCACAACAATAGAAGAACACAGTCTGCTGAACATAATACTACACAAACATTAGATGTTGCCATGGTTTATTTGCACATAACATGTAAACATTCACAGTGCAGGGAGGAAAAAGTATGTGAACCTTTGGACTTAATAACTGGTTGACCCTCCTTTGGCAGCAATAACCTCAACCAAACGTTTCCTGTAGTTGCAGATCAGACCTGCACAACGATCTGGAGTAATTTTGGACCGCTCCTCTTCACAAAACTGTTTCAGTGTAGCAATATTCTTGGGATGTCTGGTGTGAATCGCTCTCTTAAGGTCATGCCACAGCATTTCAATCGGGTTGAGGTCAGGACTCTGACTGGGCCACTCCAGAAGGCGTATTCTGTGCTGTTGCAGCCATTGTTTTGTTGAATTACTTGTATGCTTTGGGTCATTGTCCTGTTGCATCACCCATCCTCTGCGGAGCTTCAGTTGGCGGACAGATGGTCGTACGTTTTCCTGCAAAATGTCTTGATAAACTCTGGAATTCATTTTCCCATGAATGACAAAAATCCGTCCAGGCACTGAGGCAGCAAAGCAGCCCCAAACCATGATGCTCCCTCCGCCATGTTTTACAGTGGGGATGAGGATTTGATGTTGGTGTGCTGTGCCTTTTTTTCTCCACACATAGTGTTGTGTGTTCTTCCCAAACAACTCAATCTTGGTTTCATCTGTCCACAATATATTTTGCCAGTAGTGCTGTGGAACATCCAGGTGCTCTTTTGCAAACTTCAAACGTGCTGCAATATTCTTTTTGGACAGCAATGGCTTCCTCTGTGGTGTCCTCCCATGTACTCCATTCTTGTTTAATGTTTTCCTTATTGTAGATGTGTCAACAAAAATGTTAGCATGTGCCAGAGATTTCTGTAGGTCTTTAGCTGACACTGGGATTCTTCTTTACCTCATGCAGCATTCTGCGCTGTGCTCTTGCAGTCATTATTACAGGACGACCGCGCCTAGGGAGAGTAGCAACAGTGCTAAACTTTCTCCATTTGTAGACAGTCTGTCTTATCGTGGACACATGAACATCAAGGCTTTTGGAGATACTTTTGTAACCCTTTCCAGCTTCATGCAAGTCAACAATTCTTGATCGTAGGTCTTCTGAGAGCTCTTTTCTGCGAGGCATGGTTTACATCAGACAGTGCTTCTTGAAACCAGTAAACCCAAAACAGGTGTGTGTTTTTTAAGGGCAGGACAGCTGTCAGCAACACATCCAATATCATCACACTGATTGGAGTCAAGGTTGGCTCACTCCTGGCTCCAATTAGCTCTGGGAGAAGTCATTAAGCTAGGGCCTCACATACTTTTTCCTCCCTGCACTGTGAATGTTTACATGTTATGTGCAATTAAACCATGGCAACATCTAATGTTTGTGTAGTATTATGTTCAGCAGACTGTGTTCCTCTATTGTTGTGACTTAGATGACATTCAGAGCACATTTTATGCCCAATTCATGCAAAACTCCACGTAATCCCAAGGGGTTCACATACTTTTTCTTGCAACTGTATGATAACATGAGTGTTGCACCAGAGTGCTGAAGTCCAAAATAAGTTTATTTCAACAAATGGTTCAGACAGAAATTGTATAGATATCTAATGCTTAAGACGGCCAATGATGGAGCAATTTTCTTTCTTGCTACCACGGGTTTCCCCCATGCAGCCCTCGATTCTGACTGTGTGGATGGGGGAATTCCTTCCTCTGAACCACTGTGTGAGAACACAGTGATTACTGCTAAAGCTATAATAGCCGCTAGCAATAATTGCATGTATAATCCAACAGGTTGGTTGTACCCAACTTGGGTACATTCAGCCTGCCCATACATGTCCATACATGTTTGAACTTTGGCTGGTCCCTGCTGAACCAGGTGAGATTCCCATGGTCTATGGCCAGATTTATGGGGACTACAACCACCAGCTGCAACAAAAGATGTTGCAGTCACCATATGCTTTTGAGCAAGAATTATAACTGCTTGTTAATAATTTAGTGACCAAAATACCGTAAAGAGAAACTGAACTCCAAAAGATGTACCCCTAAATGTCAAGCAGAAGGCAAAAAACTAGTCACCAATATTGCCTGTGGTCTCCCAGCAGCTTATCATTCAATCATCGGGCCCCGGCCGTTAATTACTCACCGGCGCCCGGAGATTTCCGAGGATCTCCGACGGGGAGGAGGACTGTTTTGTTTACTTGGGCACACTGCTGTGGATAGAAGTGTTAACTCTCCAGCACCTCGAGGGAGCCAATGCCAGCGGGAGGCCAGGGGATCAGGTTTGTGAATGACCTATGGAAAAAGTTTCGGAGATGCAGCCCTCCTCAGATAGGGAAATAAACGAACTGGAAGAAATCATACAGGTGGCGCAAATGCCTAGAGCATTATCCAAGGTTTATTAAAAAGTATAAAAAGACATACTTAGAAACATAGCGCATATATAAAGCCTATAAGGCCACAGAGATGGCCAGAAGGATGGCAGAGTGTCCGACTGGTTGTGCGGTCGGCCTGCTGACACATTTCAGGGACGAATTCCTTTCCTCAGAGCTATGGCCAACCTGGGTTGGAGCCTTACTTTATATGTATGTAACCAATACCGTCTCTAACGAAGCCCCCCTTCCAAGTTCAGAGGAGGAGGGGATCATGGGAATTAGTCGAAACAATATATGCAGAGAATTAATATACAAATGGTAAAAATATAAATGTATAGATGTAAACATATAAGTACAAGAAAAAATCCATATTAAAAACCATATAGTAGTAATATAGTAAAAACCTGTACACCTGGCAAGCAATGTACCGTAATAAAATCTGTTGAGACCTATAATTTATATTGAGAACAGCAACAACATACTAACACAGTACCTCAGAGATCTGCACTAGTACCATGTGCAAAAACGCCATGGTGTGTGTGAACCCGAGTAGATCTGTATGTACAGTGAGAAAATGACTGAAATTGCTACCAAAATGCACGCCTAAATGATAGTTCGCTCCAAATGCCGGAAGTGACTGGCTGGTCATGATGATGCCACATCCGGTGCTACCAAAAATAGACCGCTGGAGCGCACCAGCGCAATTGTGTGCTTCCTAGATGTAACTGGAAATGCGTCATGACAACACCATGTCCGGTGTGAACTTGATATGCTGGAGCACATAAATAATTGTAGAGGAGAAGGGGGCTAAACAGAAAATGTAAAAAAATTATGAAATGAGAAAACCAATGGTACAAATGAAAACATGGAAAATGTACTGTATATATGAAAAAAGAGATAAAAATGATAATAAATAAAATAAATGAAAATAAATTGATTATAGCCAGGCAATTATATAACAATGATAAGGTGACATGAATAAGTATTGAGAGCTAAATGCTGAGTGCTGCCTGAAGACATTCCTATAAGAGGATGTTGAATGTATTGTAATGGGTAACCCAAAAAAAAAAAATGGAAAAGGGGGACTTTTTGATGCATAAAAAAAAGGATGAAGATAAATGAACATATAGTACATAAAATAAATTGTATAATACGTAATAATGATGAATACATGTTAAGATGGAGATGAACAACAGATGTTGAATGGAAACCACCAATATGTGTAATAGAGGAACCAGTATATATATTCAATAGATCAGAGCATTTATATCTAGCCCTTCATTAAGCCCTCTAGGTGACAGAGTGTCCAGACAGTGAATCCAAAAGGTCTCTCTCTGACAATCTATGAAAACATCTGCCAGTGTCACTGTCTCTAGGAATGCTTTCTAGCCCAAAAACCCTAGGACCCATTGGACTGTTATTGAGTTTTTCTTGAAAGTGGTTGGTAATGAAATGCCCCTCACGAACATGTTTGATGTTTCTTTTGTGTTCTCCAAATCTAATACACAGTGTACGGGACATGCAGCCCACGTGCAAAAGGCCGCAAGGGCAAATGAGACAATATATAACATATTGTAAGCTACAATTAATTAATTGTTTAACCTTATAGGAAATACCATAATTACCCATCACCTCATTTTTCCTATGCCACATAAATTGGCAGCATCCACAGTTTCCTATTCCACATCTATAGCTGGCTTTTTGATCGAATAGCGTGCTCCAAGAGGACGCCAAAGTTGTCTGGACACACGTGACCCTATTGGTGGCTATGAAGCTCCTGAAGTCCTTAGGTTTCCAAAAGATAACCTCCGGATTTCCTGAGATGACATTGGAGAGAAAAGGGTCCTGATGTAGAATGCCCCAATACTTATTAAGGACCCTTTTAATGTGGAAAGCTTTTGGATTATATCGAGTGCAAAAAGCAATGCGTTTTGCATGTTGCTCCCTCCTTTGGGGTGCTTCAAAGGTGGCTACCAAGTGAGTACCAGTGGGATACTGAGCCCTTTATTTTTCATATGCTTGCTCAATGGTCGCTTTTCTCCAAAAACTTCTTCATGAGGATGATGCTCTGTGCAATCCTCAAGACGCGTGCAAGTTCTTTTGAGCCGGCAAAATTACCCCAAAGGTACATTTTTGAACCAACTCGGATGGTGATGGCTGTTGGCTTGCAAATTTGAATTGCCTGCCGAGGGTTTAAAATGTGTCTTAGAGATGATGTTGTGCCCCCTAGTAAAACACTCCCAGCACACAGTTAACCCTTTGATCGCCCCTCATGTTAACCCCTTTCTGTCGACTGCCATTAGTACAGTGTCAGTGCTTTTTTTTTTTAGCACTGATAACTGTATTGGTGTCACTGGGGATGTCAGTGACACCAAGTCAGTTCCCCCCAGTGCCAGAATGTCCGCCGCAGTCCCGTAGTCCTACTATAAGTCACTGATCACCGCCATTACTAGTAAAAATGGAAAAATAATAAGTATATATACCTCCATTTGTAAACGCTATAACTTTCGCGCAAACCAATTAATTTACACATATTGGGATTTTTTTAGCAAAGACAGCAGAATACATTTTGGTGTACATTTATGACGAAATTAGATTTTTACAATTTTTTTTTACTGGACATGTTTAATAGCAAAAAGTCAAAAATATGTTTTTTTCTGAAAATTGTCAGACTTTTTTTTATAGCGCAAAAAATAAAAAATGCACAGGCGATCAAATACCCCCAAAAGAAAGAATTCAAAAAAAGCGACGTAAATTTAATTTGGGTGCAAAGTTGCATGACCGCGCAGTTGCCAGTTAAAGTAATGCAGCGCCGTAACGCAAAAAATGGCCTGGTCAGGAAGGGGGGGTAAATCCTCTGGAGGGCAAGTGGTTAACCACAAGAGTGTTTAAGCACCATTAGGAAGTGCTCTGCTATTTTTCAGAAGGATTTCAAGACAAAGGGTTAATTTTCCAGGGTACTGCTTAGGCACAATTAGCATTTTTAGAAGATCCCTATAACATAACAAATCTGTTTTGAATTCAGGTTCATTTTAAGTCCATTGCAATCTTTTTTTCAAACCCTGATAAGGGGCACCTTTGATCCTGCACATTTTGCCCCCTACTTATTACTAATTTTACATCTTTCTCTGGCTTTGGAAGCTTTTAGTTTTAGAGAAGCAACCAGCCTAGTGTCAAAATGCCACACATCACTGTTTTTGTGGTATTTGTATGATTGGAAGCACAGTATGTCTGCAAAATTTATTTTGGACGTATATTAATGAGGTGGTAGGAATTTCTTTGGCTCATGTTTTGGGACACCTTAGACATATGCTACCTAGGTCTTTGTTGTGATAAACTTCCTTACCAGTTAGGCCTGTTAAAAGAGGAACTTCAGGGTTGTAAGGCAATGTCTAACTGTACACAATGGAAAACGTTATAATGCTATAGTGAATTTTCTTCAAAAGAAACCTGCTTAGTTTGCTGCCACTAAAAAGAAGATGTACACAAATTATTATTTTAATTGATGTAGCAAAAGAGATCATCAGATCAGTCAATCAGATACCCCACCACTGTTAAGCTGGCCATAGATGGTTTGAATCTCGGCCAGTTCATCAGGGACTGGCCGAGATTCGAACCATGTATGGTTAGGCTGAATGTACCCAAGTTACAACAAGCCTGTCATATTTTACATGCGATTATTGCCAGCGGATATCACAGGCACTAGCTGTAAGTACTGTGTTCTCCCGGCAGGGGCAGCTCCCCCCCCCCCGACAGGAGAACACAATGGCACCATGGGAGGGATTCCCCTCTCAACACTGACCTGTGGTTGCAGGAAAGAAAATTGCTCTATCTATGGCCAGCTTTATTGACTGTCAGTAACCTGTGAGTGGAGAGAAGGCTACTTGAGTTGTATAGTATAGGGATAGGAACTACAGTACATGAATACATGCACATGCATTGAAAACACATAGATTCGTGTTTCGAGTTTTACCAGTCCCTGTTCCTTCACATACTGTTCCTTCACATATACTGCGTATTCACCAGCAAAAACTCCTGTCTCATCTGGAGCTCCTCTCGACCCAGAATCAGTAAACAAATCTTATTTGTGCGTAAGACCGAGGGTGGGTTATCTGTCCCGAACCTTCAGTCTTACTATCTGGCGGCCAATATTGCCTCCTTAGACCACCTCCATGCATCTCACCATTTTCCCTTGTGGGCTACTGTAGACTTCATGGACTCCCACCCGATTCCACTCTCTTCTTTACCATGCCTTCCTTCTTCTCATCGACCCTCATCCCTTAGTCCGACATTGACGCTAACGCTCCGTTTTTGGGACACCATTAATTATTCTGCTGGCCTCATTTCTGCTTATCTACCGTTACTACGGTTGCTACACAATCCATTATTTCCCCCAGGTCGTGACAATCCTGGACAGTTTGCTTGCTGGCAAGCAAATGGCTTCCATGATATTCATTCCGTGCTCTCTCCCACTCAGATACTCGCCTTTGAAACTCTGCGCTCTTCTTACAATATCCCATTGCGGGAACATTTTGGATACCTTCAACTCCGCCACTTTATCAGTACTTTAATACAGACACGTTCGGGACCCTACAGGTTGACCCCCTTTGAAAGTCAATGTAGACATAGACCCCATGCTCCGGGCTTAATTTCCCTGGTCTATTCCTCCATTATTTCTAATATTATTATTATTACATTGAATTTATATAGCGCCAAAGGGTTTACTCAGCGCTGTATAATAGGGGGGACAATACATGGCACAGTAGAACAAAAACAGACAGGGTACGAGGGCCCTACTCTTTCAAGCTTACAATCTAGGAGGGAGGGGGTAGTGGAACAATAGGAAGTAGCTGAGGGGAATGAAGTGGCTGAAGGGGATGAAGTGGGGGAGGAATGAGGGAGAATGGCCGTTAGGTGAGGGTGGGGTAGGCTTCCCTGAAGAGATGGGTTTTGAGGGAGCGCCTGAATGTGGGGAGAGAAGGCGACAGTCGGATCGATTGGGGCAGTGAGTTCCAGAGGATAGGGGAGGACCTGGAGAAGTCCTGCAGTCGTGCATGGGAGGAGGAGACCAGGGAGCAGGATAGAAGGAGGTCCTGTGAGGAGCGAAGGGTACGGGTAGGGTGGTACTTGGGGATCAGGTTGGTGAGGTAGTCAGGGGCAGTGTTATGAACATTAACATCAGTCCCTAACCCTCAAGGGGCGTACAATCTAAGATCCCTAACTCACATTCATACATACACATATTAGGGCCAATTTAGACAGGATCCAATTAACCTACCAGCATGTCTTTGGAGGGTGGGAGGAAACCGGAGCATCCGGAGGAAACCCACGCAAGCACAGGGAGAACATGCAAACTCCATGTAGGAGGTGCCATGGTCGGGAATTGAACCTATGACCTATTTACTGCAAGGCAGACGTGCTAACCACTAAGCCACTGTGCCGCCCATTTATAGATGGTATTACACGCCTGCTCGTCTGGCTCATTTTAATCCCACATATTCCCCGACTTGCTTTCGAAGTTGTCAGCAGACGGGTACCATGGTCCATATTTCGTGGACTTGCTCCAAGGTGTGCAGATTGTGGATCAGAGTTTATGCCCTTCCCTGCACTATGTTCCACACAGACATTAAACGCAACCCGTACGAAGCGCTGTTATTTAAACCATTAGTGGGCCTACTTCATCCTGAACGGCAGTTGGCATCGCACTTGTTCGTGGCCACCGAGCTGACGATTGCAAGAGCTTGGAAGACTCCCCTCCTCAGCTTCGAGGCTGTCAAAAACCGGATGAACTTTATAATGGTCAACGAAAAGTTGACAGCTATACTGTTAGACACCCATACAAAATTTTTACAGACATGGCGTCCGTGGCTTGATATAGCTCAACCGTCAAGATTCGACCAGTCCCTCTTGTCGATATAAAACTTATATACCAGCTTATTTTTTTTTTCTTTTCTCTGCTGCTGGAGCGCCCCCCCCCCCCTTTGTTGGTGTCAGTTTGTTTGTCTCCTTTCTTTCCTCTTGTCTAGTCTGTCTTCTTCAGGTTATTTGTGCTGATTGTGATTCTTGTTTTGAGTCCCGTACCAGCAATACTGCACCCATGGGCCGGACTCCTTTGAGAGCCCTGCGTGTTAAGTACCTCTCTGTACTCAGAGAGGCTCTTTCTCCTATTTATCTCGCATTCTGTATGTTGATTTTGCAACAATTTTTCCTGAGGGTTTATTATGTTATTAGTCTCTAAATGTCTATCATTTTTGCAATTTATTGTCTTTTCTTTCTGTACGGCACTTATGTATGCAGTTTATTTTCATGTTTTCTCATCAGTACATATTCTGTATTATCCATCGAATCTTTTGTATGTTATATTCCTGCTGGTCATTGTATATGTTCTTGACTGATGCTCTGCTGTTTCCTGTTCTATAATAAAATCCTTTGTAAAAGAAAACACATAGATTCGTATATAGATTGGACATACTGTAAATTTCCAATATTCTTACTAAAATATCATTGTTCTAATATTTTGTGCATACTCTGGTGAACTTGGTCATTTGGTTCTGGAATCCAATACATGCTATAGTCTCTGGAAAATAACAGAAGGTTGTTTGTTCTTGATATGTGGACTGAATATTATTTGAAATACTCCTACAATCATACACGTTATCAGAACATTTTGGTGCTCACCACTTCCACACCATCAAGTGGAAGTGCAAACTGCTTTGGGAACCCCAGACCATACATTTAATCTTCTAGTTATCTAATATTTATGTGCACCCTAAATCCTGGTGATGCTACTCAGAGAAGTGGACACGTTTAGGAACAGAATATTTTCTTCCTTATACAATGATTCATGTTGGAGGGTCAGTAATTAGCAAAGTACACTTTTACGTACTCAAAGAAAGCTTACTTAATGCATGCTTACTCATAAGCTTGAACTTGAAAAACAAGTTCACCTTACTCAGACCTAAGTAACTAGTTCTTACACTAAACATGTCTATACATTCACCAAGGACTGAATTGTGCTTACTAAATAAACTACATTTGTGAATACTGGTTTAGAAAAGTGAATCCATATTCAGAACAATGCTTCCAACTAAGGTAATAATAATAATAAGGTAAAAAATCAAAGGTTTTAAGGCCTCTTTCACATGGACTTCATCTTTTTAGTCCCTTTTTTTTTTGGAGGAAAATGGATTAATTTGAGATCAGTTTACATCCATTTATGCATCAGTCTTCCGTTCAGCTCAGAACAGTTTACATCAGTCTACGTCTGTTTGTATTTCAGTTCCGTTTCGTTCCGTTTTGCATCTGCCTTTATCTGCTTTCTTCTGCCTTTATCCGCTTTTTCATCCATCTAGATCCGTTTTTACATCAGTTTACAACCGCTTGGTTTTATGTTTAATAACAAATTAAAAATTACTCTGTGCGCACATGCGTACAATCGATGCATTTATTGTGCATCAATCATAATGTGATATATCTATACTGAATTTATAATGATTGTGATTGTTTCATTTTGTTAAAAAAATTTTAAACTATATATCAAGATATTCAAGATATGTCAGTTTGATAGCCCCCCCCCCCCCCCCCCAATTAAAAAACACACACTGCATTTTTTTTAATTCTTTTTGTCTACCAGAAATTTGGGTCACATCACAGGGTATTTATGTCACAAATCTGGATAAACAGGGGAAGGAGACTGTGAAATCCATGAGGGAGGGTGGGAGGAGTTCCCATAGCTTCCTAGGCTTTCTGATTGTGAACTGGTGCTGCTGTGGCTAGCTTTGTTGGTGGTGCTGCTGTGGCTAGCTTTGTTGGTGGTGCTGCTGTGGCTAGCTTTGTTGGTGGTGCTGCTGTGGCTAGCTTTGTTGGTGGTGCTGCTGTGGCTAGCTTTGTTGGTGGTGCTGCTGTGGCTAGCTTTGTTGGTGGTGCTGCTGTGGCTAGCTTTGTTGGTGGTGCTGCTGTGGCTAGCTTTTTTGGTGGTGCTGCTGTGGCTAGCTTTTTTTGGTGGTGCTGCTGTGGATAGCTTTGTTGATGGGGCAGTTTGAAGCAGTGGATCTTCAAACTGGTCTTGCCAGTATGGCCTCTGAGGGGGATCAGCTGTGGCTATAGTTGGTAAACAATTTCCTAACATGGCAGCCCTTACACAAGCACCAGTATAATTGTAAATGGCCATTTGGACGTCCATCTGCCTGTCGCTTGGTGTTTTATCTAACATGATATATATTTCAAAGGAATGCAGCATTGGCATTCTGGCCCTCAGTAAAAGGATCCCTTATCTCCTCTCTGCAAGAGCTTTTCTATAAAGAAGATCATAGCGGTGTCCATTTCTACACTTTGAGCCCTTTTTGGTCGGCAAGAGGCTCTAGATGAGCTTGCTCTCTGATAACGAGCCTGTGGACGAAAAGAAATATAATTAGCCCATATGATGTTCTAGGCATACACATTTTCACAATGCACGCAAGATTGTTTTTGATCAATGTAATGATGTCTAGGTTAACATTTTCAAATGTCCCTTGTTGTCTAGAATTCTTACCTGCACTTGGGGTCTTTCCCTTCCTGTTGCCTGGGAACCTCCAGCAGGGGGTTCCTGCTGCTGTGCTGGAACAGACTGGCCATCTTCCTCCACGGATTGTCCATCTCCCTCTTTTGCTCCTTGATCAGCTCCTTCTTCATATTCTTCCTCTCCTTCTGACATGTTTGATGTGGTACTATAAAGAAGAATGGTCGATTATACAGTGGATATAAAAAGTCTACACACCCCTGTTAAAATGTCAGGTTTCTGTGATGTAAAAAAAGAGACAAAGATAAAATAATTTCAGAACTTTTTCCAACTTCAACCGCTTCCCATCCGCACTATAGCAGATATACTGCTACAGGGCAGCACGAGTGTGCAAAATCACATGTGTATATATACGTGATTTTGCATTTCCAGGTGCCCGGTGATTGCTGAGCATCTCCGGCAGGGGGGAGAACTGTTAGTAAACAAAACAGTTCTCCTCCCTGTCAGCTCATGCACACTGCTTTGCATGGCTGTGCACAGCACAGCCATGCAAAGCAGTGTGCTTACAGTGAAGCACACAGACACAGCTCCAAGTAAAACAGGACAGTTAACCATTTTATCGCTCCACATGTTAACCCGTTCCTGCTCAGTGTCAGTACAGTGTCAGTGCTTTTTATTAACACTGATCACTGTATTGGTGTCACTGGGTATGTCAGCAACACCACGTCAGTTACCCCCAGTGTCAGAATGCCCGCCGCAGTCCTGCTATAATTTACTATAGCAGTATATCTGCTATAGGGCGGACAGGACGTGGTTAAAGGTGGAAAAAGTTCTGAATATATTTATCTTTGTCTCTTTTTTTACATCACAGAGACATCGCATTTTAACAGGGGTGTGTAGACTTTTTATATCCACTGTATATGATATCCATGTTAAAAATACCATACAGAGGAGAAAATAATTATTTGATCTCCTACTAACCAACAATAATTCTGGCTCCCACAGACTCGCTATGTGCTCATGTGGTACAGAGAGTAGTCCTGTCAATTTAAGAAGGTGCTCCTTATAACAACTCGTTATGGGTATAAAAGACACCTGTTCACAGAATCTCTTTCATTCAAATCTCACCACCATGGGCAAGACCAAAGAGCTGTCAAAGGACGTCAGGGACAAGATTGTAGACCTGCACAAAATTGGAATGGGCTACAATACCATCAGCAGGAAGCGTGGTGAGAAGGAGACAACTGTTGGAGTGATTATTCGCAAATGGCAGAAATATAAAATAACCATCAATCGCCGTCAGTCTGAAGCTCCATGCAAGATTTCGCCTCATTGGGTAACGATGATCATGAGAAAAGTGAGGGATTAGGCCAGAAGTAAATGGGAGGAGCTTGTGAATGATCTCAAGGCAGTTGGGACCACAGTAACCAAACAAACCATTGGTAAAACACAATACGGCACCATGGATTGAAATCCAGCAGTGCCCGCAAGGCCCCCTTCCTCAAGAAGGCACATGTACAGGCCCATCTGAAGTTTGCCAGTGAAATGAGCATCTAAATGATTCAGAGAAGGATTGGGAGAAAGTGCTGTGGTCAGATGAGACCAAAATTTAGCTTTTTGGCATTAAATCTACTCACTGTATTTAGAGGAAGAAAAATGCTGACTATGACCCTGAGAACACCATCCTGACAGTCAAGCACTGAAGTGGAAATATTATGCTTTTGGGGTGAAAGCCAAGAAACCTTAAGAACTGAGAGAAGATCTTTAAAGAAGAGTGGATCTAAATCCCTCTTGAGATGTGTGCAAACCTGGTAACTAACTACAAGAAACATCTCACCTCTGGGCTTGCCAACAAGGGTTTCTCTACCAAATACAATGTCGTGTTTTGCTTGGAGATCAAATACTTATTTTACTCACTGTAGATGGATCTAAATTTGGTTGTTTCATTAAAGAATGTCTAAATTTAGTTCAAACGTACATATTCGCCAGCACACCACGAATCTTGACATGGTCCAAAATGGTTTTTATTCTAAAAAGATCACATCACAAAGAAAAGTGCAACGTTCCAGAGCCGTGCAGGACCCCTCGTCAGGCATGTGATGAATTTAGTTCAAGGTGTTCTGGATTTCAGAGTGTGAAGCTTACGATCTCACATCCATGACCCTTCTTAAGAATTCCAGCGTTTCAAAGTATACGCTTTTCTTTTTTTTTCGAACGTCCTGCACCACTGTGGCTCTCCCTAGACTCATCTCTTAAGTCTCGGCGAAAATGGTCATGTAAAGATCGACATCTTGTGACAATATCTTTTGCTGTAAGACACAATAAAGTAAAAATGTTACTGTATATTAGATAATGTATACAAGGACCTCAAACCCTAACCCTATCCCTATCCCTAACCCTAACCCTAAAAAACAAAATGTCGGCAACAAGGTGAAATAACAAATTTCTTCTTTATTGTATGCAAGGAGTAAAATATTCCATAGAGCAACCAACGCTAACATGTTTCAGTCAAAAAAAGACCATTATTCATTGGCTATTCCATTCCACCTTGTTGCTGACATTTAATTTTTTTGGATGTCCATACATGAGCAGATGAAAACGGTTTGCCTGGCATGGTGATTTTGAGCTTCAGCTGGAGAATTTGTAACCAGGTAGCAGCACCTTACTTTTGTTTTGTCTACTGTTGGATACTAATTCAAACCCTAACTCTATCCCTATCCTTATCCTCATCCCTATCCTTATCCATAAAAACACAAGGTCACAATACATAACATAAATGCAAAAATTAGGGTTATACTTCAGAGCTGTTTAACTTACCACATTTATCCCGATGCCTCTGCTTTATGGTTGCCCAATCTGGTGTTACAGCCTCAAAAATCTTATTCCACAACTGATGGTTTGTCATCTTGTTGCTGTATTCTCTACAAGTGTTGTCCCACAGGCCAGGCCTGGCATGCACAAGGTTGATGAGAGTTTCATGAAGGACATCTCCAGCCATTTTGCCAAAAGTGAAACTAAGGTGCATGTCACTTCCTTTGTTGACCACTACCTGGGTCATAGGTTGAGTTTTGTGTTCTAAAATCAATATAAATTGTTTAAAGTGAAATATCTGTAAAAAAAAAGGATCTTAACAGAACGGATGGTTGGTTTACATCCGCTTACATCCTTTCTGTTCCGCATGAACGGATCTGGATGCAGCCTGCTCTGTTTAAAAGAACAAAAGCAGATGAAAACAGATGCTCATGCGTTTATCTCAGTTTGTCCATAGAAATGAATGGCTGTCCGTTTTTCATCCATCAATAGACGGATGGAAAACAGACAAACGGAACACCCGTGTGAAAGGGGCCTAAAGGCCAATCCAATATGGTCCCCACCCTGAACATCTGCAGACAGAATGAGCTGATCTTTTTATCTTTTTTTTGCAGTATTTAACTATATTATTTTCAGATTGCACAAAAAAGAGGATTTGGGTTCACAGGCATCTGACTGTGTGAAACGTTCTACAGGAATATTTAACGGGGAAACGTATCATACTTGTAAAATATTCTGAGAACCATCAGTTTAGGGCATAACCTAACACAAAACTCTCCTAAACAAGAAGCAGCTGACATGGGAACATCAGATTTTTACTATTTCACAAGCTATAACTTGCCTCCTATGTTTCCCAGAGGCTGTGAAGCATTGACACTGACTTGCATTTTCTTAGATATCAATTTCAATTGCCATTCATATGCCATGGTGTCATTGTCCTTCATTTGGAGTTTTCATACCAATATGGAGGTTCATTTTCAACAAGTAAGTCTTGTTTTATCATGTGGCAGAGGCAGGTTATTATTACCAACACTCTCTGACTGATTTCCTTGTGTCCCTCTTTCTGCATTCTTATAAAGAGAACATAATAATGTCTGAATTAATGTGAGCTGGTTTAGATGCACACTGTTCTTGCACTCAGTTTTTTTTTTCCTTCAAACAATGCAACCACTTTCTCCAAATAAATCCTCAAAATAATATCTCCTGAAAAAAAAGCCCACTTTGTAAGGGAAGCTTTGCTGTATAAATAGTACTTTAACATAAAATCAAGATAACAAATAAACAATATACCCCCAAAATAAATGAAAACCTCAAAAATATCCCCCCCCCCAAAAAAAATGAATAAAAAATAACAGTTATTTTAAAGAGAAGCCTTGCAGCAACAACAACAAAAATGTTCACCATAAACAGGGCGACATCTAAAAGTAGATTCTAAGCTTAAACCAACTACAAAATAAAATTAAAGACAAAAAAGTCCTAATCATATTAGCAAACAGAAAAGCAAATAGATTGATTGCCCATAGAGCAATGCAAATTAGCAGGGATCACAAATCTTGAAACCTGTAGACTTCATCTTGAACTCTTGTAATGGCAAACCTGAACCTTATCCCTATACATAGCGTATAAGGTAGAGAATTAACAAAACAGCAACTGTCACACTTCATTTATTCGTGGACCTCTACATTTTAAACAGACTCAGACAAAACAAAGTAAAGCTAAATCAGTGGACAAACATAAATCTTTAACAAAAAAAGGTGTCATAATTAAAACAATTTAGGAGTGAATGTCTTAGATTTTTGACAGGGTGAGATGACAGTTTTGTTGTAACCAAATTCAGTAACTGGAGTCTGTTTTGGAGATACTAGAATGATGGTATTGTATACATAATTTAGGTAGGCAACCTGTGAGACAGGGTTTAGAATTGGGTACCTAAACCAGTTTTAAATTGAGGGTGGGCGTAAGGGGTGCAGACGCAACTGATGAAATTGGAAAGCCATGCATGAGACCAATACCCGCTGAAAGTCTAAACAAGATCATCCTGCACTTTTATTCATTAAGGCTGGCTATAGATGGAGCAAATTTCTCTCTTGCAACCACGGGTTGACAGAGGAATCCCTCCCGCTGAGATATTGGTGGGTGGGGCAGGGGAAGCCTTCCCTGCCAGGAGAACACAGTGATTATTGCTATCTGCTATAAAATCCGACAGGCTGCTTGTACCCAAGTTGGTTGATCGATCGGCTTGCGTACATACATGATTCGAATCTTGACCGGCTCCTGCTGAAATATATCCTAATAATTTTTTAAGCAACTAAGCCCCTGTTCACACTTACATGTTCCCACAGCACATTAAAACCCACTATATTCTAACAAGCACACTGCACAGTGGTGTAATTCTTTCTTAATGGCACCCCAAAGACACCAGTCAATGCACATGAACTATATTGCATCACAACACATGGTAACTTATTGCCATGTGTTTTGGTGCAATGTAATTATTTAAAAAGGTACCCACACCTCTTTTGTGCTTGTTTTTGCACATTTAGGGGTGTTGCTGCCCTAAACACATGGCTCCTAAATGAGCAAAAAAACACACCAAAATGTCATATTGCACACTGTATGTGTGAACAGGCCCTAACTAAATTTCCTGACTTACATGGAGCCCACCAATGGGTTTCCAGAAACAAGCAGGAAGCACATGTACCTTTATTGTAATCTATATTTAAAGTAAAACTTACGGAAAAACTTGTTTAGAAAAACTATAGCAGTATTTCTGCTATAGGGCGGTCGGGAAGCGGTTAAATAAAAGACTTGTCATAAACTTTTTATTTTTTTTTGGTGAATGTACAATGTACCCCATACTTATTCACATGGGTGGGGGCAGGATCTGGGGGCCCCCTTGTTAAAGGGGGCTTCCAAATTCCAATAAGAACTCTGCATGCAGACCCCCACAACCACCACCCAGGGTTGTGGGGAAGGGGCCCTTGTCCCCATCAACATGGAGGTAAGGTGCTTTGGGGGGGAAGCCCCCTACCCCAAACCACTCCCCCATGTTGAGGGCATATAGCCTGGTATGGGTCTGGAAGGGGGAGGCACTTGTTTGTCCCCCCTTTCCTGAGCTGCCAGGCTGCATGCTCAGATAAGGGTCTGGATTTTAGGGGGAACCCCATTTAAAAAAAATGTTGGCATTTGGTTCCCCTCAAAATTCCGCGCATTAAAAAAAAAATTGGAGTGGAGTTCCTCCTAAAATCCATACCAGACCTGAAGGATACCAAACCTACAGGGCCTTGTATGAATTAAGGTGTACCCTCATGCTGTTTTTTTCTCAAATTTTAATTGGTAGCAATTCTTTTGTTTACATTTAGCTGTCAGCTGTCATCGGTTGTTAAAGGACACGGGCGGCCAGCTTACCACCCACTCCTTAACAACCAGCTATACATGTTAAGGTAAACTGCTAGAAAAAAAACACTCACGCGTTTTTTATCCTGCGTTTTTCAGGCGTTTTTCAAGATTCTAGTGTGCATGGAACCTTAATCATGACATATAGACTGAAGTGTTTTTTCAGTTATTTTTCCATTAAATACGTACTGATAGTTCCCTCTTACACTGTAGCTTAGGTGCAGGAATGTTTGTGTTCTAAAGACTGAACCTAAGGCATCTGACATGTCTCTCATCAATCATTTCCATAAGGTACTTTCGCAAACTTGTAATTGGCTTACAGAGGGAGGTATGTGTCAGCTTACACATATCTGAAGCTGCTTGAAGGTTTTACGCAAACACGACTGCTGCAGGTCAGAAATCCTCAAATGTTTGAAAGACATCTTTCTGCATTTTAATCGATATTGCTAGCTTTTTATTCTTAATGCCTTACTTCATCAACTACTCTCTAGCAGGGGCGGACTGACAACTCATGGGGCCCCCGGGCAATAGGGGATCATGGGGCCCCTGTGTCCTTGGCCAAACTTAAAAAAGCCTATGAAAAAGGTACCAGGGGCATCTCATGGGGCCCCCTACTGACCCCGGGTGGGCCCTCGGTGCCCGAGTTTCCAAATGGTCAGTCCGCCCCTGCTCTCTAGAATTTTGCCCACCACTGAAACACACCGTTGTCAAATCAATACATGATTCTGGGCTGGTGGAAAAATTTCCATTTCCTAAAGTGAAAGAATGTTGTCCGGGGGGGGGATGGGTGTGTGTGTGTGTGTGTGTGTGTGTGTGTGTGTGTGTGTGTGTAAAGAAAGAGCCAGTCAGAACTCATCTTTCATTATCCACCAATTGGTTTCTCATAGCCAAAACAAAATAATAAAAATAACATCACAGTGCAAAGTGTTCTGCAATTCTACAGCAATAATAAGGGATAAAAGTCTTGATGCAGATTAATACCTTTCAAATGTCTGTAGTCAATCACTGTACACAAACATAAAACCTATACGAGGACGATTTACATGATCATTTTAAGCATAATATTAGTCATAATATTTTCTATTAAGAATAACCAGGCAGAAGAAAAAAAATCAGGATATTGTATGACAGTTTTATTCTATCTAGTTTATTATATTATAAAAACAATAAGGTCTTATGAACAGAAAAAACTAAATCACTTAAATCCATGCCCCATTTGATACTTCAAACTCTAACATATAAAGGTAACTGCTGATTATGTTCAGCATTTCAGTATTAAATCTAAATCCTTGTGGGATCATTGTAATTGTCACAAGTTAGCTTGCAGCCTCTGGTGTGTTTACACTTACCTCCATGCTGCTCTTGAGTTCCTCACATGTGTGTTGTTCTGTGCTCACCTATGGGCGTTGTCTGCTATTCCCTGGGTTTTATGTCCTTTCCTTCCATCACTTCCTGTCCCACCTCCTTGTCTGCCTGTCTACTTAAGATGTGCTCAGACTGGGCCACATTGCCTCAGCAACGGTTGTTGGTGGAGCTCCCCTGTGTTCTACTGAGTATCTGTTAGTATATCTGTATACCGACCCCGGCTTCATCCCTGACATCCCTCCTGTATTGTCTGCCCGTTCCGGACATTGCTAGTTTTCTGCCTGTCCTGACCTCGGCTTTCCAACTGGATCTCCTGGTGTACCCTGTTCCCTCTAGCTGTCTCCTCTACCTCAGCGGAGTGTAAATGGGGGCTGCGACCTGGTTCCAGCTTGCTCCAAGTCCATCCCCACCATCAGGGGCCCTGGTGAACAAGCAGGCTGGGGCTTAGATTCCATGCCCTGGGGAACCCCAAGCTGTGGTTTTATAGAGCTCACTACCATAGATGTGACAGTTTGCTCAGGTCATGAGCTCTTCGGAGGCCCCGCAGCCTGTCCTTGAACAACTTCAGGCTTTGGCGCTGAGAGTCAAGGTCCAACAGGCCTTCCAAGAACAAATCATGTGCTGTCTGCAGGAACTCTCCTCCCGGTTGGATCAGCTACAGGTTGTGTCCACTTCCTCACCCTCTGCTCAGTTTCCCGCTGCTCCACCTTCCGCTGTTCCCCCAGTGGAACACGGGCTTTCGAGACTCTAGCTTCCTCCACCGCCTCACTTCTCTGGTGATCCTAAGGCCTGTAGAGGCTTCATCAATCAGTGCTCGATTCATTTTGAATTAGGAGCCGATCATTTCCCTACTGATCGTTCCATACATGATCTTCCTCCTTTCAGGTGAAGCACTGGCTTGGGCCTCGCCACTGTGGGAGCGTCAAGACCACACTATCTCCAGTCTCCCAGCCTTCCTGCAAGCTTTCTGAAAAACGTTTGATGTGACTTCATCTGCTGCGGGAGCTCTTCTTCGGCTTCCTCAAGGTAGCAGGACTGTTGGACAATATGCAGTTCTGTTTCGCACCTTAGCCTCGGAACTGGCATGGAATGATGAAGCCCTCTCTGCAACCTTTTGGCAGGGTCTAGCAGACCGTATTAAGGACGAACTAGCTCGGAGAACCATACCCTCCTGCCTGGATGACTTGATTGCTCTTAGCATCCAGATCGATATCCGCTTCCAGGAGCAAGATCTGGAAAGGGCTCATCCACGTCGCCCTCCAGTGGGTTCTTTTGCTTCCATTTTCCAGAAAGTCCCTGATACACTTACCTCTGTAACAGTACTGATGTCTGAAGAGCCCATGCAGTTAGGCCGAACACACCTTACTCCACAAGAGCGATTGCATCGCCTAAGATTCGGTCTATGCCTTTACTGTGGGGCTGAAGGTCATCTAATTAGGTCTTGTTCTGTCCGCCCACCTCGCACTGTACCTGTGGCTGTGGCCACCACCTCTCCGATGCTCCCTCAACATTGCCAGACCTTACAAGATGTTTCTTGTAGTAAGGCTGCTCCCCTGCCTACTTCTATTATGGGCCCCCTTCCGGTGCTGTCTGCCTCTAGTTCCTTACCCTCTTTGCTGCCCAAATCTCTGGTCCCTTTACATATGTTGCAGCTCAGAGCTCCTATATTGCGACCTTTCGGAAGGGTGGAGGTTCCAACATCTGTGACCCCTGTACCATCTAAGTTCCCAGATTCATGTGCCCTGCATGCTGAGACCCCAAATCTCCCTTCAGCTGCTTTGGAGCCAGCCGTGGGTTCCACATTAGTAGCTACTGAACCCTCTGTTCCCTGCCCTGCCCCCCTACACCCTATCGTGTCTTCTGTCCCCTGTCCTGTCCCCATACATCCTACAGTGCCCTCTGTTCCTTGTATTACCCCAGGTTCCTGTTCCGCAAAGCCTGTCTTGCCCACTATACAAATCAAAGCCTTCACGCCCACCCCCGTGCCCTCCCTGGCATCCTCCTCACCAGACCCTTCATCCCGGTTATTGGTGTCTGCTCCAATCCTGCTTCCTGTCGTATGTTCTCCTAATCTTACTTCTTCTGAGGCAAATGTTTCCAAGAGCTTACATCTGTCAGCTTCTAAGTACAAAGTAGCTGCAGATTGTCATTACCGGGTGAGTCCCAAATATTTCCCGGGTGACAAGGTTTGGCTCTCTACCAAGAGTATCCGTAAAAAAGTGGGGAGACCTCATAAGAGGGGGGGTACTGTCACAAGTTAGCTTGCAGCCTCTGGTGTGTTTACACTTACCTCCATGCTGCTCTTGATTCCTTCACATGTGTGTTGTTCTGTGCTCACCTATGGGCGTCGTCTGCTATTCCCTGGGTTTTATGTCCTTTCCTTCCATCACTTCCTGTCCCACCTCCTTGTCTGCCTGTCTATTTAAGATGTGCTCAGACTGGGCCACATTGCCTGAGCAACGTTTGTTGTTGGAGCTCCCCTGTGTGCTACTGAGTATCCATTAGTATATCTGTGTACCGACCCCAGCTTCGTCCCCGACATCCCTCCTGTATTGTCTGCCCATGTACCAACCCCGGCTTCGTTCCTGACATCGCTTGTCTTCCGCCTGTCCTGACCTCGGCTTTCCAACTGGATCTCCTGTGTCTTCTCCTGGTGTACCCTGTTCCCTCTAGCTGTCTCCTCTACCTCAGCTGGGTGTACCTGGGGGCCGCGACCTGGTTCCAGCTTGCTCCAAGTCCATCCCCACCATCAGGGGCCCTGGTGAACAAGCAGGCTGGGGCTTAGATTCTGTGCCCTGGGGAACTCCAAGCTGTGGTTTTATAGAGCTCACTACCATAGATGTGACAGTAATTATATATAGTCATAAACTGTACCTGGGTTTAGAACATTAAGTACATATAGCACATACCTCCCTGCAGTGGTAATTCTTCAAAGATTTTATGATGATATTATGATGATATGTCAAATAACATGAACAATTGTAGAAAAATAATATCCTTTTTTTTTAATAATTCCAATTTTATGCCATGATTAGTGAGACTGAATCCAAATAATTCAGAATTATTGCAAATTAAAGGGCAAAAAAGGAAAGAGTTATTATAAAATAAATAGAATTAGCAGAAATAAATAGTTTTTTTAGATTTTATTTTACAGTTGCAGAAGGGCAATGCTTTGATGGTAACAATACTGTTATGTTACATTTATGCAGTCTGTAACTTCTGATTGCAGCCTTCATCATACATGAATTGCTGTCAGCACTCCCCATACACTGAGCCTGGAATTTGGAGTGTTGTTGGTTCATTGCAGATCAGTAAGCCCTGTCAGCTGCGGGAGGTCCTCTCCTCCCCCCCTTTCTTTCTATATTTCATATAGTGCATGCACTTGACCGTCAGTGCAATGACAATAATAATAATAATAATGTTGAAACATTTGCAATTAGTCAATTAATGAATTTTTGGAATTTTTTAATTTTTTAACATTTATTAATGCATTCACAAACCGCATTTATTAATGAATGAACCTTTTAAGCATTTTTTAGCACCATTTGTTTCCTTTTATATATGTATATATATATATAATATATATTGTATTTTTATATGGTTCTATGTAAAATTTGATGATCATGTATTGTAATTGACTGACACCCAGGCCCCTCCTCCCTGCCCAGGACAGCCCATCCCCTAGGGGAGGGCCCTATTTCAGTCTGGAGGCATAAATGGGAACACACACTCTCAGTCCAGTCAGCTCTGAGGAAGAAGGCATGTCCTTCGAAACGCGTCAGCTGTACTGAGTGGCTTCCTCCATGATGGGATTCGCATTGGCATCTTGCCTCTAAAGTCCCTTTGAGGACTTACATGCTTGTTTTTATTCGCTGTTTGTGAGTACCATTCTTTTATTCAATAAATTTTTGGTTACTGAGGTAATGCGCAAGGTTGGTGCGCTTCTCTTTTGTTGTTCTCTTTTGCACCTTCCTATCTACACAGGCATTTCAGCTATGTATTTCTCAGGGTCACCCATTATTATTTTAATGAAAATGCATATTTAAAAATATTAAAAATTACTTTTAATATTACATTAACATGTTTAAGCCTATTTTATATTTCTATTTTATATTTTAGTGAATGTGTTTTATATATACAGGAAGAAACAATGAAAAGGAGGAATGATGACAAATTTGAGCATAAAAGCTGTAACATATTGAAGGATACCTTAGGACAAGTTAGTGCTAAATAGCAATAGTCTTCAAAGGAATGTAACTAGAGATGAGCGAAGAAATGAAAAATTCGATTCGACTGATTCGGCGAATTCGTGGACAATATTCGAGTCGAATAAATTCGCTGTGAATTTAACTTAAAAAAGGGTGTTTCTAGGCTTCAGAGAGACTTAATATTAGTGCAGAACACTGTACCTTTAATTTAAATGCCCTTGGAGTCTGCTGGGGAAGAGAAATAATACTGTCTGTCAGTATGACATGCAGATGAGTGCCGTCGATCTTAGAATCACTGCACACTTCACTCCTTTGGCCAGTCACGGGGCCAAAACCAGTGTTTGGAGCCACAGTGTGGCGGTGGAGGCAGCAGCAATGGGAGGCCATACAGCAACCTATGACAAAATGGAAACCAGCAGGAGCGTGAGGAGACCTGAAAGTGGCACATGGCAGAGTGGGAGCAATGGGAGGCGGTACAGGGACCCAGGTCACACTGTGGGCCCAGCAGCAGCGTGACCAGGCGGTACGGGGGCCCATGGCCGATATGGGGCTTGGTGGCACCTATGGAAGGCCTGTAATCTGCCAGCAACCTATGACAAAATGGACAACCGCAGGAGTGTGAGGAGATTTCAAAGTGGCACATGGCAGAGTGGAAGCAATGGGAGGCCGTACAGGGACCCAGGTCACACTGTGGGACCAGCATCAGCGTGAACAGGCGGTACGGGGGCCCATGGCCGATTTGACCTCATTCATCCCATAGTCCTGCCGACTCACGAATAGCGTGGCCTCCTCAAAGGGCCTGAGCAAGCGCAGGTGTCACACATGAGCTGACAATGGCTGACATCTAAGTTACACAGGGAGTACCTTTATCCGCTTTTAACATCAGGAAATCTGTGATGGCCTTTAGCTGTTCGTAAAGGCGGTCTAACATATGTAGGGTTGAATTACACCTTGTTGCAACGTCACAGCATGAGGAGTCGGTACGGGGGCCCATGGCAGATTACATGTCTGGCAGCAGCAATGGGAGGCCCGTAATCTGCCAGCACCCTATGTCAAAAAATTTAACACACCAGCAGTGTGAAGAGACCTGAAAGTGGCACATGGCAGCAGAGTGTGGCGATGGAGACAGCAGCAATGGGAGGCCGTACAGGGACCCATGAGAGACTCTGGACTTGGCAGCAGCATGAGGAGGCGGTATATAGGGGCCCATGGCAGATTAGGGGCCTGGCAGCAGCTATGTGAGGCCCGTAATCTGCCTGCACCCTATGTCAAAAAATTAAACACACCAGCAGTGTGAAGAGACCTGAAAGTGGCACATGGCAGAGTGTGGCGATGGAGACAGCAGCAATGGGAGGCCGTACAGGGACCCATGACAGACTCTAGACTTGGCAGCAGCATGAGGAGGCGGTATATAGGGGCCCATGGCAGATTAGGGGCCTGGCAGCAGCTATGTGAGGCCCGTAATCTGCCTGCACCCTATGTCAAAAAATTAAACACACCAGCAGTGTGAAGAGACCTGAAAGTGGCACATGGCAGAGTGTGGCGATGGAGACAGCAGCAATGGGAGGCCGTACAGGGACCCATGACAGACTCTAGACTTGGCAGCAGCATGAGGAGGCGGTATATAGGGGCCCATGGCAGATTAGGGGCCTGGCAGCAGCTATGTGAGGCCCGTAATCTGCCTGCACCCTATGTCAAAAAATTAAACACACCAGCAGTGTGAAGATACCTGAAAGTGGCACATGGCAGAGTGTGGCGATGGAGACAGCAGCAATGGGAGGCCGTACAGGGACCCATGAGAGACTCTAGACTTGGCAGCAGCATGAGGAGGCGGTATATAGGGGCCCATGGCAGATTAGGGGCCTGGCAGCAGCTATGTGAGGCCCGTAATCTGCCTGCACCCTATGTCAAAAAATTAAACACACCAGCAGTGTGAAGAGACCTGAAAGTGGCACATGGCAGCAGAGTGTGGCGATGGAGACAGCAGCAATGGGAGGCCGTACAGGGACCCATGACAGACTCTGGACTTGGCAGCAGCATGAGGAGGCGGTATATAGGGGCCCATGGCAGATTAGGGGCCTGGCAGCAGCTATGTGAGGCCCGTAATCTGCCTGCACCCTATGTCAAAAAATTTAACACACCAGCAGTGTGAAGAGACCTGAAAGTGGCACATGGCAGCAGAGTGTGGCGATGGAGACAGCAGCAATGGGAGGCCGTACAGGGACCCATGACAGACTCTGGACTTGGCAGCAGCATGAGGAGGCGGTATATAGGGGCCCATGGCAGATTAGGGGCCTGGCAGCAGCTATGTGAGGCCCGTAATCTGCCTGCACCCTATGTCAACAAATTTAACACACCAGCAGTGTGAAGAGACCTGAAAGTGGCACATGGCAGCAGAGTGTGGCGATGGAGACAGCAGCAATGGGAGGCCGTACAGGGACCCATGACAGACTCTGGACTTGGCAGCAGCATGAGGAGGCGGTATATAGGGGCCCATGGCAGATTAGGGGCCTGGCAGCAGCTATGTGAGGCCCGTAATCTGCCTGCACCCTATGTCAAAAAATTTAACACACCAGCAGTGTGAAGAGACCTGAAAGTGGCACAT
Organism: Staurois parvus; assembly: GCF_062004578.1. Lineage (NCBI taxonomy): Eukaryota > Metazoa > Chordata > Amphibia > Anura > Ranidae > Staurois > Staurois parvus. The sequence continues at coordinate 1,753,936 of NW_028318002.1, forward strand.
GGCAGCAGAGTGTGGCGATGGAGACAGCAGCAATGGGAGGCCGTACAGGGACCCATGAGAGACTCTGGACTTGGCAGCAGCATGAGGAGGCGGTATATAGGGGCCCATGGCAGATTAGGGGCCTGGCAGCAGCTATGTGAGGCCCGTAATCTGCCTGCACCCTATGTCAAAAAATTTAACACACCAGCAGTGTGAAGAGACCTGAAAGTGGCACATGGCAGCAGAGTGTGGCGATGGAGACAGCAGCAATGGGAGGCCGTACAGGGACCCATGACAGACTCTAGACTTGGCAGCAGCATGAGGAGGCGGTATATAGGGGCCCATGGCAGATTAGGGGCCTGGCAGCAGCTATGTGAGGCCCGTAATCTGCCTGCACCCTATGTCAAAAAATTAAACACACCAGCAGTGTGAAGAGACCTGAAAGTGGCACATGGCAGAGTGTGGCGATGGAGACAGCAGCAATGGGAGGCCGTACAGGGACCCATGACAGACTCTAGACTTGGCAGCAGCATGAGGAGGCGGTATATAGGGGCCCATGGCAGATTAGGGGCCTGGCAGCAGCTATGTGAGGCCCGTAATCTGCCTGCACCCTATGTCAAAAAATTAAACACACCAGCAGTATGAAGAGACCTGAAAGTGGCACATGGCAGCAGAGTGTGGCGATGGAGACAGCAGCAATGGGAGGCCGTACAGGGACCCATGAGAGACTCTAGACTTGGCAGCAGCATGAGGAGGCGGTATATAGGGGCCCATGGCAGATTAGGGGCCTGGCAGCAGCTATGTGAGGCCCGTAATCTGCCTGCACCCTATGTCAAAAAATTTAACACACCAGCAGTGTGAAGAGACCTGAAAGTGGCACATGGCAGCAGAGTGTGGCGATGGAGACAGCAGCAATGGGAGGCCGTACAGGGACCCATGAGAGACTCTGGACCTGGCAGCAGCATGAGGAAGCGGTATATAGGGGCCTATGGCAGATTAGGGGCCTGGCAGCAGCTATAGGAGGCCCATAATCTGCCAGCACCCTATGTCAAAAAATTCAACACACCAGCAGTGTGTGAGGAGACCTCAAAGTGGCACATGTTTGAGGCATGATTCATGGCGGATTTAGTCAGTTGTGTCAGGAACTGGTGGTTTGAAATCCAGACTAATCCACGCCTGATTCATTTTCACAAACGTGAGTCTCTCCACACTTTGGGTGGACAGTCGTGTCCTCCGCGGAGTTACAATACCTCCTGCCGCACTAAACACGCGCTCCGATGCCACGCTACTGGCCGGGCATGACAGCCTTTCAAGGGCAAATTCAGCTAGTTGGGGCCAAAGGTCAAGTTTCGTTGCCCAGTAGTCAAGGGGATTGTCTACCTCGGTTGGCAGGGTGCTGTCCAAGTAGGCCCAAGCCTGTTGTTTGAGCTCCTGCTCCAGGTCCACCTGATGCTGCTGCTGCTGCTGCGGCTGGTTAGTAGTTTCCTCACTGCGCTGGTGAAGAAAGCTACTCATCATCGACTGCAGACTGAGGCAGCCACTGCTGGTGGAGCTGCCACTGCTCCTACCACCCCACCCCTCCCCTGCTGCCATGCCAGCGGAACGCGAGCGCACAGGGCCCACAGTGTCTGAGGATGGACGTTGGCGCACAAAGGCAGAGACCAACTGACTACATAGGTGGTTTTTATAGTACGTAATTTTGGCCTCCCTCTCAGCAGGTGTGAAAAAGGCCACCATTTTGGACCGGTAGCGAGGGTCCAACAAGGTGGACAGCCAAAAGTCATCCCTCTGTCTGATGGTTATTATTCGGCTGTCGCTACGCAAGCAACCGAGCATGCTATGGGCCATTTGTGCCAAGGAATGCGAGGGACTCCCTGCCTCCATCTCCACAGCATACTGCCACGGTGCGTCTGGGTCCTCTGTCTCCTCCTCCTCCTCCTCTACCAGATGCTCCTGCTCCTCCACTCCTGTCCGCTGAGTGGAAAAACCACCCATTTCACTCAATAATTCCTGAGCACAAATGTCCTCCTCTACCTCCTCCTCTTCTTCCTGTCCTGCCCCCACAGGGGTCATGTGGCGTTGACATCTGTGCGCCACGTCTACCGCACCCTGACCAGCCATTGTTAACAGCATTTGTTCCAGGACGTGCAACAGAGGAATGACGTCGTTCATCCCATAGTCCTGCCGACTCACGAATAGCGTGGCCTCCTCAAAGGGCCTGAGCAAGCGGCAGGTGTCACGCATGAGCTGCCAATGGCTGACATCTAAGTTACACAGGGGAGTACCTTTATCCGCTTGTAACATCAGGAAATCGGTGATGGCCTTTCGCTGCTCGTAAAGGCGGTCTAACATGTGTAGGGTTGAATTCCACCTTGTTGCAACGTCGCAGATCAGGCGATGCTGTGGAATTCCGTTCTGCCGCTGCAGCTCAATGAGGGTGTTCTTTGCGGTGTAGGAATGGCTGAAATGCATGCACAGTTTACGTGACATTTTAAGGATGTCTTGCAGTGGGATGGTGGATTTTAGGAACCGCTTGACAACCAGATTGAACACGTGAGCCATGCATGGCGCATGGCACAACCTTCCTTGACGCAGAGCAGACACCATGTTCTTTCCGTTGTCAGTCAACATGGTTCCGATTTTTAGTTTGCGCGGAGACAGCCATCTGTCGATTTCTCTGTTCATTACACTCAGCAGTTCCTCCCCTGTGTGACTACGTTCGCCAAGGCATACCAGGTGCAGCACAGCGTGACACCGTTGCGCCCTGCACATGTGATATGCCGGTCGGGTAATGGGACTTGGCACGGGGGTGGCGGCTGAGGACACGGCGGAAAAAGAGGTGGTAGAGGCGGACATGCTTGCTGGACCAAGGACGTGCAAACGTGGAGGCAAAAGCGTCGTGACCTGTCCAAGTTGCTGGTGCGGCTGTGCCGGCACCACGTTCACCCAGTGGGCCGTAAATGACATGTACTGTCCCTGACCGTAGTTACAGCTCCACACGTCGGCGCTGCCGTGCACTTTGGCAGAGACCGACATGCTCAAAGACTGGCCCACCATCTCTTCTACATGTGAATGCAGGGCTGGCACTGCCTTTTGGGCAAAGAAATGACGGCTTGGCACTCTCCACCGCGGCGCGGCACAAGCCATCATTTCTCGGAAAGGTGCTGAGTCCACCAGTTGGAAAGGGAGGGACTGCAGCACCAGCAACTTGGACAGGAGGACGTTCAGCTTTTGCACCGTCGGGTGCGTGCTCGCAAACTGTTGTCTCTTGGATACGGATTCCAAGAAAGACTGTTGACGGAATCCGAGAAGAGGAGTAGCAGGAGAAGGAGCATCTGAACGAGCGGAAGATGCCAATGAGCGACAACTCCCCTCAGCAGAGGTGTTGGAGCCTTGACTGGCTGATAGAGGGCGATTGACGACGTCGGGTGACGGAGCAAGTAACGGAGCGGGTGATGGAGCGGGGGCTGGGGCAGGCAGAACCGCCGTATGTTTATCACGGTTTTCCCAGGCCACCGAATGGTGACGCTGCATATGCTGACGCAACGCTGTAGTCCCAACATGGGCCCCCTGGCCACGCTTGCATTTCTGGCCACATAGTCGACATACGGCTACGTTTACTTCCTCGGGCGGCTTGAGGAAAAATTGCCACACCACCGAGTAGGAAACTTTGCCCCCGCTACTCTTCACTGGCTGACTGCTACTTCCTCCGTGCGCACCGGCACCACTACTGGCCGTGGTGGTAGGCTGCAGTGGAGCTGGTGCTCTACTCCGTGGACGTTTGGCTCCACTGACACTGATGCGACCCTGCTGCTGTCTCCTGGGCAACCCACCGACTGTTTTGCTCGCTGCCAAGCTGCCACCCTCTTCTCCTGATGATGCGGAAGAAATTGCCTGATGACGACGAGGCTGCCAAGTGCGATCAACCTCCTCATCATCAAGTAGGGTCTCCGCCTCACTACTAGCCCCCTCGGCTGCGTCTGGGTCAGGAGACAGACCTGTCTCTAGACCGGCTACCGAGCCACTCTCCTCGCCAGTACTTGTTCGCTTGGCTGCTGAAAAGGCCGATGTCTCCCCCCGTTCCTGACCGCCCTCTGTTAGCTCTTCCTCACTGTACAGTGGGGCTGAGCCCACAGCATGCGATACTACGCTTGGTGAGGGAACAGCAAAGGACAGGGGCAGGTAGAGGACACGTGATTTCAGTGGGCTTGGTCCCGGGCCATGCCAACTAACGGTTGTGTCTGACGTACCCACCGACCGTTGGCTGTAGGTGTCAGAGGTGACCTGGGAAGAGGAAGACGACCGAGCCAACCAATCAATGACGGCAGGGTTGTCGGTGGAGACACGACCGCTGGATGACACCGGGAGCACTGGCCTCTGGCTGCGAATACTGCTGCCTCGACCCCTTCCTCTGCTGCCACGTCTGCTCGCTCCTAAAACATTGCCTCCTCTGCCACTCCTCTGCATGTTGTCTGACATACTATTTAATTCAACGATTAGGTGTCCCTGAGTAACAATTCTCTGGCACTCAGTAACAATTCTGTCTGTCCCTGAGTATGAATTCTGTGGCCCTGAGTAACAATTCTGTGTCTGTGCGAGTAACAATTCTGTGTCTGTGCGAGTAACAATTCTGTGTCTGTGCAAGTAACAATTTTGTGTCTGTGCGAGTAACAATTCTCTGGCACTCAGTAACAATTCTGTCTGTCCCTGAGTAACAATTCTCTGGCACTCAGTAACAATTCTGTCTGTCCCTGAGTAACAATTCTCTGGCACTCAGTAACAATTCTGTCTGTCCCTGAGTATGAATTCTGTGGCCCTGAGTAACAATTCTGTGTCTGTGCGAGTAACAATTCTGTGTCTGTGCAAGTAACAATTTTGTGTCTGTGCGAGTAACAATTCTCTGGCACTCAGTAACAATTCTGTCTGTCCCTGAGTAACAATTCTCTGGCACTCAGTAACAATTCTGTCTGTCCCTGAGTATGAATTCTGTGGCCCTGAGTAACAATTCTGTGTCTGTGCGAGTAACAATTCTGTGTCTGTGCAAGTAACAATTTTGTGTCTGTGCGAGTAACAATTCTCTGGCACTCAGTAACAATTCTGTCTGTCCCTGAGTAACAATTCTCTGGCACTCAGTAACAATTCTGTCTGTCCCTGAGTAACAATTCTCTGGCACTCAGTAACAATTCTGTCTGTCCCTGAGTAACAATTCTCTGGCACTCAGTAACAATTCTGTCTGTCCCTGAGTAACAATTCTCTGGCACTCAGTAACAATTCTGTCTGTCCCTGAGTAACAATTCTCTGGCACTCAGTAACAATTCTGTGTCTGTGCGAGTAACAATTCTGTGTCTGTGCAAGTAACAATTTTGTGTCTGTGCGAGTAACAATTCTCTGGCACTCAGTAACAATTCTGTCTGTCCCTGAGTAACAATTCTCTGGCACTCAGTAACAATTCTGTCTGTCCCTGAGTAACAATTCTCTGGCACTCAGTAACAATTCTGTCTGTCCCTGAGTAACAATTCTCTGGCACTCAGTAACAATTCTGTCTGTCCCTGAGTATGAATTCTGTGGCCCTGAGTAACAATTCTGTGTCTGTGCGAGTAACAATTCTGTGTCTGTGCAAGTAACAATTTTGTGTCTGTGCGAGTAACAATTCTCTGGCACTCAGTAACAATTCTGTCTGTCCCTGAGTAACAATTCTCTGGCACTCAGTAACAATTCTGTCTGTCCCTAAGTAACAATTCTCTGGCACTCAGTAACAATTCTGTCTGTCCCTGAGTATGAATTCTGTGGCCCTGAGTAACAATTCTGTGTCTGTGCGAGTAACAATTCTGTGTCTGTGCAAGTAACAATTTTGTGTCTGTGCGAGTAACAATTCTCTGGCACTCAGTAACAATTCTGTCTGTCCCTGAGTAACAATTCTCTGGCACTCAGTAACAATTCTGTCTGTCCCTGAGTAACAATTCTCTGGCACTCAGTAACAATTCTGTCTATCCCTGAGTATGAATTCTGTGGCCCTGAGTAACAATTCTGTGTCTGTGCGAGTAACAATTCTGTGTCTGTGCAAGTAACAATTTTGTGTCTGTGCGAGTAACAATTCTCTGGCACTCAGTAACAATTCTGTCTGTCCCTGAGTAACAATTCTCTGGCACTCAGTAACAATTCTGTCTGTCCCTGAGTAACAATTCTCTGGCACTCAGTAACAATTCTGTCTGTCCCTGAGTAACAATTCTCTGGCACTCAGTAACAATTCTGTCTGTCCCTGAGTAACAATTCTCTGGCACTCAGTAACAATTCTGTCTGTCCCTGAGTATGAATTCTGTGGCCCTGAGTAACAATTCTGTGTCTGTGCGAGTAACAATTCTGTGTCTGTGCAAGTAACAATTTTGTGTCTGTGCGAGTAACAATTCTCTGGCACTCAGTAACAATTCTGTCTGTCCCTGAGTAACAATTCTCTGGCACTCAGTAACAATTCTGTCTGTCCCTGAGTAACAATTCTCTGGCACTCAGTAACAATTCTGTCTGTCCCTGAGTATGAATTCTGTGGCCCTGAGTAACAATTCTGTGTCTGTGCGAGTAACAATTCTGTGTCTGTGCAAGTAACAATTTTGTGTCTGTGCGAGTAACAATTCTCTGGCACTCAGTAACAATTCTGTCTGTCCCTGAGTAACAATTCTCTGGCACTCAGTAACAATTCTGTCTGTCCCTGAGTAACAATTCTCTGGCACTCAGTAACAATTCTGTCTGTCCCTGAGTAACAATTCTCTGGCACTCAGTAACAATTCTGTCTGTCCCTGAGTAACAATTCTCTGGCACTCAGTAACAATTCTGTCTGTCCCTGAGTAACAATTCTGTCTGTCCCTGAGAATGAATTCTGTGGCCCTGAGTAAGAATTCTCTGGCACTCAGTAACAATTCTGTCTGTCCCTGAGTAACAATTCTCTGGCACTCAGTAACAATTCTGTCTGTCCCTGAGTAAAAATTCTGTGGCCCTAATAACGTTTCTGTGGCCCTAAGTAACAATTCTCTGGCACTGAGTAACAATTCTGTCTGTCCCTGAGTATGAATTCTGTGGCCCTAACTAGCGTTTCTTTGTCCCTAAATAACGATTCTGTGGCCCTCATTAACAAGTCTGTGTCCCTGAGTAATGGTTCTCTGTCCCTAAGTAACTTCTCTCTGTCCCCAATTCTCGTTTCTGTGGCCCTAACTCTGTCCCTGTCCCTAGTACAGAGCGGTCTGCCTCTGTTCAATGACTGCAGGCAAATGAAGATTTCCAAAATGGCCGCTATATATACCTCGACCATTACACAGTGCTGGCTGGCTGGCTGCTGATTGGCTGATGCGATCACATGTCGTTGAGGAATGCATTATGGGGCAGCGCGCCTTGTCTGCGCGCCTTCCCCGACATCCCCGCTCCGTCGCTGCACATGTCAGCCGCCATTTTCGGAAAAATTTCGATTCGCGCGTCCGAATTAGGCTGTTTTTCGGATTCGGCACGAATCGAAATTTTTCCGATATTCGACTCGAATTCCACTTCGGATACTTCGATTCGCTCATCTCTAAATGTAACATATACTGTATATCAGTAAAGGTCAAAATCTAATTTGCTTCTAACATTCCATTTTAAAATGAATGGACTTTCCCACATGAAAATCACATACACTGTTAGAAATCTGTTTGAGAAAATTTTTTATCCAGCTCCTTTGATTTTTTTTTTTTTTCAATACAGAAGTTGAAAAGGAATGTTTATTTGACCACGCTAATTAGAAAATTAAACAAACATTCTTAAAATTAAAAATTTCAAATGATATCCTACTATTGTATGACCAACTGAAATATACTGTAGGTTACAGTTGTTCCAAAACTCATCTGCTTTTTTAGGAAAAGGATTGGGAACTCTTTCATGCTGTAAAAAAGAGCAGGTGAATTACATTTCCTTTTTTTCCTGGTTTATAAAACATTGGGGTGAAGGTAAAAGCTGTTGAGACATTACAATGATACCAGTGCAATGCTACCTTTATAAAAACTATTAAGTTTGTTTGCAAAAAATTATTATTCTGTGTTCAATACTAATGAATGACTTGGCAGAGTGCGAGACACATCTTAATGCTGTATGCTCTGTTTTAGGTGTGTCCAGAATTTAGCTGGCACTCATAAATATTGAAAACTGAATCCAATATAAAGAACATATGTCTTTAAGAGATGCAAGCTCGTGCGAGTTTAATGCAGGAATAGCCATGTTTGCAATGTTACAACGCACTAACCAGAGGTCTGCTCTTGGTTCACTGTGGTTACCTTAATTCCTCTTTAATTGGGAACAATCCAGTGCCCCTTTGGATTATAAAGACTGAACTAGAGAACACTGCCACCACTTGTAAGGAAGGAAAAGAGAGACTGTCTCAGCAAGATTGAAAGAGAGATATTACAGCAACTTATATCCCTGTCTGACTTAAACTGGACTTTTACTGAATCAGAGCATGTGTCCGGAGACCCCTGAGAGACGAACATCATACAGGTTAATATTGTGTCTGCTGGGAACCTTTATGCTTTCTTCAAGGACCCTAACTTTGTTGGTCAATGGGGTTTTTTTTATCATTCACTGGCTAGGGTGACAAAACAGGGGCTAGTACAACAAATTAGAACTGTTTTTATATACTGTTGCTAGCTAAATACAGTTCAGTTTTGTTAATTACTGTTATTTAGAATACTGCAGGTGTTTAACCATATCTCCCAGTGTAACAATTTTGTCTTATTGATTGTTAGTACATTTGCTAATCCTCTCTTCTTTTAGGCTGCTCCTGGCCTAATAAATTCTTTAAGGAATATGTCAACTCAACATATCATATTCCTGATATGTGCCTTCTGTACCATGTACTTGTATGAAAACGTATCCTGTTCTCTTTGTACTGCTTCCTTTGTGTGTACTTCCACCTACAGCTTGCAGATATGGTATATTTAGAATGGTGCCAATAAATGTATTATTGAAAAGATTTGAATTCACTAGATTCCTTAAAGCGGTGAAAAACCCCAAAACAAAAAATTACATATTTTGCAGCTTACCAATCTTTAAATGTTGTGGCTGCAATTTTTTTCTTTTAAATTTTTTCCCCATAATTTTCACCTGATGATCTGGCCAGTAACACACTTTTTGTCTTAGGATGTCTCCAGTCTGAAAGGAGGGGCAACAGAGACACATTTGGAGAGCAGCATTGTCAATCTAAGGAGAGAGTAGTACTAGATGTACTGGAATATTTAGATGAATTTGACTAACAAATTAAAGCCAAACTCTAGCTAACACTTTTTAAGAAGTTGCAGCAACATTTTTTTCTTTTGGGATAAATGAATATGAATAAGAAAAATAAATACACATAAAAGCTAAGTAGGCCTAAAAAATAAAACGAAAGCAGCAACTGCATCTAAGAATATTGTACATTTTTCTTTTTGGGTTCAATATTGCTTTAAATTAGGGGGTATTTTATCATCAAGTAATTTGTGCCAAGTTGTGTAGGCTATTTCTGCAATCAGTGACTGTTTGTTTTCAATGTTCCCTGAAATATCTTGCTTCTTCTGTTTATTCTCTAGACCAGGGGTCTGCAACCTTTAAGACATAGAGAGCCACTTGGACCCGTTTCCGAGAGGGAAAAAAAGACTGGGAGCCGCAAAACCATTGCAACATTTAAAACAAATCCGACACTGCATATATTGCAAAAAGCGCTCTGGTCATGAAGGGGGTTTAAGGGCCCAGTAAGCAAAGGGTTGATTAACCCTGATTAGGGCCACAGTGTATCGTCATAATCACAATCATAGCCTTAGGTCAGTGGTGGGCAACCTTTTTTTTCAACTGAGCCAAATCTCGCCAAAACCACGATTGAAATTTATTTTGAGAGCCACATTTTTAAAACTGAAAATACATCCCCCATATAGTAATTCATCCCCCATATAGTAATTCATCCCCCATATAGTAATTCATCCCCCACATAGTAATTCATCCCCCACATAGTAATTCATTCCCCACATAGTAATTCATTCCCCATATTGTGTCAATTCACTTACCTTTGCTCCGCGCGTTCCTCTTGCCGTGTTCCCGCGCCGTTCCGGTCTTCAGGGCGGACTGTGAGAGGAGAGGAGTTTGTCACGCTGCCCCGCCTACATCCTGACAGCCAATGTTTGCCACGCTCCGCGGGCCGGATTAAAAGGTCCACCGGGCCGTAGTTTGCCCATTGCTGGGCTAGCTGCAGAGTCCTGACTTTTGGGGCGGCCGCCCGAGAGGAGGGAGGGGAGCGGGCGCCCGGCACACAGAAGACCCTATTGCCTGTCACCTGGTGGGCAGTGTGCTCCGGAGCCGCAGGCAAGGTGAAAAAGAGCCGCATGCGGCTCTGGAGCCGCGGGTTGCCGACACCCGCTCTAGACAGATGAAATTAGAAATTAATATACTAAAAGTTTTCCATCCTTAGCTATGCAAGGAGCTGTAGGTGAAAATGATGCATGTCTATACCAAAATGCAATGATCTGCTCAAAATATTGTATAATGTCAAAATAAAAAAAACAGTACATACTTTTCGAAAAGATCATTACTGTCCATCTCTGCCCAAATAAAATGTGACATGACTTCAAAATAACAAACAAGAGATCCCTGTGCTCAAATCCATACAGCTAGTGCATGCATTTATCCATCAGGTGCTAAAGGGGTGTAACCACATTAACTCTAGAAATTCTGAAGGACCCTCTGCACACTGGTATATACCCTTTCAAGCAAACTATGCAACAAATAGGGATATTTGGTTCACACATATTGCAATACATGTTTAAGCTGGCCAACTGCGTCAAAGTAATCCCTCTATGGCCAGTCCTACTCTGCCCTGCCTACGCAAGTGCTACTGTGGACACAATGCTAGCATAGGGGAAAAGACACAATGGGGAGAGCTACAAGGTTCAGGTCTGGCTACTGACCCAACAATACAACAAACAAGAGATCCCTGTGCTCAAATCCATACAGCTAGTGCATGCATTTATCCATCAGGTGCTAAAGGGGTGTAACCACATTAACTCTAGAAATTCTGAAGGACCCTCTGCACACTGGTATATACCCTTTCAAGCAAACTATGCAACATGCAACATTCCTTGTGTCTTTTCCCCTATGCTAGCATTGTGTCCACAGTAGCACTTGCGTAGGCAGGGCAGAGTAGGACTGGCCATAGAGGGATTACTTTGACGCAGTTGGCCAGCTTAAACATGTATTGCAATATGTGTGAACCAAATATCCCTATTTGTTGCATAGTTTGCTTGAAAGGGTATATACCAGTGTGCAGAGGGTCCTTCAGAATTTCTAGAGTTAATGTGGTTACACCCCTTTAGCACCTGATGGATAAATGCATGCACTAGCTGTATGGATTTGAGCACAGGGATCTCTTGTTTGTTGTATTGTTGGGTCAGTAGCCAGACCTGAACCTTGTAGCTCTCCCCATTGTGTCTTTTCCCCTATGCTAGTATTGTGTCCACAGTAGCACTTGCGTAGGCAGGGCAGAGTAGGACTGGCCATAGAGGGATTACTTTGACGCAGTTGGCCAGCTTAAACATGTATTGCAATATGTGTGAACCAAATATCCCTATTTGTTGCATAGTTTGCTTGAAAGGGTATATACCAGTGTGCAGAGGGTCCTTCAGAATTTCATGACTTCAAAATAAAACACATTTCCCTAGAAGACCTAACAGTTGATTAGAAAATTTAAACTAACGAAATCATGAAGATTAAGAAGCTATCAAAACAAGCTCTTGATAAAGAAACAACAATCAGGGTTGGGTTATGGACAAATGCCCACTACTTTGAATATTTCCCAGCGCACTGTTAATTTATTTGATAAACAAAAAAATGTGGTACAAACATGATACTGCATAGAAAATGTTGTGCGGAAAAAAAACAGGTAAGGAGGCAGTGGTGGCACCATGGGTAGTTTGGATAAATTATAGCACCCTGAAAACTTTCCTAGCACCCCCATCAACAGCCACAACCATACCACCTCAATCACCCTGGATCCTCCAGGACTGTCCCAGGATTTGAACAAAACACACACACACACCTCCTGCTAACATTTAAATTGGTCTGAGTAAATGTTTTATAAATAGCCACTGATCCTGGCAGTTTCTGCTCTAATTACTTTTGAATATGGTGACCACCAGCTCCCAATTCCCAGTGTTCTCTCTGTGCTTCATCCAATCTTCTGCAGGCAATGCATCCTGCTTGTTAATTGAAAGCTGTTGCTTGCCTGGGACTGGGACTTTAAAATTTAAATTTAACTGCTTTCTTTGCTATACAATGTGGCCTAATGAATATATGGAAAAGGTCTACTGGCAGGATCAACAGGTAAAAAAATAAATGTTACGGGGAGACTGAGAACAGAAAATACTCTTCCATTTTACACCTATGTTTAATGTGTGACATGGAACATGATGCCATTCTATAGCCCCCCATGCTCAAACCCCCTTCCCTCCATCTTACCTGGAACAGGGGTTCTTTTCCCAGCAGCATTCTGTATGCTTTTGAATTTGGCACAGCTGTATGTGGCTGTGTGCGCACAGCCACGTCATTCAGTCACAGATACATTATATTGCCAAAAGTATTGGGACACCCCTCCAAATCATTGGATTCATGTGTTCCAATCACCTCTATTGTCACCGGTGTATAGAATCAAGCACCTAGGCATGCAGACTACTTCTACAAACATTTGTGAAAGAATGGGTCGCTCTCAGGAACTTAGTGAATTCAAGCATGGTACCGTGATAGGTTGTCACCTGTGCAATAAGTCTATCCATGAAATTTCCTTGTTACTATATATTCCATGGTCAACAGTTAGCAGTATTATAACAAAGTGGAAACAACTGGGAACAACAGCAACTCAGCCACAAATTGTTAGGCCACGTAAAATGACAGAGCGGGGTCAGCGCATGCTGAAGCGCATAATGCACAGAAGTCACCAACTGTCTGCAGAGTCAATAGCTAAAGACCTCCAAATTTCATGTGGTCTTCAGATTAGCACAACAGTGCATAGAGAGCTTTGTGGAATGGGTTTTCATGGCCGAGCAGCTATATCCAAGCCTTACATCACCAAGTGCAATGCAAAGCGTCGGATCCAGTGGTGTAAAGCATGCCGCCACTGAACTCTAGAGCAGTGGAGATATGTTCTCTGGAGTGACAAATTACTCTTCTCTGTCTGGCAATCCGATGAACATGTCTGGGTTTGGTGGTTGCCAGAAGAACGGTACTTGACGGCCTGACTGAATCCTGCCAAGTGAAAAGTTTGGTGGAGGGGGGATTTATGGTGTGGAGTTGTTTTTCAGGGGTTGGGCTTAGCCCCATAGTTCCAGTGAAGGGAACTCTTAAGGCGTCACCATACCAAGACATTTTGGACAATTTCATGCTCCCAACTCTGTGGGAACTGTTTGAGGATGGCCTCTTCCTGTTCCAACATGAGTGCGCACCAGTGCACAAAGCAATGTCCATAAAGACATGTATAAGTGAGTTTGGGGTGGAGGAACTTAACTGGCCTGCGGAGTCCTGACATCAACCCGATAGAACACCTTTGGGATGAAGAGTGGAGACTGCGAGTCAGGCCTCCTCGTCCAACATCAGTGCCTGACCTCACAAATGCGCTTCTGGAAGAATGGTCAAACATTCCCATAGACACACTCCTAAACCTTGTGGACAGCCTTCCCAGAAGAGCTGAAGCTGTTGTAGCTGCAAAGGGTGGGCCAACTCAATGTTGAACCCTACAGACTAAGCCTGGGATGCCATTAAAATTCATGTGCTTGTATAAAGGCAGGCGTCCCAATAATTTTGGCAATATAGTGTACATTCAAAGGATCTGTGAATTGAAAAACCACCAGGGCACAAGAACAATATTAAGAGCCCACGGAAGCACACAAAGCTGCAAGGGGCCTGATACAAGAAACATCTTGATTAAACGTTTTGGCAAAGGAGAGTGAGGCTAAGGCTTTTGAAAGAGAATAACCAAGGCTGAAATCTGGCCTTTCAGAATGCCAAGAGCCAGGTTCAGGTCAAGACTCGATTGCAGGAAGGCCAGAAGGTGAGGCACAGAGAATTCTCTAGGCTTGAATTGCCTATGTTCACAACAGGCAAAACACAATTTCCAGGTATCATTGTAGATTTTTCTAGAAGTGGCTTTTTCCCTTATAGTTAGGTAGAAATGACAGACTCAGAGACCCCTGTGTCCTTTAAGATTCATGCTTAAAGCGGAGTTCCACTCAAAAGTAGAAGCTCCGCATATTTGCCTCCTCCCCCACCCCTCCACTGCCATATCTGGCACCTTTTGGGGGGGAGTGGATACCTGCAGGGAAGTGAGACGGAAGTTCGGCCCCCCTCTTTCCTCCCGCAGTCTCTAGGTAACCTTCACAGGTCCCAGAAGACTGCCGGACCAATGAGAATGTGCAGCACAACTCACACATGCGCAGTGGGGACCCTGCTGTGAAGCCACAAGCTGTCACAGCCTAGTGCCCACAGTTGTGATGCCAGTACTGGGGGGGGAAGAGGTAGAGAAGGGGCAGCATGGGTGAGCACATCGCTGGACCCTGGGACAGGTGAGTGTGTGTTTATTAAAAGTCAGCAGCTACAGTTTTCGTAGCTACTGACTTTTAATAAACACAAAACTGACTGGAACTCTGCTTTAAACAGCTATGTCCTCAAAGTTAGATACTAAGAAACAGGATGGAATAGAGGGCCTTGAGACAGCAGGTCTGGCCTGTTGGGAAGAGGCTAGGGGTCATCTCCTAGTATTCTGAGTATGTCTGTGTACCAGGTTCTTCCTTGACAGTTTGGTGTGTTGAGGATCACCAATGAATTTTCTTATTCTGTCTTTTGGAGCAGTTGAGGCAGAATGTACACTGGGGGAAAGGAATAGATTAGCCTTAACTGAGGCCAGGGGATTACTAATTCATCAGCTGCTAGTGCTAGAAGATCCTTAGTCCTGACCAAAAATAGAGGTAACTTGGTGTTAAACCTGGAGGCCAGGGTGTCCATGTCTGAAGTTTCCCATTTCTGGTATATCAGGCTGAAGATGTCAGGGGGAAGGGCCTATTCCTCTTGATACAGGTGGTGAGGTAATCCGCTCTCCAGCTGTGGGATATTGACTGCAGAGATTGCTGGACAATATTTCTCCATCTATATGATCTGGCTTGCTTCCTTCAAGACTGCATGACTCCTGGTACCCCCTTGGTGAGTGATGTATGCCACAGCCGTGGCATTGTCTGATTGCACCCTGATGTGTCCTTTTAGAATGGGAGTCCAATGGTAAAGAGTCATCCCTTTTGCTCTGACTCCCAGGATGTTGAAGGGGAGCTGGCATTCTCAGGTGACCAAGTTGATCACCCAGCTGAAAGCCTGAATTGTTTTGTGGATGTTTGCAGACAGCTGGAAAGGGAAAGAGTCCTTCAAGAGCAGGTAATTTAGATAGCCTATGACCTGGATTCCCTGAGTTCTGATGAGGGCTAGGAGAGGTACAAGTACCTTTTATGAAACCTCTGGGACCAGAGGATAGGCCAAACTGGACATGATTGTCTCCTACTGCAAAGTGTAGAAAACATTAATGAGGAGGATAAATGGGAACATG
Source organism: Staurois parvus (assembly GCF_062004578.1). Taxonomy (NCBI): domain Eukaryota; kingdom Metazoa; phylum Chordata; class Amphibia; order Anura; family Ranidae; genus Staurois; species Staurois parvus. The sequence goes on from NW_028318002.1 coordinate 1,769,531, forward strand.
AAGATGGGCATCTTGTCTATGGTTGCAAAATATTCCCCTTGGAATTTGAAGGTATTTGTTTAGAGATTTTAGGTGCAGGATAAGTTGAATACTACTCCTTTTGGCTTTGGTACCATGAACAGGTTTAAATAAATGCCTTTGAACCAGTCCTCTGGAGGAACTGATACAATTGCTTTCTGGGACAAGAGATTGTTCAGGGCATTCTGCAAATCTGACTTTCCTTGGACAGATTTTGAATGATTTGAAAGAAAGCTCTGAGGGGAAATTTTTTTTACTCAATTTTTTACCTCACCCATTGAATCCACTGGTCTGGGACACCCCTATACTTTTAAGAGTGAGGGCACTCCTATTTTGGGAAGAGGGTTTTGGGAATATTTGCTTAGCTTTGTTGGCCAAGTAAAATACCGAAGCTAAGTTTAGGCTTGGAAGTGGAATCCTGGATTGAGGTGCTCTGCATTTTATGGAGGTTTTGGAACTTTTCTCTGTGGGAGGACTTTTTCTCCTGTGACATCTTTTATAAATTTGTCATATGCCTCACCAAACAGACATCCCCCTTCAAAGGGCATACGTGTGAGATGACCAGGCTTTGAGAACACATGATTCTGCACATGTGAATTGAGATTAGAGCTATTCTGGAAAGTGTATCATAGCCTGTGTCAGACCATCAGCACAAAATAGCAAATAGGTTTCTGCTGTAGCTGTTCCTGTTCATAGTCTTACTCCTTTTAACTGCCATTTGGAAGACAGAAATTAAAGGATAAGTTCACCTTCAAGAGCATGTTACATGTTCCATTTGTCTTTAGGGTGGAAAATGCAACATGTTCCTGCAGCTCTCCCCCTGATCCCTCCTTCTCAGTGAAAGCAGGTGGGGATCTTCTCCCCATACTCGCTGGCATAATTTGAAAGGAGCATGGCCATGTGGGGTTCCACATCGCAATTGGGGACCATATTGGAAAAAAGCACTACATGAATCACTTACTTATAAGGAGTCAATATGCCCTGGTAAGCCTCCTTTCCCACCAGAGGGATATGAGCACATGGCGGAGAATTACATATTTTTGAAGACTTCTAGAAATATATAAGAATATAAGAATTTCACAGCAATGACTTTTAACGATTTTGGACTTAAATTGGAATATTATTTGGTTTGATTTTTTTATTGGTTTGATTTATTTTTACATGTTACTTATTATTAAAGGCAGTGTAAGGTGTTTTTACACTATAGTGTTTTTTTTAATATTTGAGAATTGTAATCACCTGAAAGTACCAGCTTATATCCAAGGGTCTATGAATATTCAAAGAGAACCACTTTATCACTTATTCACACTACGTGCCTTTAAATCGCGGAACACGCTGTAGCCAATGTAAAAAAATCCACCTCAAACAATCTTCTGCAGCTGTCCCTGAACACATCAGGCACAAAGTGAGGCACATAGCTGAAAGTGGTTCTAAGGGCTCATGTATTCTATGCATGAAGGTAAAAAACCTTCTGTGTGCAGCAGCCCCCCCAGTCCTTACCTGGGCCCCCTCCGATCCAGCGATGTTCTCAACATCCTCTGCTGTCTGGGGACACTTCTTCCACATTGGCTGAGACAACAGCGGAAGCCCATTGGGAGCAATGGCTTGCCAGCCCCCCCCCCCATGGGTCCCAATGGGCTTCCGCTGTTGTCTCAGCCAATGTGGAAGAAGTGTCCCCACAAGACTTTGAGGAGGGAGGGTAGGAGGACAACTTCCGCTTCTGATCGCCTAGGTAATCGCAGCGGAAGTGGGAGGGGGTACATGTCAAATTTGGATACCTGTTCCCCCCTGCTCCCCAAAGGTGCCAATCCTTAATGAGGAATGGGGGACCAATCTTTAAAGCTGAACTTCCCCTTTTGGGTGGAACTCCGCTTTAAGACTGTGCAGTAGGTGGCACCCTAGCAGGCTTGAGAAAAGTGGATCCTCCCCTGAAACATCACCTTAAAGTGTACCTGTAAATTTTGACAGGTACCCACTTCCGCTCCTACTGCCTGGGTTATTGGAAGCGGAAGTTCTCCTTCCCCCCTCCCTCCTCACAGTCTTCTGGGACTTGTGACAGGTCCCAGAAGACTACGGGACTATTCACAATTCGCAGAGCTGCTCACGCATACGCACTGGGCACCTGGCTGTGAGGCCGTAAGCTGTCACAGCCAGGTGCCTAGTTAACATGCCGGCACTGAGGAAAGAATACAGCAGGTGAAGTCGGCTGGGGTGAGCACACCGCTGGATCATGGGACAGGTAAGTGGCTGTTTTTTAAAAGTCAGCCGCTACAGTTTTTGTAGCGGCCGACTTTAATTTTTTTCACAGAAGACTGGGCAACAGCTTTAACAACCACTTTGCAAATACTAAGATCCAAGCGCATCCATTTTAACTCTAGGATGTAACATTCCTTAATGCAGAAAAGTCATACAGTGTAATATCTATAGACATACTATTTACAAATGAAGTCACTTAGAATACCTATTTGCAGCCTACTTAGTTGTAATATGTGTGTTTTAGTATTGTCCTGATTAAGTGTTTCATGCTTAGAATTACATTTGTACTGTCAGAGCTAGGTTGCAGCGGTATTCCTGCTATCATTACTAATTTACAACCAGAATAAACTGGTACCTGTGTTTCCAAGCCTAATTACTTAAATATGTGGTTACTTCATCCCAAAACAGTCTCAAACTAGATCAAATTACAGGCCTTGGAAATTTCCACTAGCTGATGGTGAAATACTGGGTAACCGGAAACACTTTATAATACAGCCAGTGATTACCAATTGGTTACTATTAAAAAAGCATTGGATCTCTGTACTCAGTTTCATTTTTCATCAGGGGTTTGTGTTCTCCACATTCCCTTAGATTTCCTTCAAGTTTTATCAAACCCAGGACTCTGCATTCACTATATCTGGTCTTCCACAGTACACAGAACATGGAAATTCGGTTAGTTTTAGTAAATATAAACTGCTAAATACTTTTTCTCATAAGCAGCATATAGCGGTCTTGTGACTTCTATCAGTGTCCGGTTAAATCTTGTAGGACGAGTTTTCATTGTACTCTGACCGTCCTATGAGGCTGCATAGTTCTTGACCCTTTGTCTGAACAGTGCTGATTGGCCCTGTGCTGATCATATGCACCCTACCAAAGAAAATAAAAACTCTCTAGTAATACACACCAAACTGAGCATGTACAGAGTGACCCAGAGCCCTGTGCTATCAGGAGATGGCTTGGGAACAGTAGAATGGGGAGGATCAGAGAAGACAGAAGCAAACAACCTTTTTACACAGTGAGTATAACAAGCATGCTTTACTGCATATACAGGCTGATCTTACTGTTGTGGGTTTAGTAACACCATAAGGTTGACAAGTTTCCTCCCAAAAACTGACATTACTGGCAGGTTTGTTAGCTTGCACTACTATTAAGTGAGGTAGGGGAGCTATGTGAATTGTCCACTGGTCTTTGTTAGGTGCTGTTGAATACATCAGTAAAATATAAACTCTTACCCCCGGTTTTAAAAGGCAATCTTTGTGGAATGCTTATCATAATGCATACATACCTAGTGAGCATTTTTGTGCATTATGAAATACAGTTACTAAAAATATTTATTTTTATACAGAATACAACATTTTTAAAAAAACTATCTTTGGAGGAGCTAAATTGGGGTCCCAATCTACTTGTCCCTCATGATAATCTTACTTTTCAAACGCATTTTTTTTTTATTTTAAATGCACTTTTTTGAATTTGAATGAAAATAAACACAATACATAGCCCAATTATTTCTGTAAAATATAAAAGATGATGTTATACTGAGTAAATAGATGCATGTCACACTTTAAAATTGCACACGCCCATGCAATGGCAGCAAACAGCATACATTTTATAATCCTTAGGCGACGCTTTAAAAACCTTTACAGGTTACCACTTTAGATTTACAGAGGAAAACTGGTACTAGAATTACTGCACATGTTCTGACGTTTACAGTTTTATTTATTTTTTACACTGGTCGTTTTAAATTTTTTTTTATCACTTTTAGTGTTGTCACAAGAAAAGGAAACAGCAATAGGCAGTGACTCTTTATGGTAAAATCTGGGGTCAATAAGACCCCATATCCCTCCTCTGCCCTTAAAAGCATTTGATCACAGCAAGATCGGTGTGATCAAATGGTTTCCATTTTTAAAAATGGTGCCGTTTACATCTGGGGAAACCGGATGTGATGTATACTCATTACGTCCTTTTTCCTATATCATAGAGGTGGACAGAGCAGTTCTGGTCTTTATCTGCCTCTATGGTCAGCAGGTGGAAGTGCCGGCTGGTCGATTGGGTGTCTAGGTGGGATGGTACAGCCAGTGGAAGGAGGCGGGACATCCCCTCCTGCTGCTTGTAAAAGTGATCCAGTGGCTAGTTATCCACCTGGATTGATTTTACAAGAGAGCCAGGGTGCCCCGTCACAGGGGATGTATGGGGGGGGGGGGGTGAGGGCAGGCCAGTATAGCCCGTACTCTTAGTGGATAATATGAGGAAAGATATTGTAGGATCTCCATTCCCTGTATGGTGATCTCCCCCCTGACTACCAGGTACCCCTCCCACCTGTATAAAGTCTGAATAGCCCACCAGGGGCCCCCAAGTAACAAACTTTCTTTAGAGACTCTATACATCCAGGTACACAGAGAACGGACTACAACTCCCAGCATCCACACCGGCATGACTGGACTTTACTATACAGCAGGCTGTGGACCCAGGGAGTTAAGGGGGGGCGCACTGCACATGGTGACGTTCTGGGAGGGGGAGGAGCTTTGGGGACAGGACACACACCAGAGTGGGATGGGCCCAGACTTTATTGTACAGCAGGCCCGGGGATGGGGGGGCCGCATTGGCCAGCGGTGATGTGGTGGGAGGGGGTGGAGCTCTGGGGACAGGAAACACACCGAAGTAAGATGAGACTGTACTTCACTGTACAGCAGGCCAAAAGTCCAGGGAGGGGAGAGAGACTTCCTGGGAGCAGGAGGATCTTCGGGGAGAGTCCAGGGACCGGCTGTACACAGGACAGACCGCCGAAAGTGGGAACAGTCCCTTCCGCTGCTTTTAAAAGTAATCCAGTGGCTAGTTAGCCACTAGAATTGCTTTTACAAGAGATCCGACCACCGACTCTAAACCCTTCTGGTTGCCCGCAGCAGGACTACATTTAAAAAAAAAAAAACTGTTGCTTGGCGCCCAGGACTCAGGCGATAGGAATTGCACATCCCTGATATATTTAAGTCAGTTTGAAGACAGTCATTTACCTGTATACACATCTGCGAAAGCCTGTGTTGAGGCAAAGCTGGTGGATATTTTATATTTGGAAGCAGAACTTGTATAGTTGAAAGTAAGTGCAGTTTTTGTGGAATTGGGTATTTCATCAGCACAAGGGAAAGTACTTACATTGAATGAGAAGTGTCCCTTGTGCAGGTGGGTGCTGTTTATTGAAATGCTCATTCCTCTGCTGTTTTGTCCCAAATACCTCAAAGCTGTGATCCTCCTATGCTTTGGGGTTAATACAAACTGCCGGACCCATCATAGGCACTCGTGAAGTGTCCACCCTCATGCCCCATTTATAGAAGCTATATTATCAGTTCTAACAATGAAAAGTGTTCTTTGAATGAAACGAGGAGGTAGATCTCTCATTCATAGAGTACTTTTTATATATAACTTTCCTACAGTTTACAAGGGCAGAGCTGTTTAGGCAGCCCAGACTTTACAGGGTTTTCAGATCACCAGATCAGAGTGCTTCATAAACTTGCAACATCATCTATGCCTGCTCGCATACAAGTGGCGCGAACTGTTCTGCTTTAGCCCAATTCTTCCCTTCATGTCTCTAGTGCCCCAAAATGAGAATATAGTCTTTGTAGACATACACTATATTGCCAAAAGTATTGGGACACCTGCCTTTACACACACTTGAATTTTAATGGCGTCTTAGTCCGTAGGGTTCAATATTGTGTTGGCCCACCCTTTGCAGCTATAACAGCTTCACCTCTTTTGGGAAGGCTGTCCACAAGGTTTAGGAGTGTGTCTATGGGAATGTTTGACCATTCTTCCAGAAGCGCATTTGTGAAGTCAGGCAATGATGTTGGATGAGAAGGCCTGGCTCGCAGTCTCTGCTCTAATTCATCCCAAAGGTGTTCTATCAGGTTGAGGTCAGGACTCCGCAGGCCAGTCAAGTTCCTCCACCCCAAACTCACTTATACATGTCTTTATGGACCTTGCTTTGTGCACTGGTGCGCAGTCATGTTGGAACAAGAAGGGTCATCCCCAAACTGTGCCCACAAAGTTGGGAACATGAAATTGTCCAAAATGTCTTGGTATGCTGACGCCTTAAAAGTTCCTTTCACTGAAAGTAAGGGGCCAAGCCCAACTCCTGAAAAACAACCCCACAGCATAATCCCCCCTCCACCAAACTTTACACTTGACACAATGCAGTCAGTCAAGTACCGTTCTGGCAATCACCAAACCCAGAAATGTCTATCGGATTGCCAGACAGAGAAGCATGATTCGTCACTCCAGAGAACACATCTCCTCTAGAGTCCAGTGACAGCGTGCTTTACACCACTGCATCTGATGCTTTGCATTGCACTTAGAGATGTAAAACTTGGATGCAGCTGGAAACCAGGCCCAGACTGGCCATAGGGCACAAAACAAATTTTAAAAAATAATAAAATATAAGATTGTGAAAAACTAAACAAAAATGAAAACATACTGACACTAGTGGCGGAATTACCAGGGTTGCAAAGGTCGCTCTTGCGACCAGGCCCTGGCTATCCGCCACTGGACTCCGAGGAAAGGGTCCCCGGGCTTTGGGCTGCTCAGTCCAAAGTGCCCGGGCCACTGTTTGTCCCAGTCTGGGCCTGATGGAAACCCATTCCATGAAGCTCTCTACACACGGTTGTTGTGTTAATCTGATGGCCACACGAAGTTTGGAAGTCTTTGGCTATTGACTCTGCAGACAGTTGGCGACTTCTGCGCACTTCAGCGCGTGCTCACTCTGCTCTGTCATTTTATGAGTTGCTGTTGTTTTCCGTTGCTTCCACTTTGTTATAATACCACTAACAGTTGACCGTGGAATATTTAGAAGCAAGGACATTTCACAGATGAACTTATTGCACAGGTGGCAACCTATCACGGTACAATGCTTGAATTCACTGAGCTCCTGAGAGTGACCCATTCTTTCACAAATGTTTGTAGAAGCAGTCTGCATGCCTAGGTGCTTGATTTTATACAGCTGTGGCAATGGAGGCGATTGGAACACCTGAATCCAATCATTTGGAGGGTGTTCCAATACTTTTGGCAATATAGTGTAGGTACTTTAGCAGGACAATTGACGTTTGTTTCATGTCTCTTGTCCTTGGCACAAAGAGAAAATGACAAATGTTGTCTCATTGTCCAGATGCTGGAAGAACTTCATAATCAACTCAGATTCCTCTTTATGATTTTCAGCAACTAGTGCAATTTTGCTTACACAAAAAAACATTTAAGCCATATTAACCCCTAACCAAAAATGTAATATATTGCACCTTAACAATCACTAGATGTGGTGGCTTTATTAGTTTTCTTTTCTTTTCGGCTTTTCTTCCCCTGGTGATCTGGCCAGTAACACACCCTCTGTACTAGAGTGTCCCCACTCTGCATGAATGAGCACAGGAGGCAGATTTGAACAGCAGCATTGTCAGTCTAGGGGCAGAGAGTTCTAATAGCAGATTTAAATATAGTAACAAATTGAAGCCAAACTCCAGTGAATACTTTATATACAGTTAGGGCTCATTAACACGTGTGGTGATTATGAAGAACAAAGCAATGCTCATTAACACTCTTATAACATGTATGACATGTCTATGGAGCACCAGAAAAGAATGCTTGATACATGTCCATGAAAAGTGTTGCTTTTCTATTCTGAAATGGTTGTAGAGGAAAATGATCTGCTTTGAGGTGCACTGTGCTAGCAGTCATTGGTGAATTCTCTGCAAGATGGATTTTTATACTTTAATCTCTTGCACACTTGGCTTGGTACACTGTCAGTGTTGCTGGCACACAAGCTGCTGTCCACACAGGAAGTAGCTGGAGCTGCTCTGTCCTAGTTTTCCAATATTTTCCAGTGCATTCTGCAGTACAGGAACATCCACTGCCTTTCCCCCAATGCCCAACTAACACTAAGAATATGCATCACGAATACATAAATGTAATGGATGCTGTTAACCACTTGCCTACTGGGCACTTTTACTCCCTTCCTGCCCAGGCCAGCTTTCAGTGCTGTTGCACTTTGATTGACAATTGTGTGAGCATGCAACACAGCACCCATATGAATTTTTTATCATTGTTTTTCACACAAAGCTTCCTTTTTGTGGTATTTAACCACTTCAAGTCCGGACACTTTTATCCCCTTCCTGTCCAGGCCAATTTTCAGCTTTCAGTGCTATCACACTTTGAATGACAATTGCGCGGTCATGCAAGACTGTACCCATATGAAATTTTTAAATAGATAAAGCTTTATTTTGGTGGTATTTATTCACCACTGGGATTTTTTTTTTTTTTTTTTTTTGCTATATAAATGAAAAAGTCCAAACATTTTGAAAAAAAGTGTTTTTCTTATAAAATCTTGCAAATAAACAATATGTCATCATAAATCTTGGCCAAAATGTATTCCGTTATCTTTTTAGTAACAAAAAAATAACCCAAATTAGCTTATAACCAAAAATAATAATTTTTAAACTTTTTTTTCATTTTAATTTTTTTTTTTTTACGTACTGTCATCCGAGCAGTACAGTGTCACCATATTCTTTTTACACTGCTTGCTTTTACACCCATAAAGGCTGTAAAAACAATCATTTCTCCTCTCTGGCTGCATTCTGTGACAGCATGAGGAAGGTACGACCAGTAACTGGCAAATGTGTTTATATGGTGATCAGCTGTGATTGGACACCGCTGATCACGTGGTAAAAGACCGCTGTTTGGCCCTTTACTGTGTCATGTGAGCAGCTGTGTCCTAAGGACACAGCGATCACAGAGCAAGCCGGGAGCATGCGGTTCTGGGAGGACTTCACTGGATAACTTCCTGACTTCAGCTATAGGAAGTCGGGAAGTGGTTACAGAGCAATACCATTTAAATGAATGGAGTAGGCTGACAAGCGCCAATGCTTCATGAAAGTGACATGCTGCTTCATTTTCAACACAACAGCTCCTGTGTGTATAGCACTGTGGTGCCATTGTAATATTCATGGCAGGTGTTGAAGGGCAGTTATGAGACTTTACAAATGCTAAATAAATGTTACATAAAACACAGGATATTACCACACACGTTAACAAGCCCTTACAGCAGTATTGTTCCCTTTTTGGATAAAGGTTTACAAAAAAAAGCTGATCATTTTAGGCACTGTTGCCAGTGTAAAATGGCTTCTCATCCCTGGAACTGCAACAGGGCTTTTCTGTTAAAAGAAATCAGATGTACTAGCTGGATCACGAAATGAAAACAGAAGAAAGGCTTAAAAAAAGAAAAAAAAAAAAAGGAAAAACGTTTTTGAGAAAACCAGAGTTAGACTTATCAGTAACACCTTTTCTACAAGTCTTCCAGGACAGCCCCTTGAGACGTAAAGCTCCTCCCTCTGGGATGGGAAACACTTAAGCCCAGAACCTTAAAAGGCGGACCTCCAGGCCTCCCACTTCAATTTTACCCAAGAACCACAGGAAGACACTAAAAGACATTTAGGCATAAACATACATTACCATAGAATACTTAGGGTGGGAAATATAAAATCCTTATAAAAAAAAAGCAGTTACCGGTAAGTCTAACTCTGGTTTTCTCAAAAACGTCTTCCAGGACAGCCCCTTGAGACGATAATCAAGAACCTACCCACTAGTGCGGGGCTACTGCCTGGAGGACTTTGCGCCCAAATGCCTGATCCTCACTAGAAAGCAGATCCAGGCAATAATACCTCACAAAGGTAGAAAAGCTGGACCAAGTGGCCACCTTACAGATTTGTTCTGGTGAGGTACCCACTTTCTCTGCCCAGGATGCTGACAAGGATCTGGTTGAGCATGCATTAACAAATGGGGGTGGAATTTCTAATAAATTACAGTTGTGTTCAAAATAATAGCAGTCAGACATCACTAACCTGATCAATCACTGTTTTTGGTAGAAATGATATTTCTACATGGCAAATAATTTACTAGCAGGTGTAGTAGAGTAATAGAAATCCAACAGACCCAACAGTCATGACATGCATGCTGCTGATTCTGTGTCATTGAATCACTAATTGAAAGGGGCATGTTCAAAATAATAGCAGTGTGGAGTTTTATTAGTGAGGTAATTCATTCTTTGAAAAACAGGTGGCAATTATTGCCCTTATTTAAGGAAGGAAGGCAGCAAATGTTGTACATGCTGGTTACAGTGCATTTCTCTCTGAAATTCTGAGGAAAATGGGTCGTTCCAGACATTGTTCAGAAGAACAGCGTACCTTGATTAAAAAGTTGATTGGAGAGGGGAAAACATATAAAGAAGTGCAGAAAATGATAGGCTGCTCAGCTAAAATGATCGCAAATGCTTTAAAATGGCAACCAAAACCTGAAAGACGTGGAAGAAAGCGAAAAACTACCATTCGAATGGATAGAATAGCCAAAATGGCAAGGACTCAGCCAACAATCAGCTCCAGGAAGATCAAAGGTCTAAAGTTACCTGTGAGTACTGCTACAATTAGAAGACACCTATGTGAAGCCAAGCTATCTGCAAGAAGCCCCTGCAAAGTCCCACTGTTGAAAAAAACACGTGCTGAAGAGGTTACAATTTGGCAAAGAACACATTGACTGGCCTAAAGAGAAAGGGCGCAACATTTTGTGGACTGATGAACGTAAGATTGTTCTTTTTGGGTCTAGTGGCCGGAGACAGTTTGTCAGACGACCCCCAAACACTGAATTCAAGCCACAATACACTGTGAAGACAGTGAAGCATGGTTGTGCAAGCATCATGATATGGGGATGTTTCTCATACTATGGTGTTGGGCCTATTTATCGCATACCAGGGATCATGGATCAGTTTGAATACATCAGAATACTTGAAGAGGTCATGCTGCCTTATGCTGAAGAGGAATTGTCCTTGAAACGGGTGTTCCAACAAGACAACAACCCCAAACACACCAGTAAACGTGCAACATCTTGGTTCCAGACCAACAAGATTGACGTTATGGAGTGGCCAGTCCAATCTCCGGATCTTAATTCAATAGAAAACTTGTGAGGTTACATCAAAAATGCAGTTTCTGAGGCAAAACCAAGAAACTGCAGAAGAACTGTGGAATGTAGTCCAATCATCCTGGGCTGGAATACCTGTTCACAGGTGCCAGAAGTTGGTTGACTCCATGCAACACAGATGTACAGCAGTTCTCAGAGACAGTGGTTATACAACTAAATATTAAGTGATTCAAAGGAAAGCAAAATCTTCAAACATTTTTCAGTTTATATAGTGAATGTTTGAGTTTGTAAAGAATACAAAAACACTGCTATTTTTTTTGAACAGTCTAATATTCACTTTTCTTCAATTTTTTTTAGAGGAACAACACAAATTTGATATATTTTTCATGTTTTAATTTGGAATAGAATGTGTAGTGTTCCCAATGCATTTGTGTGTATGGAAATAAAAACTATTAGAAGGATTTTGAGATTTATTCACTTTTTTCAACACACTGCTATTATTTTGAACACAACTGTATATGATTCTGCGATAGCAATCCTAATTCACCTAGAAATGGTGGACTTGGAAGCATTGGAACCCTTCCGCGCTCCCGCAAAAAGAAGGCTCCATCTAACAAACTTAATCTTTCCTCTTCCTTGCTTGTGGGAGCAGAACAGAAGGTTGGCAAAATTATATCTTGAGAACAATTCTATCCTCAAAAACCGCCAAAAATGGTTCCCTAATGGAAAGCGCCTGCAATTCATTCACCCTATGGGCCGAAGTGATTGCTACCAAAAATACAGTTTTAGAGTTAAAAACTTTATTGAAGACTTCTCCAGAGGTTCAAAGGACCAAAGCTTTTAGGACCAAAGACAGATCCCAAACTGGACAGGACCTGACCGCCACCACCTTGGATTTGGAAAGGACCCAGAAAAAAATCTGCTATAAAGGGATCCTGCTGGAGGGTAACCTGAAGGAAAACACTAAGGCCGAGGCCTGCACCTTTAAAGTGCTGACCAAAAGGCCATGATCTTCCCATCTTGGAAGAAATCTAACACCGCCGGGATATCTAGAGGGCTCCGACCCTTTTCTGACAACCAGGAGTTGAATCTTTTCCAGGCCTTAGTATATATAGCTTTGATTACTAGTTTGCAGCAGTTCACTTTGTCAGAAAACCCCTGAGCTTTCAGGAGCTGTTCTTCAGTAGCCACGCTGCCAACTTAAAACTCTTAACCTGGGGATGCAGCACCAGGCCCTGGGAGACAAGATCCCCCCTCTCTGGAAGAGGGAATGGGAGAACGAGGTCAGGCTCCACAGCAGAGAGAACCATGGTCTCTGTGGCCAAAATGGGGCCACCATCATGAAGTTTGTCCTTTTCAACAAAAACTTCTGCAGGACTGCTGGGATCATCCTCACTGGAGGAAACGCATAACAAAGATTGAATTCCCACAAGTTTGCGAAGGCATCTACATCCAAGGCCTGATCCTGCGGATTTAGGGAGAACTGGCTGACTTTACTGTTTTCCTGGAAAACAAAGAGATCGGCCTCCGGCATGCCCCATCTCAAAGTGATGGCCGCAAACACTTCCTGGTTGAGAAACCATTCCTCGTGCTTGACTGGATGCTGACTTAGGAAGTCTGCTAGGAAATTATGCGCTCCTTTCAGATGGATGACAGATATCGAACACAAATTTTGCTCGGCCCTAGACAGTATGCTGTCTGCAATTGCCTGGGGAGAAGGGCTTCTTGTACGCCCCTGCTTGTTGATCTATGCCACCGTAGCCATATCGTCTGATCTGCAGGCGACGGTCTATTATATCTGCTTGAAAGGCATCTAGTGCTCGCTGGACTGCTAGAAGCTCTCTCTGATTCGAGGATCTCCGAGCTTCCCCCAAGGACTACGACCCCTGGGCTGCTCTGTCACTTAGCTGCTGGCATCGGTCGGAATGATAACCGGATAAGGTGTGGTCCATTCCAGACCCTTGACTAGATTGTACTGCATTCGTCACCACCAAAGGGATCTCTTGATTCTGGACTGGAGCCGGACTGCAAGATCCAGAGAGGATCTGTCCCCGTTCCAAAACCTAAGAAGAAAAAAAAAATAAAACAAAAAAAAACAAAACTGCAGTTGACACTGGTGGAATCTCGCCCAGGGTACAGCCGGGATGTCATAAGACCTACTGCCCTCATGATATCCCATATTGTAATGGACAAATTGTTCTGCAGCTCTGCCAGCACCTGAACTATCCTGAGAATTTTTTCCCATTGAAGGAAGATCTTTCTTCAACCCAAGATAGGCAACTCTCTGGGAGGGCCTGAAGGAAGCCCTGGGCAATCCACAGATCCTCCATCAACTGTTGGTGAGACCTGGCCACGAAGAGGAGATCGTTCGGATAGGTAATGATCGTAATAGACCTCATTGCTAGAGGAGCCAAGGCCTCCGCAAGCACTTTCGTAAAAATTCTCGGTGCTGAGGCCATACCAAAAGGTAGAGCCCCGATACTACCAGTAGTGGATCTCTGTGCCAATCCTTACTGCTATTCTTAGGTATTTCTGACATGCATGTTGAATGGGGATGTAAAGATACGCATCCTTCAGATCCAGTATAGCCATGAAACAATCTGGGTAAAGGATGTTTTTTTACAGAGAAGATCGATTCCATTCTGAAGTGTTTGTACCTTAAAGACTGATTGAGAGGGTGCAGTTTTAAGATAAGACAAAACTTGCTTGAGGGCTTGTTCACTACAAAAACATGGGAATAAAATCCCATCCCCTGCTTGTTGCAGGGAACCAGAGTAAGGGCCGTTGATCCACCAGGTTTCCATTTAGGCCACACAGAGCCTGTGCCTTCTCCCAATCCCTGGGAAGATTGGTTACCAGATACCTGGCGGGGGGAATGGAGTCAAACTCCAACCTGTACCCTTTTTCTATCAAGTCCAGAATGTATGGGTTTGAGGAGATTGAAGCCCACTGAGGGAGAAAAGTCCCCAGTCTTCCTCCCACTGTGATGCTCGAGTCATTGAGACTTGGCGGGGCCCTGAGGATTGAATAAGATCTCCCTCTTACCCTTGTTCTTGTACTATGTCCAATGTTTCTTGGGCTGACCATCCATACATTGCTGGACCTGCGTTTTCTGACATAAAACCCTCCTGGAGTAAGATCTCTTTTTACTCTCTGGAAACGCTCTCTTTTTATCGGCTGTATGCACCAAAGCGTCCTCGAGAATAAGATCTCCCTCTTACCCTTGTTCTTGTACCATGTCCAATGTTTCTTGGGCTGAACATCCATACATTGCTGGACCTGCGTTTTCTGAAAAAAAAACCCTCCTGGAGTAAGATCTCTTTTTACTCTCTGGAAACGCCCTCTTTTTATCGGCTGTATGCACCAAAGCGTCCTTGAGATATGGACCAAAAAGGTTATCGCCTGTGAAGAGTAAGGCACAAAGACATAGCTTGGATGCCGAGTCCCCTACCCAGGTCTTTAACCATAACGCCCTTCTAGCTGAATTCACCAGGGCAGATGTTCTCGCAGCTAGTTTAACTGATTCATTGGAGGCATCCGCAAGGAAACCGAACACTCTAAACAGCAAAGGAAAGGACTTTAGTATTTGCTGCCTGGATGTCCCTGCTGAGAGATGCATCTGTAACTGGGTAAGCCAGCATTTCAGATTTCTGGTGACACAGGTGGCCAATAAAGCCGGCTTAAAGCTGAGGTAGAATCCCAGGCCCTCCGGAGCAAGATTTCTCTCCTCTTATCCACGGGATCCTTTAGAGCCCCTATATCTTCAAATGCTAAGTTTGCCTTTTTAGAGACTTTAGATAAGGGGGTGTCCAACTTTGGAACTTTGTTCCATGGCTAGGATTAGTCTTCCTCAAAATGGATTCTCCTTTTAAGAGTACCAGAAAAAAAAGGTCTTCCTTTCAGGGTTTTCCCACTGCAGCTTAATGGTATCAACCAGGGAACTATGGACTAGAAAGACCCATGTCTTTTTAGCATGTAGACCCTGAGGTGAGGTCATGCTTAGACAGACATATGTCCTCCTCCTCGATCTCCAAGGTTTCATAGACAGCCTTAAGGAGGTCATCCACAACATCAAGGGCCAATTTGTACCTGGAACCCCTGGAGGAGCAACCTTCTCAGTTGTCCTCCTCTGAGCCTGACCCCGCTTGTGAGGAAGCAAGGGGCCTAGGATACTCATCCTGGTCCTCCTCCCTTTTCAATGCCTCTGACACCGCAGTACCTGCAGACTGGGTCCAAGGCCCCAGCAGCATCTGCATTCTATACAGCAGGGATCTAAATGACTGAAATGTAGTTATGTCATCCTTAATGAAGGTGAGAACCCTATGGCAGGCTGTAAAATGACTCATCCTTAGATTATCCACACAATTGCGACATAAGGGGTTTTTCCAAGCTGAACCAAATTTTGCTGCACAAACTGCACACTTCCTTTTGGGAGCCTGACTCTGTTTCTTGTCCTGGGCTTGGGGGGGGGGGGGGGGGGGTTGGGGGGCAGTGTCCTCCATTAGTTTCCTTGTGAGGTGGTAGCCACAGTCTCTGCTGGGTCTCTTCATACTGCACCAGCCACCCGAGCACTGTCGCCTGCGCTGTCGGAGACCGGAATCACGAGTCTCCCGGCGCCCGTCGATAACACCGCCACGACTGGAACTTCCAGTTTAACCAGCTTGAAGCGCAGCTGCTCCGCTTCCCAGTAGTCACAGTCACGACCGCCCGGCCGTAAGGAAGCTGAGTTGGCCACTGGCGGTAGCACTGGACACCCTCAGCGGTCCTCCTCCTGTGAGGACTGGAAAGCAAACAGGAGCGCAGCTCCACTCCTCTACTGAAACTGAGGGATTGCTCTAGGCAAGGAGGAGGTACTTACCTAAACAGGAGCCACCAGCACCCCCTTGAGCCTAAGGCTCCTATAACATGTAACCTATCCTTCTGGTGGAAACATTAATACTAAAGGAGGCCTGGAGGTCAGCCTTTTAAGGTTATGGGCTTACGTGTTTCCTATCCCAGAAGGCAAAGCTCTATGTCTCAAGGGGCTGTTCTTGAAGACATTTTTGAGAAAAATTAATACAGCCATCACATCTATGAAATTGTAAGTTGCAATATAATGTTTACTTTTGGGTTTAATGCGGCTTTAATCTGTTTACATCTAGACTAGGCTGGGTTTATGTAAAACTGCATTAAACCCAAAATGTATTAAATTTTCAGCTTACCAATTTTTAGAAGTGGCGGCTGCATTCGTTTTTTTTGTTTTTCTCATGCCTCTTTCACACAGGACGTCATCCTTTCAGTCATTGTTTTTCCAAAAGAAAAAACTGATTGAGCTTACATCAGTTTGCACATCTGTCTTCAGTCCAGTTCAGTTTACACTTCAGTTTATAATAGTTCAATTCACATCGGTTTATATCAGTTCAGTTCTATTCAGTTTACATCAGTCTACATCCATTCCATTTCAATGGATCTGGACATTGGCTGTTCAGTTTGAAAAATAGACTTGAACTGACATGGATGTAGGCGATGTAAATTGATGATCATCCATTTTATAAAACTGATTGCAAGACGGATGTATATATAAAACAACACATTTTCAAGCTGAAGTAATAACCACAAGATTACAAAAAAATGTTTATTTATAGACCTTTTGGCATAATTCAACAAAAATATATGGTTAGCATTAGGTGCACTACATACATTCGTTTAACTTGCAAGTGCAAATAAACAGCAGAAGGCAGTAGAGAACACTTTGCTCATCTTTGGCAGCCAACCAAAATAAACCCCTAAAAGGTTTTCATGAGGGCTCACATGTAGAATATTGCAATACAATCTAACCCCACAAACTCATCTCTAAAACATTTACTTAACTGTTGTGCAGACTGGAGAGATCGAAAGACCTGAAGTAAAAACTAAAAAAGTGAGTTAATCTGTATTTTGTGACAATAGTCCCCCCCCCCCCCCCAAAAAAAGGGAGTAAAGTTAAAAGTAAGTTAGGGGAAAACTCATTTAGGGCACCTCTTGCCTACAGCACCATTGAATGGATAGTCCCAGTGCACATTTTGCAGCACACACCTAGCAGACTCTGGTTTATCACACACAAAGATAGAACAAAGACATTCTAAAATAAGCCATACTGAAAGTTCTAAATATTTAAGCAAACAGAAATGCACATATAGCAGCTTACACATGTATATACAGTTTCACAGTTGTACAGATTGAGAGTCCACATTCCAATTTTTGTAGGAATGTAGAAAATTCCTAAATCACATTTAAAGCTCAGCATGATCAGAAATGCATCCATATTTTTAAATACTGTACTTTAAATATTCAAATAGGTTGTAACATTTAAAGCATAAATTGTGTAATGCATTTGTGTGTGTTGTTGCCAGTTTCAACAAATGGAACCAGTTGATGGAATAAAAGTTCCTCATAAAATTTGGTATGTAAGAAACTCCATGATTTTTGGAGGCACTGGCAGCTTCTGGACTTGATTTGTAGTCATCACTCTTCTTATTGCCATACGACATAAGTGCTGAAGGCTGGAAACATAAATGGGGGTAGCCCAGAAATATGCATTTCCATCCTGAGTTCTGCAATTACAAAAAAAAAAAAAAAAAATTAAAAAAAAGTCAGGAGGCCATTGGCTCCAAAATTAATTGAATTTTTTTCCTCCAATACACAGGCTCACTAAAACAAAGCAAAGCAAACCAGCATTTTGTGAAGTGTGGAATCTAAACCATTGGTGGTATACATCAACATTGTAGGGCCCCATTTACCACTTAAATGTGTTTTACCTGCATTTAAAAAAATAAACAAAAATATCTGCATGTTAACACCCCCCCCCCAAAAAAAAAGTCCAAAATACAGTATATGTAGTAAAATGCAAAGCTGGGAATGGGGTCCCAGAGGTTTACAGCAGAACAGACAAAGAAAAGAATATGCCCACATTTGTAGCATCTATCAGTGGAGTGGCAGTACCTAGAGAAAGCATGCTAAATTTAACCAGCAGGCTTGCTGCATCAGGGACCCTGGGGGATTTCAGAGCTGACTGGACCCCAACACTCTGAAAAGATTACACAGGTAAAAGATGTCTTGCAGCAGTAAAAGTGGGCGATACACATGGTAATAGTGAAAGTGGTAAGGCAAAGCCAGCAATACCTGACCAAAGTTAGGAAATACAGTTACAACAATCTAACTTACCCAGCAGCTAGAACACTGCCATCAGTAGAAAAGGCACAGCAAAGACCTTTATTTATAGGTGCAACTTCAACAGGATAGGAGCGATCAATGCGCCAAAACCTCACCAACCTACAACAGTAAACAATTTTCACACTGAAGAACAGCTGCAAAAATATGTAAATACCAAAACCAAGAAAACTCAAATTCTAGCAATAATGCTACAAATAAACTCACCGCTGACTTACTTAGGGCTCGTTCACACTTGACTGTTTTACAACTCTTGTCAAACTCCCCTATAACATTCGACAAGGTTCGGTCCGGCGTTTGCGGAGCGTTTTTAACGCTCCACAAACGGCGTGTGTGCGGTTTAGCGGTGGTTGCTAGGCGTTTGCCAAGCGTTAAAAACGCACCACAAACGCCTATAATGAAGTATGAATGGTGTTAATGCTCCGCAACCGCACACGCCGGCCGGGCGTTTGCAGAGCAGCACCAGAGACTTGAGTAGGAGGCTTCAACTCCTCCTAACTCAACCAGAGGCGTCCGTTTTGCCGCAACGCTAACGCTCCCGTTTGAACAGCACCATGTGCTGCAATGTGCAGAATTTTTGCAGGCGTTTGGGAAATGGTAAAAACGCTTCCCAAACGCCTGCCTGCCGCTTGCTAACAAGGCTAGTGTGAACGTAGCCTTAAAGGTTGCAAACATTGCCAAAAACTGCCTCTAATCAATTTTTTTGCTGCAATGCAGTTTAAGGGAACCATTTGAGATACAATTATCCCAAATATGGCAGAAATGTTTTGTAAAGGTGTACTCAATACCAAGCCTGCTATGCTTAAAGTGATACTAAAGTCTCTTTTTTTTTTTTTTTTTTTAAACAACCACCATGTCTATATTTACCTGCTCTGTGCAGTGGTTTTGCACAGAGAAGCCTGGACCCTCCTGTTCTTGGGTCCTCCGCAGGCACTCCTGGTTCCTCTCTCCTGCTTGCTATGGGGGCAACCAAGCAGACATGTTGCCGAGCCGCAGCTCTGAGTGTCTATTCTGACAGAGACAGAGTTTGGCCACACCCCCCCGCCTATCCTGATTAGCCCACTGACTGTAATTGACAGTAGCGGGAGCCAATGGCTCCTGCTGCTGTCTCAGCCAATCTGGAGTGAGCATCTGGAGAATCGAGGCTCTCGTGGACATTGCTGGATTGGGATGGGGCTGGGGAGGCTGCAACTCACAGGGGTTTTTTTTTTTAAACCTTTACGCATAGAATGCATGAAGGTAAAAAAACCTTGTGCCTTTAGAAGCACTTTATAGGGTTACTAAACCCAGGACCCTGCATTCACTATATTCGCTCTTCCACAGAACATGAAAATGCAATTATTCTGGTAAATATAAACTGCTAAACACCTTTTCTCATAAGCAGTATACTGTATAGCAGTCTTGTGACTTCTATCAGTGTCCGGACAAACACTGGGTAAAGCTTGTAGGAGGAGATTTCATTCTCCTCTGACTGTCCTATGAGGCTGCATGACCCCTGACCTTCTGTCTGAACAAAGTTGACTGGCCCTGTGCTGATCACCTGCACCCTCCCAAAAAAAGAACACTATCTAGCAATACAAACCAAACTGAGCGTGTGCAGAGTGCCTTCTAGGGCTCTGTACCATCAGCAGATGGATTGGGGAATGTGGAAGAAGGGGAGGATCAGAGAAGCCCGGATCGAACAGCCTTTTTACGCAATGCCAAGGATTAATCCCTCAGAGATGTGCAATTCCTATCGCCCGATGCCCAGCGCATGTAGTTGCGGGCGCTGGGCAAGTAATTATTTTTGCCTTCAGCCCTGCTGCAGGAAAGCAGCGGGGCTCATCTGTCAGGTGGAAGCATTCGGGCGGCAGCCCTGCCACCGGATTGCTTCCATACAGCCCACAGTGTCAGCCTCTTCTCCCCCCCCCCCGTACGCTATATGTCCCGGACTCCACTTGCCCATCTGCGGGACCGGGACTGGCTCAGTGTGTGGCGGTGGGATGTGGAATAGGGGAGGGAGGAGAGTGGACACATCCGCTCCCCTCCCCTTCTTCTCCTGACCTGGAAGTGATGTGACATTTTAGACCCTGGCTGTCTCAAAAAAAAAAAAAAAAAAAAAGGAAGGAAGGAGAACCTGTCACCAGAAAAATCACCACATGGGGACTTTTTATGATAAAAAAAAAAGTAAAAGTAAATTTTTTTTTCTTGAAGGACCCCCCACACATGTATGCATGCACAAACGTAAAAGCACACGCTCGGGTGCCTACACATGAAACTGTCGATTGCGATACACTTTACATATTGACGCTTACGCCAGCATGAGAGCAATAATTCTAGCACCAGACCTCCTCCGTAACGCTAAACTGATGACCTATAAAAGGGGCTTTAAAAGTGTCGTCTATAGAAAATATAGGGTACAAACGTTTGTTGCCATTTCATGAGTGCACGCAAATTTAAGCTTTGACGTGTTGGATATCTATTTACTTGGTACAACTTCATCTTTTACATTTTACAAAAAAATAGGGTAATTTATTGCTTTTTGTGCCCTAAAATTAACTTAAGTGTATTTTTTACTGAAATTTTGCATTTCCTAGACCTCTGTGATAATATCACTATTTTATTCACTAGGATCTCTGATTTCAGAAAATACATAATGTTTGTTGTTTTAGGTCATCTTCAGGCCTTAAATGATTTTTTAAACCTGTGCAAAAAACACAAAATCAGCTCTGGCAGCGAAAGGGATAAAGAATAAGCCCGACACTCTCCTTTCCTGAGGAGCAGCCAATCAGTGCTCATTACACTGCATGGTCTCTCCCCAGGGAGAGGAGGAGCAGATAAACAGCGCAATGTTAAAAACAATTAAACATTTAAGTCGGAATAAAGCCCCCCCCCCCCCCTTTTTTTTTTTTTTAAAGACCCAGACATTACTTAAAGCATATTTAAAAATGGTTTTGGTTAAAAGTTATGTTTTTTTTTTTAACAGGACAAGTAGATTGGGGCACCGATTTAGTCCCTGGACAAGTACTTTTCTCAAAAATTTCCACACCCCTGGCCCCTTAGGTTTCAGTGAGTATAACAAGCATGCTTTACTGCATATACAGATTGATTTTACTGTTGTGGGTTCAGTAACACTTTAAGTTTACCTCCGTTAGTAAATCATTGATATGGAGCAAGCATGTAGGCAGTGGGGAATCAGGACACCCGATATGCACACACTAGTGATAATACCCTTCTCTCATTTGCAGTGCTACCAGAAATCATAGAACAGTATAATGGGGCTCACCAAGTCATGTCATCATTACATCTGTACAGTCTGTGTCATACACTGTCTGAAGAATATTAGACACTTACCTGTCGTCAGCAAGACTTGCAATGTGTACTCCGTCATGACAAAACGAGACAGATCTCACCCATCGACCATTATCTCCCCCTGCAAATATAGGTGTGGGTGGAGGGAATAAGTGCCTGCAAAAAAAAAATAAAAAAATAATAAATTTAAATTATAAAAATAAAACTCATAACGCATTGCAGGTTTCTGCGCCATTTTATATTAGCATAAAATGATAAAACCTAATTCCCCATATGGATTGCAAGCATTAATAAAAAAAACAACAAAACCTGCAGTCATACATTTTTTGTTATTTTTTAAGTTCAGAACTTCTGTCCAATAGCTACATGTCTGCTCTAAGTCATTAACTCATTAAGAAATCAAGACATGAGGTAATTACCACTAATAACTTATTAAACAAAAATCTGATACTGCAGCACCCATATTTCTATTGACATATTGACATTAGGCTCCTTAGTTTTCCAAATTGGCTTTTCAAACTGCTGGGTCAGTCTCCTTCATAACAAAAAGGAGTTAGGAAACTAGCCCATTAGATCACGAATTACTCCAGACAAAAGAATAAAGTAAAATAAGCACATTCATATATCCAGCATATAATAGTATTTGTTAAAAGTTCAAGTTAAGGACATTTTTACATTGATGTTATGCTCCTTTTATCCCCTACACCTAGATTGGGAAAGTGAGGGCAGCATTTTGAGTGAGTCAAAATCTACTGCACAGTTAACAGTGAGTGGTTCCCTAGTGCTGCTACTCAATTGTAGCATAGCCGCAGAGACATCTGGGACCTTCATAAGGCAAGACAGAAACGGTCTTGAAACTATTTATGCATTTCAACTAAAAAATTATTTTGTTTGGACTTGAGTTTTAAGTGTTCACAAGTTTGAAGAAGCAGTGAGCAAATTTTAAAAATGTGATAGAGGTAGTCAGGTGTAAACAGTTAAAGGATATAGAAATTTTCAGAAATCTGCAAGAGAGCAATGGAATCAAAGTATTCTGCAATAATTCAATGGAACCTGTACATTAATGCAACAGAAGCACCACTACAGGGTAAAACATAGTTTACAAGAGCTCCTGGAAAAAGCAAGAGGGGGGTTGGGTACCTGTCAGAATACAAATGCAATTCACAGGACTGAGATTGAGCTCTGCAGTTACTTTTGCAGTTGTTTTCTTATCCTGGGTCACAATCCCACGCAATGTCCTTTTGGTCAGGTGACCATGTCAGCAGAGCCTATACTTATCAGACGCCATTTTCCCAGAGACAGTATATACCGTCATAACCTTTGATACTGTACCTCACAACACGGCATATAAATTGGCAACTTCAGCTCTCTTTGAAGCTCAGTAAGCTCTGAAATGACTGCGTATTACTAGCACGCAATGAATGACAAAAGTGAGGCTTCCCACCTGTTAGCTAGGTGTCTCACCATAAAGCGGAAGTAAAAAAAATACTACATCACTTCCGCTGCAACACAAAACATGTCACTTTCACAACTGCAAATTGTGTAGCGTTTCCATTTTTTTTTTAACCCCTTTAAAATCGCTGGCCTGATAGAAGCTGGGAGGCATGACATAAGCTTTCTAACTTGAAGTCCGTGGTCTACAGAGTAAACTGTAGGATTACCTGGATCTACTGCAGCTCAAACAGAATGAGCTATGTAAAACAACTGTTTTCATTTATTAAAAAAAGAAAAAAAAAAAAAAAAAAAAAAAAAAAAGAAAGAAGGATCTGCTTACCCAAGTTCAAAAAGAATACACCCAATATGGGGATCCCAAACATAAACCCTCGTATCATACGATGCAGTAGCCAACAAAGCTCCATCAGGGGAGAACTCGCATGCTACCACATCATTGTAGTGCCCTTCTAGCTTACGAATCATATTGTATTTATCCATGTCCCACAGAAACACCTGAAAGGAAAAACAAAGTTGTTATAGACATGAAATGGGAAGCACACTAGCTGACAGATCTATAAAGCTAACATTATTTAATAATCAGAGTATTAATTAACCATCAAAAAATACTGCAACTGCTCAGTGTCATACCCAATAGATTAATGGTATAACATTAAAAAGTTAAGCATGCAAGAACTAAAAATCAGCTCAAGTTAACAGGTTACTGCTAAAAGCAAGTTCTATTAAATGCACAAGATAAGATATAAATACTGAATTTATGTTGCTTTATGGCTAACACAAGGAACAGATGGGTTCTTTATTACAACCCCTGTTTTCATTGTTTACAATAATAAAGCTATTTGTACGAACATAGTATAAAAGTTATTATATGGTTACTCCAGTTGTACTCCCTTTGAGAGAATAAGTTCACTTGTATACAAAAGGCTTGCATCACCAACGTGAGCCCAGGAAGACAAACAGATACTGCAAGAAAAGAGAGAATTGACAGCCAAAAGAAATCACTTTTGGCAAACAAGACAAGGACAATACAGACTAACACCTTACTTTAACAAGCATTTTTATATATCAAAATGTATAGCCTCACAAGTTACAATATAAATATATAGGAATGTGACCATCGTGTGATGCCTTCACAAGTCAGATTATACTATTACAGTGAAAGCAGAGTATCATTTTCATATAAAACGTAATTTATAACTAGGAAAATGCTTACAATTTAGTTATAAAACTTCCATTTAACTGGAGTGTTAGACAATGAAAGTAAATACAATCTAAAAGGTACAAACAATGAAAATAAAAAAGAAAAGAAAGAAAAAAAAAGCAGAAAGTGGACATCAACCAGCACCTGCGTACGTACAGTACACCTTGCAGTCGCAAGCAAGGTTACTTCGTCCTATGGCATTGGTCGTCCCCAGCCTGGTAGCCAGAGATGCCACTCTCTGCCCAGCTAACACCACTGTGCTCTCCTGTGTGTGGTGCCAACTTAACCTCAATCACACCCACATTGCTGCCACCACCTGTGACAGGGAAAGCAAGAAGCTTATGGAAAACACGCAGCCTATAATAGCAAAAGGTTAACAAATATGCACATCAATTATCAAATACATTATATAGTCTACAACTGTACTGCTCCTTTGGGAAAAAAATGTTTTACATTCATTAGACTAACTACTTTGCAAATATTTTTCATTACATAAAATGTCTAAAATCTATTAAAGAACAAGATATACATGAACAGGCATGAATCATTATCTGTGCCATATGGGCTAAAAGGAGCAGTACCCTTCACTATATTCAGATTCAGTAGTATGTATCATTTCTGGCAGCTGCCATTAATATTGAATTACTAACAGGATTTGTAAAGAATGTGCATTTCCAGAACTATTTATTGGCTCAGATACACCTTAAAAGTAGATCTAAAGCCGAAACGTTTTCTTCTAATCTTGGATAGAGTAGGAGATGCGCAACAACCTTTTTGCCATCTGTCTATAACTGGGAAGATATCCATAGTAGACCCAACTGGAAGTGAAGAAAGCTCTCCTAAATGAGGAAAAAACCCTCAGACAGTTGTCCCACTAAACAATATTCCACTGCTAGGTTTTCACTCTTCTGTTGTGCTGGTGACAACACAAATTTAGGATTTTTCCCACTTAAAGCGGTTTGATTGCTCTTTTAGTCATAAATGTCAACTCCCAAGGCTCCCCCTAGGAGTTGTTCCTGCGGATCGAGACCCACTACCAATATGGGTTTATCTACCCCCTCTCTCATAACCTCACCTCACTACTCCGGTCTCATCTCTTCCTCGCTTTCCTTTCTTGCTTTCACTGTTCACCGAGTCCATTTGCCTGGCTGATATATTCCTTTCTGTAAGCAGAGAAACTTGGTTGGTCTGTCCCCTCTCATATGCCCAGGCTATTGGAGTGTCTGTGTCTCATCGGGACATTTTCCCTTTTTCCCAGTGCCATACCAGATCTTTGTACCGGGACACGGTTTGCATATGTACTTGTTTAGTATACCCATGGTGACATGGTTGTTCTTGTAATCTTTTTAAATCTCAAATATACATTTGTCTAAAATTTAAAATTCCCTTACAACCTTCGGCAAGACAATTAGAGGGTGAATCCCCCTGTGGGGACAAAAGCAACAATAAAAATCTGACAGATGCTCTAAACCTTCCAAACTACCCAAAACTAATTAAAAAAATTAAAAAAATGTTTTGGCTTTAGATATTCTTTAACCATATTAGCATGTGCAAAGCAAGGGATGAGTCTCATGACACAGGGAATGGATACTGCTAATTTTCACTAAGATATTTGAAATGGATCAGCTTGCCAAAAGCAATGCAAATTATGGATTATTTATGCCATTTTATATTTTCATAAACATTTAATCATGCATTCAAATGCTTCACATCAAAATGCTAGATCACAGAAGACACTGAGCAAACTTATGCTAAGATTTTAATTCTCATTTTAATTGATTCATAACAAAAAAAATTAAAATTAAAGGACTTTGACACCTACTGCTTTACCAGCTCCAACGGAACATAAAATGGATGAATCAGGGGAGAATGCACAGCAATACACCCAGTTTTGGTGTCCCCTTAACACTTTCATCATATTTCCTGAAGAAAATAAAGAGCAAAATACAATTTAATCTTCAATAAACAAACATGACAAAAGACAAAAACGGATATTCCAGTTGTGAATAGGAAGCAGTGAGCTTAATCACGTCAGCTTTATGTATTAGACAGAAACGAGGGGTCATATTAAAACATTTGACAAGCCAAAACTTTTTTGGACAGACTGGGGAAAGACTAGAACCCCTGCTGAACTTTTACTGCTACCCAGGGTTCTCCTCACTTCATGACTGGTAAAACATCAGGACAGAAAGAGGGAAAACCCCTTTAAAAAGAGCCCAAGAGACCAGTTCCAACCAAACAAGTTATAACACTTTCCCACACTATTCAAAACAAAAGGTTTTTGTCTTGATATATTTTAATCTCATTGTCAGAGACATCAGATGGTGGTTGGGTGTGCATACATGATACAACCATCCTCAGGGCACATAACTCCACAAACTTGAAATCTTAGCCATCTCAATGGGAAGAGAGAGAAGCTGTTGGCACTAGTTTAACAGCAGGGGAACAATGGTAATTGGGGCAGATATTTTAAAAGATCACCAATTGTCTTAAGAATGAAAAATATCCCCATACCAAAAAGTAAATGTTTACCACTATTTCTTTAGGCACAAATAGCCTAGGTATGAAGAAATCTGAATCAGGGATGGATGAACTTAAAAAAAAAAAAAAAAAAAAAAAAAAAAGAAGAAGGAGGAATTAGCTAACCAAGCCACTGCAGGCACTCTCCATTTCTTGATAGCAGATTCTAATCTACAATATAGTTCCCTTATTTGAGTATTGCCATGACGGCCATATTTAATACTTGGCCACCACACATTACAAGAGCAGATGGGACACGGGCGATGGGTTTTTTCAGGCACAGGCCCCTCCAGTTTATTCTGCTTAGATCATTGTATGATTTACAGTTTGGTTATGTGTTAACTGTCAATACGCCATCTGTTTGCCAAAATTTTGAATACATTCACTGTAGATGCAACTGATCCTTGTCTACATTTCTTCGTTGTACTTTTTCTTATACACTGGTTATTTGCCAAAGTGACATTTGGATGTGTTCTCCTGTATTCAGAATATTTCTCTGTGAATGTACATTTATTAGCATATACTCAAAAAGGGGAGGAATTAGCACAAGGGATACATCCTACTGACTAACTTGCGCTCCTTGTGCTGATTTTCCTGTTTATAATTTTTGCTACACTAAGGCTTTAACCACTTGCCTACCAGGGACTTTTACCCCCTTCCTGGCCAGGCCAATTTTCAGCTTTCAGCGCTGTCGCACTTTGAATGACAATTGCGCGGTCATGCAACACTGTACCCAAACAAAACTTTTATCTTTTTTTGAGACAGATAGAGCTTTCTTTTGGTGGTATTTAATCACCACTGGGGTTTTTATTTTTTGCTAAACAAACTAAAAAAGACTGAAAATGTAGAGAGAAAAAAAGGCACCGATATGTGGCACTGATGTGCACTGGTATTTGGCATTGATAGGCATTTACAGGTGGCATTGATGGGCACTGACAGGTGGCTTAGTGCCCTGATGATCAGTGTAGATGTCCCCTATGAGTAATGCCAATTACCGACTCTCCTCTCGAGCTGTCAGGGAGGAGAGGACTGCCAATAACCGGCATTTCCTATTTACATGTGATCATCGGCATCATCGGCTCGTTACAGTGATCGGTGATCCACTGTGTCCTAAGTACACAGCGCACCACCGATCGCTGCACGCCCCCACGCACGTAGAGTGGGAGAACGTCATATGACGTCCTCCCAGAATGAGAGAACTGCTGCCCTCCCGTCATTACCTTATATGGCAGGCAGGAGGCGGTTGAAATTAACCGGTTGCTTCACACTGAATGGAAAACATCCAATCTCATAGTTAAAAACATGTGGTGTTTAATATGGAATATAATTTAGCACATTTTATGATTTACACAACTGTCACAATGCACAGCCAGAAAAATCACTGCTACATTCTGATTCAGTTTTAATACTTACTGGATCCCCCTTCCTTCTAACTTAACAGAGATAATGTTGCTGACTTTATTGAGCAGTCTGGAGATAGGCAGGAAATCTTAGAAGCTGCACTGCATGACTAAGGATTATGTGCTACCCATCGGGCTGGGTAGGTAGCAAACATTTGCCTGAAGATTGGATTAGACCGTTGCTATATCTTGTATTGCTAATCTAAACCAAATAGAATATTACCACAACAGAATCCATTACCTACCATCAGGCTTGGACCTATTAGCCTGCCTAGAATTGAACAGGAAACCAATGCATTTTAAAGTATAACTTTTAAGGTTGAGAAGATAAATAGATAGATATCCATCAAAGTTCAGTTTTCGCTTAGAAATGCTAGCCTGGAGAACTCAATTAATTTGGAGCCTTTAAAACAAAATATATTTTTGGCAAAGAGGGAAAAAAAAAAAAAGAAGTTGGAAACATACCATCATCTTTCAGGTCCCACACCCTGAGTGTTTTGTCTCTGGAAGCAGAAACAAGAATAAGGCTGCCATCTGGAGCAAATGTCAAATCTCTTACAATTTCAGTATGATCCATCAGATTAAGGAGGAGCTTCCCTGAGGAAAAGGTAAAAAAAATTATGTACAAAATGACAGTAACAATCAGCATGTGCTTACTTATGTTGGACATTTTTCATCCATTCATTTACATTCTTGATATCAAAAAACACAATGCCATGTATGTCCACTGTAGGGATATACAGTGGAGGGCAGAAGACCCACTGCTGAAATTAACACATCTACAAATCAGAGAACATTCACCTGATCCAGCAGCTTACTGCCAGACTGGGGAATGTTTGTAAGAAAGTAGGTAATTCATCCTGCCTGTAAATGAATCTGCTTGAGGGAGAAATAAGTCTCCCCTCTCAGCTGGTACAGATATTTTGATTGTTTACTACAACCAAAGCAGTTCAGGTACAAGCAAGCAAATTAACCCAAAGTACAAGTCTAGAAGAAACAAACGTAGGCCTGTTACACACAGGCAGCTCAGTCCATTAAAAAATAGAAATCTGGAATTTTAGGAGGAACCTCACACTGTCTCCCCACCCACCACACACACGATTATATAATGTGTACTGTCCCTTGCCTTCACCATTGGTAGGGTACCATGCCAGGAAGAGGGGGGCATCAAAGCATGCTCCTTGCAAAGTACCTTGTCCCCATTATGAGTCATGTCCCCAAAAACAGGCAAATCCAACATCAATTTCAACTAGCAATATAGATCCTCACCAACAAAGACCAACAACTCGGCACCGTTTCCAATATGCCAAGAAGACCGGAGGCCCGATTACGACAAAATGACAGATCCTGGCTGTAAACAAACTGGAAGGGGATCCTGGATAATGTCACTGTCCAAGTGCCAGCCAGGTAATGCTACCATAGCAAATTTGCAGATCCCTGGTTGAGGTTTGTTTACAAATATCAGTGATAGGTTTGAACAGACAAACTGAGAAAATATGGCCAGTTTGTTTGCAGAACAGCATTACAAGATGGGATTTAAGTCTAACTCATCTTCCGCCTAAACCAACACTTCCTCCTTAGCAGGGTATACTGGTGTAATGAACATAAATCCAAGTATCCTAGAAAACTAAAGATTTTAATAACCATATAAATGGAATTGGTCACCTAAAATGGAATATAGGTAGACAACAAAAAATGAATGAAGATGCTGGCTAACAATTGTAGACTAAACATCAAGAAACAAAAGTTCTCAGCCACTTCGGTAGTCAAACATTCAAATAATCCAAAGCTCAAAGTGCATTGCCTACTATTTACTTTCAGATACCTTTAGGTTATCAGGTTGACTGAATTGCAAACAGTAAGCACAAGAGTTTATCATTAAATCTTTAAATACAATGAAACTAAAAAAGTAAACAAAATAATTTATCACAAAGTTACTTCGTGGCTCACCTTAAAATGAAGTCAAACAGAATCACCTTGAAATCTAAGAAATTCTTTCAGATACTGACAGACAATTTTTTGCAGAGTTTTACTCAAAAAACTGCTGCGTGCCATGGGGTGAGCGTAGTCTGTCACATATAGTATGTACCCTGGTATCACTTGGTCTCCATTCTAGTTTTACTTCATGAGGGGAAAAAAAAAACCCCCCCAAAAAAACACCATAGGCTGCCATTACCTATCCATCTGTCTAAAATGCTAGCTGTCAT